>NC_053492.1:442247214-443451380 GCF_905171775.1 Rana temporaria | reverse complement strand
ATGACGTCCTTGCGACGTCATTTAGCGCAATGCACGTCGGGTAATTTTACGGACGGAGCATGCGCAGTACGCTCGGCGCGGGAACGCGCCTAATTTAAATGGTGCCCGCCCCATTTGAATTAGGCGGGCTTGCGCCGAGCGGATTTGCGCTACACCACCGCAAGTTTACAGGTAAGTGCTTTGTGAATCAGGCACTTACGCTGTAAACCTGCGGCGGTGTAGCGTAAATGGGATACGTTATGCCGCCGCAGCGTAACGTAATTCTATGTGAATCTGGCCCTTAATGACAGGAAACTGGCCCTCTGTTTAAATATTTTGGAGACCCCTGCTGTAGATGATCCGCCTAGAAAGGAAAGAATGGCCTGTGGATATCCTCCACCTATTCACTTCCTAAAATGTGATTTAATAGCAGTGCTTACCTTAGTAAAGGTTATTTTTTACCCCCCCCCCCCCCCTCGACTTTTATGATTACCAGACTGAAAATAGCAGGCTATATAAGCCCATTGTTTATAATATAATTATGTGACGTTACCCGTCTGTTGTGAGACCGCCATACTTCAGATTTCTCGGCATTGTTTTTGTGCATTCAATGATCTGTATATACCGAACCTTTCACAGCGCCTAAACAAATAGATGCACATAGTATTATTTACTGACTCAGAGATTGTTGGCTTTTCAAGAGACGGAGTTATAAATAACCGGATTGGCCATGTAAATATCTTCTCTTACATCATTTACAGTAAATTCTAATTGTGTATTTTCTCTGCTGAAACTAAATCAAGGTTTAAATAAACTATCAGCATCACACATTCTACGTACAGGAGATTGCAAAAACAATGTCTCAGCTATTCCCAGCAGTAATTAGGTAATCTCTGTTTAATAATAAAAGAAGGCGGACTCAAGATTAGTCTCTGGGCTAAAAGGACAATTTAAAGGGTATGTCAACTTAAAGTGGTTCTAAAGGTAAACGTTTTTTTACCGTAACCACTTGCCGCCCCTATAACTTACTTATACGACGGCAAGGTGGCACTGCTGCGCCGGATCACGTAACACTTCCGGGTTTGGGGCGTGCATGCACACTGCTGGCAGCCTGTGATTATGCACAGTGGGAGCTGATCTATAGGTATCGTGGACTTTATGTTCTCCGGCACCCACTATACAGTGGGGATCGAAAGTTTGGGCACCCCAGGTAAAAATTTGTATTATGTGCATAACGAAGCCAAGAAAAGATGGAAAAATCTCCAAAAGGCATCAAATTACAGATTAGACATTCTTATAATATGCCAAAAAAAGTTAGATTTTATTTCCATCATTTACACTTTCAAAATGACAGAAAACAAAACAATGGCGTCTGCAAAAGTTTGGGAACCCTGCAGAGTTAATATCTTGTACTGCCCCCTTTGGCAAGTATCACAGTCTGTAAACGCTTTTTGTAGCCAGCCAAGAGTCTTTCAATTCTTGTTTGAGGTATCTTTGCCCATTCTTCCTTACAAAAGTCTTCCAGTTCTTTGAGATTTCTGGGCTGTCTGTCACGCACGGCTCTTTTAAGGTCTATCCATAAATTTTCAATTATGTTGAGGTCAGGAGATTGTGAAGGCCATGTCAAAACCTTCAGTTTACGCCTCTTGATGTAATCCCCCGTGGATTTTGAGGTGTGTTTAGATCATTATCCATTTGTAGAAATCATCCTCTCTTTAACTTCAGCTTTTTCACAGATGGCATCAAGTTACCATCCAAAATTTGCTGAAATTTTATTGAATCCATTTTTCCTTCTACTCGTGAAATGTTCCCTGTGCCATTGGCTGCAATACAACCCCAAAGCATGATTGATCCACCCCCATGCTTCACAGTTGGACAGAGGTTCTTTTCATTAAATTCTGTGCCCTTTCTTCTCCAAACGTACCTTTGCTCATTCCGGCCAAAAAGTTCTATTTTAACCTCATCGGTCCACAGAACTTGTTTCCAAAATGCATCAGGCTTGTCTATATGTTCATTTGCAAAGTTCAAATGCTGATTTTTGTGGTGAGGACGTAGAAGAGGTTTTCTTCTGATGACTCTTCCATGAAGACCATATTTGTACAAGTATCTCTTTATAGTGGAATAGTGTACCACAACTCCAGTGTCTGCCAGATCTTTCTGGAGGGATCGTGCAGTCAAACGTGGGTTTTGAATTGCTTTTCTCACAATCCTGCGAGCTGTTCTGTCTGATATTTTTCTTGGTCTTCCAGATCTTGCTTTAACTTCCACTGTTCCTGATAACTGCCATTTCTTAATTACATTCTGAACAGAGGATATTGACATCTGAAAACGCTTTGCTATCTTCTTATAGCTTTCTCCAGCTTTGTGAGCATCAACTATTCATGCCGCGTACACACGATCATTTTTCAGCATGAAAAAAACTTTGTTTTTCAAAAACTTCATTTAAAATGATCGTGTGTGGGCTGCACATTGTTTTTCAGTTTTTGAAAAACGACAACATTTTTTTTCGAACATGGTGCATTTTTTAACGTCGTTTTAAAAAATGTTGTTTTTCGGGTTGTAAAAAATGATCGTGTGTGGGCTAAAAGGACGTAAAAAACCCGCGCATGCTCAGAAGCAGGTTATGGTATCGTTCTGGTAAAACTACCGTTCATAATGGAGTAAGCACATTCATCACGCTGTAACAGACAAAAAAGCGCGAATCGTCTTTTACTAACAAGGAATCAGCTAAAGCAGCCCAAAGGCGAATAGAACTTCCCCTTTATAGTGCTGACGTACGTGTTTTACGTCACGGCGCTTTGTTCATCATTTTTTTAAAACGATGGTGTGTGGGCAACGTCGTTTTTAATGATGAAGTTGGAAAAATTACGTTTTTTGGACATGCTGAAAAACAACGTTTTCTTTCATGCAGAAAAATGATCGTGTGTACGCGGCATAAGTGTTTTTAAAAGCAGCAGAGAAAAAATCAGGTCTCCTTTCCTACCAGACAGACCTGTGCTGTGTGGCAGAGCTGTGTAAGGCTCCATGCACACTGAAGCTGATAAAAGCTATAAAAAAACGCCAGTAGCTTTGCAGAGAGCCTTTCAACGTTTTTTAGCGTTTTTGCAATAGCTTTAATCAGCGTTTTTCAGTGTAGCTTTTTTTTTTTTTTTACTTTTTTTTTTCAATGGATTAAAAAACGCTAAAAAACTTTGGCACCAGCGTTTTTAATCGTTTTTGGGCGTTTTTCAGCGTTTTTTCCCCACCAAAAAGCGGCACTTTGAACGCAAATTTCGGGCGTTCAGAAAAAAAACAATAAACTCCAAAGCTCATTAACACTAAAAAATGCCCAGGTGTGCATGGGCACATAGGCTAACATAGAGTTCAGTTTATGGGCTTTAAAAAAAAAAGCCAAAACGCCAATAAAATGCAGTTTATCAGCTTCAGTGTGCATGGACACTGAAGCTGATAAAAGCTATAAAAAACGCCAGTAGCTTAGCAGGGAGCCTTTCAACGTTTTTTTGCGTTTTTGCAATAGCTTTAATCAGCGTTTTTCAGTGTAGCTTTTTTTTTTTACTTTTTTTTTTTTAATGGATTAAAAAACGCTCAAAAACGCTGGCACCGGCGTTTTTGAGCTTTTCTAAACGTTTTTCGTGTTTTTTAGCATTTTGCGTTTTTCCCGCCAAAAAACGCCACTTTGAACGCAAATTTCAGGCGTTCAGAAAAAAAACAAAAAACTCCAAAGCTCATTAACACTAAAAAATGCCCAGGTGTGCATGGGCACATAGGCTAACATAGAGTTCAGTTTATGGGCTTTAACCACTTCCTTACTGGGCACTGAAACCCCTTCCTGACCAGAGGACTTTTTAAGATTCGGCACTGCGTCGCTTTAACTGACAATTGCGCGGTCGTGCGACGTGGCTCCCAAACAAAATTAACGTCCTTTTTTCCCCACAAATAGAGCTTTCTTTTGGTGGTATTTGATCACCTCTGCGGTTTTTATTTTTTGCGCTATAAACAAAAATAGAGCGTCAATTTTGAAAAAAAAAAACATTTTTTTACTTGTTGCTATAATAAATAGCTCAATTTTTTTTTTACGTTTTTTTTTTATCCTCAGTCTAGGCCGATACGTATTCTACATATTTTTAGTAAAAAAAAAAAAAAAAAAATCGCAATAAGTGACTGGTTTGCGCAAAAGTTATAGCGCCTACAAAATAAGGGACAGAATTATTATTATTTTTTTTTTTTTTACTAGTAATGGCGGCGATTTGCGATTTTTATTGGGACTGCGACGTTATGGAGGACACTTTTGACACATTTTTGCCGCCATTCACATTTATACTGCAATCAGTGCTATAAATATGCACTAATTACTGTATAAATGTGACTGGCAGGGAAGGGGTTAACACTAGGGGGTGAGGAAGGGGTTAAATGTGTACCCTAATTAGTGTTCTAACTGTGGGGGAGGGGGGGTGACTGGGGGGGTGACCGATCTGTGTCTCTATGTACAAGAGACACAGATCCGTCTCCTCTCTCCCCTGACAGCACCGCTGTCTGCGAGAGCCGGGAATGAGAGATGATCTCATATGTAAACATATGAGATCATCTCTCATTGGCCGCACAGATCGCCTAGGAAACGGCCGCTCCGATTGGCCGTTCACGGCGATCTGTGACTGGCTGTGTCCAAGGGACACGGCCAGCACAGCAGTTCCCCGCTGCGCGCTCGGGAGCGCGCGCGGGGAACGTGCAAAGGGGAGGCCGTAAAAAGACGGCCTGTTAGAGTTTGGGAGCCGCGCTGAGGCCGTACAAAGTCGTACGGCCGTCAGCTAGTGGTTAAAAAAAAAAAGCCAAAACGCCAATAAACTGCAGTTTATCAGCTTCAGTGTGCATGGAGCCTTAGGCTCCATGCACACTGAAGCTGATAAAAGCTATAAAAAACGCCAGTAGCTTTGCAGGGAGCCTTTCAACGTTTTTTTGCGTTTTTGCAAAAGCTTTTTTCAGCGTTTTTCAGTGTAGCTTTTTTTTTTTACTTTTTTTTTTTTCAATGGATTAAAAGGTGTTTTTAAGCATTTTTGAGCGTTTTTCTGCGTTTTTCAGCGTTTCGCGTTTTTTCCTGCCAAAAAACTGCACTTTGAACGCAAATTTCGGGTGTTCAGAAAAAAAACCCAATAAACTCCAAAGCTCATTAACACTAAAAAATGCCCAGGTGTGCATGGGCACATAGGCTAACATAGAGTTCAGTTTATGGGGCCAGATCCAGAAAGAGAGTACGCCGGCGTATCTACTGATACGCCGGCGTACTTTCAAATTTGCTGCGTTGTATCTTTAGTTTGAATCCCCAAGATACGACGGCTTCTGGCTTCGATCCGACAGGCGTACGGCTTCGTACGCCTTCGGATCATAGGTGCAATACTTCAGCGCCCGCTGGGTGGAGTTCGCTTCGTTTTCCGCGTCGGGTATGCAAATTAGCTTTTTACGACGATCCACGAAGGTACGCGCGGCCGTCGCATTCTCTTACGTCGTCGCTAGTTGGCTTTTTCCGGCGTATAGTTAAAGCTGCTATTTTCCGGCGTATAGTTAAAGCTGCTATTATCCGGCGTATAGATAGACTTGCCATATTAAGTATGGCCGTCGTTCCCGCATCAAAATTTAAATTTTTTTTGCGTAAGTCGTCCGTGAATAGGGATGGACGTAACTCACGTCTAAGTTCAAAAAATGACGTCGTTGCGACGTAATGTCGTGCAAAGCACGATGGGAAATTTCGGAACGACGCATGCGCAGGTTATTCGGCGGGGGGACATGTTTATCATATGTTATGTTATGTTTATCATAATATGAGGTGATCCAAAGTTCATTGTATATTACCAGGATATGTAAATAACCTGTAACACAAAGCAAGAACAGAGAAAAGGACTTTATAATTTGGCAAGTTTTTATCTGGGATTCTGTTAATTTTCACTGAACATTAAAAGAGGATTGCTCAGAGCTGGATTAACTCTGTGTGGCAAGACTGGGCACAGATGATAGGAAATCTTATACAGGCATACCCCGCTTTAAGTACACTCACTTTACATACACTCGCGAGTAAGGACATACCCGTAAGTGCCTTACAAGTACTGTACAGACATTTTGAAGCCGCGGTAGAAGGAGCTGAAGCTCAGAGAGCATAGCCCGCCCTGTTCCAGTGTGCCCCTGACACCCCCACTACAGCCCCTGAGACATCAACTAAAGCTTCTGACACCCCCACTACAGCCCCTGACCCACCACTACATCCTAGAAGTGAAAAAAGGTATTGTTTCACTTTAAGTACATTTTCGTTTTACATACATGCTCTGGTCCCATTGTGTACTTAAAAGTGGGGTATGCCTGTACTCTACATTGTGACATCAAAAAAAAATAATTTTTTTTTGGATTTACATCCACTTTAATCTCAAAATACAGAGCTACAGATCATTTGGGAGGCAAAGTAACCGTCATATTTTTCTTGCAATTATTACTGTTTACATGTACTTCTGAAACTACAGACAACTACAGTAACAATAATGATGATTATTACATTTGTTGTAGCTTTCTAAAAGTTTTCCATTTTTAAGTTGATGATGATGATTATATTTGGTGTAGCTTTTTAAAAGTTTTCCATTTTTAGGTTGATGATGATGATGATGATGATGATATTTTTTGGAGCTTTCTAAAAGTTTCCTATCCTTAGGCTATGTTTGGAGCAGAATTTATGCTCATTTTGCTTGCTGCAGGGAAGTGACCAAGGAAAAGATATAGAGAGATTATGCTGAATACATTTCAGTAAATGGCAATGTATTTCAAAGTATGTTTCCCAAAGCTGAAGGAAAATGGAAAATTGGAAGGGAGGAGGGATTGCTGAATTATTCTGCAGAATGGCGCACATGAATAATGGAGAGAGAGATTTGAAAAAGGAAATATGGGGCATCAGGGACCTGGAGAAGCTTTAATAACAAATACTGCACAACACAAATCATGTCCCTTATATTCCTTGTCTTCTGCCCTTTAGTCATTTGTTAAATATTTTATTGAGGTCTTAATGCTTCCAAAAGTAAAAGGTTACTAACCTGCGATTCAAATAAATTCAAGTTTTCTTCCTGTGATGCTTTTCTTTTTGGCACTTGGGGAACAGTTCAGATACAGGAGACAAGTTTAGTACGTAATCTGTAAACCATCATTTTAACAATCCCTAAAAAGTCTGCAATCCAACTCTTAAAATGTATGTACACCCCAAAAAAAAAAACGTATATTGCTTGTATAGTCCTTTAACCACTTGCCTACTGGACACTTTTACCCCCCACCTGTCCAGCCCAATTTTCAGCTTTCAGCACTGTCGCACTTTGAATGACAATTGTGTGGTCATGCAACACTGTACCCATATGATTTTTTTTTGCATTTTTTTCAGACAAATATAACTTTTTTTGGTGATATTTAATTACCACTGTGGCTCAGATTCTCAAAAGAGATACGACGGCGTATCTCCAAATACACCGTCGTATCTCTGAGTCTGGGCGGTCGTATCTATGCGCCTGATTCTTAGAATCAGTTACGCATAGATTTGTATTAGATCCGACCGGCGTAAGTCTCTTACGCCGTCGGATCTTAACTGCATATTTACGCTGGCCGCTAGGAGCGTGTACGCTGATTTACGCCTAGAAATATGTAAATCAGCTAGATACGCGAATTCACAAACCTACGCCCGGCCGACGCAGTACAGATACGCCGTTTACGTTTGGCTTTTCCCGCCGTGAAGTTACCCCTGCTATATGAGGCGTGCATGCGGCGTACCAATGTTAAGTATGGACGTCGTTCCCGCGTCGAATTTTGAAAATTTTACGTAGTTTGCGTAAGTCATCCGTGAATGGGGCTGGACGTCATTTACGTTCACTTCGAAACCAATACGTCCTTGCGGCGTACTTTGGAGCAATGCACACTGGGACATGTCCATTGATGGCGAATGCGCTGTTCGTAAAAAGCGCCATTTACGTGGGGTCACACAACATTTACATAACACACGCCCACATCTTCCAAATTTGAATTAGGCGGGCTTACGCCGGGCAGTAACCAGCTTAAACTGGAACATAGGCAAGGATTAAAAGATAAAAAAGCTGCGTACTCAGTAGGTAATTTAATCTGCTGCTGAACAGGCTTAATATTTAAAGGGTTTGTAAAGGATTTTTTTTTTATCTTAATAGTTTAATGCAGTGCTGTTTTCATGTCCTCATGCAGTTGCTGTAATTCTTCTCTGATCTCCACACTTCCTGGTTGTCTGTTTCCTGATAACCACAGTACTGGGAGCTTTCTCTCTGTGGTCACTAATCAAGGAGGTGTGATTACTGTGTGTCTAAAACCCCTCAGCACCAATCAGTTTCGTTTTCCAAACCATCACTGCCCTGTATTGGCTCTGTACAGCCGAGAGGCAGGAAACAACATGCAACAACGAAACTGAAACTGTAGGTACATTATATGATTGATTTTTATCTATTTTTAATCGTTTTTAAAAAGGAATCGGTTAACTATTATGGGGCAGAGCCACAAAAGAATTACGCCGGCGTATCTATTGATACGCCGCGTAATTTTAAATTTCCCGCGTCGTATCTTTGTTTTGTATCTACAAAACAAGATACGACAGCATCTGGGATCGATCAGAGAGGCGTACGTCTTAGTACGCTGTCGGATCGTAGATGCACTTTTTCCGCCTGCCGCTAGGTGGCGTTTTCGTCGAATTCCGCGTCAAGTATGCAAATTAGCTAGTTACGGCGATCCACGAACGTACGTCCGGCCGGCGCATTTTTTTACGTCGTTTGCATTCGGCTTTTTCCGGCGTATAGTTAAAGCTGCTATTATGAGGCGTACTCAATGTTAAGTATGGCCGTCGTTCCCGCGTCGAATTTTGATTTTTTTACGTTGTTTGCACAAGTCGTTCGCAAATAGGGATTTGCGTAGAATGATGTCACCGTCGGAAGCATTGGCTTGTTCCGGTTTAATTTCGAGCATGCACACTGAGATATCCCCACGGACGGCGCATGCGCCGTTCAAAAAAAACTTTGTTTATGTCGGGTCAGGACGTATTTACATAAAACACGCCCCCATCACATCCATTTGAATTCCACGCCCTTACGCCGCCAAAGATACACTACGCCACCGTAAATTACGGCGCAAATTCTTTGAGGATTCGAAAAAAAAGTTACGGCGGCGTAGTGTATCTTGGATACGCTACGCCCGGTGGATATATGCGCCACGCTACGTGGATCTGCCCCTATGTCTCTATACCCTGTAAACATTCATTTCAGCAAAAAAACATTTTTTATTTACAACTCCTTTAAGTCTAAAAACAGTTTGCTTCATCTATTAAATAGAAATGTCTACAATGAAAACTTGTAATAAGAAATATGCTGGCTGCCACTGCCGGCTTCCTATTGAAAAATGCTAGTTATCCGATTTCAAGACCATTAAGAGAAAAATGTGGGATTTTTGTTTCTTTTTTCCTATAGAAAAGGAAAATAGACAACTCTTTAAAATCAATCCATTTATTGTACAAGATGTATAAAATGCACTCTATTGTTCATACGACCACACATGTATAGAGACCTGCATATAACCTGCCAACACCCAGAACATAGTAACATGCCATAAGAGTATATCTTACAGTATCTCATAAAAGTGAGTACACCCCTCACATTTTTGTAAATATTTTATTAGATCTTTTAAAAAACACAGAAGAAATGACACGTTGCTACAATGTAAAGTAGTGAGTGTACAGCTTGTATAACAGTGTAAATTGCTGTCCCCTCCAAAATAACTCAACACACAGCCATTAATGTCTAAACTGCTGGCAACAAAAGTGAGTACACCCCTAAGTGAAAATGTCAAAATTGGGCCCAATTTAGCAATTTTTCCTCCCTGGTGTCACATGACCCGTTAGTGTTACAAGGTCTCGGGTGTGAATGGGGAGTAGGTGTGTTAAATTTGTTGTTATCGCTCTCACTCTCTCATACTGGTCACTGGAAGTTCAACATGGCACCTCATGGCAAAGAACTCTCTGAGGATCTGAAAAAAAGAATTGTTGCTCTACATAAAGATGGCCTAGGCTATAAGAAGATTGCCAAGAGCCTGAAACTGAGCTGCAGTGCGGTGGCCAAGACCATACAGCGGTTTAACAGGACAGGTTCCATTCAGAACAGGCCTCGCCATGGTCGACCAAAGGAGTTGAGTGCACGTGCTCAGCGTCATATCCAGAGGTTGTCTTTGGGAAATAGACGTATGAGTGCTGCCAGAATTGCTGCAGAGTTGAAGGGGTGAAGGGTCAGCCTGTCATTGCCCAGACCATACGCCGTACAATGCATCAAATTGATCTGAATGGCTGTCATCCCAGAAGGAAGCCTCTTCTAAAGATGATGCTCAAGAAAGCCTGCAAACAGTTTGCTAAAGACAAGTAGACTTAGGACATGGATTACTGTAACCATGTCCTGTGGTCTTATGAGACCAAGATAAACGTATTTGGTTCAGATGGTGTCAAGTGTGTGTGGCGGCAACCAGGTGAGGAATACAAAGACAAGTGTGTCTTGCCTACATTCAAGCATGGTGATGGGAGTGTCATGGTCTGGGGCTGCATGAGTGCTGCCAGCACTGGGGAGCTACAGTTTACTAAGGGGAACCATGAATGCCAACATGTACTGTGACATACTGAAGCAGAGCATGATCCCCTCCTTTCGGAGACTGGGCCGCAGGGCAGTATTCCAACATGATAACAACCCCAAATGCACCTCCAAAATGACCACTGCCTTGCTAAAGAAGCTGATGGACTGGCCAAGCATGTCTCCAGACCTAAACCCTGTTGAGCATCTGTGGGGCATCCTCAAACAGAAGGTGGAGGAGAACAAGGTCTTTAACATCCACCAGCTCTGTGATGTCATCATGGAGGAGGGGAAGAGGACTCCAGTGGCAACCTGTGAAGCTCTGGTGAACTCCAGGCCCAAGAGGGTTAAGGCAGTGCTGGGAAATAATGGTGGCCACACAAAATATTGATACTTTGGGCCCAATTTGGACATTTTCACTTAGCAGCTTAGACATTTATGAGGTGACAGTAAATTTCCACTGTTATACAAGCTGTACACTCACTATTTTACATTGTAGCGAAGTGTAATTTCTTCAGTGTTGTCACATGAAGATGTAATATAATATTTACGAAAATGTGAGGGGTGTACTCACTCTTTTTCCCCCAAAAATAATTTTATTGGTAGTAGGATTGAACAAGCACATAGGAGAACTCACTTTTGTGGGATACTGCATATATGGCAATATCTTCCAGACAACAAATTGGTCATTGATGGGTGGGCAGCTATTTTCTCAACATGTTTCGCATAAAGAAGCTTCTTCAGGAGCTCCTCCACAGACCAAATGGCATCATAAGCACTAAGAGGTCACCCGGCATAGCGAAGACTATATACCTTATACTGAATAAAGGGGGGGGGGGGGAGATCAGCCTCCAGATTAAGAACAAAGCATGTCCACATCTCCCCATTCATTCATTGTTATGAGGGTTATCTGGTTTCATTGATACTTTGAGACACTTAGATGTTCATTTTGGTATGGGTCACCTTTAAGGGCCCAGAGTCCTTGCTAAATTACTGCTAAATAGAAAAGGTTCAACAGGAAAAAGATTGAAAATCTCACTTCTAGCTGTGTCTTGCCTGGCAACATTGGCCCGGATTCACAAAGCACTTACGCCGACGTATCTCGAGATACGCCACGTAAGTGTAAATATGCGCCGTCGTATCTATGCGCCGGACTCTGAAACCAAGATACGCCTGAAAATAGGCTTCATCCGACCGACGTAACTTTCCTACGCAGGCGTATCGTGAGCGCATATTTACGCTGGCCGCAAGTGGCGCTCCCATTGATATCCTATTCAAATATGGAAATAAGGGAGATACGTCGATTCACGAACGTACTTGCGCCCGGCGCATAATATACGCGGTTTGCGTAAGTCGTACGTCCGGCTTAAAGTTATTTCCCATATATGAGGCGCAACTCATGCTAAGGTATGGACCAGGGAACACAGACGTCGTATTTTACGTTGTACGTGAATAGGGCTGGGCGTAGGTTACGTTCACGTCGTAGGCAGTGATCCGTCGTATCTTAGGGAGAAGTTCCGACGTGTTTCTGAGCATGCGCACTGGGATACGCATGCGCCGTTCGTTTTAAGTACTTGTATGGCACTCGGCCTATCATTTGCATGGGGTCACACCTCATTAGCATGGCTCACGCCCACTTCTACCTACGACGGCTTACGCCGAGGGAACCCAGCGCAGTTTGGGAGGCAAGTGCTTTGCACTACGTCGGCGTAGCTTATTTTAGATACGCTACGCCGGTGTATTGTCACAGTTTGCTGCCTATCCTAGAATGCTCCGGAAGTCAAGTGGCGGCCAACTGCGCATGCCCGATGCGTTCCAATGGATTCACACCAGTGAAACCTCGGTCAGCATCCAGGCTCTTTCCTTAACATCCCCGTGGATTGGAGGATGTTAAAAAAAGAGCCAGGAGGCCAAACGAGCGAAGCTACTTTCCTCTAAATCCACGTCGCCCTGAATCCCGGGTTCGCTGGTGTGTACTGTCGAAAATCCATTGGAACGCATTGCAATTGCGTTTGGAACGCATCGCGCATGCGCAGTTGGCCGCCACGTGACTTCCGGAGCATTCTAGGATAGGCAGCAAACTGTGACACTACACCGGCATAAATATGCGCCAATGTATGTGAATCCGGGCCATTGTCTGCTGTCAAATGGGATTTTGGGTGCACTGGATAGAGAAAAATAAAAAAATAAATTCATACATTTTATACATATGGTTATTTTATTTGGTCCATAGTGGTTCACTTTACGTTAGATACAGGAGAAAGGAAACAAAGATGGAGGAAGCATTGCACAGCATTCCGTCTCACATCCAGCACATTGTAAGTCACAAGCTAGAATAGAGAGCAGAAAATAAAGATGAAATTACATTCAAGCTCCGGGTTGCAGGAGAACTATTTCTGTCCCCAAACAATTCGATCCACTCTGCGGTTTATCTTATTAATTTGTGGTTTTGGCTTGTCTGAACATTTTTTGGTCCACTACCAATGTAAACTAAAAACATCTGCTGAAGGACTTTTAAAATATTAAACAGGCACATACAACTTGAGTTGTTTGCTTCCAAGGATGTTTAACATTGAACTTCTGCAGTGGCCTTCTCATATCAGGATTGATGTTAGGTTCACAGGGAACAAATCAACAATGTCTAGCAGAAAATTCGGATTATTTTCTATGCTGGAAAGAATATTTATATGGTAAAAAGAATAGAACTAGCTTAAAGGGTCAGTCCACCCCAAACTGATTTCAGTTGATGGTATATCAGTGGCGGCTGTTGCTCAAAATCTTTGGGGGGGGCGCAAACAAACTGAAAAAGAAAAAAAACATCAATTGCAGCCTCACTGTGCCCAACAAACACAGCCACTGTGCCATCAAACTCAGCCACTGTGCCCCATCAAACACAGCCACTGTGCCCCATAAAACGCAGCCACTGTGCCTCATCAAACACAGCCACTGTGCGCCATCAAACGCAGCCACTGTGCCCCATCAAACACAGCCGTTGTGCCCCATCAAATGCAGCCACTGTGCCTCATCAAATGCCGCCACTGTGCCCCATCAAACGCAGCCACTGTGCCTCATCAAACGCAGCCATTGTGCCCCATTAAACGCAGCCACTGTGCCCCATCAAATGCAGCCACTGTGCCCCATAAAACGCAGCCACTGTGCCCCATCAAACGCAGCCACTGTGCCCCATCAAACGCAGCCATTGTGCCCCATTAAACGCAGCCACTGTGCCCCATCAAACGCAGCCAGTTTGCCCCATCAAACGCAGCCAGTTTGCCCCATCAAACACAGCCAGTATGCCCCATGAAACGCAGCCAGTTTGCCCCATCAAATGCAGCCACTGTGCCCCATCAAATGCAGCCACTGTGCCCCATCAAACGCAGCCAATTTGCCCCATCAAACGCAGCCAGTTTGCCCCCTCAAACACAGCCAGTATGCCCCATCAAACGCAGCCAGTTTGCCCCATCAAACGCAGCCAGTATGCTCCATCAAACGCAGCCAGTTTGCCCCATCAAATGCAGCCACTGTTCCCCATCAAACGCAGCTAGTCTGCCACACCAAACGCAGCCAGTCTTCCCCATCAAACGCAGCCAGTTTGCTCCATCAAACACAGCCAGTATGTCCCATCAAACGCAGCCACTGTTCCCCATCAAACGCAGACAGTTTTCCCCATCAAATGCTGCCAGTGTCCTCCACCGCCCGGCACTTACCTGTCTCGGGTTAACGCTGTCCTCCACGCTCCCTCCGAGTCCTCGATGTCTTCTCACATCCTCTTCATGTCATCTCTGCTATGATTGGACGCCTGATAGGCATCCAATCACAGCTCCTGTTGCTTTAACCAATCAAGTGACAGGTAACCAGACCCGGTGCACCTAATTGGCTAAGAGGCAGGTCAGTATTAGGGAAGCGATTTATTCGATTCCCTAACACAGCACTGTGTAAACAGTGAACGCACAGCAGTGTGCCCGCTGTTTAACAATTTGGAAGCCTATTAGAGCCCACAGGCTCTAATCAGGAAGCCAATTAGAGCCTATGGCAGTAATCAGGCACTTCCAAAACACCCCCACTGTTGTAATTCAGATGCCCGGCACCCGACAAGGGGCCGGACACCTGAATAGAGGGCGGTAGCGGCGACAATAGATAGATTCATGCAATGCATGAATCTATCTATTGGTGATTGATGGGTGCAGGAGAGAGGGGGCGGCGCTCCTGCACCCTCTATGGACGCACCACCACTGTGGTATTTATTTGCTGAATCAAAGTAGATCTAAACCCTAACTGGATGACAGTTAGGTTTCTAAGTTTGGGAAAGTGAAAAGATAGCTCTGGACCTGTAGGGTTATCTTACTGGTATTGTTATCGTAAGGTATTGATGTTGGTGTAAATGATCTGGTTCCTGGGCAGGCGTCTTCTACACCACAGAGGACCTCCCCCGTCTCCTTGGCTTTTAGTGTATTGTATGGAGAACTGAAGTGCCACATCTTTGCTAAAAAGTCCAGATCCAATAAGCTGTGTTTGTAATTCACACTGGAAAAAAAACAATTATAGGTCCAGCTCACTTCTGATTTGTTCGCATTGTTGTCAGTCAAGCCATGATGAAGGGGGCACAAGAAGCCCTGAAAGATGTTGGATACTTTTGTATTGTGCCCATGCCTTTTAATGGAATAAAGTTGTATCTGGACCTTTTAGCAGTGGTGTGGCACTTCAATTTCAATTCTCCTTATATTTAGGCTTCTAAAGCATTATATACCATAAACAACTGCCATTTTTTATTTAATTGCATTTTGCTCTTACCTTTTTTTCATCCTGCTTTACTCCTCGGTGCTACAACATTTCAAGGTTAGAAAGGACAACTTTCTGAGGAAGAGGCCATTTTGGAGCCTTAAAATGTCACTTTTGGTGACAATAGTGTCTTGTCTTTTTGTTTCTACATGGTGTGCTGGTCATATCTTGAATAGGTTGATAACATTAATGCGTAAGCACAATTGGGAGACAATTGTCTAATCAAGGACCTCTATGGCAGGATCAGCAGGTATCCTTTTAATGAAAGCTGCAAGAGTCATCACTTAGCATTGTAAGACAGTGTGTGGCTCTAGACGAGTACGTGGAAACCTCTGAGAGATATCCTTCAGACCAGCGTTTCTCAACCAGGCTTCCATGGAATCCTAGGGTGCTTCCAAAGCTTGCTAGGGGTTCCTTGAGCAATGACCAATGAACTGTCTCTCAGATAAGACACCAGTTATGTTTTTTGCTATCTGTAAGGCCTCGTACACACGAGGGGACATGTCCGATGAAAACGGTCCGCGGACCGTTTTCATTGGACATGTCCGTTTGGAGATTTCTGTCTGATGGTTGGACATACCATCAAACAGAAATCCGCGCGGTGACGTGGCCGCGCCGTCGCCACAACGATGAAGCGGCGACGTGCGCGACCCTGGAAGGTAAATCACTTTGACGCATGCAAGGGGAGCGGACATGTCCGGTGAGTCGTAAAGACGACCGAACATGTCCGACGGACAGGCTTCCAGCGGACATGTTTCTTAGCATGCTAAGAAACATTTGTGCGCTGGAAACCTGTCCGATCCACCGGAAAATTGTCCGGTCCGCCGGACCAGTTTCAGCAGACATGTTCGGTCGTGTGTACGAGGCCTAAGGGGTTATTTTTTCACAATGAACACAAGCATAAGGAGCATTCTTCTTACTTACAGTACCCCAGGACGAAGTCTATTGAGAAGAAACGATGTAGGGTGAAGCGGCATGCTGACGTCATCACTACATACAGAGTCCCGGAGTGAACGGGCTGTGTTAGCCGGTTGGCTACAAAGTTTCACATGCAATTTTTATATCTTCATATTGTAAGTGCGATTTTACTTATTTTATACATTAAAACGTTTTACTGGATTACGCTATGTCAGCCTTTATTCCTTCCTCACTTGGCTGCCTTCATACCTGACCATTTGTGAGCGGTGGGAGATCCATTTGACATCGGGTTAACGACATCCTGCTACATAGACCTCTAGGCTGGGTTTGAAAGCCACACACCAACAGAAGATCTCTGGTTGGGATCTTCCCTTTCGGTAAGAGGCAGTTTATTTGGAAGGTGGAGGCTTTAATTTCTATCCCATTACTGTTCTGTGGTTCCTTTTGGTTTGATGTCACCATTTTACCTGTAGGAGAACAGCATATTTCCAGCTACTAAACCACCATCTGAAGCACCCTTCCTTTTGAAAATTGGACATTGATTTGCTCACCCCTTTTTTTCACTGGGACTTATCATTTTTCAACATAAATAGGGCCACCTATTTGTTTTAGTGATTTCAACACATCCACAGTACTAGGTTTTGCAATATATATATTTGCTGTTTTTTGTTTGATTCATCACGTTAGTTGCGCAGCTTGTTTTTCTACAATTGTCTATTTTGTGTGTGTCTCACATTTAAAGTTGCAGCATTTGTGTTTTTTTTTTTTTTTTCATGTGAAAGCGCAGTATCACCCCAATCCTTACACGTAGCATTCTTCTTACTGACCGTCACACTAATGTTATCATGAGTTGTAGATATAGTCATTTTAGCAGGGATTCCCGGAGACCGGAAAGTTATTTAACCACTTGCCTACAGGGCACTTTCACTCCCTTCCTGCCCAGACCAATTTTCAGCTTTCAGCGCTGTCACATTTTGAATGACAATTGCGCAGTCATGCAACACTATACCCAAATGAGATTTTTTATAATTTTTTCCCCACAAACAGAGCTTTCTTTTGGTGGTACTTGATCACCTGCGGTTTTTATTTCTTGCGCTATAAACAAAAGAACAGGGACAAGTTTGAAAAAAACACACAATATTTTTTATTTTTAGCTATAATAAATATCCATTTTTTTTAAACACATTTTTTCCTCAGTTTAGGCCGATACGTATTCTTGTACATATTTTTGTTAAAAAATATTGCAATAAGCGTTTATTGATTGGTTTGCGTAAAAGTTATAGCGTCTACAAAATAGGGGATAGATTAATAGCATTTTTATTATAATTTTTTTTTTACTAGTAATGGCGGCGATCAGCGATTTTTATCGTGACTGCGATATTGCGGCAGACACATCGGACACTTTTGACACATTTTTGGGACCATTCACATTTATACAGTGATCCCTGCTATAAAAATGCATCGATTACTGTATAAATGTGACTGGCAGGGAAGGGGTTAACACCAGGGGGCGAGGAAGGGGTTAACCACTTCAGCCCCGGACCATATTGCTGCTCAATAACCGGGCCCCTTTTTGCGATTCGGCAGTGCATCGCTTTAACTGACAATTGCGCGGTCGTGCGATGTACCTCCCAAACAAAATTGGCGTTCTTTTTTTTCCCACAAATAGAGATTTCTTTTGGTCGATATTTGATCACCTCTGCGGTTTTTAGTTTTTGCGCTATAAACAAAAATATAGCAACGATTTAAAAAAAAAAATGAATATTTTTTACTTTTTGCTGTAATAAATATCCCCAAAAATATATAAAAAAAAATGTTTTCCCTCAGTTTAGGCCGATACGTATTCTTCTACATATTTTTCGTATAAAAAAAATCGCAATAAGCGTTTATTGATTGGTTTGCGCAAAAGTTGTAGCGTCTACAAAATAGGGCATAGTTTTATGGCATTTTTATTAATATTTTTTTTTTACTAGTAATGTCGGCGATCAGCGATTTTTTTCGATACTGCGACATTATGGCGGACACTTCGGACACTTTTGACAAAAATCGCTATAAAAATACATTGATTACTATAAAAAATGCCACTGGCAGGGAAGGGGTTAACACTAGGGGGAAGGGGTTAAGTATGTTCCCTGGGTGTGTTCTAACTGTAGGGGGGGTGGACTCACTAGGGGAAATGACTGATCGCTGTTCATACATTGTATGAACAGACGGTCAGGCATTTCTCCCCTCACAGGACCGGGAGCTGTGTGTTTACACACACAGCTCCCGGTCCTCGCTCTGTAACGAGCGATCGTGGGTGCCTGGCGGGGATCGCGCCCGCCGGGCACGCGCACGGGAGTCAGGGGCGAGCGGGCCCCTATTGGCTGCTCGGCGAGATGACATATAGCTACGTGATATCGCCCAGCAGAGCTGACCTGCCGCCGTATAACGGCGGCTGGTCGGCAAGCAGTTAATGTATTCTCTAATTAGTTATTCTTACTGTGGGGGAGGGGAGTGACTGTAGGAGGTGACCGGTGGTTGTCCCTATGTACAAGGGACACACCATTGGTCTCCTCTCCCTGACAGGACATGGATCTGTGTTTACACACACAGATCCACTTTCCTTCTCAGTTACTGAGCAATCGGGGGTGCCTGGTGGCCATCAACTGTGACGCGCCAGACGCGCGCCCCCTAGTGTTTTTTCCATGCTGCTCCCCTGCAAAGTGCTCTTTCATCCACTTATGCCAACGATGGGGCATAATTCCACCCCAAACTCCCCCCCCCACAGCCATCTAATACCAGTAAAGGGGCCCATTTCCTTTCACTGACACCAAAGAAGGGGCACAATTCCTCCAAATGACATCAACAATTGGGCCCAATGACCCCAAATGATGGGGCACAATCCTTCCCACTAACATTGATTGGGCAAAAATTCCTCCCACTGACACCAAAGATGGGGCATTGTTTTTTCCCCACTGATGTTGGGGCCTTTTTTACCCCCAATGGCCATGGTCTGGTCCTCTTGAAGTCTGAAAAACAGTAACTGGCCCCTTGTGTAGAAAGTTTGGAGACCCCTGCTGTAACTTATTATAAAGTGCTAGCTGGAGTTTGGCTTCAATCCCCCCCCCCCCCCCCCTAGACTGACAATGCTGCTGTTCAAAAGTGCCTCTTGTGCTCCTCCTTACAAAGTGTAATACAGGAGGTGTGTTACTGGCCATATCACCAGGTGAAAACAGAGGAAAAAAAGCCAAAAAAGAAAAAGAAAACGAATGCAGCCACCACATCAAATGATTGGTATGCTGCAATATATAAAACTTTTGGGTTCTGGGTTTAAAATGGCATTAAAACTTTGGGCCAGATTCACGTAGAATCGCGGTGGCGTAACGTATCCTAGATACGTTACACCGCCGCAATTTTTCATCGCAAGTGCCTGATTCACCAAGCACTTGCGATGAAAACTTACGCCGGCAGCCTCCGGCGCAAGGCGGGCCAATTCCCCGTCGGGGATCGTCGTAACTCCTAATTTGCATACCCAACGCTGGTTTACGACGCAAACTCCCCCCAGCGGCGGCCGCGGTATTGCATCTTAAGATCTGACAGTGTAAAACAATTACACCTGTCGGATCTTATGGCTATCTATGCGGAACTGATTCTATGAATCGGTCGCATAGATACGACGGCATATCAGGAGAAACGCCGTCGTATCCCTTTTGTGAATCTGGCCCTTTGTTCTTGAGTTTAGATATATTTTACACTTACATTTAAACTTATAGGCCCATATTCACACAAAGCAAGGCGCACATTACGCCGCCGTAAGAGTAAACACTATACGCTACACCAACGCAACGCAGAGAGGCAAGCATTGCATTCAGCAAGCCAGTGCTCCCAACACTGTGCCAGCGTGGCGTGGGTTTCGAAGGCGTACGCCGGCGTAGGTGGAAGTAGGCGTGAGCCCATGCAAATGATGGGCCGAGCACCAGACAGGTACGTATTACAAACTGGGCATGCGCCGTGACTTGGACGCACCCCTATGCACCTGCTCACAACCACGCCGGCAAAACTGCCTAAGCTACGCCAGATGACTGCGTACGCCGTGAACATAACGTACGCCCAGCCAGACACACGTCCAACGCACAATACGCCGGCTTGTGTTCCCTGGTGCAGACCTGAGCATGTCTGTTGCTGGGTTGCACCTCCTTTATGGGGAATAACTTTACGCCGGACGTACAATTTACGCGCATCTCGTGTAGCATGCGCCGGGCACACGCACGTTCGTGAATCGCTGTATTTCCCTCATTTGCATGTTTGAATGCCTTATCAATGGGAGCGGCCCCATGCGCCCAGCCTAAATGTGTGCCCACTCTACGCCGGCGTAAGCAAGATACGTCGGCGGGGTGTAGCCTGTTTTTAGGCACATATTAGTTTGTGGGTCTGGCGCACAGATACGACGGCACACATTTGCACTTACGTCGGCGTAACTTGTTATGCGTCGGCATAAGTGCTTTGTTAATCTAGGCTATACTGTTTTTTAATGCTGATAACTTACCTACTTTCAATAACCATACAAACGTTTTTTCTTACACTTCATCTTCGTCATCGTAATAAAAAATAAACATAATTGAATATATTCACAAACATATTACACACACTTTTACTGGCCCATGAAGGACGAACGCAGCCAAGAACATTGTCTGCCATGCATTGTTTCTCCACCATACTGTATTTTATTTGAATAAAATTATAATCCTGGAGTGTCAGACAGAATAAGATATTCAGCCAAGAATATGACCTTTTGCTGAAAACCAACATTTCTCGACATTGTCTAATAAAATTTACAGCTGGGAAATTCAATTCTATTTTTATTACGATGTGTGTTCGCCCGCAGTAGATTCTTATGCCTGATGTGGGCTAAGAATTGAAATCTTTCTGGGGAGCCAAGTGAAACAGTCTCATCTATGACTTTATAAAGGAATAAATGTCACCGGGGAATGTACCTGGGAGACGTTATTATTAGACGTCCGCAGAACTAGAACTAGAAAAATGGGTCAGCTTAATGAAAACTAAAGATGATGTATATTTTTGTAATCTTTTCTATTCGGAACGTTCTTGTGCCAAAAAGTTTTCTGTGGAAGTGTAATAGGCTCATATTTTCACTTATTTGGCAAAATGCAAGACATACGTTTTTGGAAACATAATTGACACGTTGGCATTAAAGGGGTTGTAAAGGATCCCCCCCCCCCCCTAAATAGCTTCCTTTACCTCAGTGCAGTCTTCCTTCACTTACCTCATCCTTCCATTTTGCTTTTAAATGTCCTTATTTCTTCTGAGAAATCCTCACTTCCTGTTCTTCTGTCTGTACCTCTACACACAGTAATGCGAGGCTGAGGCCTCGTACAGACGGACGGACTGTTCGCTGAAAACGGTACGCCGGACCGTTTTCAGCGGACATGTCCGCCCAGAGATTTCTGTCTGATGGTTGTACACACCATCAGACAAAAATCCGCGCATACACGATACGCTGTGACGAGGCCGCGCCGTCGCCGCGACGATGACGCGGCGACGTGCGCGGCCCTGGAAGTTCAATGCTTACACCCATGCGGCAAAGTGATTCGACGCATGCGAGGGATGGCGGCTGATCGGACATGTACGGTGAGTCTGTACAGACAACCAAACATGTCCGACGGACAGGCTTCCAGCGGACATGTTTCTTAGCATGCTAAGAAACATTTGTCCGCTGAAAAACGGTCGGTTGGACAAATGTCCGCTGGAAACCTGTCCGGTCGGCCATACACACGACCGAACATGTCTGCTGAAACTGGTTCACGGACCAGTTTCAGCAGACATGTTTTGTCGTGTGTACGGGGCCTTAGGCCTCGTACACACAACGGAACATGTCTGATGAAAACGGTCCGTGGACCGTTTTCATCGGACATGTCCGCTGGAGGATTTTGGTCTGATGGCTGTACACACCATCAGACCAAATTTCCCGCGGACAGCGAACGTGGTGACGTGGCCGCACCGTCGCCGCGACGATGACGCGGCGACGTGCGCGACCCTGGAAGGTCAATGCTTCCACGCATGCGTCGAATCACGCATGCGAGGGCTTTCGGCCGAGCGGACATGTCCGGTGAGTCTGTACAGACGACCGAACATGTCCGACGGACAGGCTTCCAGTGGACATGTTTCTTAGCATGCTTGTCCGCTGGAAACCTGTCCGATCCGCCAGAAAATTGTCCGGTCGGCCGCAGAGACGACCGAACATGTCTGCGGAAACTGGTCCGCGGACCAGTTTCAGCAGACATGTTCGGTCGTGTGAAAGCCTCTTGAGGGGGGAGGGGGCGAGCAGGCAAGTCAGGACACTCTCTACTTTACAGATAGAGAAAGGAGCTGTGTGTTAGTGGGTGTTTTGACACTCCTGCTCGCCCCCTCCCCCCTCAAGAGGCTTTCTCCACACCAGGAAGAAAGCCTTGCATTACTGTGTGAAGTTACAGACAAAAGAACAGCACAATCGAAGGGTGAGGTAAGTGAAGGAGGACTGCACTAAGGTAAAGGAAGCTATTTAGGGGGGAAAAAAAACCTTTACAACGACGTAGACTAAAGAAGGGCGGATTCGTGTTTTTGAGTCTGGTTTAAAAAAAAAAAAAAGATAATGTTTATTTTAAAGTGGTTGTAAACTCTTACGTAACCAGTGAAGTGACTGGCCTCAGGAGATACACAGAGATTAAACAAATCCTCCTACATAAGTTGTACGTGTTTATCTGCAGCCCTCCCTCCCCTACAACCTTGTAAACCACAGAGATCAAAGGCTATTTCTCAAGCCTCGTACACACGATCAGTTCATCCGATGAGAACGGTCTGAAGGACCGTTGTCATCGGTTAACCGATGAAGCTGACTGATGGTCCGTCACGCCTACACACCATCGGTAAAATAACTGATCGTGTCAGAACGCGGTGATGTAAAACACAACGACGTGCTGAAAAAAACGAAGTTCAATGCTTCCAAGCATGCGTCGACTTGATTCTGAGCATCCGTGGATTTTTAACCGATGGTCGTGCGTACTAACGATCGGTTTTGACCTATCGGTTAGGGATCCATCGGTTAAATTTAAAGCAAGTTGGCTTTTTTTAAAACTGATGGTTAAATAACCTATGGGGCCTACACACGATCGGTTTTGACCGATGAAAACGGTCCTTCAGACCGCTGTCCTCTGTTTAACCTATCGTGTGTACGAGGCCTCAGATTCAGCAAGCAGGGGGAGGGGATCTGATGTCACACTGGGACCAGTGCTAATTTTGGCAGCAAATTTTGATTTAGTTTTAGTCTTAAGCCTTGTACACACGATCAGTTTTCCAGACATGAAAACTGTGAGGAGAGCTTTTGGCTGGGAATCCTGGCCGTGTGTATGCTCCTCGCAGTTTTTCCGACGGGAAAACTGCCCAAAAATCGCCGGACAAAAGAAGAGAACCAGTTCTCTTTTTTCCCCGCCGTAAAAACTGGCGGACTTTTGTCCGGCGGTTTTTGGCAGTTTTCCTATGGGAAAAACTGCGAAGGAGCATACACACGGCCGGGATTCCATCGCAGTTTTCCTGACGGGAAAACCGGCAGTGTGTAGGGGAAAGACTGAACCGAGCAGGTTCTCGGATTTCCGATGGGAACTTTTCCCGATGAAAAATCCCGTACGTACGTGTGTACGAGGCATCAGTCTTAGGACTAAAATGGCATTTTAGTCTTCTGCAATTGTTTTAGTTTTAGTCGTATTTAATCAACTAAATCTCCAGGATATTTTATTCGACTAAAACTCATTTTAGTCATCTAAAATCGATTGGGTGTAGTTAAATTGTAATGCATTATTTAAGCATTTCTCTACCATTTCCAAACTCTTTGTATACTGCTGGAGTGAAAAATCTAATATGTTATTATTTATGCTATTGAGGTATGAACATGCACTACAGACCAGTGTTCATTTTGACGTCAAATGGCATTTTAGTTTTAGTCCTATTTTGTTTTTTTTTACTAAAATGGCATTTTAGTTTTAGTTCCATTTTAGTCATCTCAATTGTTTTAGTCTTAGTCATATTTTAGTAGACTAAAATGATATTAAGTTAGTCAACTAAAATGTTTTAGTCGGTTTTAGTCGACAAAATTAACACTGGTCAGGACCTGGGTCACTTGCTGGTGGCACTGTGGTTCCCTGGCAGGATTGTTGTACCAGTAGATGTCTTCCAGCAGTTTCCAGTAATCAGTCTCTACCTGGTGCTGGCTGCTGGGAGGGTATTTTGTTCCTCCTCTACTGTTCTCTTTGGGCTTCAGTGTTTTGTCCTGCTAGCCAGACACGACTTGCTATTTGATCCTAAACCTGATTCCTGTCTGATCCTACCTGTCTTGTACCCTGCTCCCTCATACATGCTCCCCTTGTTCCTGATCCCAGTACTGGTTTCTCCCCTTTCCTTATACCTCCTGTGTTACCCTGTAATCTGTGTTCCCCATTTTATAAATATTGTATATAGTTAGTTGCTAGTTAGACTAATGCCTTGTACACACGCATTTTGACCATGCAAAAGTCCGCCGTGAGTCCGTCGGAAGTCCGACGTAAAGATAGAGAACAGGTACTCTATCTTAGATCTGTCGAACTTCCAACAAAAAAGTCAGATGAAGGCTACACACAGCCGGACTTTCCGAGAAAAAAAGCATCTGACTTTTTTTCTCGGAAAGTCCAACCGTGTGTACGAGGCATTTCTGTTACTTAGTTTGTTGTTTAGGTATTTTTGTCAGTTAGATGGTTCACTTTTATTTTCACATTTGCTGTATATTTTGGCATCTGGTGTTTGGATGCGTTTTGTTTCACTGTTAATAAATGTGTTTAAAACATATTGACAAAGATTCACAAAGCACTTGCGCCAAGTGCAAATATGCGCCGTCGTATCTGTGCGCCGGACCCACAAACTAAGATACGCCTAAAAACAGGCTTCATCCCACCGACGTAACTTGCCTACGCCGGCGTAAAGTGGGCGCATGTTTACGATGGACGTTTGTGGCGCTCCCATTGATTTTGTATTCAAATATGCAAATAAAGGAGATACGGCGATTCACATTCATGCGCCCGTCGCATAATATACGCGGTTTGCATAAGTCATACGTCCGGCGTAAAGTTATACCCCATAGATGAGGCGCAACCCATGCAAAGGTATGGACCAGGGAACACAAGCCGGCGTATTTTACATAGTTCACGTTGGACGTGAATATGGCTGGGCGTAGGTTCACGCCGTAGGCAGTGATCCGACGTATCTTAGGCAGTTGTTCTGATGTGATTGTGAGCATGCGCACGGGATGTGTCCACGGGACGGCGCATGCGCCGTTCGGTATACGTATCTGTCTGCCACTAGGCCCATCATTTGCATGGGGTCACGCCTCATTTGCATGGCTCACACCCACTTCCACCTACGCCGGCTTACGCCTTAGAAATCCAGCACAGTTTTGGGAGCAAGTGCTTTGTAAATTATGTGCTTGCCTTTCTGCGCTGCGTCGGTGTAGCGTACAGGTGATACGCTACGGCGGCATAAATGTGCACCGCTGTCTGTGAATCCGGGCCATATAGTCTGTTCTCAGTTTCCTGAGTGCAGTTATGCAGATCTTACCATCTCTGCAGTCGGTATCCCTGACACACACAGCACAGCACAGAGAGGTGCGTGTAATCTGAGATCTGAGTGGAGGAAAGGGACACACCCTCTTTCTACAAAGTCTTACAGGGCAACAAGCACAGCTGAGGCTGTCAGTCACCTTCTGTGTGCCGTCTCCCCAGGATTTTCTGGTGAGTCTAACTTGCCAGAAGTGAGTCATGCAGATAGCAGAGTAATGACAGAGCAGGCAGAGATCACACTAGTGCTTTGGTTTGATGCTAGTACGTACTATAGAGGGCTATGCTTTGTTAATTTTTATTTCAGAGGTTTACAACCACTTTAAGTTTTAAAGCGGACCTTACAAAAAAATGTAAGGTTCCACCTACACTGCTCAGCCTTCTCCTTTAAAAATCATCTGCTCTTAACAGTTTTCAAAATGAAGAAGAAACCTAGATATGCCTCCTCTTCACTTCTTGCCAATTCACCTTTCACCTGGAACTTCCTCTTTCATCACTTCCTGTCTGCCCCCAACATCAATTCCTGTTAGTGTGTTTCACTGACAATATTTAAGAAGAAACGTAGATATTTTTCTTTTTTGGCTAGATCCTGGGCAATACATACATATAACAAGCCAAATCTCATAAGAAGCCGCTCTTGCAATGGACTGGACTAGAGTGTCCTCTCTTGAGATTTGGCCTGCTCTAAATTCCATAGGAATCCTCCCTGGAGGATGGTGACGTCACACCCAGAGATGTGAAAGCCGGAGGTAAGTCAGTCTAAAACAAACCGAAAATTTCCCAGGACATTTACCTGCTAGCCTGCAAAAAAGTAGATGTCTAAAGCTGACCATATATTAATAGAACTTTGTTTGACATTTTTAGTCACAAGAACATTTGTTTGCTTTTTTCTTGTCATCAGTCGGGTCAAATTGATGTTAGCTTTTGACCACAGTGATGAATAAATTCAAAGGAGCAGTTTATACATTCTTCTCAAACAAACTAATTACACTAAACAGTGCTTGTGTTTTTTATTTTGTTGCAGAAAAGTCAATTTGTTCCAAAATCGAATGGTAAAAGCAAATTAAATTTTAATGTACTTTTGACAATCAAGTCATCAAATATATGACAAATTTTCATGTAAATATTTTTTCGAAAGTTGATTTGAAAATCTACCAGTGTATTACCAGCTTTACTTTATTTTGAAACTAACATTAGGCAATTTTTTAAAAGTGAGGAGGCTCAGAGAGTAGATGCAGACATTGAAGTACTTTGTATTTTTTTCTACTAATTGTTCTAATAACGTTATATCAGGTTAAACCACAGATTGTTCCTTTTCCTTCATTGAAGGCAAGGACACCTTGGGTCCTTTTCCCATTCCCCTTTTATTTTGAGACCTTGAAGTACTGCAAGATCCACAATAAAGTGTATTCCAAAATCTAAAATTGTTCAGTCTAAAACTAGGTTAACTTATCTAAAAGAATCGTTTACCTACCCAAATCTGCACTTAAAGTGGAGTTTCCATCCCAATTTTTTTTTCATTATTGTGCTCATTAGACCTAAAAAAAAAAAATTTTTTTTACTCATCTGGAAATGCCTGTTGCTATGCAGTCCCACGAAATCTGCCTTTGTAATCACCTAGGATCCTGACATCATCTCCTTATAATGCTCCTGGTAAATGTGTGTCATCATTTCCCAGGATGCAGTGCGCTACCCAATTATCACTCCCCATCCAAGACTTCCAGGAAGTAAGTGCCAGATTCCTGTAGCTTCCTGCATCATTCAGATATAGCCCCCTCAAAGTACCACAAAGCCCAGGACGTCATATGACGTCCTCTGGGCGCCAAGTAGTTAAAGTAGGGTCCATGTCAGTTTTACCTTCACTTCCTGTCCCATAGTCAAAACAGGAAGTGAAAGGAAATCCCTGCAAATTAAGAGAATCCCTTGACCCTTCATTCACTGGAGGGTTACTGAAACTAGTGTCCCCAATGGAAGATTTTGCCTCTTTTCCCCACTTTTCTGGGGACAATCCCAACATTTGAGTTTTTTTTTTTTACTTTCGCTTTCAATGATAATGGTGAAATAGACAAACAGAGGGGGTGAATCTCCCTAATACACACAGACAGTAATAAAAACCTACTCTCTCTCCACTCCATCCAAAACTAAGAAAAAAATCTTGCTTTTAGTTGCACTTTAACATGGACACCTGGGGCCAGATTTAGAGACAAGATACGACGGTGTTTCTCCTGATACGCCGTCGTATCTCTGAGTGCAGGAGGTCGTATCTCTGCGCCTGATTCAGAGAATCAGTTCCGCATAGATTTCCCTAAGATCCGACCGGCGTAAGTGTCTTACACCGTCGTATCTTAGGCTGCATTTTCAGGCTGGCCGCTAGGTGGCGCTTCCGTATGTTTACGCGAGGAATATGCTAATTCGGTAGATACGGCGATTCAGAAACGTATGTCCTGCCGGCGCATTTTTTTTTTACGTCGTTTACGTTCGGATTTTTTCGGCGTATAGTTACCCCTGCTATATGAGGCGTAGCTAATGTTAAGTATGGCTCGTCCCGCGCCGAGTTTTGAAATTTTTACGTCGTTTGCGTAAGTCGTTCGCGAATACGGCTGTACGTCATTTACGTTCACGTCTAATCCAATACGTCCTTGCGACGTAATTTGGCGCAATGCACACTGGGATATTTTACTGACGGCACATGCGCCGTTCAAAAAATACGTCAAAAACGCGGGGTCAAGTCAAATTTAAATAAAACACTCCCCCAACATCCCCATTTGAATTAGGCGGGCTTACGCCGCCACACATACGTTATGGCGCCGTAACTAAGGGCGCAAGTTCTTTCTGAATACAGAACTTGCGCCCAAAGTTACAGCGGCGTAACGTATCTGAGATACGTTACGCCGGGCGGATAGATACACCAATGTATCTGAATCCAGCCCCGTATCGGCAAATAAAAAAGCAGTAAAAAAACATAAAAATATGCTTTATAATTTTTTTTTTATCCTTTAGTGAATAGAATACATAAATATTAAAAATGTATTATAAAAAAAAAAAAAGAACATATAGATCAGCTTTGAAAAAAATTCCATCAAAATAATTGTAATTAAAATCAGTTTTTTTGTACTATAAAAAAAAATCCCTTTCAGTTTGCTGTTTATTAGACTGCCTCTGTCAGTTACTATCCAAGTAACATTCTGCAAACAATTATTTCTGTTATTGCCCTGCTATTAGCATGCCAAGCAAATGAGGGCTTGAATGTTGTCATATGTCAGTTGTGTCTCCAGTGCTGGAGCTACCAATGCAATGAGTGCCTGATGATTTGTTTGTTTTCTCTGGTCCTTTGGTCTGTTCCTTGGAGCCAGATACAAGCAGATTTCACAATAATAGTGGAACAGAAATCATTCTTAGCATGTGTGCGCTGTGCGCTCTCCAACTGTCGTGATCAGACACTGCAGGGCAAAAATTCCCCTTCCTCAGCTGTTATTATACAAAGTTCTAGGAAATTTCATTACCTCAACACTGGATGGGAAATTACATTTTTCAAATAAAATTAAAACAGAAAAGTGGGGCAAAGCGTCCAGTCCTCCCTTCCTTCCCTAGCAAACCACATGAGAAGGGCGGAGAATGAGAACATATCTGAGGCATGCCACACACATCGGATTTGCATTATTTATTTATTTTAGATTCGATTGGAAAGTAAAGTTGCATTCAGTAAAATGTTCCTGCGTTGCCATGTGTAGCCTGTCTCTACTGTGTGATGAATGAAGACAGGAATTTGGTGTCAATGCTCAGTGAAGACTGCACACAGTGCTTGCACCTTCTTGCTGCTGGGTGATGAGCATTTGAATGCTTTAGGCCTCATGCACACGAGACGCTGCTAAACTGGAGTTCAGAGGCATTTGGGCATTTTTTTCAACTGCCCCTGAACACATTTAATGTTATCCAATGTGTCCATGCACACGATCAAGTTTTTTGGCGTTTCAAAGCAGTTGGGTTTAGGGCCGTTTTTCCAAACCCAAAATTTTGGGTTCAGAAGCTTTCAGCTTTTGCGTTTTAGACGCAAATCGCTGCAAAACGCGGCAAAACGCGGCACAAATAGTTTGATTCTGAGCTTGGGGAGGGTCTACAGTGTTTTGGGGATAAACGCTGACAGCCGCAAATCGCGGTAAAACGCCGCAAAACGCCGCGCAATTCGCGGCAAAAACGGGCGTTTTAAATGCCGGTTTTTGCTTTTGAAAAGCTGAGATTAGAGGCGTTTGTAATAGCGTCTCGTGTGCATGGGGCCTTAGCATTACCTGTTCCTCCCTGTTCAGCCTTTTTCAACCTTTCCAACACAGAGGATTGGAGAAACCCTTGGAATAACTAACTTTCCAGGCTCAGGGAACTCCTCCAAAAAAGTACTATATCTACAACTTATGATACATTAGTGTGATGGTCAGTGGGAATATTACGCCCTACACTTGTGGTCATTGGAAAGAATTACCCCCTTACAGATAGCTAAAAAGATCAATGGTGTCAATGGGAATGTATCTGAGAGGCAGAATCTCCTGATTGCCCAATGAACCCCTAGCAACCTCTGGAGGAATCCTAGGATTCCATGGAACCCTGAATAAAAAACCCTGCTCTAGGTGATAATCACAATCATGGAGGTATGTGCTCCTAAACCTACCTAGCCATTAAGGAAGAAGAGATGTTTGTTATATGAGGATTGTGGACAGAACTGTACTGCTTTAGGATTACCTGTACTCTCTTGTTCTGTCTTTATCAACCTTTCCAACACAGAGGATTGAAGGAACCCTTGAAATAACGTTCCAGTCTCAGGGAACCCCTCCAAAAAATTACTTTGGGCCAGATTCACGTAGATCAGCGGATCTTTAGATCCGCTCGATCTACCTGATTTAAGATCCGCTCCCGCAAGTTTGCGAGGCAAGTGGGTAATTTACAAACCACTTACCTCCAAACTTGCGGCGGCGGATCGTAAATCCCCCAGCGGAATTCAAATTCCGCGGCTAGGGGGAGTGTACTATTTAAATCAGGCGCGTTCCCGCGCCGATTTAAATGAGCATGCGCCGTCCGCGGAATTTCCCGGCGTGCATTGCTCCCACTGACGTCACTAGGACGTCAGTGGTTTCGACGCTTACGTAAACGACGTCCACCCGTATTCGAGAACGACTTACGCAAACGACGTAAAAAAAATTAAATTCGACGCGGGAACGACGGCTATACTTAACATTGGCTGCACCTCATAGAAGCAGGGGTAAGTATACGCCGGGAAAGCCGCTACGGAAACGTCGTAAGAACACTGCGTCGGGTCCGCGTATCTTTGTGAATTTGCGTATCTCGCTGATTTACATATTATTCAACGTAAATCAGCCGGCGCCATTTTCAAATTGAAAAAAAGGTCCGACAGTGTAACACAGTGTAACACTGTCGGATCTTAGCCATATCTATGCGTAACTGATTCGATGAATCAGACGCATAGATAGGACTAGTTTAAGTCAGAGATACAACGGTGTATCAGGAGATACACCGTCGTATCTCTTTGTGAATCTGGCCCCATATCTACAACTCGTGATACATTAGTGTGATGGTCAGTGGGAATATTACTACTTACACTTGTGATCATTGGAAATAATTACCCCCTTACAGGTAGCTTAAAAGATCAATGGTGTCAGAGGGAACTTATCTGAGAGGCAGAAATTGCTGATCTCTCAAGGAACCCCTAGCAACCTTTGGAGGAACACTGATTAAGAAACCTTGCTCTAGGTGATGATCAGAATCATGGAGGTATGTGCTCCTAGCCCTTCCTAGCCATTAAGGAAAAAGGGACGTTTGTTACATGGGGTATGTGGACTGCACCTGTAAATTTGTCTAGCTTAGTGTTTTTAAATCAGGTTGCTATGGCACCTTGGAGTGCCATTTGGGTTCTCAGTTTGCCTTGGATAAGGGCCTGTGATGGGGGGATCTGTGATGGGGGAACTGTGTGGTTAGGTAGCTCTTATGTGATGAGAGCCTCGGATGTATAGGGGAACTTTGATATGATGGGAGGACCTTGGGGACTTCCGATGTGAAGTTATTTTCGTCAAGGTGGTTATGTGCACCATCCCAGGCTCAGGTTTCCCACTAAAAGGAAAAACTTAAGTTTTTGCACATTTTAGACTGGAGTGGATTTGACATACTTTTAAAGGGTGCCACTGCTGAAAACAGTAGATAAATGTTGCTCTAGAAGGGGTTAAAGACAGACAACATTTGTATTATTTTTTTCAAATGGAGCCAACTGAATTAAAAAAAAAATATTTGTATGTAAGTATGTACAATTGCGCAATGTACCATTGAAATCTGGAGACAGGATGAGAAAAAAAGGGAGAAAACGTCCAGCGAGATTTATTTGCATTACTTTCCAGCACATGTTATCACTCAGAGCGTAGATAACTCGGTAGAACATTTGGGAGGAAACACAGGTTTATATGCCCTCTGGTGTGTGAAATAGCATTTGCAAATATTCAGTGATCTAATATAATTTTGTCAAAGAAAAACCCTCTAAAACTTCTTAAAAAACAAAGTGAGAGGTTGTAGCGACAGAGCCGTCTGAGCACAGGCTTAAGCTTCTCAGACAATGCCACAACAGATAAAGTTCTTCCATTTTCAATGAAGCTCGGCATGTTTCTTTAAAACTGAACAGATTTTTTTAGGCAAGATCCCATCTTTAGCACATATGGTTGTTGCCTATAAATTAATCATGCAATGTACTTCAAAGTTATGGAAAGTCGCGGAAAAGTGAAAGAATGTTTTGTTTTCTGGGCCCCTAAGGAAAATAAAGCTCGTAATCTAATAATAGCAATACGATTCGCTCGAGTTTCCTTTTGCTCTTTGGGGTATATTTACTAGATGATGTTGATTAAGAAGCTATGGACCCGGGGTCTTTTTCACGGCCTCAGGATGAAAGATTGTTCCCTCGATTGTAAAAGATTAGTGGTGAAAGAATATAGGCTGTGTAGGGCATTCCGCCTGTGCTAGGATGCAAAATCTAAAGAGCACCGGTCTTAAAAGTGAAAGAAAAACAAGATAATGGTTCTAAGTTCTCTAATATCAGGGGAAAGCACAGAAAAAATATAGGCATGGTTTTCCATTTAAAAAAAGTGCATTTTCATATAGGGTTTGTCGGCATTTAATCAAAGCTCTGGAAGGATGGCAATAGAGAAACCAATGTCTCACAAGGTATGTTAGGCACCTGCCAGTCATCAAATCCATCTGGAACAATGGGCCAGATTCACGTAGACTAGCGTCGGCGTAATGTATCATAGATACGTTACACCGCCGCAAGTTTTCATCGCAAGTGCCTGATTCACAAAGCACTTGCAATGAAAACCTACGCTGGCGGCCTCCGGCGTAAGCCCGCGTAATTCAAATGGGCGTGTGCCATTTAAATTAGGTGCGCTCCCGTGCCGGACCTACTGCGCATGCTCCGTTTCAAAATTCCCGCCGTGCTTTGCGCGAAGTGACGTCATTTTTTTCGAACGGCGATGACGTGCGACGTGCGTAGCGTACTTTCGTATTCCCGGACGTTTTACGCAAGACAAATTTTTTTTTACATTTCGTCGTGGGAACGATGGCCATACTTTAAACAGCACATACGTGTGCTGTCTAAAGTTAGGGCAGGTCAAACGACGCCTAAAATTGCGACGGGAAACTATACTAGCGACGATGTACCGAACGCGAAAATCCGTCGTGGATCGCCGTAACTGCTAATTTGCATACCCGACGCTGGAATACGAACGTCGGTGCGCAGGCGCCGTATAGAGCCGCCCCGACGTTTGGCTTCTTTCGGCAACTTGTGACGCGTAGTATGCGACGGTCGGAAGCCTGTCAATCAGATAGGAACGCCCAGTCCCGGAGAAGACATACCCGGAAGCGGCGGTGAAATAAGGTATGTACGGGGGAAAAAACAAAAAAACTGCCTATTGTCATTAGGACAAATCGGCTGAATGTAATGTTAAAAATGTATTTTTGGGTGAACCCCCGCTTTAAGAACAAACCTACAGACTAAAGCAAAACAGCAGACAGCAGGGTAGTCAGAGTCTAGGCCAGAGTCAGCAATGGTAAGGTAGGTAGATAGAGATATGGTCCAGAGGCATACCAGGGATTGGTACGGGCAGAGTTCAAGCATGGTTAAAGCAGAGTTCCACCCAAAAATGGAACTTGTGCTTTTTGGAATCCTCCCCCACTCCGGTGTCACATTTTCACCTTTCAGGGGGAGGAGGGAGCAGAAACCTGTGTAATGCAGGTATTTTCTCCCACTTCCGGGTATAGATCACCATGGTGATCGAGGTGACCTACTCTGTCCCCCCCATTGAATTCTGGGAGACACACAGATCCCAGAAGACAGCAGGGACCAGTGGGAATGCGCATCACGACTCGCGCATGTGCAGTAGGGAACCAGGAAGAGCCGCAAGGCTTCACTTCCTGATTCCCTCACCGAAGATGGCGGCAGCAGCACCCGAGAGCCGACGGACAGATCGGATTCAGCTGCTGACATCACGGACGCCCTGAACAGGTAAGTGTCCATGTATTAAAAGTCAGCAGCTGCAGTATTTGTATCTGCTGACTTTTAATAAAAAAAAATCCGGCAGAACTCCGCTTTAAGGTGGATGAGGTCAGCAAAGGAGATCAGATACAGGAACAGGAAGCAGATATGCAGGAAATGCTGTAGACCATAAGGCAAGGTCCTAGTGCATCAGTACTATTTAAATAGCCCGATTAGCACGTGGCAAAGTACGCCCTGGCATGTGTACATGCATGAGCATAAGTCTGGCTAATTTGAATTCTACGTTTGCGCATAACTATGCTACTGAGCACATTCTGCCTTCCCTGATAGTCCTATTGCTATGGATTGCAGTAAAATAGACCTTCAGCATTTAAGCTTTGCAGGCTACTCTCCGACATCAAATCCTCAGAAGCACAGTTCCAATCTACGAAATAATGACATGAATTGCCTCTCTTTTACTTTCCACATTCAAAACATCTCTATAGGGTCTAGTAATCAATGTTTTTAACCAAAATTTTACCCAAGATTTACACATTTTTCCTTTAAAATTGAATTCGAAAAAAAGGATAACTCTTGGGTGAAAGTTGTGTGAGCAAAAATCCTCCCTTTCTGATTCAAGAGACCACCAGACATAAAGACCATCTCTTCATAACCTCTTGTTTTTACTGCAACATCCTAAATCTTCATTCTCTACAGCCTACCATAAATTCTGCTGAAAGACCTATATATTTCTTCTATGAATACATATGTGTTTTCCCTCTCAGCTAATCTCTGCACTGGCCTACACTTAACTGGAGAATACAATTCAAGTTACTGTGTAATCCCTTAAAAACTGTTTAAAGAAAAGTATTTGTGTCTAGGTGCACGTCGGTGCTGTCAAGAAGGCCGTCAACTCTGACATGGAGATTACATGGCTTTGATGATAATAATTGTTTTTCAACAAAGCAATGTTTTACAGCAACAGGTTCTGACGTGGCTTTGTTTATAAATAAAGCATAGCACACAGAAACATGGAATGTGTTGTTAGAGCTGTTCACACAGCCGCGGCACGACTTCAGGGGGCGACTTTCAGAGGCGACCTGCGAAACGACTTCTGTATAGGAGTGAATGCAGGTCGCCCTGAGCCACCCCTGAAGTTGTACAGGAACCTTTTTCTAAGTTGGAGCGACTTGCGTCGTTCCTATTAGAACGGTTCCATTGCATTGAATGGGACGCGACTCGTCAGGCGGCTGAGCCGCCTGACGAGTCGCCCCAGTGTGAACCGGCTCTAAGACATTGCTGCACAGTGAATTTAGAGACCAATATCAATAAAACCTCAAATTTTGCGTCAAAACCATGTTCGATTAAATTGCTCACTTGTTCCTTTTACCTGTACTTCCAACCTCAAAAAGCAAATATTCCCCAAACCACCCACTCTGCTCTTCCACTGACCTACATATACCTTCTCCACTCATTACCTCATCACAGTCATGACACCAAAACTTCTCTAGAGGGCCCCTTATTCTATAGATCTCTCTTCCTCCTAATGAGACATTTGATTCCACTAAACAATTTGTAGACAATGATATGTAGTCATCCAAGAGTCATGAAGTGCATACAGTTGTGTTTATAAGTTTACATACCCTGGCAGAATTTATGATTTCTTGGCCATTTTTCAGAGAATATGAATGATAACACAAAAACTTTTCTTTCACTCATGGTTAGTGTTTGGCTGAAGCCATTTATTATCAATCAACTGTGTTTACTCTTTTTAAATCATAATGGCAAAAGAAACTACCCAAATTACCCCGATCAAAAGTTTACATACCCCCGTTCTTAATACCGTGTATTGCCCCCTTTAACATCAATGACAGCTTGAAGTCTTTTGTGGTATTTGTGGATGAGGCTCTTTATCTTCTCAGATGGTAAAGCTGCCCATTCCTCTTGGCAAAAAGCCTCCAGTTCCTGTAAATTCTTGGGTTGTCTTGCATGAACGGCACGTTTAATATGTCCCCAGAGAGGCTCAATGGTATTGATGTCAGGAGACTGAGAAGGCCACTCCAGAACCTTTACTCTATTCTACTGTAGCCAATGACAGGTAGACTTGGCCTTGTGTTTTGGTCTTTGTCATGTTGGAATGTCCAAGTACGTCCCATGCGCAGCTTCCTGGCTAATGAATGCAAATGTTTCTCCAGTATTTTTTGATGACATACTGCATTCATCTTGCCATCAATTTTGACCAAATTTCCTGTGCCTTTGTAGCTCACACATCCCCAAAAACCTCAGCGATCCACCTCCGTACCTTTCTTCATAGGCCTTGTTGACTCCTCTCAAAATGAAGGGTTTATGGTTGTGGCCAAAAAGCTCAGTTTTGGTCTCATCCCTCCAAATGACTTTGTGGCAGAAGGTTTGAGACTCTGTATTGTAAGAGGGATACTTTGTGGCATTTGTGTAGTAATGTCTTTCTTCTGGTGACTCGACCATGCAGCCCATCTTTCCTCAAGTGCCTCCTTATTGTGCATCTTGATACAGCCACACCACATGTTTTCAGAGAGTCCTGTATTTCACCTGAAGTTATTTGTGGGGTTTTCTTTGCATCCTGAACAATTGTGGTTGAAATTTTAGTTGGTCTAACTGACAGTGGTTTGGTTCCAATAGAACCCCTCATTTACCACTTCTTGATTAGAGTTTGAACACTGCTGATTGGCACTCTCAATTCCTTGGATATCTTTTTTTATATCCCTTTCCTGTTTTAAACAGTTCAACTACCTTTTCCCATAGATCCTTTGACAATTCTTTTGCTTTCCCCATGACTCAAAATCCAGAAATGTCAGTGCAGCACTGGATGAAAGATGCAAGGGTCTGTCAGGAGTCCAGAAACTCATTGACCTTTTATACACACACACTAATTACAAGCAAACAGATCACAGGTGAGGATAGTTACCTTTAATAGCCATTCAAACCCCTTTGTATCAACTTTTGTGCATGTTATCAGGTTAAAATCACTGGGGTAAGTAAACTTTTGATCAGGGTCATTTTGATAGTTTCTGTTGTCATTATGATATAAAAAGAGTAAATACAGTTGATTGATAATAAATTGCTTCAGCCAAACACTAACCATGAGTGAAAGAAAACATTTTGTGTTATCATTCATATTCTCTGAAAAATTGTCAAGAAATCATAAATTCTGCCAGGGTACGTAAACTTTTGAACAGAACTGTTTATTCAATAATTATGTTGACCTCAAACCTGGGCGTGACTAGCATAATGTTTAACAGGTCAGAAAATATATGAAGTTGGCCAAATGGTTTAGCACTTTTGAAAACATTTCTGCATCATAGAGTGCCAATAAGGGTGTAATGCCGCATACACACGATCATTTTTCAGGCATTAAAAAAAAACTTTGTTTTTCAGCATGTCCAAAAAACTATGTTTTTCCAACTTCATCATTAAAAACGACGTTGCCCACACACCATCGTTTTTAAAAAATGATGAAAAAAGCGCAGTGACGTACAACACGTACAAAGGCACTATAAAGGGGAAGTTCCATGCGGGTGACGCCACCCTTGGGGCTGCTTTAGCTGATTCCGTGTTAGTAAAAGACGATTTGCGCTTTTCTGTCTGTTACAGCGTGATGAATGTGCTTACTCCATTATGAACGGTAGTTTTACCTGAACGAGCGCTCCCGTCTCATAACTTGCTTCTGACATGCGCGGGTTTAAAACGTTGTTTTAGCCCAGACACGGTCATTTTTTACAACCTGAAAAACTTCATTTTTTAAAACGATGTTAAAAAATGCAGCATGTTCGAAAAAATTGTGGCCGTTTTTCAGAAGCCGACAAACGATGTGAAGCCCACACACGATCATTTTAAATGCCGTTTTTAAAAACGTCGTTTTTTTCATGACGAAAAATGATCGTGTGTACGTGGCATAAAAGGTTTTCATGTGACCTTTACAGACTGATGGTTGTCTACAAAGGCATTGTGGATCTGCTATGGCACATAGCACAATTATAACCAAATTGCATCTAAAAATAAAGACATGTTCTCAAGTGAGACCACGTTATTCATGGTGAGATGAGGTGGTCACTTTAGAGCTCAGTGGCAAGTATAAAACAGCATAAAAATGTCCGAATATTCAGGAGGTCAGTACTAGATCAGTTATTCAATATGCAGTGAAGTCACAATAAGAATGACCACTCTCAGTGAGCAATGTTCCCTGATCCCCTCTCCATCAAGATACTGAAGCCATTTACAAAGGCAATACTGGCAGGGTGGCAGGCCATTCAATATACTGTAAAAGTGATTGGGTGGCTCTACAGCCACCTGGATCACTGTCATATGGAGTCAGCTGAAGATTCAATACCAGGCTTGTTTTAACTCCTTGACTACCAGGACGTTTACAAATGTACCTTGCTAGACAAGGGATTAAGGGAAACTCTGCATTAACCCCTTCGCAACCATGCTATAGCCAAATGATGGCTGAAGCTGCACTTTTCCGGGAGGCCATCCTATGACATCCTTGCGTGCTCACGCTGCCTGTGCTCCCCCTGCGGCACGCATCGGAAGTGATCTGTGATTGGGGTAAAGAGCCAATCATGACGGCTCTTTGCCAAGTGATAAGCTGTGTCCAATCACAGCTGATCACGGATGTAAACAGGATTTTCCGGTTATCGGCAATCCTCCCCTCATGCCGACAGCGTGTGGGGAGAGCCACAAACCGGAAAATCCACACAGGGGACATCTGCACTGACAATCAGTGCACTGATCATCACTGTTCTGATGATCAGTGCAACCTCATCAGAGCTTATCAGTGAAGGAGAAAAATTACTTGTTTACAAAATTTTGTAACATAAACTAAGAAAAACAATCTTAACATTTTTAGTTTTCTTCATTCGTTTAGCAAAAAATAAATAACCCGTTGGTGATTAAATACCACCAAAATAAAGCACTTTCTATCTAAAAAAATTATAACATTTTTAGTTTGGGTACAATGTTGCATGACCACGCAATTGTCATTCAAAGTGCGACAGTGCTGAAAGCTGGCCTGGGCAGGAATGGGGTGAAAGTGCCCATTAGGCAAGTGGTTGATAAGCCACATATGTGTGTGCAAAAAAAAACTGCAATACTTTCCCTTTAAATGCTTATACTTTTTTTTAACATATTGGCTGCAGCCATGAGTAAACGAACTGCTGCTTTCAGTAAAGAATTGTATATGAGAAAGTTAATTAGTACCAGGAGGCAGCCATGACGTTAGCATCATAGTAAACTGTTAGAGTTTAGTTTAGAGCAAATACTGTAGAAGGACAGGAAGAGACAGATTATAATATTTTTAGCTTGACATAAATAATTGGCAACAAACGGACTAAGCAGATGATCGATTTCTAAACACTGTCAGACTGATGGCAGAAATTATGCAGACAGCATTGCCTGGAGAGGAACCATGAATAACACAGTGGTGTACTCACACCTCAACCTCTATTTAGTGGGAGCAATTTGATGCAACCCATACCAGCCGATCAGAGGTCTTTTTTTCACTGGTCCTACTTAGTCCCCTTTCACACTTATACGACTTGTCTCACGATTTTGGACTGCAAAAACGTATGACAAGTCATTCTACATTATTTTCAATGACTACCATTCATACTGGCACGACTTTAAGTTGTGCCTACTTCAGAGTAGTCCTTGCACTACTTTGGTCCGATTTTGATGCCACTTACACAGGCATTCATTGAAATTGCGGCCGCGAAATCGCGGTATAATCGCGGCCGCTAGATCGCGGTAAAATCACGCGACTTTAATGTCGTGCAAGTGTGAAAGGGGGCTAAAGTGAATTGAATATAGTTGATCTCTGATTGGCTCTGATATGTTTCTGATTATCACAGGGGTGTTAAATTCAATTTCATCGTGGGCCGCATCAGCATTATGATTGTCCTCAAAAGGGCCGGTTGTATCTGTAAGATTCGATGTCCAGCGCATCCCCTCCCCTTACATTAGATGTCAAGAGCCACCCCACCATCAGAAGTTGAGTCCCCTACTCTCCCTTACATCACAGTGCACCCCCTTTCCTTATGCTGCTGCTGGGAAGAAGCTGGATGCATTGCTTGAAAGCAGAAAGTAAGGGTCTGGAGGAGGACAATAGAATGGCAGGAGCTCTCCTGCAGCTGCAGGAGAGGTATGAGGGCCACATGAAATGGCCTGGAGGGCCGGATTCGGCCCGCAGGCCTTGTGTTTGACACCTGTGGGTTATCAGTACTCTAATGCCAGGTTACTCAGGCTTTCTCAACTATTCTATCCTTGAAAAAAATGTTTAGGTTTTTGGGGAAACCCTTGAAATATTTTTCCGATCTACAACTCACAATACATTTGTGTGATGCAATCAGTGAATTGTAGGTGTAATAATAAATGAAAGATTAAAAAACATAATGGATCTCTTTCTTTATTTTTATTTAAGATACAGTACAAAATACAACCCTTCAACAGCTAGCAAGTGTACGCAGAGCCCTCCTATCGCCGTCAACAAACCCCCACCCACCCACCTACTTCTCTGTACATTGGTAGAGCCGCTCCACCTCACAGTAGAATGCTATAACCCAGGTAATAGTGTGCATAAAACTTCAAAATTACAGGAGTAGAAGTAGTCTAAAAACATGTAACAGTGTACAGCTCCCCAGCTGGACCAACCATCACCCGAGCATTACAGTCTCAAAAATATCTGTAAGAAATGTAAACAAGGTGGTGGACTAGTGGATAGGGCAACCATAACGAGCCCATTTGGTGCAACCTCAACTTATTTAATAATAAAAATTGTAATTTAAATTTAGAATTAAGTTTTTATTAATCTAATTAAGGGGGAAATCATGTGTTACCATGATTCCTATCAGTCATCGAGATCCAGCTACCCTATACCTCCTCAAATTTCCAAGATCAACACCGATTCAGAAATGTGGCCTTATAAAATGGGAGCCCCTTCCATGCAGTTAATGTGGGAGCCACTTGCTTTTTTCCAGTGTAGTATAAGTGTTTTTTAGGTCATTATAAACAGTATGATTAGCAACATTTTGAGGGTCACCGTATTCGTGAGCCCCTCTATGAGGCCCAACAAACATACAGGGACGCTCAATGAGATAGATATGGCCATCACTCCAGTGATAAACGTAGTCACGTCCGTCTAGTATTGTTGAACTATGGGGCAGAGCCAGAAAATATGAGAAATCTGCTGGAGTGTTGGTACTTATCCAACACTCGGCCGTAGGGGACTGGTCAATTTTTGCCAACTTAGCAGGTGTATAGGGGATGTGGTGAATGCATTTGTACTGTATTAACCGTCCATTATCCAGGCTCACATGTCATCCTAATCATATCATGGAATTGCTTTGTTGTTCAATGACAACATTAAAGTGATATTAAAGTGAACGTTATACTTACCTTCTCTGTGGAGTGGTTTTTCACAGAGCAGTCCAGATCCTGCTGTTCTCTGGTCCCTTGCTGACCCTCCTGGCTCCTCCCTCCTGCTGGGTGCCCCCAGAGCAAGCAGCTTGCTCTGGGGGCACACAAGCAGAAGCGCTCCTGACCCGCAGATCTGTGTGTATATTCACACACAAAGCTGTGGCTCAGTCCCACCCCCATCCGCCTTCTGGTTGGCTCACTGGCTGTGATTGACACTGCTGCCAAAAGCCAATCAGGATGAGAGTCCCCAGAGAGGCAAGGCTCTCGTTGAAATCACTGGATCAAGATGGGGTGCAGGTAAGTAAAAGGGAGGGTTAGGGGGGCTGCTGCACAGAGTAGGTAAAAAACATTGGGCCAGATTCATAAAGAATCGCGGCGGCGTAACGTATTGTCTTTACGTTACACCGCCGCAAGTTTTCAGCGCAAGTACCTGATTCACCAAGCACTTGCGTGTAAACTTACGGCGGTGTAACGTAAAGCCGTCCGGCGCAAGCCCGCCTAATTCAAATGGGGCGTGTACCATTTAAATTAGGCGCGCTCCCGCGCCGAACGTTCTGCGCATGCTCCGTTAGGAAATTTCCCGACGTGCTTTGCACGAAATTACGGCGCCCCGACGTATTGTTTGAACGGCGACGTCATAGGAAAACTTTTTTTTTGAAATTCGACGCGGGAACGATGGCCATACTTTAACATGGCTGGTCTAAAGTTAAGCCATGAAAAAGCAGGCTTAACTTTGCGACGAGAAAAAACGACTTGCGACGACGTAACGCACGCGAGTACATTCGTGGATCGCCGTAAAAGCTAATTTGCATACCCGACGCTGGAAAACGACGCGAACTCCACCCAGCGGTGGCCGAAGTATTGCAGCCTAAGATCCGAAGGCGTACGAAGCCGTAAGCCTGTCGGATCTTAGCTAAATGCCATCGTATCTTGTTTGTGAATCACCAATTAAGATACGACGCGGCAAATTTGAAAATACGCCGGAGTATCAGTAGATACTCCGGCGTATTTCTTCTGTGAATCTGGCCCATTGTGCTTTTACAACCACTTTAATCACTTAAGCCCCGCACCATTATGCAGCTAAAGGACCAGGCCCCTTTTGCGATTTGGCACTGCGTCGCTTTAACTGACAATTGCGCGATCGTGAGACGTGGCTCCCAAGCGTCCTTTTTTTCCCCCACAAATAGAGCTTTCTTTTGGTGGTATTTTTTTTTGCACTATAAACAAAAATAGAGCGACAATTTTGAAATTTTTTTTATTCTTTTTTACTTTTTGCTATAATAAATATCCCCAAAAAAGATATGCAAAAAAAATATTTTTTCCTCAGTTTAGGCCGATACGTATTCTTCTACATATTTTTGGTAAAAAAAATCACAATAAGCGTTTATTGATTGGTTTAAAATTTATATTGTCTACCAAATAGGGGATAGTTTTATTTCATTTTTATTAATATTTATTTTTTCTAGTAATGGCGGTGATCAGCGATTTTTATCGTGACTGCGACATTATGGCGGACACTTCGGACACTTTTGATACTGTTTTGGCACCATTGTCATTTTTACAGCGAACAGTGCTATAAAAATGCACTGGTTACTGTAAAAATGACACTGACAGTGAAGGGGTTAAGCAGTAGGGGGTGCTGTAGGGGTTAAATGTGCCCTAAGGGAGTGATTCTTACTGTGGGGGGCCTGGCTAGGCGTGTGACATCACTGATCGTCGTTCCCTATGACAGGGAACAGACGATCAGTGACAGACTCACTAGGAAGCACGGGGAGAGGTTTGTTTACACTTACCTCTCCTCGTTCTTCCTCTCTGTGACCCGATCGTGGGACACCAGCCGCTATCGGGTCCGCTGTTCCTGCAGGGACGGTCACGGAGAAGAGGACCGGGTCGCGAGCGCGCTGGCAGCCGTGCCATTTTGCCGATGTATATCGTCGTACGGCGGTCCTCAAGCGGTTAAGGGGTCTATTTGGCTATTTTTTTTAAAAAGTGTGTTTGATGAATGTGACAAGCATTTGCCCAGCTCTGATAAATTCTGACCATAGTGACATCAAAGTCCAAATATGGCTGTGTATTTCTTCATACTGTATATGTCTGTTACTGTGCTATTCAGGATGAATGACAAAGTATCACTTCTGGACCAGAGATGTACTTGTACATCGCAGGACTTCAGGTTGTTATACCAGGAGGATGCCTGGCATCACCCCGCTCCTGGTTTTTAGAGCCAGCGGTTGACTCTTTTGTAAAAGCAATCCTAGTGGCTAACTGGCCACTGAATTGCTTTTACAAGCAATGGGAGGGTAAATCCCCCCTCCCGCCCCTTCCACAGCTTGCTCGGGGTCTCCCCTTCCACAAGGAAACCCAAGCAACCAGTCGATGCATCCGCCAGCTGGTCGGAAAGCTGAGCAAAGGCATGATCGGCTTACATTGGCTCTCCCCTATAGTAACCCGGAAGCGATAACCTGACATCACTTCTAGTTTATACAAATGTCAAAAGACGCCATTTAAAAAAAAAAAAAGCATTTAAAAACACAGATCTTGGTGTTTTGAATGCTTTTAAGGGCAGAGGAGGGATTTGGGGTCTTATAGACACCAGATCTCTCCATTAAGAGTACCTGTCACATGCCTATTGCTGTCACAAGGATGTTTACATTCCTTGTGACAGCAATTAAAGGGATCAATAAAAAAATAAATAAAGCAACGATGTAAAAATACATTTTTTTAATAAATTAATAATAAAAAAAAAAAAAATGAGTGCCCACATCCCCGTGCTTGTGTGCAAAGGCGAACGCACGTGCCTGTCCTGTACACACACAAACAGCAATCGTCCCACACATGTGAGGTATCACCATGAACGTCAGATCATGGGCAGTAACTATCGCACTAGACCTCCTCTGTAAATCTGAAGTGATAACCTGTCAAGGCTTTTAAAGCGTTGTCTATAAATAGTAACATTTCCATCATTTGTCAGTGTTTTAAAGTGTGATATGTTTGGAATCTATTTACTCGGCGTAACATCATTTTTTATATTTTATAAAAATGTTTGTTATTTATTGTGTTTTCTTGCCTTCAAATGGTTAGGTTTAGGGGTTAGGGGTAGGGTTAGGGGTAGGGTTAGGGGTTAGGGTTAGTGGTTAGGGTTAGAGTTTCCCATTGAAGAATAAGGCTAGGACTCAGGAATTGGAACAGGGACCTCCCCCAGAGGTCAAAGGTCAGAAGGCGGGTTCCCAGAGGTCAAAGGTCATGGGGCGTGGCTGACCCACCCCCACCAAAGTGTACCGCCTACTCCAACTAAGTCGGGGGAATGAACAAGTCGGGGAAAGTGTCTTGCATTTGAAAAACCTTTTGGCTAAATACTGTGGGGCAGATTCACAAAAGAGATACGACGGCGTATCTCCTGATACGCCGTCGTATCTCTGAGATACGATTTTCGTATCTATGCGCCTGATTCATAGAATCAGTTACGCATAGATAGCCCTAAGATCCGACAGGTGTAAGTGACTTACACCGTCAGATCTTAGGCTGCAATTCTAGGCCGGCCGCTAGGTGGCGATTCCATTGCGGTCGGCGTAGAATATGCAAATGACTAGTTACGCCGATTCACGAACGTCCGCTTTGCCCGTCGCTGTAAATTTACGTTGTTTCCGTAGAGATACGCCGCGTAAAACTAAAGCTGCCCTCTAGGTGGTCTAGCCAATGTTAAGTATGGCCGTCGTTCCCGCGCCGAAATTTGAAATTTCACGTCGTTTGCGTAAGTCGTCCGTGAATGGCGCTGGACGCCATTAACGTTAACGTCAAAACCAATGACGTCCTTGCGACGTCATTTAGCGCAATGCACGTCGGGAAATTTTAGGGACGGAGCATGCGCAGTACGTTCGGCGCGGGAACGCGCCTAATTTAAATGGTCCCCGCCCCATTTGAATTAGGCGGGCTTGCGCCAGGCGGATTTACGCTACGCCGCCGCAAGTTTACAGGCAAGTGCTTTGTGAATCAAGCACTTATGCTGAAAACTTGCGGCGGTGTAACGGAAATGTAATATGTTACGCCGCCGCAGCGTAGGGCGATTCTACGTGAATCTGGCCCTGTGTGACATAAAAAATTGCAAAACCCACATATTTATTGTTTAGGGCCTCTGCTTTAAAAAAAATATATATAATCTTTTGGGGTTCTAAGTAATCTTCTAGAAAAAATCCTAATTGTTACATGTACACAAAAAGTGCCAGAAAAGGCCCGAACTTTAGGTGGTTATAACACAAAATACTCTAATAAGGATTGTTTTACATTATGTGGATTTTTAATTTTTTTTTGCTTCTTATACCTATATGTTGTTGGATATGTCTGAGGATTACACTTTCATTTCAAGTCTAAAACATTTGCAATTCTCTGTGATTCTAAACATTTACTATAACATGAAAACTAAAGGATGCATAAAAGAACTTATAACGCTTCTAAATTAGATTCATATTTTTTTGTTAAATCAGAAGCTTATTAAATTTCAGACCTAGAAACAAAGGAGATAAAGAAGTGGCTCATCATGAAAAGCTAAAGATAAACGATGTCAGCTCGAAAGGAATGAGCAAAATAATGAACAACTGACTTAAAAGGATAATGGCAAATGACTGTAATGATATATAATTAGGTTATTTTTAAACAAAATTTTGCCATCACTGATAATAAAAGGAAAATTATACTAACTTTCAACAAATATGTCATGATATAAAGACTGGAGTTCTAGAAAAAATTGTTTTTCCATGACTTTATATACCATCTTTGATGCTAACCTCCCTAAATGTTTGTGAGGGGGAGGGGGGGTAGTGGTTATTACTGGGTTTTATTTTTGATATCAAGATTAACCCTGAGTGAAGACTGCTACATACCCCCCCCCCCCCCCCATGGTCACAGATTGACCAAAATCTCCAGAATATTTGGCCCATTTCCCACTACTTGGAGCTGGAACATTTGCATGATACCTGCATGACAGTAGAGGTATAGATCCAGGAAGAGGTATAGAGGCGTAAAGCCCCATACACACTATTGGATTTTCTACAGATTTTTGTCTTCAGATTTACCAAAACCATGTAATATGAGATCAAACCTTAACAGTTTAAATTTGTATGCAATCAGGCAGGCCCTTGTACTACATAAACAAAATAAAATAAATCCGCGCTATCAAATAAGTGAGCAGCTACAAAAACCAGTGAACAATGGAAAACGACAGACAGAACATACAAATAGTAGCGCTAAATGATAATAATGATTAAAAAATGTTTGCAAAAATCAAGTGACTGATGTGTGGACAAAAAAGGAGGACAAATTTAATTGCAAAAAAGTCCAAATATTAAATGGTGAGAAAACTTGATTGATGTATATAAGCTGGGTCACCAGACCAACGGTGATTCACTCTTGAACGTGATGCACATTAGTGATGTACAGTAGGTGAACGCGATTTTGTGTCAATCTCGCTCCCTTTCTCGGCGAGATTGAGCACCTACGAGCCCCATCGCGGTAGCCAGCGCCGAGCTGGCTTGCCGCGATGGAGACAGAGCCGTCATAGAAGCGACGGGAGATCCGACTTGGATTCCCGCCAATTCTACACGTGTGCGGCGTTTGTTATGAATCCTGAGGGGGAAGTCCCCGCCGGATTTTAAATAAAAATCCGGCATGGGTTCCCCCCCTCAGGAGCATACCGGGCCCTTAGGTCTGTTATGGGTTGTAAGGAGAGCCCCCCTACGCCGAAAAAAACGGCGTAGGGGGTCCCCCTACAATCCATACCAGACCCGTATCCAAAGCACGCTACCCGGCCGACCAGGAAGGGAGTGGGGACGAGCGAGCACCCCCCCCTCCTGAGCCGTACCAGGCTGCATGCCCTCAACATGGGGGGGTTGGGTGCTCTGTGGCAGGGGGGCGCACTGCGGCCCCCCCACCTCAGAGCACCCTGTCCCCATGTTGATGAGGACAGGGCCCCTTCCCGACAACCCTGGCCGTTGGTTGTCGGGGTATGCGGGCGGGAGGCTTATCGGAATCTGGGAGCCCCCTTTAATAAGGGGGCCCCCAGATACCGGCCCCCCCACCCTAAGTGAATGGATATGGGGTACATCGTACCCCTAACCATTCACCTGTAGGAAAAATGTCAAAGTTAATAAACACACCACACAAGGGTTTTTAAAATAATTTATTTTTCTGCTCCGGAGGCTCCCCCTGTCTTCTTTATTAGCTCTGTTTACCAGGGGGGGCTTCTTCTTTGACGTCTTCGGGTGGGTGGGGTCTCCCACTGCCAGTGGCAATTTCTGATGGCTGCCCTCCCCCACGGGTACCAGTTTCCCTAAAGGATCCCTAATGTCTCCATTGAGCACCTTCTTATCCCCCTTCCCCTACACCTAACTGACATCAGTGTCCTCCTCTGGGCAGCAATACCCCCTCCAAGCACCAATGTCCCCCCTGAGCACTAATGTATCCCCACACTGTCACCAGGGCTTCCTTCTGGACAGCATTGTGCCCTACTGTACACCAATGTCCCTCAGTGACCACCCGTGTGCCTTATTGAAACCAAAGCCACCACTGACCCCATGTCCCCTACTAAACACCAATGTCCCCACTGACACCAATGTCGCTCACTGAGTAACAATGTCCCTCATTGAGTGCCAAGTCCCCAATGAGCACCCTCTCCCCCCCCAACTGACACCAATGCCCTCACTGGCATCAATGTCCCTCTCTGAGCACCAATGTCCCTTAGTAGTGAGCACCAGTGTACTTTATTGCTTTATTGATACTAATTCCACTACAGACATCAATGCCCCCACTGACACTGATGCCCAGGGCAGCCATCACAAATTTTGGGGCACCTTACACAGCTTTAGGCAGGGCCCCCCTGGAGCAGAGCCCTCCTCTCTCCTGCCGCGGGGGGGGGGGAGAGGGTTGGTGCTGACGAATAAAACAAAGTCAAGTCAAGTCTTCTCTTCTCTCTCCTGCCGCAAGTTGCTAAAGTCAGACGGAAATAAAAGGGGGGTGGGCCCCTGGGACCATCGGGCCCCTTACAGGTGTAATGCCTGTACCCCCTGATGGCGGCCCCGCTGATGCCTTTCCCATCTATCCTGTTGGGCACCAATGCCCCATTTCCCCCAATAAGCAACAGAATTTTGAGGGAAGTGCATGTGTAAAATTAGATAATAATGTCAGACTCAAAAAAAAAAAAGGAAAAAAAAAAGGACCAGCACGTTTCCTGAGGACTGGTGCCCAGAACTGGATGGCATACTCAAGATGCGGCCGGGCCAGAGTCTTGGAGAGTTGGAGAATTATCGTTTTATCTCTGGAGTTAAACTCTGTTTTTAATGCATGCCAATATTTTGTTGTCTTTTCTTGCAGGAGCTTGGCATTGCATGCCATTGTTGAGCCTGTCATCTTCAAGGACCCCCAGGTCCTTTCCCATCCTCAACTCCCCCAGAGGTTCTTCCCCTATTTTTAGCACCCAAATGCATTACTCTACATTTTTCAACAATAAACCCCATTTGCCATTCAGTTGCCACAGAAGGAAAATATAGGGGGATCAATAACAATATATGCCACCCCCTCCTTTCCCTGTTCCTCTTCCTTCTGTTGCCCAGGTCCCCCATGTGCTCCCTTTCTCCCATTGTTTCAGGACGGAGAGCGGGGAAGAGGCCGGTAAATATGTCAAGCGCATATGTGTTAGAGCTTTGGGGTGCACACCCTAATGCAATAGGCAGCCTATGATAGTCCCTTATCATTCCCTCCATTAGCTTACATAGTATCGATGTTAGGCTGACTGGTCATGTTGTTGTACCATAAGCTGTACATGTAATTTTTTTGAACAGGGGTTACCCAAGACCTGATAATAATTTTTAAGGGTTCTTCAGTTGTAAAAAATTGTAAAAAGTTTAAGAAAGACTTTTTTAAACAAAGGTCAATGCTCATAAAGAATATTAGAAAAATCGAAAACTGAAAAAAAAAGAACAAATAGTCCATCATCTGGTCTGACTAGACATTTGCAATTCGTTTCGGTCCGAATATAAATTCGGACAAATTTTTGGTTATTCAGAGATTTGGATGTATGCAAATCTCCGAATTAAATAGTAAAAAATTTTGTTGAAATTCATTTCATTTTGTTTCGTATATTAGTTTTCTAACGATTCAAATTTGGAATCGCGGGTGGTGCCAGAGGGGTCCAGGCAGAGCCGCTTCTTCCCAGCAGCCAATGAGAGGAGTTGAGCCTCGCTGTGCATACTGGGATGGAGTATTTCTGTGGCGAAGGCCGTTGTTCTGGGTTCTTCGCGGGTTCCTGGTTCCAGGTGCGGCACCCACCTTTAGGGTGTTCGCACATCGCGGGCCCCACCACTATGGCCTACCTGGCCTGGGGTCGCGTGCCACGCGGAGTTCCAGACTCTGGGCCCTCCTGGCCTAGAGCAACTGATTGGGGATCTGGTGACCGGTTACTGACAGGTATGCTGAAATTGTCAGACGGTGACCCTAACGTGATTTATTGGGAAGATTCGCTCTGCGTTCACATTGTCAGCATTGAGCCTGTGGCAGAGGCCTCAACTGGCATCTTAATCCAATCAGAGCCAGGCCTGTGGCAGAGGCCTGTTCCTCCCAACAACCTTAAAGTGACGCTCCGGCTGCCAGGCCTGTGGCAGGGGTCTGTCCGGGGGCACTTCACCCACTCTGGCTAGAGTGGCGACGAACTGTACTACTATTGAAAGCAGGATTGCTTTCCTCCTATCCAAAGCCTGATACCGCAAAGTTCTTCTACTTCATCAGCCTTTCCTATTTGTCTCAAGTTGATGTTGGTCGTGTTGGGCCAGGAAATAAAGCATTCAGAAAACCTTATCTGCTGATTGGACATTCGCTTATTGCTCTACTCACTACCTTCACCCCTAGACACCACACAGAGGTAACTCAACCAGCGGCTCCTCCTGGGGTAGCGCTACACATGCAATGCACTGCAGTGCGATTTATTACGCGACAATCGCAGCAGAACCGCACTGTGATTTTAGGTGCCATTTAAATGAATGGCATCTCAAATATGCATTCTGCGATTTGTCATTCATACCTGGGCTCTTTGAAATCATGGGCAGAATCGCGGCAAATCTGCCTGTGATTCAAAATGCCGAGGTGTGGATGCAGCCTTAAAGGGAACCTGACCTGGCCTAAAAGGACACCATTTGATGTCTACAAGTAGTTTGTGATTGTGAATGTTGTTCATGTTTAACTACAGGTACATGTGAATTCTTTGATTTATTTGTCTACATAGCAATTTCTATGCTTAAAGCCGATGTCCGCTGAAAAAAAATAAAATAAAAGTCAGCAGCTAAAAATACTGCAGCTGCTGACTTTTAATATCGGCACACTTACCTGTCTTGGAGTCCAGCGCCGTCCGCAGCAGAGGACGAGCGATCACTCGTCACTCTGCTGCCCCCCCCCCCCACGCCATCCTCGGTGAGGGAACCAGGAAGTGAAACGCTCCGGCTTCACTGCCCGGTTCCCTGCGGCGCATGCGCGAGTCGCGCTATGCCTGCTGACTGGCTCCCGCTGTGCTCTGGGAGCCGAGTGTTCCCAGAACACAATGGGGGGGGGGGGGGGGTTGGGGTCGGGAGGTGACGTCCTGCTCGCAGACTGTGTGGCTGGAAGTGGGTGCAAATACCAAATACTTTAGGGTGGAGCTCCGCTTTAAGTTTTATATTGTTTGCATAAAAAAAAAATGCCATGATCTGGAATTCCCCTTTAATAAAAAAAAAATCTTTAAGCTTAAAAGGCCCTCCTTAAATAGTCACACACCAGTGACACAGAACAAGGCCTCTACATTCAATATTCAAGGAAAGAGAGTAAAGTGTAAATCCATATAAAATTAAAAACAACCACGTTCATTTTGCCCAGTGTGTATCTGCCAACACAAGCTGTCAAACTCATAAGGGGTAACCCACATCCTCGCAATCACTCCGTACCCACCTCATTATTCTGAGACTTGCAACACAAGCCTTTTTCTTTGTAGGGATCATGCACACTCCACACATAGCACTTTCATAATATTACACATTCTGCAGCTCTCACAGCTCTGAAAAACACAGCACATTCATGGCCTTATCTAAACAGCTTTCAAAGTATAACCGACTGAGCCAGCAATCTCCTAGTCATTCTTGGCAGGGGTTCTATTTTTTTCCATTCAATCATGAATATAAAAGCAGCACGAGGCACAGCTCTGGTATATATTTGGAAATGCAATACAAGTAATAATTCAGACCTGACCATGTTGACTGAAAAACACAGGTGAAAATAGAACGCTCCGCCTGAGAAGCTGACATGGGGCTGAAGAACGGCAAAGGAACTTGAGAACCAAATTTATTTATTTTTTTGCCTAAAGCATGACTCCACCAAAAAAATATTTTGGAAGATGATGAGGGCAGTGCATGTGTAAAATTAGATAATAATCAGACTCAGAAAAAAAAAAAGGAAGACAAAAATGGACTTTATAGGTTGGCACAAATTATGCCTAAATAAAGGAGATGAGTAGAGTTTAGAGTATAAAAATGTACAATGTTTATTCATAATTCAAAAATCATTAAAAACAGTATAAAAACTTCATACATCCATAATGAATGTGAACTATACAGTTGAACCTTGGATGAAGAGCATAATTTCAGGAGTATGCTCGTAATCCAAAGTACTCGCATATCAAAGCGAGTTTTCCCATTGAAGTCAATGGAAAACGAAAATAATTTGTTCCGCATTGACTTCAATTGGATGCAATATCGAATGCAGCCAGAGGTGGGGGGCGCCAGAGAGTGCTGAAAATGGACGAAAAGGCCCAAGGACACTTCAGCTTGGCTCCTGCGCCCCCGTACCTCAGGCCAAATGAGGTACTGCAGCCCTATTTTCGGCTCTGCTCGGCTTTTGCGCCCCCATACCTCAGGCCAAATGAGGTACTGTAGGCCTATTTAGCTTGAATTCTGCTCGTCTTGCGAGTCAACAGTCGCAAACCGAGTCAGAATGTAAAAAAAAAGTTGCTTGCAAATCAAAACGCTCTCAAACCAAGTTACTCTTAAACCGAGGTTCCACTGTATTTCCAAAGAGGGGGGAGTTTGGGACTTTAAATGAGGCGCAATAAATGTACCTCTATTCGGGTTCAAGTAAAGTATAAGAAAGGAATGTGGGACTTTAAATGAGGCAATTGACTTGTGGAGGTTTTTCTTACGTATGTTTCCAAACGGAGTATAACCCATACAGGTCTAGCCCAGAAACATATACAACATGTATATCTGCAGCATAAACAGCACATTTCCAACAATTGTACTGGGCCAGGTGGTATGAGAAATCCAGTTGTCAATCTTGATTTCTACGCGTTTCACCAAAAATGGCTTTCTCAGGAGATCACATAAAGAATTGAAAAGGCTCAGAGATGCTCAGTCCCAAAAGAGGAGTCCAGGCTACCCCAGAACCAGAGAATGGTGTATCATGGTTGAACAGAGCTGTCAGAAAAAAATCCCCAAGGGTAGTACACAGCTAAAATATATATGGGGTCACTCCAAACACATATGGCTTTACACATGGCAATCCATTATTTTTTGTCATGGCAAATAAGGTTCGTATGGTGAAAAACATGCTTAAGTGACCACCATCAAAAGTCTCAATGGCATGTCTACATGTATATATGACCTCACTGGCCCCAGAAAAATAGCTGCTGCCATTATAAAATAATGTTAATGTGTACAAATTAAATTAAAATTATATAATAATGTCAGACTAAAAAAAAAAAAAAGTAAGAAAATAAAAGGACTTTATAGGTTGCCACAAATAACCCCTAAATAAAGGAATTAAGCATTTTTGAGTATAAACATGTACAATGTTTATTCATAATTCAAAAATCATTAAAAACAGTATAAAAACGTTATACATCCATAATGGATGTCAACTATATTCCCAAATGGGGTGACAGTGCATATAACCCATACAGGTCTAACCCAGAAACATATACAACATGTATATCTGCAACATAAGCAGCAAATTACCAACAATTGTACTGGGCCAGGTGGTATGAGGAATCCAATTGTCAATCTTGATTTCTACGCGTTTCACCAAAGAGGGCTTTCTCAGGAGATCACATAAAGCAGTGGTCCCCAACCTTTTTGGCACCGAGGACCGGTGTTGTGGCATAGAATCGGGCCAAGGCCCGGGGGGTTAGGTTATTATGTAGCTTTTCGCGAGCAATTTGTCGAGGAAATGGCTGGTGTTAGCGATTCAATCATCACAGAACAATGGCTGATATGGTGTTGGGATGATTGAAGTGCATTGTTTCTGTCATTGCATTGTAATGTAAAATTAAATAGTTCAAACTCACCATAATGCAGAATCTGCCACCAGATGCAGTTTGTCACTTGCCTTTTTCGTGTGACACCTGTTCAGGAGAGTGCTTAACGTATTTTCTTCAGGGCTCAGGATACTGCACAGAGAGAAGGGGTCTGGAGTGCGTGGGGCACAAAGTGCAGGGGTGCATAATACAGAGTGCAGGGGTCAGTACACACCACCTCCTCACTACAAACCCCCAGTACAGACCACCTCCTCTCCTCAATACAGGCCATCTTTTTAGTACAGACCACCTCTTCAGTACAAGTCACCAGAACTAACCACCTCCTCGGTGCAGACCATCTCCTCAGTACAGACCCCCAGTGCAGACCATCTCCTCAGTACAGACCCCCAGTGCAGACCATCTCCTCAGTACAGACCCCCAGTGCAGACCATTTCCTCAGTACAGACCCCCCAGTGCAGGCCATCTCCTCAGTACAGACCCCCAGTGCAGACCATCTCCTCAGTACAGACCCCCAGTGAAGACCATTTCCTCAGTACAGACCCCCCAGTGCAGACCATCTCCTCAGTACAGACCCCCAGTGCAGACCATCTTCTCAGTACAGACCCCCAGTGCAGACCATCTTCTCAGTACAGACCCCCAGTGCAGACCATCTCCTCAGTACAGACCCCCAGTGCAGCCATCTCCTCGGTACAGGCCACCTCCTCTGTACAGACCCCCAGTGCAGACCATTTCCTTTGATTTCCCTTCTGGGCGGAAGTGCCGTGTTCCAGTATTGCAGCCCTGCTGTGTGGGCGGAAGTGCCGTGTTCTGGGCGGGCGGCGAGAGATGATCTCATCTCTCTGCTCCCGCACCTCGCTGCAGTGTAGCAGCCCCGCTGTGTTGGTGGAAGTGCTGTGATCCAGGCGGGCGGTGAGAGATGTCATCTCTCTGTTTGCCCGCCGCTGCACCAAACACAGTGCAGCCTTCGCGGCCCGGCTGAAAATAGCCCACGGCCCGGCAGTGGGCCGCGGACCGGGGGTTGGGGAACACTGACATAAAGAATTTAAAAGACATGCTCAGCCCCAAAAGAGGAGTCCAGGCTACCCCAGAACCAGAGAATGGTGTATCAGGGCTGAACAGAGCTGTCAGAAAAAAAACTCAAGGACAGTACACAGCTAAAATATATATCGGTCACTCCAAACACATACACTTTGTCATCCATTACTATTTGGGGTGGCAAATAAGGTTCATATAGTGAAAAACATGCTTAAGTGACCACCAACAAAAGTCTCAAAGGCCGGTCTACTAGGCAGATTCATAGCGAGTTACGCCGGTGTATCAGTAGATACGCCGTCGTAACTCTGAAACTACGCCGGCGTTAATTTAAGCGTATTCTGGAAACCAGATACGCTTAAATTAGGCTAAGATACGAGCGGCGTAAGTCTCCTACGCCGTCGTATCTTAAAGTGTAATTTTTAGGCTGGCCGCTAGGTGGCGCTTGCGCTGAGTTCGGCGTAGAATATGTAAATGACTAGATACGCCGATTCACGAACGTACGTGCGCCTGTTGCAGTAAAGATACGCCGTTTCCGTGAGAGATACGCTGCGTAAAGATAAAGCTGCCCCTAGGAGGCGTAGTCAATGTTAAGTATGGCCGTCGTTCCCGTGTCGAAATTTGAAAATGTTACGACGTTTGCGTAAGTCATCCGTGAATGGGGCTTCACGTCAAAACCAATTTGTCCTTGCGGCGTACTTTGGAGCAATGCACACTGGGATATGTACACGGACGGCGCATGCGCTGTTCGTAAAAAAACGTCAATCACGTCGGGTCACGAGTAATTAACATAAAACACGCCCCCCATCCTCATTTGAATTAGGCGCGCTTACGCCGGCCGTATTTATGCTACGCCGCCGCAAGTTAGGAGGCAAGTACTTTGTGAATACAGTACTTGCCTCTCTGACTTAAAGTGGAGCTCCACCCATAAATATAACATTACATCAGTAGTTTTAAAAAAATGTCATTAGTCCTTTAAGAATTTTTTTTTTTTTTAGATGCCTTCAAAGTGTTGTTGCTAGGCAGAATAGTTATTCTTCCCTCTTCCTGCACCTAGGTGCTTAATGCTTCCTAACCTACACCGCACAGACTCCTGGGAATGTAGTGGGTGTAACTTTCCAGGAGTCTGTGCACTCCCCAGTCTCGAAGAATCATATGACTTGGACAGTACAGGTGCTGAAACCTGATCTGAAACCTATTACACTGCTTGTGCAGCAGTGAGCATGTGCGAGATCTGCAAGGCTGAAATCCAGGAAGTCATACAGTCTGGCTTCATGATGCCCACACTTAAGATGGCCCCAGTCAATTTCTATTTTATAAAGTGTCTAAATGCTGTAACAACCTAACAAAACGGACCTTAGATTACAGACTAACTTTACTAGAATACATTAAGCTTGTGTATTACAGGGGTATTTATATATAAAAAGTGAAATTGTGGCCGGAACTCTGCTCTAAGGCGGCGTAGCGTAAATACGATACGCTACGCCGCCCTAAAGTTGCGGCGCTCTATATGAATCTAGCTATACATGTAGATATGACCTCACTGGCCCCAGGAAAATAGCTGTTGCCATTATAAAATAATGTGTACACATGACTATGAGCTGTCAGAAAGTAATTCTGCTACAACAGTCCTAGAGAGTGATGATCAATGGGGAGGAGGACTGAGGAAACGCCTCCTCCTGCCTGCAGCAGACCAATGACATCATTTATTCAAATTGCATTGACACAGTCACTTGACTGGCGTTCAGTCACTGCTTTTCAATGATAAAATGTGACTTTTTTTTATTATACTGTTGACATAACATTTTAGGAATGTATTCATGCACACTTTTAAAGTTACTGATAGGTCTGCTTTAACAACCATAACCCTGTTCATAAATATAAAGTGACATAATCAAAGTACACCATCTAAGAGAAGCATTTTACTGGGGAACGGACTGAGGGGGTTTTGTTCAAACATGCTAGAGTTGTGTCAACAACCATTTTCTTCACCGTCAACTGCTCCTTACTTTTGCCTCGCCGTTGCAAAGCTTGCTTTCCTAAATCAAATAAAGAAGCAAATTCTTGTAGCTTCCTATAACTATTCGTGCAAAATAGAAAGAGCGATGCTAATGGAATGGACCAAAAAAACAATAGCAACACAGCAAGAATTTACTGGTGGGGGATCTGGTGAGGGATCAGAGGACTCGTCATTTCATAACAAGCTGGGGTTCATTTCATTCAGGGAAAAGGCCCGAGTAGTTGGATGACCGCCTAGGCCACAGTTATTTGGCACTGGCCTGTCAGGAAGCAAGCAATAAATAGGTCTCAGCGGAGGCTCTGCAGGTTAAACCAGACAGCAATTAGTCAGAAGGTTTTTATGTGTTGCACAAAGTCCAGAGTAGAAACACTTGTTGTTCAGACAGCAGCAGCAGATCTCAGGAGGGAAACATTAAACACGCGATTATTTTAAATTTGTTTTTAACACCACCATGCCCTCAGATTTATAGGACTTTGTTGCAAACATCGGTAGGAGTTACATAACTACGTAGTTAGTCTGGTTGAAAAAAGACACAAGTCTGTCTAGTTCAACCCACATAGAAAAGAACTAAACACACGCAAATTGAAAACCTCCATATACACAATCCTATACCCAGGGCAGGACTTAGGGTGGTGGGGGCCCCTGGGCTTGAGTGTTGATTGAGGGGCCCCCTGGAGCCGAAAAGTGGGGGGGGGTCGAAGTTGTTGAGCGGGGGGGTGCCACCGAGATCGAAGCTGATCGAAGTTACGGGGAGGCTGCCACCGATCCGAGTTGTTGAGTGGGGGGCCACCGATCAGAGCTGACCAAAGTTGTTGCGCGGTGGGGGGCCGCCGATCGGAGTTGTTGAGCTGGGGGGTTCGCCGATTGATCAAAGTTGTTGAGGGGGGGCTGCAGATCGTAGTTGTTGAGCGGGGGGGGGGGGGGGGGGAATTCTTACCTCTTCATCAGCAGCGGCATGTTTCTTCCTGCTTCCTCCTCCCGGGGCCCCCTATTGGGCGGGGCCCAGTCAAGCCCAATGGTAAGTCCGGCCCTGCCTATACCCACAGTTGATCCAAAGAAAGGCAAAAAACAAACAAACAATAAAGCATGCTCCAATTGGCTACAGGGAATTAAACAAATCTTGATTCCCCCAAGAGGCAAAACAACTTTACCGATATATACTAGTATCCATATTATGTACATTCAGAGCCGGTTCACACTGGGTCGGCACGACTTCGGGGGCGACTCGGCAAGGCGTCCTAAAGACGACTTCAGAGGCGACTTGCAAAATGACTTCTGTATAGAAGTCAATGCAAGTCGCCCCGAGTCGCCCCCAAAGTCGTACAAGAACCTTTTTCTAAGTCAGAGGTAGAGGGTGGAGTCTAGGAGGAGCTGTCTGGGGTATTGATGAGGGCCCCAGCCAATCCCCAGCAAGCTGGATTGGCAGGGAGCAGGCCACTTCAGAAATACTCTTGAGTCATGCCAGCAGGGGCGGTCGGGTGGAAGATGGAGAAGGAGTGCTTTGGAGGCTGTCGGTGGCCTTTAAGGGTGCCTCCTAGTTTAGGGATGTGACTTTGGGCCTGAGGCTCGGGTGCTGGAGGTACCCTCTACAGCACATGGAGAAATCCTTCCTGGAGGCACGGGAGCAAGGAGTGGACAGCATAAGCAGGTCAGCACATCCAGGAGTTCTCCAGTGAAGTCAGCCTGGGTGGGCTGGTGAGTGAACAGTGTAGGAGGACAGTGGTGAGAGAGAGTGTCAGTCTGGGAGGACTGTGGAGAAGTAGCCAGGAGGGCTAGTGAGAGGGCAGCTGCAGCCAGAAGGGTTGGCAGTGCCTGAAGAGGGGGGTGCTGGGATTAGTAGCTACAGAGAGATAAGCTGGAGACTGATTTTTGCTACACACCTAAAGGGGCCTCAGTTTGCTGCTTATAACAGGATTTTGCTAACAAATCTGACTGTGCTGTGTCAGATAATTTTTATCAGTGTGCCAGTGGAGTTCTGCAAGCAAGTGTGCTGGAGGAAGCAGAGGAGTATATATAGACTGTATATAGGAAACGTTGTGCCTGATGTTACCTATGTTGAATGGGCATTCCATAATAACCCTGTCATGGACCTTGGAATGCGGAAGTGTTCCTCCTTGAAATCTGTTACACAGGGGGGGGGGTCTTCTGCCCTGACTTAAGGCTCCAGACGGCTCCATTGTTCTGTGTCTGGCTATTGTGTACATTGATTGCCCCCTGGGGCTTCCGTCTCATTACACATAACAGTCCTTCTAATCAAGCTATCGGACCAATCCCTGCTGACTCATTTTCAAGTCCTCATTTGCATGGCTAAGGAGGACCTGAAGGAGGACTACATGTACTTTACATCCGCGTAATCTATCTGATTTACCATCCGCCGGCGCAATTTTGCGAGGCTAGTGCAGTATTCACAAAGCACTTACCTCCAAACTTGCGTCAGCGGATCGTAATTACCCCGGCGGAATTCAAATTCCGCGGCTAGGGGGAGTGTACAATTTAAATCAGGCGCGTCCCTGCGCCGATTTAACTGCGCATGCGCCGCCGGCGAAATTTCCCAGTGCGCATGCTCCAAATGACGTCGCTAGGACGTCATTGTTTTCGGCGTGAACATAAATTACGGCCATCCGTATTCGCGACTGACTTACGCAAACGACGTAAAAATTCAAAACTCGGCGCGGGAACGACGGCCATACTTAACATTAGCTACCCCTCATATAGCAGGGATAACTATCCGCCGGAAAAAGCCGAACGCAAACGACGTAAAAAAAAAAGCGACGGGCGGGCGTTCGTTTCTGAATCGGCGTATCTCCTCATTTGCATATTCGTCGCGAGTAAAACACGAAACGCCACCTAGCGGACAGCGGAAGATTGCAGCCTAAGATCCGACGGGGTAAGTCACTTACACCTGTCGGATCTAAGGGAGATCTATGCGTAACTGATTCTTATGAATCAGTCGCATAGATCCGACCGTCGGATCTCAGAGATACGCCGTCTTTGTGAATCTCCCCCTACCAGTAGAGGAGAGGCGCAATGTGCAGTGGGGTAGAGGACTGTGCTAGGGAACTGACTGCTCCAAAGTAGTCAAATTTTCACGCAAGTTGCCATTTCAAAAGGTCATTGCAAGTCCTTTAAAAATGTAAAAATATACTTCAAGCGAAAAATTGTAACAATGCTTGATTGTTCTGTTGTTTTACCTGCAATTTTTGAAATTGGTGACAGGGTCTCTTTAAGGAAAGATGTTTTTGAGCAAGCAGCGTGCAGCGTTTGCAAGCCATCTGTGCAATATATGGCTGTTTTATTCATTCTCAGGAAATGAAGCTCTTCTCAGATGGCCTTATTAAAATATTTTCTTACTCCGCAGTACTGGAAGCATGCTGCTAAAGCTTTCTTTCATTTCAAAGAATGTTTTTTTTTTTTTTTTTTTTTTATTCCCTTTTTCCCCCTCTCTCTCTTTTCTTTTAGAAAGACACAGGAAGTGGCCGTGAATCACACATTCTTTCATGAGGATTCATGACAAATGTTGAATGAGTTCGCTCTCAAACGCTTGGCTCGGGTACCCCATGTGATTGCTGAGTCATTTTCTTATAAGTAAAAGCACAGTTCCCTCTAATTGGCTTTCAGGGTGCCTGGGAGTATAATTTTTTTTTTTTTAATATGTCATTCATGGAAATGTTTTCTTTCCGCAGAGCGTGATTACTGACTATGGGCAATTCAAAAACACTCCCCATATGCTCCTCACTTGAGCAATCATTGGAAGGATTGTAGCTGACAGCTTGGACCTGTGCCATGAAGGTCAAGCTTGGCCTTAACACAGCAAGGTTTCTGGCTATTTACAAATAAAAAAAATGGTCTATATTTAGGAAGTCAAAGGTACGCGTTATTAGGAGTCTGAGACTAAAAATGGCTTCTTTTTGGAAAAAAATAAGAAATTTGGAAAGCTAGGTAGGGTTGGAGTGAAATGAAGGTCACAATTCGAATCCTGGTTAGCTATAAACCTTACAAAATTAGAAGGACATTTTATTGCAGGTCCTTACCTGCATCTGTTATGTACAGGGCCGGACTTACCATTGGCCTTGACTGGGCTCAAGCCCAGGGGCCCCACCCAATAGGGGGCCCCCTTTAAAAAAAAAAAGAAAAATTTTTTTTTTTTTTTTTTTTTTTTTTTAGGGGTCCGGAGGCCCCCAGGGCCCCGGACGGCAACCCCCCTTTTTTTTATTTATTTTTTGTAAAAAAATGTTTTTTTTTATATATTTTTTATTTTTATATATATAATATTATATATATATATTTTATTATTATTATTAAAGGGCCCAGGGGTCTCCAGGGCCCCGGATGGCAACCCCCCTTTTTTTTATTTATTTTTTGTAAAAAAATGTTTTTTTTATATATTTTTTATTTTTATATATATATAATATATATATATATGTATATATATATATATATATATATATATATATATATATATATATATATATATATATATTTTATTATTATTATTAAAGGGCCCAAGGGTCTCCAGGGCCCCCGGATGGCAACCCACCTTTTTTATTTTTTTATAAAAAAAATTACATTTTTTTTATATATATATATATATATTTTTTTATTAAAGGGCTCAGAGGTCCCCAGGGCCCCATGTGGCAACCCCCCCTTTTTTATTTTTTTTATAAATGTTTATTTTTTTATTTTTGTTTATTTTTTTATTTTTTATTAAAAGGCCCAGAGGTTCCCAGGGGCCCAGAGGTCCCCAGGGCCCCCGGGTTTGGCAACCTCCCTTTTTTTATGTATTTTTTATAAATGTTTTTTTTTATTATTATTAAAGGGCCCAGAGGTTTATTTTTTCTTTTTATTAAAAGGCCCAGAGGTCCCCAGGGCCCCGGATGGCTACATATATTTATATATATTTGTTTTCTTCTTTATTTCTTCTTTTTTTTGTAAAGGCCCCCCCGCTTCTCAATTTGCGGCAGCCCCCACGCTTCTCAATTTCAGGCGGCAGCACCCCCACCCCCCCTAGGTTCTCTGCTTCAGGGGGCCCATGCCTTAAGCTGTGCAAGGGGCCCCAAAATTCCTGATGGCGGCCCTGCGCATACCTCCCAACATGCACGGATTCTGTGGGACTTTCCCGCACAGACAGCTTCTTCCCGCAGTCCCGCAAAAGGGTTAATTTTCCCGCACTGCAAGAGGAGGCAGCACGGAAGCAGGAGGAACCGGAGTGGTGTGTGGAGGACTGTGGCTGCTGAAGGGAAGATAGCCGAGAGCCGGGCTAATGACAGTCTGTGGCCCCGGCTGTTGGCACAGGTGAGAGGCACCCCCCCCCCCCTCAACAACTGCAAAATCCCCCCCCCCGCTCAACAACTTTAATGCGCTCCCCCCGCTCAACAACTTCAATTCGCCCCCCCCGCTCAACAACTTCGATCCCCCCCAATTCTCGGCTCCAGGGGGCCCCTTCAACACTCAAGCCCAGGGGCCCCCACCACCCTAAGTCCTGCCCTGGTTATGTAGATAATCTTTTCCAGTGCACTTGTTGAAATCACAATGTGCTGGCCATACACTGATCGAAATGTGTCTATTCCAGTAGCGACCGGGTGAAAGACCTCCTGCTCTCTACTCCCTTGTCACCTCCACCCATGCTCACCTCCAGGATTTCTCCCAAGCTTCTCTTATCCTTTGGAACTTCCTACTCCAATCTGTCTGACTCTCCTAACTGTTCATCTTTCATAGGCGGGCGCAGGGGGTGTGCCAGGTACGCCTGGGCACACCCTAATCACTCTGTGCAGTGTCAATTCCCCCTACTGCCTTTGCTTCCCCTCGTTTTGTACCCCCCTCCCAGGGCTGGACTGGGACAAAAATTTGGCCTTGGACTTCATCCAGACTGGCCCACTTTGACAGGTCTTTCCCATGGCGGCCGGACAACTCTCGCAACTAACCCCCTCCCCCCCAGGCCACCCAAGCCCCCACTCCCCCTTCACTAGCCACTATTATTAGAGTAGAACGGCTGGTACTGGTACTTTTATAGGCAGTACCAGTGGGGAATCTAGACATTATTTCACCAGGGGGAAATAATCAGTTCGGTGCCCCCCCTTATGGGACAAGATTAGGCAGAAGTGAGAAGCTCCCAGGCCATAGCTGTTGAGTCAGCTGTCTGTCCCCTTCCCCATGCTCCTCTGTCGTCCCTCCTGCTCCTCTGGTCCTCCCCCTGCTTCTCTATTCCCCCCAGGTGAGCGCTGCGGGAGAAAGAGGAGGTGAGCGCTGCAGTAAGGGAGAGACAGAGGAGCGGAGGGGGGCGGCGGTCTGCTGTCACTGAAGCCAGCCCACTGAGCTATCGGCCCACCGGGAAACTCCCTGTAGTCCCAATGGCCAGTCCATCCCTGCCCCCTCCCCACCGCAGTGCTGTTGGCTTTCCTCCTTTCCTCTCCTCTCTACCCGGCTGCTCTGGGGGATGTTTCAGGATAGAGAGTGGGGGAAGGGGCTAATCAATATGTAATTCATTCATTCATCCCATTCATTCACTGTTCAGTGCAGCTGAGGCAGCATAGAAAAACATGTGCACACCCTAATGCAATGGACTGCGCACACCTGTGCCATCATTAGACGATCCCTGAAAACCCTTCTCATTAAAGAAGCCTATCCTGCTTCCAGTGGTAAATATTGGAAATGGGTGCGCTAATTGATAATAGTGATACATACTTGAAACCAATCAATATACAAATATATATTACTACAACACCTTATATTACTAGAAGATCTAGTAAAAAAAGTCCTAGAATCCTGAGCTGTGTTGCAGTAGTGGTTGCTCAGATTCCTGTGCCAAATAAATTAAATAAACTGTGATAATGAAAACAAGCCCTATTAATGCATAGTGGCATACAGGTGAGAGTCTTTTCCCAAATTAATCCTCGATTTGTGAAGAAAGTTTTTGCGTGCTGTTTGATCAAATAAAGTGATGTTTCCACCTTCACCTTTAAACTGTCACCCAAAGTGAATATATTAGATGGCTTCTTACCAGATGGTAATGTCCCTTACTTTGTTACCAAAAAAGGGAACATTAGGGCTTATGACAGGATCACCTGTGAAGTCAATGCCGTCCTGGCAGTAATGATTGCAGTGTCCATTGAATACCCGATATTTGCATGAAAAACAGAACGATGCCAAACATAGTGTAATATGTTTTATTAAAGTAAAAATATATATGCAGAGGGAGCCAAGTGGCCGCCTACCGTTTAGGGTGCCTCAAACCCGGCACTGGGGCTATCTCGCGTAGGAGCAGTTAGGATCCTGGATGCTGTATGCCGCGCTCGTTGCCCGGGCGTGCGTTCCACCTCAGCAGTGATGAGAACCAGCGATACAGGAAGTGACGATATTGCGTGCGTGGTTAGGTACCGCCCCGATGTACGTTTCGTTGTAAAGGCCTCCTGAAGACGTTTACAATGAAACGTACGTCGGGGCGGTACCTAACCACGCACGCAATATCGTCACTTCCTGTATCGCTGGTTCTCATCACTGCTGAGGTGGAACGCACGCCCGGGCAACGAGCGCGGCATACAGCATCCAGGATCCTAACTGCTCCTACGCGAGATAGCCCCAGTGCCGAGTTTGAGGCACCCTAAACGGTAGGCGGCCACTTGGCTCCCTCTGCATATATTTTTTACTTCAATAAAACATATTACACTATGTTTGGCATCGTTCTGTTTTTCATGCAAATATCGGGTATTCAATGAACACTGCAATCATTACTGCCAGGACGGCATTGACTTCACAGGTGATCCTGTCATAAGCCCTAATGTTCCCTTTTTTGGTAACAAAGTAAGGGACATTACCATCTGGTAAGAAGCCATCTAAATTGGTGGCTGGCAATTTTTTTTGGGGGGGGGGGCAAACAACCACCCACCCCCCTCGCTCGGCACCCTCCCTGCTGTTTGCCGGTTGGTCCGACACTTACAACTTACCCCATCGTGGCGGTTGGCAGGCAGCGAGGTGCAGTGGCTCGGCTCCGAGTGTCCTCTCCTCCATGGCGGCTTCCAGCTCCCCTTCTCCTCCTAGGCGTCCAAAAGGTTCGCCTGTCCTTTCAGACAATCGGGTTAACAGTGTCAAAACCCGCTCTCTGATTGGCCAGGAGAAGGATCAGTGTTACAACAACGAATATTGAAGGCTATTAGCCCACCCTATATTGAAGCCTATTAGTGCCTCTAATCGGTCCTTCAAAAAAACAGCCCCTCCGCATTATAATCCATGTGCCGGTGTTCTGAAAGGGGCCGGATGCATGGATAGGGGAGGCAGCACCCGTGCGCCCTTAAAGGACGGGCCTTGCTTCTAACTAGTACATTGTGTTTTACTTTCTCCATCAGATTACCCCCCACAGTTATTACCTTTTGTATCACTTGCCCCTCCCTTGTAGATTGTAATGCCCTGTATCCGATGAAGCTGACTGATGATCAGTCGTGCCTACACACCATCGGTTAAAAAACGATTGTGTCAGAACGCAGTCACGTAAACCACGTACAACGGCACTATAAAGGGGTAGTTCAAATACAATGGCGCCACCCTTGGGGCTGCTTTAGCTGATTTTGTGTTAGTAAAAGACGATTCACGCTTTTCTGTCTGTTACAGCGTGATGAATGTGCTATCTCCATAACGAGCGCTAGTTTTACCAGAACGAGCGCTCCCGTCCCTTCATTTAGTCTGAGCATGGGTGGATTTTTAACCGATGGACGTGCCTACAGATGATCGTTTTTTTCTTATCGGTTAGTTAACCATCAGATAATTTTAAAACAAGTTCCTAGTTTTTTAACCGATTGGATAAAAAAACGATGGGGCCCACACACGATCGGTTAGTCTGATGAAAACGGTCCATCAGACCATTTTCATCAGACAAACCGATCGTGTGTTTGTGGCATAAGATCTAACAAGCAGGGCTCTCTGATTCCTCCTGTACCAAATTGTATTGTAACTGTAATGTCTGCCCTCATGTTGTAAAGCGTTGCACAAATTGTTGTTGCTTTTTAAATCCTGTATAATAATAATAATAATAATAATAATAATAATAATAATAATTTCAATCAGGTCTCCTCCACTCATCAGAAGTTGACTGTTTAATCGACTTCTTTCAATATACCATGTTGGAAATTATTCGTCAATCAGCTGCAGATCAGTGTATTCTGACAGTGGTGGGCGCCGCTGCCATAATGTCCTGGGATTCACAAACAAGGTGAATGGAGAGGAATCTGGATGAACGAAAACAAACTAGCCCTGTACCACCAGCTTCATTTTTTAAAAGTTCACCTACACAATCAAAGTTTTTTTTATTTTTTTTTATTTTTTATATATATAAAACATTTATTGCATGAATGTCTGAAGCATTCATTCAAGCTAAACTAAATTTCACAGTATGTTTTCAAATAGATTAACTACCTCAATACCGGACACTTTTACCCTCCTTCCTGCCCAGTCCAATTTTCATCAATGTCACATTTTGAATGCCAATTGCGCAGTCATGCCACACTGTCCCCAAACATAATTTTCATTATTTTTTCCCCACAAATAGAGCTTTCTTTTGGTGGTATTTGACCGAAAATTTGGCAAAAAAAAATGTTTTTCTTTGTTTCTGGTACAAAACTTTGTAAATATGGGCCAGATTCCCGTACAATTGCGGCAGCATAACGTATCCCGTTTATGTTACACCGCCGCAAGTTTTCAGTGTAAGTACCTGATCCACAAAGCTCTTACCTGTAAACGTACCTTTTGGCGGTGTATCGTAAACACGTCCGGCGCAAGCCCACCCAATTCAAATGGGGAGTGTACCATTTAAATTAGGCGCGCTCCCGCTCCGGACGTACTGCGCATGCTCAGTTTTGAAATTCCCGCCGTGCTTTGCGCGATGTGACATCATTTTTTTGAACGGCGACGTGCGTAACGTACTTTCGTATTCCTGGACGTCTTACGCCAAAAAAATTAAAATTCGAAGCGGGAACGACGGCCATACTTTAACATGGCTCATGTAAAGTTAAGCCATGTAAAACATGGCTTAACTTTGCGTCGGGAAAAAATTACTAGTGACGACGTAACGAACGCGAAATCCGTCGTGGATCGCCATAAATGCTCATTAGCATACCCAACGCAGGAATACGACGCAAACTCCACCCATTGGCGGCCGAAGTATTGCATCAGTCGCATAGATACTCTGAGAGATACGACGGCGTATCAGGAGATACGCCGTCGTATCTCTTCTGGGAATCTGGCCCTAAGTACTTTTTTCCTTCACTGATGAGCACCAATGAGGCTGCACTAATGGGCACTGATGAGGTAGCACTGATAGGCACTGATGATGGGGCACTTATGTGCAGCACTGATGGGCACTGATATGCGGCACTGATAAGCAGCACTGATGGGCACTGATAGGTGGCACTGATATGCAGCACTGATAGGTGGCACTGATGGGCACTCATAGTTGGCACTAATGGACACTGACAGGTGGCACTGGTGGGCACTGATAGGTGGCAATGATGGGCGGCACTGATAGGCAGCACTGATCAGGTGGCACTGACAGGCAATCACTGATGAGCACAGAGTGCCATCTTAATGGGCCCTGATTGCCACCCCTGGTGGGCTCACCTGGTGGTCTTCAGTGGGCTGATTATCAGCGCAGAACCCCCCTCCGAGCAGCTGATCGGCTCTCCTCTACTTGCGTCTATCAGTGCAAGTGGAGGAAAAACACGATAAACTACTCTTTCTGTTTACACTGTGATCAGCTGTCATAGTTGGGAATTTTTGGAAATTTATATCCCCCATGTGACGCACTGAATCTGTGAAAAACATTTCTTCAGCACAAAGCATAGGATTTGTATCAGTGATATCCTTACAAAAATAAAAAAAAAGCTGAAGATAATTCATCCCTAGATATTATATATACCGTACGCGCATCTGTTTCTTCTCCCAGATTTGGACTCCCTGCCCACTTTCAGGATGGTGAACCACCGCGAGCACATCCTGATGTGTTGTGACGTTTTGTCTTTCTGCTTTGGCTATTCAAATATTTATTGTGTCAAAGGTAGGAGGACCCTTTGTTCATTTTGAATTCCTGCATATACAGGCTCTTCATTCTCAATGACGATGATATTATTGATGTAAATATTGCTAATATTTTGTATTGGTATGTTATAAATGTCTGTATCTCCCTGAAGAAGACCGCATACAAAATTATGATTGAAACGCGTTGGGGTAATTTTAAACAGTAATATCCACAGATATACCATTTATGGATCGCTTTCTGTTAAATGTTACATAGACATCTCATATGTTTGTTTTTGTGTATACCTGAGCTCTTGTTATTGTTCCTCCTTTTCCATATGTTCCCCTTACCATCCCCTTTTCTTTTTATTTATGTTTTTATCAGCAGCATGTTGTTTATAACCAGGACTCAGGAGAGGTGGGTTCCATATTTTTTGTTTACATATATAAAAATACATTCTCTAACAGTCATTTATTGATTCCTTTTGTTATGCGAGACTTGTCGACTTTGGAGCTTCGCTTCAATCTGATTTCGCCTGAGGCAAATGACATGCACAGGGAGGCAGGAACGGACATTTCTGCTTAAAAAAGGTGTAGCGGTGCCCACCGTAGGAGCTCTGAGTGTAGTGGTCCACCTGTCACCCTGCCCAGCCTGGCATTCACTTCTCAGTCACCTTGAGACAATGAACAGTCCATGTGCTTGTTTTTGTTTATTTTATTGAGGGAATTTAACTTGGATGGGGTAAGGGAAATATGAGATGCCCAGTGGGTTGTATATCAATCAATCGGAGGATTGTATATCAATCAATTGGGACAACTGTGTACACTTCTCTGTACAAGTTACTACTTCAGTCTCCTCCAGCACTTTCCTTGCTTGCAGATTATTCCTCTACCTGCACAACTCTTAACTCCCAGGAGCAGCTAGCACATTTAAAGTTAGGCCCAATACTTGATCAGCCAGGCCTTAGCAATTGCCTTTTGCAGGCAGGGGCCGCGGGCCCCTATGGTGTAGCAAGAAATTAAAAGTCTTTAGTCACTGCCCATGAAATTGCAGTCCTCACTACTAGCTCTGCACCCATCTCTGACTCCATGCTCCCAGTCTTCACAGGCATGCCTCCCCGGTCCTCCTGACTGCACATTTCACTCACCAGCCCTCCTGGCTGAAACCAGTGGTTCTCTCCTGAAGACTTGCCCGGCAGTACTAGCTCCTGCTGTGCCTCCTGTCCAGAACCTAATGGGGACCCTAATGTAAGGGGGTCTTTGATAGGGACTCTGATGTTAGGGGGATTTGGAAGTAATTTTATCTGTCCCTCTGATGTAAGGGGGGCTCTGATGAAGAACTTGATGTAAGGGGGTTTCTCAGGGGGACCCTGATTTAAAGGGGGACTTCAATGTATTTTATCTGGCCCTCTGCTGTAAGAGAGAACTCTGATGGGGATCCTGATGTAAGGGGGGACTCTGATGTATTTTAACTGGCCCTCTGATGTAAGAGGGAACTCTGATGGGGACCATGGTGTAAGGAGCAACTCTGATGTAAGAGGGGGCTCTGATGGTGACTGTGGTGTAAAGGGGTCTCTTATAGGGACCCTGATGTAAGGAGGAACTCTAATAGGGACCCTAATGTAAGGCTCTGACGTTAGGGAGGATTCTGATGTGGTCTCTCAGGGGGAACCTTATTTAAGAGGGTAATCTAATGTATTTTTTTCTGGCCTCTGATGTGAGAGGGGATGCTGATGGGGACCATGGGGTAAGGAGGACTCTGATGGGGACCATGGTGTAAGGGGGTCTCTGATGGGGACCCTAATGTAAGTAAGAGGGACCCTAAGGAAAGTAGGAGTCTGATGCATTTTTATCTGGCCCTCTGATATAAGAGGGGACTCGGATTGGGACCATGATGTAAGGGGGGATCTGTTGCATTTTTATCTGGTCATCTGGTGTAAGAGGGGACTCTTATGGGGACTCCAAATCAAGGGGGGATTCTGATGTTAAGGTGGACTCTAAAGTAAAGGGGGCTTTCATATAAGGTGGGTCTGATGGGGACTCTGATGTAATGAGGGACTCTGTTGAGCTTAAGTTTATTTGGAATTTCTTTGTGTTACTTACTGAAGTTTCTTTTCTTTTCTGTTCTAAATCATATCATGCAGATTATTTAAAAAAAATCCAAAATGTATTCGGTAATTTAAATTTGATTAATTCATTTATAAAAATAAATTTCTTTGGCCCATGAATATTTGTAAGATATACAATGTGTCCCTCATAAGGTAAACTTTGCAGACCCCTGGTTTAGAGAGCACAACATGAGGAAACCATCTGATAGAACATTACCCATACACATACACTGAGCCCAGGCTACAATCTCCGAAAATATTGCAAGACTTTTGATGAATGTCCCCACCAGGAATAATACAGCCATGGGCTTTCATTTCTCACGCTACAATGCAAGTGCTGCTATTAGAAAGAGCTCCTTCTCTAGGGTCTTGCTGTCCATGGACTTAGAACGTAGGGTTTATTTTCCTAGCGGTGAATATTTTTAGGCCAGACTGATTTAACGGAGCATGCAGACAGATGTCCCGCTTCGACAAAGGTCACTATTTTGCCCTCTTGCCCCCCTCCTTTCCCCTTTGCTTCCTTAGCTGCACTGAGCCTTAGCCGCCCTGGTCATGAAAGTGCTGTGCTGGTGCATCTTGGGTAAACAAGGCACAGATAAAGCCGGCTTTCTTCTAGGCCAGAGATGTGGGTTTCCTGCTCCACTGCATAGCTTCTCTCATCTGTTGGCTGACTTCGCTTTAGGTAAAATAAGCATTATTATGCAATGTCTAGGTCCCCCGTCCAAAAACCACTTATGCATAAAAAGCAGACCTCTCAGACTGCCCATTGATAAAGCGCGATGGCGAATGTGTTGCGGCTGTGTTTAGAGTACACACGAGGTTTAGTCTGAAAAATAATAATAATATCGAATGAAGTGTGTGTGCTTTGCTCAGCCCCGGTGAAGGAATAACAGTCATCTTCTTAGGTCAGCTTAATCAGAGGCTGTATTTTATCCCGCAGATTATTAGTGTGTCCCTGGAATTAAATCAATGGAGCTACTCTCGTAAAAATGAGTCATATATATAGAGAGAGAGCTGAAGATTATACACAACGCGCAGACTTTAATTATGGGTCCAGGGCAGTTATTTGTAAAACAAATAAAGCTCTAATCAGTTACACATGAGTGGCAGGGGATCATTTGAAATAGGAACTGCATTAAAACCATTTAAGTGGAATATGAACCGTATTTAGAGTTCCATTCAATCTGGGTTTCATTTACATTAGTCGTTGCATTAATGGACGTGGAGGTGCAGGGTTTTGCAAGCTGAGTACCTATAGGGGGACTTCAAATGGGTGACAGGAGTACCTTTAACCACTTCAGCTTAAGATTTAAGATTAAGATTTTACCCCCTTCCTGACCAGAGCATTTTTGCTGACAATTATGCGGTCGTGCGACGTGGCTCCCAAACAAAATTGACTTCCCTTTTTTCCCAACAAATAGAACTTTATTTTGGTGGTATTTGATCACCTCTGCGGTTTTTATTTTTTGAGCTATAAACAAAAGAAGTGCGACCATTTTGAAAAAAAACATACCTTGGCGCATCTTTATGCGGGCGTAGCGTATCGAATATACGCTACGTCGACGTTGCGCAGAGCGGCGAGCACAGTGGGCCAGATTCAGATAGATTAGCGGATCTTTAGATCCGGGTAATCTATCTGATTTACGATCCGCCGGTCCAATTTAGCGAGGCTAGTGCATGATTCACCACGTAAATTCCGGCCATCCGTATTCCCGATCGACTTACGCAAACGACGTAAAAATTTGAATCTCGGCGCGGGAACAACGGCCATACTTTACATTAGCTACCCCTCATATAGCAGGGGTAACTATCCGCCGGAAAAAGCCTTGAATCGGTGGTTCTCCTCATTTGCATATCCGACGCATAAAAAACTGCGACGACACCTAGCGGCCGGCAGGAGATTGCAGCCTAAGATCCGACTGGTATAAGTCACTTACACCAGTCGGATCTAAGGGAGATTTATGCGGAACTGATTCTTATGAATCAGTCGCATAGATCCGACCGTCGAATCTCAGACATACGACGGCGGATCAGGAGATCCGCCGTCGTATCCCCTTGATGAATCCACCCCAGTATTTATAAAGGAAATGCTCCCAACGTTGCGCTGGCGTAACGTAAATTCGTAGGCGTAAGCCGGCCTAATTCAAAGTAGGTGGAAGTGGGCATTTAAATGAAGCGTGACCCCATGCAAATGATGGGCCGAACGAACGGCGCATGCGTGCGCATGCTCAGAATCACGTCGAATATACTCCCTAAGATATGACGGCTCAATGCCTACGACATGAACATAACCTACGCCCAGCCCCATTCACGTACGTCTTACGTAAACAACGTAAAATACGACGGCTGTTCCCTGGTCCATACCTTAACATGACTTACACCTGCTTTATGAGGCTTAACTTTACGCCGGATGTACGACTTACGTAAACCACGTATATTAATGCGCCGGGCGCAAGTACGTTCGTGAATCGGCGTATCTCACTCATTTGCATATTTGCAATGAGGCGGCCAGCGTAAATATGCTCCCAAGATACGCCGGCGTAGGAAATTTACGTCGGTTGGAGGAAGCCTATTTTCAGGCGTATCTAGGTCTATGGATACGGCGCATAGATACGACGGCACACATTTACACTTACACGGCGTATCTCGAGATACGTTGGTGTAAGTGCTACGTGAATCCGGGCCAATATTTTTTACTTTTTGCTATAATAAATATCCCAATTTAAAAACATTTTTTTTTAGGCCAATATGTATTCTTTTACATATTGTTGGTAAGCATATGTTTATTGGTTTGTGCAACCGTTATAGCGTCTACAAAATAGGGGATAGATTTATGGCATTTTTATTATAATTTTTTTTTTTTACTAATAATGGCGGCGATCTGCAAATTCTTATCGGACTGTGACATTATGGCAGACACATCGAACACTGTTGACACTATTTTGGGACCATTGTCATTTATACAGCGATCAGAGCTACAAATAGCCATTGATCACTGTGTAAATGACACTGGCAGGGAAGGGGTTAAACACTAGGGGGGATGTAGGGGTTAAGTGTGTCCTAGGGAGTGATTCTAACTGTTGGGGGATGGGCTACCAGTCACATGACAGCAATCACTGCTCATGATGACAGGGAGCAGTAGATCCCTGTCATGTCACTAGACAGAACAGGGAAATGTCTTGTTTACATCTCCCCGTTTTGCCTCTCCTCACCACAATCGTGGGCCGCCAGCAAACATCAAGTTCTTGAGACCCGCGGGCACACTCCCGCGACGCTCGTCATCGGCAACACGCGAGTGCCCACTAGGGGGCAAATTCAAAGGGACGTACAGGTACGCCCATTTGCCTGCCCATGCCATTCTGCCGACGTAAATCGCGTGCGGCGGTTGGGAAGTGGTTAAAGGAGAAGTACAGCCAAAGCTCATTTGGCTGAACTTCTCACAGTTAATCTCAGGGTTTCAGTCCATTTTGCACACCTGTGACCCGTTTTCAGCAGACAGTGGGCTGAAACCCGTTGTTGGCTGACATGACAGAGCCGGTCCAGGCTCGGTAAAGATCTCGACCATGGAGAGGGAATCCGCCCACAAGCCTGGGCCGACACCCTGCTTAGCCTCTCAGCGAGCCGCTGAGAACCTTAGCAAGCTGCTTCCGCCCCCTCCACAGCCCAGCACTCCAGTGAGTGTGGAGGGGCAGAGCAGAGAGCTGCTGACTTAGGCTGGGTTCACACTGCCGCACAGAGTGGCTCACAGCAGGGGTCTGGTGCATCCCTGTTCACTGTTTTAAGTCTGATTTCAGTCTGAATTTTGAGCTGAATTCGGACCTGAAACGGATCAGAAGACGGACAGGGTTCCTGTACAATGCGCTGCGGAGCCGCTCCATGGATGTGTAAACCGACTCCATAGAGAGCCGGTCACAATCTCCTGACATGCAAATTGAATTCACATCCGATTCACAATAATGTGAACCCAGCCTGACAGTCACCAGCTCTCTGCTCAGGGAGCTGTGAGAACCAAGCGATCAGTGATGTTCAATCGCACAGTTCTCAGTGTTAGAGGCGCCCAGGAACAGATGCAGCATCAGACAGAAGTAGGTATTATTTAAAAAAAAAAAACATACTCTGATGTGATGGAGGGACCTTTGAGGTTATGGAAAGACCTTTTGGCTTCTGTTGTGATGGGGGGAACTGTAGTGTGATGGGGGGACCTCTGATGTGAATGGGGGCTTCTTTTGTGATGGGGAGATCTGTAGTGTGATGGAGAATCTCTGATTTGAATGATGGCTTCTGTTGTGGTGGGGGGACATCTAGAGTGATGGTGGACCCCTGATATGAATGGGGACTTCTGATGTGATAGGGGACCAGTGATGTGAATGATGGCTTCTGTTGTGATGGGGGGGGGGGCACTTCTTATGTGAATGAGGACTTCTGATGTGATGGGGACCCCTGATGTTATGGAAAGACCTTTTTTGGGGAAATCACTGATGCAGAAGGAACTTCTAATGTGATAGGAGGGATCTGTAGTATGATGTGGGGGGGACCTCTGATGTAAAAGTTTGCTTCTAAAGTGATAGGGGGACCTCTGATGTGATTGGGGAACCTCTAGTCTGATGTGGGGGCTGATCTGAATAACGGCTTCTGTTGTGATGGGGGACCTCTAGTGTAATGGGGACCCCTAATGTGAGTAGGGCTTCTGATGTTATGGGGGGACCTCTGTAGTGATTTGGGGGCTTCTGATGTGATGAGGGGACCCCTAATGTTATAGAAAGACCTTTTATGTATTGGGGGAATTACTGACGCGAAGGGGACTTCTGGTGTGATGGAGGGGGGGGGGGCTCGGATGTGATTGGGGGCTTTTGATGTGATAGGGAGACCTCTAGTGTGGGACTTTTGATGTATAGAAGTGACTCTGATGTGATGAGGGGCTCATATGTATAAGGTGGCCTCTGATGTATAGGGTGGAGTCGGATGTGATGGGGGGCCTCTGATGTTATAGAAAGACATTTGATATAATTGGGGAGCCTCTGATGTAAAGGGGGCTTCTGATGTGATGGGGGACCTCTAGTATGATGGGGGGGACCCCTGATATGAAGGCGGTTTCTGATGTGGAGTTAATTTCATCATAGTGGTTGTGTGCATCGCCCCAGGCTCAGGTTTCCCATTGAAAAGTCACATTTATATTTTCTACATCCCAGTTTGGGGTGCCTTGAGATTTGCCATACTTTTAAAGGGTGCCGCGACTGAACAAAGGTTGAGAATCGCTGAGTTATAGATTAGAAAAAGACAAGATTTAACATAATCTGGAGATCAGAGGCCTGTTTCCTTTTATATGACTGCAGTTACTGCGGAGAGTGATTCACGGTGTCAGTCCAGCTCTGGGCCTTACGTGGATTTTTCCACTTGCTGGTCTGCATACCAGAACTGTGCATCACTTTACCTAAAACATATGAATTCTTAATTGTTGACAGAAACATCTCTTACTATTACACAAGAGCCGAGCTGTACTGCAACATTTATATTGCTATGAATTCTGTATACCGTACTTTTTTTTCCCAGGCTAAACAACATGTGGTAAGAAAAGCTGCATTCACCACAATTAAAAGAAAATTTTATGTTTTGAACTATAACGAGTTATTACACAACATTCCCTTCCACTTCTTAATGGTTTAATTACCGTATAGAGTTTGCTAAACATTAGTATAAACACTGCCACTAAGACTGGAGACATTTACACATGGCACCTATAAAATGCATGCACTGTTCTCAGTATGTGCGGACCAAGAAAGATTACTACTGTTAAAGCTGAACTCCGGGTTGAAAAAATCAAACCCTTGCAGTGGCCCAATACACTGGAAGGGTTAAAATGTTGATTCCAGGCACAAAAACATTCAGTTACATACAGTGCCTTTCGAAAGTATTCGGCCCCCTTGAACTTTGCGACTTTTTGCCACATTTCAGGCTTCAAACATAAAGATATAAAACTGTAATTTTGTTTGAAGAATCAACAAGTGGGACACAATCATGAAGTGGAAGAAATTTATTGGGTATTTCAAACCTTTTTAACAAATAAAAAACTGAAAAATTGTGCGTGCAAAATTATTCAGCCCCCTTAAGTTAATACTTTGTAGCGCCACCTTTTGCTGCGATTACAGCTGTAAGTCGCTTGGGGTATGTCTCTATCAGTTTTGCACATCGAGAGACTGAAATTTTTGTCCATTCCTCCTTGCAAAACCGCTCGAGCTCAGTGAGGTTGGATGGAGAGCATTTGTGAACAGCAGTTTTAAGTTCTTTCCACAGATTCTCGATTGGATTCAGGTCTGGACTTTGACTTGGCCATTCTAATGGCGCGTACACACGGTCGTTTTTTGTGATGAAATAAAACAACTTTTTTCATCATGAAAAAAAACAATGTTTTTCTAACTTCATCATAAAAAACAACGTTGCCTGGTGGATTAACAACGGTCGGTCATCGCTTGGAGACTTTTCGCATGAAGACAAATTTATCTCCTTTACTCAGCTTAGAACATTGAAAAACATTCCCCTGCGGGAATATTATCGGTATTTACAGATCCGCCATTTTTTTCAGACACACTATGCTGCTGTCCCCTCTTGCACAATCTTTGAGACCGTCTGTCATTCCTCCCCCAGACAAAAGGGCCTGATCTCTGTCCTATATATGGGGGCTGTCGGGCTGGACTCCACCCTTAAACATATGACCCAGTGGAGTCAGGAGCTGGGCCTGGAATATGAACAGAGGGATTGGGATGCTAGCTGGCAGAATTTGAGGAAGTGCACTATTTCCCTCTCAGTTAGGGAAACGGCCATTAAGCTATACACCCGCTGGTATCTCACTGCCCTTCGTTTAAGCAAGATTTTCCCCCAGAGCTCCCCCCTATGCTTCCGTGGATGTCCCCTTCAGGGATCTTTTTTACACGTTTTTTGGGAATGTGAGAAACTACGTCCTGTCTGGAAAGAAGTCCTAGATTTGATGGATAAGCTGGCAGGGAGGCGCATGGCTCTGACACATACTCATTGTTTGCTATTTGAAAAAATCCCAGATACCCCTAAACCCCTCATGAGGTTATTTCATACCATTTGTATTGCAGTCCATTGCACAATTGCCCTGCATTGGAAATCCAACGCAGTGCCCATCGCTCAGATTAAATCCAGGGTGGACCAGATAATGGTAACAGAGAAAATTCATCACACCCTCAGGGACATGATTCCACTCTATGATGCTAAATGGACCCCTTGGTTTGTGTTTCGTATATCAGATTAACCTGAGTGCCTTCTCTTTTCTTTCTTTTTTTTTTTTTTCCTTTATATATACATTCTTTTTGTTTTTCGTTTTTCCTTATTTTCCTTTTGATTAGCTTCTTCTTGTACTGATATTTGTCTTTTACATGATTCATCCGATTCTGTGATGCTCATATGGAACCTATATGTGTTATTGACCGTTATGTATTAAGATTGGAACAGTTTGAGATTTTTCTATTCTGATGTACTAATTTTTAGTTCATATCTGTGTAATATCTTGAACTGATTGTAAGTTGCGAATTGAATATTTTTTTTTTCAATAAAAACTTTAAGTAATAAAAAAAAAAACGACGTTGCCCACACACCATCGTTTTCTGAAAATGCTCTAGCAAAGCGTGGTTACGTACAACACGTACGACGGCACTCTGTTCCATTTAAGCTCCCGTCTCATAACTTGCTTCTGAGCATGCACGGGTTTAAAACGTTGTTTAAAACGTCATTTTAGCCCACATACGATCATTTTTTACAACACAAAAAACGTAATTTTTATGAAGACAAAAAACGATGTGAAGCCCACACACGATCATTTTAAATGACGTTTTTAAAAACGTTGTTTTATTTCATCACAAAAAATGACCGTGTGTACGCGGCATTACACCTGGATATGTTTATTTGTGAACCATTCCATTGTAAATTTTGCTTTATGTTTTGGATCATTGTTTTGTTGGAAGACAAATCTCCGTCCCAGTCTCAGGTGTTTTGCAGACTCCATCAGGTTTTCTTCCAGAATGGTCCTGTATTTGGCTCCATCCATCTTCCCATCAATTTTAACCATCTTCCCTGTCCCTGCTGAAGGAAAGCAGGCCCAAACCATGATGCTGCCACCACCATGTTTGACAGTGGGGATGGTGTGTTCAGGGTGATGAGCTGTGTTGCTTTTACGCCAAACATAACGTTTGGCAATGTTGCCAAAAAGTTCGATTTTGGTTTCATCTGACCAGAGCACCTTCTTCCACATGTTTGGTGTGTCTCCCAGGTGGCTTGTGGCAAACTTTAAACAACACTTTTTATGGATATCTTTAAGAAATGGCTTTCTTCTTGCCACTCTTCCATTAAGGCCAGATTTGTGCAGTATACAGGGACTGATTGTTGTCCTATGGACAGAGTCTCCCACCTCAGTTGTAGATCTCTGCAGTTCATCCAGAGCGATCATGGGCCTCTTGGCTGCATCTCTGATCAGTCTTCTCCTTGTATGAGCTAAAAGTTTAGAGGGACGGCCAGGTCTTCGTAGATTTGCAGTGGTCTGATACTCCTTCCATTTCAATATTATCGCTTGCACAGTGCTCCTTGGGATATTTAAAGCTTGGGAAATCTTTTTGTATCCAAATCCGGCTTTAAACTTCTCCACAACAGTATCTCGGCCCTGCCTGGTGTGTTCCTTGTTCTTCATGATGCTCTCTGTGCTTTAAACGGACCTCTGAGACTATCACAGTGCAGGTGCATTTATACAGAGACTTGATTACACACAGGTGGATTCTATTTATCACCATTAGTCATTTAGGTCAACATTGGATCATTCAGAGATCCTCACTGAACTTCTGAAGAGAATTTACTGCACTGAAAGTAAAGGGACTGAATAATTTTGCACGCCCAATTTTTCAGTACTGTACATAGCCTGTTCAGACAGCAGAGCTGTGTGGGGAACTCAGCATACTCCACCCACTACAGGCTGCCTGCAGAAAACTACAGGAGGGGGCGTAGACAAGACCAGTCACCCTGCACAAGGAGAGAGAGCAGCAGCGACTGGTCTTTTATTACAGGAAGGTCCTGCACAGAGGCAATATTTAACACTAGATTACTGCACAGATCTGAAAGAAATACACAAAGCACACCAAGATTCAAGAAGAATACATATGATGAGTGTATTTACACAATAAATGCTTATCCTGGAGTTCAGAATTAAAGTAGAAGTTTTATAGGTTAATGGTTTCATAGTAGGCACGGTTGAATAAAGGCAATATTCCATCCAGTTCAACCTGTGTAGGTGTATGTGTGTCAATGATGATAATAATTTCCCATTAACCTGTATGTTGTGTTCACTAAGATGCACATCCAAGAGTCCTTAAAAGAGTAGGTAAACCCTAATGGGTTTTACTTCCTCTTTATTTCCCTGCAAAGGTAAAGCATAATGGGCTACTTTGCATTGCATAGTAGCCCATTATGTGTCACTTACCTGAAACCGAAGCTTTCAATGTCACCTCTGTCCCCACTAGCAGCGGGTGTCCATCTTCACCCCTCTTCCTTCCGAGGCCACGAACTTCCGGCTCTGTGACTGGCCGAAGTCATGTGACGTCACTCCCGTGCATGCACGTGGGAGGCGTCAGTCACGGCATGACCCCCTTTAGAAACAGCATGATTGCTGTTTCTAAAGTGCACCTGCGCTGTTATCTACGGCGCTTGCTCCGTAGACATCGGTGCACGGCTCTATTGTAAATATCTCCTAAACCGTGGAGGTTTAGGGGAAATTTTCAGCACCTACAGGTAAGCCTTAATCTAGGCTTGCCTGTAGGTAAAAGTGGTTGTACAGGGTGTACAACCACTTTAAATATACCAATACACCCGCTGACACCACCAATTGTGGAAGAGAGTTCCACATCGTTATTGCCCTGACAGTGAAAAACCCCCTACGCTTCTAATCCAATCTCATTGTGTGGCCCCATGTCTTCTTACACTCCCTGAGACTGAAAAGTTTTCTTCTTATGCTGGGATCGCCATTGTGATATTTATATACGGCTATCATATTTCCTCTCAAACGTCTCATCTCCAAGGAGAATACATTTAGTGCTTGCAGCCATTCTTCATAATTGAGCTCCTCCAGTCCCCTTATTAATTTTGTTGCCCTTCTCTGGACCCTCTGCAGTTCCAGCACAACCTTCCTGAGGATTGGTGACCAGAACCTTGCACCCTCTTGTGTATGTTTCTGCAGTACTTGGAAGACCGCCTAGTCTGAGAAGGGCTGCATCATTAAAACCATTGCCTGCCATAGTCCTGTTTTGGGGTGTCCCTGATTTGAATGCTGAATGGTGTTTTTGGTTTGTCTGGTAACTCTAAACCTACCTGCAACCACATTCCAAAACAAATGTATTTGCCCTGGAAAGAAAAAATGGCTATACTTACCTGTTCTGCAGCCGCACTGGTCCGGTCCCACGCTGAACTGTCAGTGGCAGCTTCAGTGTGTAGGAGTGTGAAGGAGAGACAGCCAACAATGGAACACTAATAGTAGCTCTATGGGTGACTTCACTTTCCAGGCATTTATTAGCCGTTGTCGGTTCTCACACATCATCACACTTCATTTTTTTTAGCACATCGTTTTGTTTTACATCACCGCGTTCTGACACGATCGTTTTTTAACCGATGGTGTGTAGGCGCGACTGACCATCAGTCAGCTTCATCGGTTAACCGATGAAAATGGTCCATCAGACCGCTCTCATCAGATGGACCGATCGTGTGTATAGGGCTTAAGAGCTTATGAACCATATGAACCGTGAGCCAAGGTGTAGAGAGAGAGCCCTGAGGACAGGGTTGATGACTACTGTGGTAGAAGACATGTCCAGCGTTGTTATTGGAAACTCTGGAAGTCCTGACAGGAAGTATGAAAGCACTACTGGAAGTGATTCTGTGAGTACCTATGAAAGACCTGACAGCAATTCTGAAAGCACCATTGGAAGTCCTTGGTGGGGTTCTCAAGTACCACTGGAAGTTCTATCAGGGATTCTTTGAGCACAACTGGATGTTCTGTGAGTAACGTTGGAGCAGGGATTCTTAAAATAGGAGTTCTGCAAATCCTGGCAAGGATCTAACTTATTTTTTCAGTTGGTCTTTTAGTTGAGTGATTCTCTTATTTAATAAGAGGAGGTTGTGTCTAATTTCGGAAAGATACTAGGGCTGACGTAAGCAAGGAAGAGCCTATACTCTAGGGACAGGGGAGTTACAGGAACTAAGAAAAGCTACTAAAGGGGAAGTCATCATGCTGACCACATGGTATTTAGAGCCTATAGGAAACGTAAAAGCTACGTGTGAATGGTCGGGACTAATTCTCCTCACATTCAGGCTGGAGGAGGGTTGGTGTTCCCAGAAGTTCAGATTACTAACAATAAGGTCACTTTGAGCAAAAACTTGCTTTTAAGTCATTACATTATAATGGCATAGCCTTAGAAGAATATTATGTATTTGAATTAATGGATTTGAAAATGTTCTAATAAATACAATGTTCTAAGTTATTGTGGTACTATTTATCATTGCTTACATTTTACCTATGATTGCTGTTTTTGTGAACCCGGAGAAGCATTTTTGATAGATTACAATAACATTGGATTTTGTATATTTTCTTGAGCATTTCCCACAACTACAAAAAGTTTGCTGAAACAGTAAGAAATTAAATGAAAATATGTGAAATATAAATAGGGCTAATGTTAAATATTAAAAAAAAACAAATGGAATTTTAGGACCCCCCCTCCCCAATAAGCAGTTTTATTTCTCTGCAATGCATTGAGGGTATGTAACATAGTCAATTTAGCTGCAAAAAAATGTAAGTATACTGATACTATTTATCATAGGTTATATTATAAATGTGATTGCTTTTTTTGTGAATTCCAAGAGTCATTTTTGATAGATTACCATAACATTGGATATTGTACATTTTCAAATATTGAACAGTTTAACGCATGTTTTTCTTCTTGATCATTTAGTCCTTTAACAAGCAAAACCCACAACTACAAAAATATCACTGAAATAGTAAGCAATTAAATGAAAATATATGACATTTAAATAGGGCTAATGTTGAATATTTTTGTAAGTTCAAATTCCAATATATGGGAAGTACCTACATAAAAACTGAAGAATTTCTATGTGCCCACTGGAAACTAAAGAACCACCACATGTACCAATAAGACATACAAATAAAAAAACAAGTGATGACCACTTAGCCACTCTAAAGAAATTGATACAAGACATATACTGATACAATGCTTACTATTTTAGAATGCAGCATCAAACCAATTTGCAGGTCTTGGGGTGCATTTCCAGGTTGCAATAACATCAGTATGCCATAGAATAGAGCAGCAGAGATCATATATATATATATATATATATATATATATATATATATATATATATATATATATATATATATATATATATATATATATATATATATAATGTGTATTTTAAATTCCACTTTAAAAAATGTTATTCTCATAAGTTCAAACTCTCCCTGCCCAATAAACAGTGTTATTCCCTTGAAATACATTGGGGGTATGTAATATAGTCAATTTAGAGGCAAAAAGGTAACATTTTCTTTAATCCAAATGCAGAGGTTCAGTTTTCTAATACCTATGAAGATTATATATACACTTTAGTGACAAAAGTATTGGTACGCCTGCCTTTACACGCACATGAACTTTAATGGCATCCCAGTCTTAGTCCGTAGGGTTCAATATTGAGTTGGCCCACCCTTTGCAGCTATAACAGCTTCAACTCCTCTGGGAAGACTGTCCACAAGGTTTAGGAGTGTGTCTATGGGAATGTTTGACCATTCTACCAGAAATGCATTTGTGAGGTTAGGCACTGATGTTAAACGAGAAGGCCTGGCTCGCAGTCTCCATCCTAATTCATCCCAAAGTTGTTCTATCTAGTTGAGGTCATGACTCTGTGCAGGCCAGTCAAGTTCCTCCACCCCAAACTAGCCCATCCATGCCTTTATGACCTTGCTTTGTGTACTGGTCCAAATCATTTGATGGAGGGGGATAATAGAGTGTTTTTTTTTTTCCAGGGGTTGGGCTTGGCCCCTTAGTTCCAGTTAAGGGAACTCTTAAGGCGTCAGCATACCAAGACATTTTGGACAATTTCATGCTCCCAACATTGCGGGAACAGTTTGGGGATGGCCCCTTCCTGTTCCAACATGACTGCGCACCAGTGCACAAAGCAAGGTTCATAAACACACGGATAAGCGAGTTTGGGGTGGAGGAATTTGACTGGTCTGCACAGAGTTCTGACCTAGATCTGATAGAACACCTTTTGAATGAATTACAGTGGAGACTGCAAGCCAGTCCTTCTTGTCCAACATCAGTACCTGACCTTACAAATGGCCTTCTGGAAGAATAGTCAGACATTCCCATAGACACATTCCTAAACCTTGTGGACAGCCTTCCCAGAAGAGTTGAAGCTGTTATAGCTGCACAGGGTGGGCCAACTCAATATTGAATCCTACCGACGAAGACTGGGATAATATTAAAGTTCATGTTAAGGTAGGTGTCCCAATATTTTTGACAATATAGTGTATATAAAAATGTATAACATAATTTACAGTTGAATTTGATGTGTTTTGTAAGGAGTCTTCATTCTCCTCTAGTTATCAGCATTTTAAAGCAATGCAGGTATCTCAGATCAAACTCTGATTATCGCCAGTTACGCTACAAGTCTGCGGTAAAAAAAAACCCTATCCCAAGCAAAGATTGTCTTCCCAGGCTATTATTAGCTTGGAAAATTAAGTGAAAAATAGAACTAAGATAAGCGTTGTCATTGAGAGCTTCTAAATAAACTACAAGAAGAATCTGTTCTCAGGATCACAGCAGTATGTAAACCTTTTTAAACAAGAAGACCCGTATCCTGTTTTCTACCTGTGACGACTTCTGTGCACTACTGACAAGGATAAAACTAAAAATAGCTTGTAAAAGAAGAGTCTGTCTACCGTTCCAATGGATTGTGTGAGGATTCTTTGCTGTTTTCAGAAGTTCAGGATGCTACTGCTACCCGAAACTTCCTTTGAATGACAATTGCACGGTCATGAAACACTGTGGGCCAGATTCATGTAGATCAGCGGATCTTGAGATCCGCTAGATCTACGTGTTTTACGATCCGCTGGTGCAATTTAGCGAGGCTAGTGCATGATTCATAAAGCACTTACCTCGCAAATTGCACCGTCGGATCCTAATTCCCCCCGGCGGAATGCAAATTCCGCGGCTAGGGGGAGTGTACAATTTAAATCAGGCGCGTTTCCGCGCCGATTTAACTGCGCATGCGCCGCCGGCGAAAAAGCCCAGTGCGCATGCTCCAAATGACGTCGCTAGGACGTCATTGTTTTCGGCGGCTAGGTTACTTACGGCCATCCGTATTCCCGACGGACTTACGCAAACGACGTAACAAATTTAAAACTCGGCGCGGGAACGTCGGCCATACTTAACATTAGCTACCCCTCATATTAGCAGGGGTAACTATCCGCCGGAAAAAGCCGAACGCAAACGACGTTGAAAAAGAGCGACGGGCGGGCGTACGGACGTGAATCGGCGGTTCTCCTCATTTGCATATGCATGTAAAAAAAAGCGACGACACCTAGCGGCCGGCGGGAGATTACAGCCTAAGATTCGACTGGTGTAAGTCTCTTACACCAGTCGGATCTAAGGGAGATCTATGCGGAACTGATTCTTATGAATCAGTCGCATAGCTCCGACCGTGGGATCTCACAGATCTGACTGTCGGCTCTCACAGATACGACGGCGGATCAGGAGATCCGCCGTCGTATCTCTTGATGAATCTGCCCCTGTATCCATATGAAATTGTTATCATTTATTCTAAACAAATAGAGCTTTTTTGGTGGTATTTAATAATCACATTTTGGGGGGGAAAATATTTTTTTCTTTGTTTCTGTTATACAATTTTGCAAATAAGCAATTTTTCTTCTTCACTGATGTGCGCTGATGAGGCTGCACTGATGTGGAAGTGTTTTGCCGAAAACTCCATTTCACCAAAATCTCAAACCATGTCACTTCCGGTGACTGTACAGCAGCAATAGTTGGAGATTTTGGCGAGTTGCTGTTTTCACAGACCACCGGCAGCCAATACACTATGGTACATGACCAGTTGTCTGTTTTCACAGGGTAATGCCGCGTACACACGATCAGTTAAACCGATGAGAATGGTCTGATGGACCATTTTCATCAGTCATCGGTTAGTTAACCATCTGTTAAAAAAAAGGCAACTTGTTTTAAAATTAACCGATGGATTCCTAACCGATAGGACAAAACCGATCGTTAGTAGGCATGACCATCGGTTAAAAATCCACGCATGCTCAAAATCAAGTCGACGCATTCTTGGAAGCATTAAACTTTGTTCTTTTCAGCACGTCGTCGTGTTTTACGTCACTGCGTTCTGACACGATAGTTTTTTTAACTGATGGTGTGTAGGCGCGACGGACCATCAGTCAGCTTCATCGGTTAACCGATGAAAACGGTCCATCGGTCCGTTCTCATTGGATGGACTGATCGTGTGTACATGGCATAAGGAGGAAAAAAGTGGTCACCGTCTTGAAGGCAGCTATGTTATTGGTTAGTAGTGGGCGGACTAACAGAGTCCACTCATTATAGCCTGTACAGTAGTGTATAGGCTGCCAGTGGTCTGTTAAAACAGCAACTTGTCGAAATCTTCAATTATTGCTGCTGTAGTATAACCGGAAGTGACCTGGTTTGAGATTTTGGTGAGCTGTAGTTTTCGGCAGAACAGTGGCACTGATAAGCTGCACTGATGGGCACTGATTGGCACTAATGGGGCTGCACTGATCATCAGGATACTGATGATCAGTGTAAACAGCATGCTGACAGCCTTGCCAGTTATCAACACTCCTTTCCTCACACAGACACAGTGCATGAGGAGAGGATTGCCGGAAACCGGCAAGTCTGTTTACATGTGACCTGCTGTGATTGGACCAAGCTGATCACGTGGTAAATTGCCGATGTGATTGGCCCTTTGCACCAATCTGTGATCAGCTGTGTCCAAAGTTTTCACAGAGCGTGCCTGATGCACGCCGCAGAGGACGGGGTTCTGGGAGTACCTCTATGGATGTCTCCCAGAACTGACGTACCGCACTGTAGCTAACTTTTGACTATAGCGTGGTACTAAAGTGATTAAACACACATTACACATGACCCATACCTAGAGATGTCACATTTCTGGAAATTTTAAAGTCATGGGAAAAAAACTTTTTTATGGAAAAATCTTAACTTTCAGAAATGTAAAAAAAAATATCAGTGTGGAGTAGTTTTGACAAATTAAAAGCCATTTTATTTCACCGGGAAGATGAAATGCAGTGTGTATAAAAGTATTATACTTATTCAGCAAATAAACAAAACTTGCTTTTAAAAAAACTTTTTTATTACAAATGAGATCACAAGGACAGTATGGCCCGGATTCACAAAGCACTTACGCCGACGTATCTCGAGATACGCCGCGTAAGTGTAAATATGCGCCGCCGTATCTATGCGCAGGACTCTGAAACCAAGATATACCTGAAAATAGGCTTCATCCGACCGATGTAACTTTCCTACGCCGGCGTATCGTGGGCACATATTTACGCTGGCCCTACACACGGTCAGACATGTCCGCGGAAACTGGACCAGTTTTAGCGGACATGTTCGGTCATGTGTACAAGGCCTAAGGCTGGGTTCAAACCGCAGCACACACCGGTTCACAACAGGAGTTCGGTGCGTCTCCATTCACCGTTTTAGGTCCGATTTCAGCCCGAATTTTGGGCTGAATTCAGAACTGAAACAGATTACAAGACGCACAGGGCTCCTGTGCAATTCACACCGGATCCGTTGCTAGTCACAATATCCTGCTATGCAAATTGGATGCGGAGAAATCTGCATCCGATTCGCAATAGTGTGAACCCAGCCTGAATGTTGGTCTCACCATTTTACTGAGAGGAGGAAAGGAAAAAACAATTTACTCACAGACTATAGGGATGCATACTAGCTCATTATGCCTTTATCTTGCAGGTTTTTTTTTTGTTTGTTAGTTTTTTCGGAGGTTTACAACCTCTTTAAGGTGTTTATCTTTTTATTAAAGTAGAACTACAGGCAAATCTTTTTTTAATTGTGGATAGAGCAAGGGAGATTTCCCTTAATTTCCTGTCCCTTAGCCCAACAGGAAGTGAGAGGAAATTCCTGCAAATTATGTGAATTCCTTGGGGACCCCCTGCTCACCAGAACTGTCCCCATTGGGAGATTTCCCCTCTAATACTTTTCAGGGGACAACCCAAAATTTGTGAATTTTCTTTTACTTTCAATTATAATGGTAAACTTAGAACACATAGAGAGGGTAAATCTCCTTAACGGGGGCACAGACAGCAATAAAAACTGACAGGAGTTCTAATCCCTCTCCACTCTATCCAAAACTAAAAAAAAGTTTTGCCTTTAAGTTATGTTGAGTAAACCCTTTTAAATAAAGGGATGTGTCCATACAAAGGCATTTGATGTCTAGTCTTACTTTTTTTTTAAAGGTCAATAAAATTAAAACATTAAATGGGCTGTACACTCATTTCACTATCTGACATACCACATATGGTCAGCTTTTTATGGAATGGTCGCGGTCTATGCCACACATCAGGGTACATTTATTAATTATGTTGCAAGGCATTGCTAAACAGGAGCAGTGAGTGAGACAGATCTGAGACAGATTTATGATAATTAAAGTGGATGTAAACCCAATTATTTATTTTTTTATTGCTGTCACAATGTATAGTAAAAGATTTCCTATCATCTGTGCCCAGTCTTGCCACAAAGAGTTAATCCAGCTCTGAGCAATCCTCTTTTCTTTTTCAGTGAAATAAACGGACAAACAGGAGAAAACTTTTGTCCGTTCCTCCCCCTTGCTGTGAATGACAGGTTATTTACATATCTCATGCACTAGCCTGGAGACAGGCATTATTTTTTAATTGCCACCCCCACTCCATTTCTGAAGTCATGTGGTTACTTTTCTGGATTTTGACTGGATGTTAGGGATCATAGCAGAATTCAGTGAAAGGAATACACAGGAAAAAAATCATTTTGACAAGGGGAGTGCAGAGGTGGGCGGGGAGTCTTCTGACATCACAACTCCACCCACCGAGCTCCAGACAGCAGATCCATCCACAGAATCTGCAATTTTTCAGTTCTTATAACAGAGAAAGAGGGGAAACATTTGACAGGTAAGGATACATGCAAGAGGCATGTATATCCTTATATATCAGCACTATGGCAATAGCTTAGAAAGGATGAGAGTGGCTTTACATCCACTTTAAGCAGCTCCATTCATAATTTCCTTCCTTTGCTGCAAGTAGCAAAATAAAACCTACCCCTAAAAATTTAGAAAGGAGTACCAGACCAAAGGCCAAGATAATATTTAATTGGTAGAAAAACAAGTCACATAGCCAACGTGTTTCAGGTGAACAACACTGTCCCTTCATCAAGAACAAACATAAAGCATAGTGAAAACAATAAAAAAATATACCGTATTTATCGGCCTATTGCGCGCCCTGGCGTATAGCGCGCACCCCCGAACTTGAAGAAAAATTCCTGGAAAAAAAAATACTTACAGTTTGGATGCCCCTCGTCGGTGTCTTGCCCATCGTCCATCGTGTCCTGCCCGTCGTCCATCACGTCCATCTGCGGCCTCGTCCGGTCCGGTGTCCTTCTGCGGCCATCGTGGTGTCCTCCCCGCTCGATTCCCCGCTTCCCGCGCTGAGTTTGAACCACTGCGCCGGCATATACCGAGTGCAGTACACTATATAGTCGGGCAGGCTCGGCTCCTCTCACGTAAAGGATGTACAGGATGCAGAGGGCGTGACCGTGAGAGGAGCCAAGCCTGCCCGACTATACCCGAGTGTACTGCGCTCGGTATATGCCGGCGCAGTGGTTCAAACACAGTGCGGGAAGCGGGTATCGGCGTATATCGCGCACCCACGATTTTGCCCTGAAAATGTGCGCGTATACGCCGATAAATACGGTAATCATTTTCAAAAAAGTTTTTATTATTTCGACTATGTCTTATGTTCTTGTCCTGAAGCCAAAACAGGAAGAAGTGAGAGAAAATCCTTCTAAAGAAAGGGAATCACCTATTTGTCACCCACGTCACCAAAACATCCCCATTAGAAGATTTCCCCTCTATGCCTGTTCTGGTTTACAACCCAAAACTTGGGGGTTTCTTCGGTGTTTCGTCATAATAGTCACCAGGACAAATAGAGAGGGTGAATCTTCCTAATGGAACTATAGAGAGCTCTAAGGACCTGCTAGGTGTTCTACTCCTTTTAGGCCTCATACACACGATAGGTTAACCAGAGGACAACGGTCTGATGGACCGTTTTCATCGGTCAAAACCGATCGTCTGTGGGCCCCATCGGTTAGTTAACCATCGGTTAAAAAAAAGCCAACTTGCTTTAAATGTAACCGATGGATTCCTAACCGATAGGTCAAAACCGATCGCTAGTAGGCACGACCATCGGTTAAAAATCCACGCATGCTCAAAATCAAGTCGATGCATGCTTGGAAGCATTGAACTTCATTTTTTTCAGCACGTTGTTGTGTTTCACGTCACCGCGTACTGACACGATCGGTTATTTAATCGATGGTGTGTGGGCGCGACGGACCATCAGTCAGCTTCATCGGTTAACTGATGACAACGGTCCTTCAGACCGTTCTCATCGAATGGACTAATCGTGTGTACGGGGCTTTACACTTTTCAAAACTAAAACAAGTTTGGCCCCTTAGCTATAGTTTAACCAAATCCAAGTTTTCGTTGTAAATATTTTTTTGAACTTGGAAATGTTTTTCCCTGACATTCTAATGAAGCAGAAACCAAAATGTTCTAGTCCCCAAGACATACCCAACACCCAAATATAACGTGCTTATATCCATTTTTTCAGTAGCAAACCTAAAACATCTGAATGGATTCAAGTACACGCTCTGATTATTATCTCCTTCATAAAAAATATTATTACAGCGAGCTGTTTTACACCTTGTGAAACACATCTTCGAAAGGTAGATATTGGCTTCTCTTATACAGGAAGTTCATACTCGGAACATTGTCACACGGTGTCCTGCCAAGCCAAATTTACGCTGTAATGTGATTCAATGGAAATGCCAAATAAACAACTGATTTCGAAAAATATTTTCTATGCATCATGCAAAACAGCAAGGCATGTTACCAGGACGGTTTTGAAGTGTATAAACACAATAGAGTCTACTTTTTTACGCAACTTTCACTGAAGATTCTCATATATATATATATTTTTTTTAATAGATTGATTTGGAAAACTGTGTGAATTCTGGGTGAATGTTTTCTTGTTTATCATAATACTCCTAATATAGTGCATGGAGCCTTGAACTTACCTGCCCCCTGTGACAGGGGGTCTGCATGTACCAAAAGCCACATTTCAGGCCTTGTGGATTTTATCAAAAAAACTTCTTGTTCTTATACATTTCCAAGCGGATTTCATTTAATGCAATTTAATAATTATTTTATGGAGTACAATTTATTGTGAGAAACACTAAGCCAAGTGCAGTAAGTTTCAAGCGCTTTTGGATATATTTTGGTGCTATGGGAGAAGGACCATCACCTACCTGGTCCTGAACTCCTGGCCAGCCTTGCTTACCATCCGTGGGCTCTTTGGCACTGCCAGCTGCCGCTCCTGTCCGATTGAAGATCCTTCCCAACGGCCTCCCAAGCCCTGAGCATACAGGCTGCATGGCAGTGTCAGTCTAGCTCCCAGGCCCCTCCCCATACCTGTTGGCGTGGGAATACAGTTACAGCACAATGCTGCTGCCTGCCTTCCATGTACCCAGTTCTGGTCACAGACGCTTCATGATGGGCCCCCAATTTGCTGACAGTGCTGGCCCAAGGGGCAGCTGCTTTGGGCCCCACAACAATGACTGGGCCTGGGGCAGCTTCCCTTTTGCCCCCGTTAAAGACATCCCTGATCATAGGTAGATCAGGTCATCATATTGGTTGAACTTGATAGCACAATCAATCAATTTACACAGCACTTTACATATATATTATACATTCACATTGGTCCCTACCCTCAAGGAACTTACAATCTAAAGTCCCTAACTCACATTCATATACTAGGGCCAATTTGAAATTGTGTTCCAATTCAGATTTTTGTTGTCATATTTAAAATAGTAGTGGTTAATACTTCCCTTCCTGATGCTAGCCAAATGATCATTGACTCACACTGAAGATGTCCTAATAGTGCATCCTACATATTGCTTGTTGCAAGGACAGGTCAACAAATAAACAATAAATCTCGTTGCACAAGTAGTAAAGTGCTTCATAGTGTAGGTACTGTACGTTGTGTAGCAGATGACGTGAATGTGTCCGTTTTCCGTCTCCCACAGGTAATGTGGAGCCACACATTACACTTCCAATAAGGGAAGTAACCTTTACATTGCTGGAAAAATCAAATGGTTTTAGGGGGATCAATCACATTGGGTGCTATCTGTCCACGTATTGACCATGCCCCTCTAAATATAACACCTGCTTATTCCGGAATGGCAGGGCCCAGATATCTATCACGTTGAAGGAGTCTCCAGTGTTTCTTGATTATTTCCTTAGGCTTAGGGCATTCTATCAGCAGAGAAATCACTTCAAACCCACTGCAGGCAATTCTCTGCTTCATTATAATAGCTGCCATTACAAAAAGTGGATTAACAATATTCCTAGAGGTCAATTTTGCCGTTTGAGGCGAAATTGCACCAAAAAAACTGATTACACAGTGCCATCCTCAAAAAGAAACTATACGATAAGGATTATGAAAAAAGTGAATATTACCGCGCTTATCAGGGGAGAGGGGAAGAAGGGGGGGAGGGAGGTGGGGAGGGGTGAGGGTACAGCTGCGGCACTGAAAGGTGTATCAAACCATAAATACTTGATAGTGGGGAGGGTAATGCTGCGCTAATGGGTGGTGGATGGGTAGGTGTATGGACAAGTGGGGGAAGGGAATGGAAGATGGTATAACTGAAAGTAGGAACAGTGTAACCAAAATAGCATAAACAAAAAACTGATCAGTGAACAATACTGGTGCAAATCATATAACTCCACACATTTCTCTTAATGTGATAAAAATGAAATAAGGTAATGGATAGTGCAAAAAACAGTATTTTGTGTATAACACAACACCCGAATAACTGTGATGGGCAACAGTATTAAACTGGTGATAAAAAGTCCATAGACAAGGCTTAAGCTGTGTCAGCCAAAATATATATGAATAATAATTAAGCAGTCCAAAAAATAAGAAAGAAGTGCTGGTGTAAGTCCGCAGTGTGAGGTGGAGGAAGGATGGGTATCCAGTGATCCTTTTAAGGTGAATAAGGGTGTCCCCTTACCTTACTGCTGTAAGGTAACAGCATATAGATCCAACCACATTGGGTGGTTAACCAAATGGGCTTTTATCCAGACACGATAGATCCTCCTTGGAAATCTCGTCCCAGATTGATGAGTATCACGCCCCAAACAAAATAAAGCATCGATAGTGTGATATCGTTTAAAATTTTAATTCTCGTAAAAAATAAACAAGGGTACTCACATTGTTACAAATACAATAAGGCATGTAAAAAAGGAGAGCAGTCTGTCGCCAACGTCGCCTCCGATACCTCTCAGTGGGCTCATGCGCATTCGTCACTATCATGTGACTTCCTCAGGAGTAGTGAGAGGCATAGGGGAGATACCTTATATAGGGTGACTTGTTTGGTGGGCTGTCAATAAAATCAGCTGTTTGTCATACAGGAAATGTAGCCGCAGCCATTTTCCCGTAGCCTGCTGGTATCCAATAAAAATAGAGATACTGATATCCCACCCAGCATATATTTGGCTTAATGGCAAAAAAAGGATGAGTGATGGGCATGCCATCTTATTTGTATAGTTGATTTTTGAAAAATTAGAGCAAGGAACAAAAAAGGCAAAAAATGACTAAAGAAATCCCATTGTATCCCCATAACATTGTGTGCTGACATTACAAATACGTTCCGCCGGAAGTCCGGCAGCCGCCATTTTGTTGAAGCTCAGGAGGCGTCCCCAGCGTCTCACAGGGCGCTGGGCGTCCGTCTCTCCCATTGAGCCATCTTTTCTAGCGTCTGGTTGGGAGCCAGCACGGGGCCCCCCGGTCTCGGCCAGCATTACAGGCCCGGTAACTGACATGTAACGGCGGCGTCCGTCCAAACGAGCGCCGCCGGAAGTGGAGCCGCGGCTGTTTTGCAGCCACCGGAAGTGGAGCCGCGGCCATCTTTCCGGAGCCAATGGGTATTACAATGATAATGGGCAACATCCTCAAGGAGGGAGATTAAAAACATTTAAAAACGAGGAGAAGAATATTTAATACCTCGTAATGTACCTAAGAGAGTTAGAACTCAATTAATACCACATATAAGGGATATTGGGAGCCAAAATAAAATTGTTTGTTAAAAATTATAAAAAATTTAAGAAAATATGTCGACATATAAATATATTAATTTTTGCATTGGATAAGTATGCCACATAAGGTTAAAAACGTAGATGACGTGTGCGAATAGATCCATATATAAATATTAAAACAATCTGCGTCATCAATATTGGATAGCAAGGAAGTGAGAAGGGAACAGAGGAAATAAGTGCAGCGAAATATTAAAATAAGTTAAATATACTCTTAGCGGTCACTTAAGAAACAATTAAGATCAAAGTCTATGTTAAGACCTCGAGGGGCAAAAGTATCCAAAGTAAATATCCAGCGAGATTCTAACTGGCTCAATGTTCTAACTTTATGGCCGCCTCGCCAGTGTCTCACATAGGGCTCTATGCCCCAAAATCTGAGATGTGTCGGATCTTTATTATGGTGAGTGAGAAAATGTCTGGATACGCTATGTTTATCCAAAACCCTTAAGGATGTTTTGAACATGTTCTTTTATACGCACACGTAGTGCTCTTTTGGTCCGACCTATATATTGTAGTCCGCAGCTACATTCCAGTGCGTATACGACTCCCTCTGTGTTACAGCAAATAAATTATTTTATTTCATATACATCTCCTGTACTCGTTGCAGTAAAATCTTTCCTCTTCTGGTTCGGTTTATGTGTTCTCGAGCATGCGTAGCATCTCTTGCATGGAAAGAAACCTTTACCAGTGAAAAAGCAGAGGAGGTTATTTTTATTTTTAGGCGGATCAGGCACATTTTTTACAATTTTGTCCCTAATAGTAGGTGCCCTTTTGTATACAAATTTTGGAATCGATGGAAGGATACTCCCTAGTTCTTTGTCAGCCAGTAATATATTCCAATGGCGTCTGATGACTTTTTCAATGCGTTTATGTTGTATACTGTAATCAAGGATGATGGGCATCAGGTCTTTGTGTGTTTTTTGTTTAGGCTTATCACTCATAAGGGTCCGTCTATCCATTGCTGCCACTTCTGCAATTTTCTGGTTAATAAAGGAATTATCATATCCTTTTTGTTTAAACCTTTCTCCCATGTCTTTTGCTTGGGCAAGGAAAATATCTTGGTCTGTACAATTTCGTTTTAGGCGCATTAATTGCCCCTTTGGAATGTTAAAAAGCCAATTTCTATGATGGCAACTTTCAAGCGGCAAATAGCTATTACGATCCACATTTTTAAAATGAGTTTTAGATCGGAGTTTATTGTTTTCTTGTTCCACCTCTAGGTCTAAGAAAGTGATCTTTTTGTTGCTGATTTCCCAAGAGAGTTTAATATTTCTGTCATTGGTATTTAAATCTTGTAGAAAATCTGCTAATGTTTCTTTCTCGCCCTTCCACAGTATAAAGATATCGTCAATATATCTTTTATATATGTACAGATCATCAGGTGGTTCGGAAAAGATTTTCCCTTCTTCCCATTGGGCCATAAAAAGCCCAGCTACACTAGGGGCAAATTTTGCCCCCATGGCTACGCCGGTTTTCTGGAAAAAATAGTTGCCGCCATACCAGAAATAGCTATTTTTTAGGCAAAAGTCCAAACTTTTTACCAGATATTTGCGTTGAATGCAGGGCAACTGGGAGTATTTCCTGAGGCCCCATTTGACTGCTTCACATGCTTGATGGTGTAGTATGATCGTATATAACGACGATACGTCTGCCGTTGCTAGCCAAAAGGGTCCATCATCTCTTGGTATATCATCCAGGCATTGTAACATCTATTTTGTATCTCTGAGATACGCTTTTGTACTCTGAACTACTGGCTGTAAGTAAAAGTCAATGTATTGCCCCATTCTTGCAGTTAAAGAGTCGATTCCGTTTACTATGGGTCTGGGCGGTGGATTTATGCTGTCTTTATGTATCTTGGGGAGTGAGTATACAATAGGTGTACGACATGATGTAGGAATCAAATATTGTACTTCTTTCTTGTCCAGAATTCCTCTTTTTAGTCCTAGATGTACAATCTGTTCCAAAGCTTTTCTGCATTTAAACATAGGATTACTCAAAAGGCGGTTGTAGGTATTGGTATCTCCTAGCATTTGTTCCATGCTCATTTTATACTGTTCCTTGGAAAGTACCACAATACCACCTCCTTTGTCGGCTGGTCGGACTACTAGATCCTTTCTTTTCATCAATTTGCATATTCCACTCCTAATATGTTTGGGTTCCTCTTGTTTTTTCACTTTCAGGTCCATTAATTCTCCTGTCCCCAATCTTGACATGGGGACAACCCTAGTAATTTGGCTTTGGGCAATATAGCAACATATAGATGATGTTTGTGAGCATGGTGCAGTTTGCCGGACTCTATCTATTTTTAAAGACTGATGGAAGCATAAAAATATCTTGTTTTCATGTACGAAAAGTGTTAAGTAATGGCAAGATACCAAAAAAGCATGGAAGACCGCTTTCAAAAAATAAACAGTACCTTTATGTAGAGTAATTAGATTTGCCAAAGTCAGGTCTATCAGTGAGTGACAGGTAAACAGCCAGGAAAAAGACCAACACAAATATTTACCTGGGAAAATATGTAGCCCCAGAAACAAGCCGAAGTTTGTCTTCAATGCAAGCGGACATAGTCAGCAGAAAAGATGTTCATGAATGGTTCTAAGCAAACTGTAACTAGAGATGTGCACACATTCTAACCTGGAAAGGAAAAGCAAAATGTGTGAAAAGGAGATTCTACCAATCCATATAAAAGGCACGGGTGGTAGGAGGAAAAGTACTGCAAAGATGACATTCAGTCTAAACATTTTGTTCATTAAAGTGTAGCTAAACCCAGGAGCCTGCATCCACTATATCTGGTCTCCCACAGTACACAGAACATGGAAATGCAATTACTTTAGTAACTATAAACTAAATACATTTTCTCATTGGCAGCATATAGACCTCTATCAGTGTCTGGTTAAAGCTTTTAGGAGGAGTTTTATTCTACTATGACTGTCCTATGAGGCTGCATTACCCCTGACCCTCTAGTTGGACAGTGCTGATTGGCCCTGTGCTGATCACATGCACCCTCCAAAGAAAAAAACTCTCTAGCAATACACACCAAACTGAGCATGTGCAGGGTGCCTCCTAGGGCCCTGTTTTATCAGCAGATGGATTGGGGACTGTGGAAAAAGGTGAGAATCAGAGAAGACAGGATCAAACAGCTTTTTTACACAATGTGGAAGATTAACCCCTCCACAGTGTGTATAACAAGCATGCTTTACTGCATATACAGACTGGTTTTACTGCTGTGGGTTTAGTAACACTTTAAAGCTGAACTCTAGGCACAAAAACCTGTATTTAAAGCGGAAGTAAACCCATCCATAAAACACCATAGGTTAAATAACCGATCGTGTCAGAACGCGGTGACATAAAACCCTACAACGATGTGCTGAAGAAAACGAAGTTCAATGCTTCCAAGCATGCGTCGACTTGATTCTGAGCATACACGGGTTTTTAACTGATGCTTTTGCATACTAACGATCGTTTTTGACCTATCGGTTAGGCGTCCATCGGTTAAACTTTAAAGCAAGTTCCTATTTTTTAACCGAAGGTTAACTAGTTACCGACCGCCCACCGTCATTCTACGTCGGCACTTTAAAGATGGATATCTCGGTAACGGCAGCAGCTGCTGCCACAACCGAGATATTCATCTCTTCAGTGGGCAACCGTGTAAACGATAACGGCGGTCTCCACGGCGGATTCGCCGCGAGATCGCCGTTATCGGTGGCGGGAGAGGGCCCCCCCCTTCCGCCGCTCTCCCGCGCCCTCCGCCGCTTACCGTAGCCGTCGGTAGCGTCGGAGGAGATCGGGACCGTTCGGCAGCTGAGCGGGGTTACGAGTGAAGGAAAAATCTCCTTCACCCGTCCCCATAGCTCTGCTGGACGGAAGTGACGTCAAAACGTCAGTCCCGCCCAGCCTCTTAAAGCAAAATTTTTTTTTTGTCATTTGAAAAAATGACATTTTCACTTTTTTTTTTTTTTTTTGCATTTTAGTCTAACTATGAGATCTGAGGTCTTTTTGATCCCAGATCTCATATTTAAGAGGACCTGTCATGCTTTTTTCTATTACAAGGGATGTTTACATTCCTTGTAATAGGAATAAAAGTGATAATTTTTTAATTTTTTTTATTTCAGTGTTAAAAATTGTAAAATAAATAAATAAAAATAAATCCGAAAACCCCAAAAAAACGCCCCGTCCCGACGAGCTCGCACGCAGAAGCGAACGCATTCGCGAGTAGCGCTCGCATATGAAAACGGTGTTCAAACCACACAAGTGAGGTATCGCCGCGATCATTAGAGCGAGAGCAATAATTCTAGCCCTAGGCCTACTCTGTAGCTCAAAAAATGCAACCTGTAGAATTTTTTAAACATCGCCTATCGAGATTTTTAAGGGTAAAAGTTTGACGCCATGCCACGAGCGGGCGCAATTTTTAAGCGTGGCATGTTGGGTATCATTTTACTCGGCGTAACATTATCTTTCACAATATGTAAAAAAATTGGGCCAAATTTATTGTTGTCTTATTTTTTAATTTAAAAAAGTGATTTTTTTTCAAAAAAAAGTGCGCTTGTAAGACCGCTGCGCAAATACGGTGTGACAAAAAGTATTGCAATGACTGCCATTTTATTCTCTAGGGTGTTAGAAAAAAATATATATAATGTTTGGGGGTTTTAAGTAATTTTATAGCAAAAAAAAATGTTTTAGTCTCGTAAACACCGAATCTGAAAAACAGGCTCGGGGTTTAAGTGGTTAAATAACCTATGGGGCCCACACACTATCTGTTTTGACCGATGAAAACGGTCCTTCAGACCGTTGTCTTCTGGCTATCCTATCGTGTGTATGAGGTCTAACACTCCCATTGGCTGTGCTCTCAACCAAACTGTCAAACCATCCAATGGCTGGTGTCATAACTGATCACATGTGCAGCATCATGACAGTTGTAGATTAAACAGGGGCAAAGATGGCAGCTTCCTTGGCTGAAAACGATAGGAGGGTTTACTTACACTTTAAATAGTTTGCTCAATAACCCGTTATGATATAAACCCCCTTTGTCTGCACCAAATGTCTTAGAAAACTCAATTTGTTTTAAATTATGCATTGACCTACCTCCTTAGACCCAGTCTTTCCAGGCAGTATGGTCACCTGCTGACTTGGCGCCATCCACAGGCAGTTTAAAGTATAAGTAAAATATGTAAACCTTCGGCTTGTAAAACAACCCATTCAATTTAAAATAGAAATTAAAGGCAAACCATTTGAGTATATATATTATAAAAAATATAAATACCTTTTTCCCCTGTTCTCATTTGCATAACCACTTCAGTTCTTTTTTCTGACACTTTGTTTAAAAAAATGTTGTACATTTTGTAAAAATCTGTGTTTTTTGCTAGAAAATTAGTTAGAACCCCCAAATATCATATAGTGTTTTAAAGCAGAGGCCCTAGAGAATAAATTGGTGTGTGTTGCCATTTTTTATGCCAAACTGTATTTGCAAAGCATTTTTTCAAATGCAATTGTTTTGGAAAAAATACGCTGTTTTTATTTTTAATGTGAAAAAACCCCCCACAATACTGTTAAAAATTACAATAAAATTGACCCTTTAAAAAAATATATATATAGTTTTAAATATATATTTACACTGTTGCTTTCATATATTAATATTTTCTTTTATCACTTTTATTGCTGTCACAAGCAATGTAAACATCCTTTTTGACAGCAGGCATGTGACAGGTCCTCTTTATGGAGAGATCTGGATTCTATAAGATCCCAAATCCCTCCTCTGCCCTTAAAAGCATTCAAAACACCAAGATCAGTGTTTTTGAACGATTTTGATTTTTCTAAAAATGGCGACGTTGACATCCGCATAAACCATAGCCCAGAGCCGCTCAAAGCCAAACCCGGTGGGACGGGAGAGCCTAAGAGAGCCACGGAAGGTGGGAGGAGGGGTGGGGATGTCCCCTTTCCTCTGCTTGTAATAGCAGCTTGTAATTATCCACTCTGATTGCTATTACAAAAGTGCTGACCGCTGGCTCTATAAAAACAGTACTGTGATGATGTTTGCGGCTGCAGGCATAATCCGGGTGTAACCACTGAAAGTCCAGCGACGTTGCTGGTTGTTAAGTGGATAGGGAGCTCAGAGAGCTAGGGGAGGAGAAATAACAGCACACTGGTCTTCCCAGTGACTGGATGTGCAGGTCAGCAGAAGAGTTGCCAGCATGCCAGAAAATGGTCCACACTGTGCTCTCATGCCTAGTGTGGTCAGTCTTTAACCCCTTAACGCCCGCCGCACGACTATTTACGTCCGCACAATGGCACGGACAGGCAGATGGGCGTATATATACGTCCTTGCCTTCTAGCGGGTGGGGGGTCCGATCGGGACCCCCTCCACTGCGTGCGGCGGGCGGATCCCCTCAGGGAGCGATCCGGGACGACGGCGCGGCTATTCGTTTATAGCCGCTCCGTCGCGATCGCTCCCCGGAGCTGAAGCACGGGGAGAGCCGTATGTAAACACGGCTTCCCCGTGCTTCACTGTGGCGGCGCATCGATCGAGTGATCCCTTTTATAGGGAGACTCGATCGATGACGTCAGACCTACAGCCACACCCCCCTATAGTTGTAAACACACACAAAATGAACACTAACTCCTACAGCGCCCCCTGTGGTTAACTCCCAAACTGCAACTGTCATTTTCACAATAAAGAATGCAATTTAAATGCATTTTTTGCTGTGAAAATGACAATGGTCCCAAAAATGTGTCAAAATTGTCCGAAGTGTCCGCCATAATGTCGCAGTCACGAAAAAAAACGCTGATCGCCGCCAATAGTAGTAAAAAAAATAATTAATAAAAATGCAATAAAACTATCCCCTATTTTGTAAACGCTATAAATTGTGCGCAAACCAATCGATAAACGCTTATTGCGATTTTTTTTTACCAAAAATAGGTAGACGAATACGTATCGGCCTAAACTGAGGAAAAAAAATGTTATATATGTTTTTGGGGGATATTTATTATAGCAAAAAGTAAAAAATATTGCATTTTTTTCAAAATTGTCGCTCTATTTGTTTATAGCACGAAAAATAAAAACCGCAGAGGTGATCAAATACCACCAAAAGAAAGCTCTGTTTGTGGGGAAAAAAGTATGCTAATTTTGTTTGGGAGCCACGTCGCACGACCGCGCAATTGTCTGTTAAAGCGACGCAGTGGCGAATCGCAAAAAACCTGGCCTGGGCCTTTAGCTGCAAAATGGTCCGGGGCTTAAGTGGTTAATAGGAAAGCAGAGGGACTGGCAGGAACACAAGGGATTTAATACAAAGGAAGCAATACAAAGAGAAAAGGATACTTTTTCATACAAGTACATGGTACAGCAGCCATATATCAGGAATAGGAAATGTTGGGTTTACATATTATTAAACTCTTCAATAAGACACAGAAGTTGAATCCAACACAATTTTACCTTGGATAATTGCACACTGCAGTACAGGGGAAGTTCTTCCAGTTTTTTTAAGTGCAAAAAGACACTGACTTTCCCAAGCCCTGTTACTGCGAAGTATTAACACACAATGAGGAGACAAGGAAGAAATGGGCAGGGTCTAAGCTAGAACTGAACTAACTAGCACTAAACAGGAGGTGACTCACAGACTGGATTACTGCACAGATCTGGAAATAATACGAAAAGCACACCACTTTTCAAATAAGATTCTCGTGCCTCTTGTATTTAGAGAATATTTTCTTATCACTGAGTTCAGCTATAAAGTGAACCTGTCACCGCGGGGTCACTTACAGTACAAAAAAGACCAACTCTGTAAAAGAAGTGGCACAATTCATACATTTCCATATCTCCGTGTCTTGAAATTCTACTGTGTTACTGCTCTCCAGTTGCGGCAAGTATTTGACCAGGTAGATGGATGTAGTACCTACTGGCCCTGTCACACGCAATGATTCCTCCCACCAGCACAATATGTCCTGTAGTGATGTCAACAGTGTTAATTTTTTACATAAAACTAAAATTACAAATTACATTTTAGTTTTAGTCGTATTTTAGTCATCTGAATTGTTTTCGTTTTAGTTGTATTTTAGTCGACTAAAATCTCCAGTACATTTTAGTCGACTAAAAATCGAATGGGTTTAGTTCCATTTTAATGCATTATTTAAATATTTCTGTAGTAAAAATCGAATAACATGTTATTATTTATGGTATTAAGGTATGAAAATGTGCTACAGACACAGATTTAGCTGTTGCGATATAAAACTTCTTTATAAATAAAACAAAGTTTTATAAAGAAACAAAAATATTGCTTTTTGACGAGCAGAAGTTCAACTGGAAAATATACAAAAAGTCAAAAAAATGTAAACTCTATTGGCTGTAATGCCATTGCACATATTACCTGAATATATTACCAACATTAAATATTAACCACTTAAGACCCGGACCAATATGCGGGTTAAGGACCTTTCCCCTTTTTGCGATTCGGCACTGCGTCGCTTTAACTGACAATTGCGCGGTTGTGCGACATGGCTCTTAAACAAAATTTGTGTCCTTTTTTTCACCACAAATAGAGCTTTCTTTTGGTGGTATTTATTGTTTGCGCCATAAACAAAAATAGAGCGACAATTTTGAAAAAAATTCAATATTTTTTACTTTTTGCTATAATAAATATCCCCAAAAAAGGTCTAAAATTTTTTATTTTTCCTCAGTTTAGGTTGATACGTATTTTTCTACCTATTTTTGGTAAAAAAAATTGCAATAAGCGTTTAACGATTGGTTTGCGCAAAATTTATAGCGCAAACCAATGTCGCAGTCACAATAAAAATCGCTGATCGTCGCCATTACTAGTAAAAAAAAAATATTAATAAAAATGACATAAAACTATCCCCTATTTTGTAGACGCTATGGGCCAAATCCTCAAAAGAGATACGACGGAGTAACTGCTGTTACTCCGTCGTATCCCTGTTCCTAACTATGGAACTGATCCACAGAATCAGTTTTCCATAGTTAGGGAGAAGATCCGGCATGTGTAATTGAATTACACTGCCGGATCTTAGGATGCAGTACCGCATCCGCCGCTGGGGGCATTTCATGTCAAAATGCCGCCTCGGGTATGCAAATTAGCACTTACGGAGATCCAGGAAGCTTTTCTGCTTCGTTTTTTTTCCATAAGTATTAAGTTGCATACGCAAAATTAGGGCTGCTTTTACATGGTGTAAAGTTAGTACACCATGTAAAAGCAGACCCTTCTGTCTCGCGACGCGTTTTTTTTCGAATTTGATTTTTTTTTTTTCGTGCCGTATCTTTTTTTTTTCCCGAGGCAACTTTATTGACCCGTCGCAATCCACAAAGCCCGGCGTAACGTAATTTCGCGCTATGTACATCGGGAAAATGACGTCACGAGCATGCGCAGTACGGCCGGCGCGGGAGCGCTCCTCATTTAAATGGGAATCGCCCCCATGAAATGAGGAACGCCTTGCGCCGGCGGAATTTAAGTTACACGGCCAGAAATTTCTAGGTAAGTGCTTTGTGGATCGGGCATGTGGTAGAAATTTTAAGGCAGTGTAACTTAAATTAGAATTTTGCCGTTACGCCGGGTCTTTGTGGATTTGGCCCTATAACTTTTGCGAAAACCGATCAATAAACACTTATTGCAATTTTTTTACCAAAAATAGGTAGAAGTATACGTATCGGCCTAAACTGAGGAGAAAAAAAAATGTTATATATATTTTTGGGGGATATTTATTATAGCAAAAAGTAAAAATATATAGATTTTTTGTCAAAATTGTCACTATTTTTGTTTATAGCGCAAAAAATAAAAACCCCAGAGATGATCAATTACCACCAAAATAAAGCTCTATTTGTGGGGAAAAAGGACGCCAATTTTGTTTGGGAGCCACGTCGCACGACCGCGATGTTAGTTAAAACAACGCAGTGCCGAATTGCAAAAAGTGGCCTGGTCCTTTAGCTACAAAATAGTCTGGGGCTTAAGTGGTTAAGTCAATAAAACTTTTAATCAGCTTTCAAGATCTCATGTTGTCACCTTCGCTTTCACTATTTATGTGCACAAGATCTGTCTTAATTGAACTCTCTGTGATGTTCTTTTATGTATATGAGAAATATTGTTTTTGTTTTATGTTTCATTGTAAACACTAGATAAATAAAACATTGCAAAGGCCATGAAGATGGAGAAAGTGGAGTAACTTATGGTAACTAATTTATTTAAGCACACTAGTCAGTGTTAGGCTCCAATATCCCATGTATAGAGCACAGTTGTGACTATTGTCTTAAGCCTTGAGTATGAGTACACACAATGTCTTCACATATGGGAACCATCTTGTGTGGTTCCCAGTCATTTCACCACAATGACAGCTTGTCAGTGCCAGCTGAGTGTAAATCTCAGAAAGAAGTTATGTTTTCCAGGTGTTTAGCTCTGCACATGACCAATGACCATGACAACCAACAAAGCCATAACAGCTGGTGGCTCCCAAGAGACCCTCGTCATGTTTGGTTTTTGGTTCAGGCTGAAGCCTGTTGTGAACTTCCCATCCTAATGATTATTCCCATTTCTAAAAGTTGCCATAAAACAATGTAATATATTGGGTTCGTTAGGACCATTCTGATGATCATGTGCTGGTCGGAGCGGAGGGAATATTTCAGGTGCATGCCCGTTCTGCTCCCGCTCTCATGTTCTTCTGCCTTGGCTCAAGTCCCGGCCAGCCGCCTGCCTGCTTATCTCCTTGCCTTCCCTCACAGAGTGATCTTCCTCTGCTTCCCACCCAGCAGGGATGGACTGGCCATTGGGACTACAGGGAGTTTCCCAGTGGGCCGATGGCTCAGTGGGCCGGCTTCAGTGACAGTGGACCGCCACCCCCCTCCGCTCCTCTGTCTCTCCCTTCCCGCAGCGCTCACCTGGGGGGAACAGAGAAGCAGGGGGAGGACCAGAGGAGCAGGGACGACGACAGAGGAGCATGGGGGAGGGGACAGACAGCTGACTCAACAGCTATGGCCTGGGAGTTTCTCACTTCTGCCTAATCCCGTCCCATAAGGGGGGGCACCGAACTGATTCTTTGCCCCGAGTCTAGCTTCCCCACTGGAACTGTCTATAAGAGTACCAGCACCAGCAGGTCTACTCTAATAAAGTAGAATGGCTAGTGGCTAGTGAAGGGGGAGAGGGGGCTTGGGTGGCCGGGGAGGGGGTGAAATGGGCCAGTCTGGATGAAGTCCAGGGCAAAATTTTTGTCCCAGTCCAGCCCTGCCACCCAGTAGTAACCGGGGCCCGGAGAGTAAGGCCGGGTACTAACGAGCAAACATGTACGATGAAACCGGTCAGTCGGACCGTTTTCACTGTACATGTCTGCCAGAGGGCTTCTGTACGATGGCTGTACTCACCATCGTACAGAAGCCCTCTGGCAGACATGTACGCGTGTAAACAATACGCGGGGCGTGTCCGCGTCGTCGCCGCGACGATGACGCGGCGACGTGGGCGGGCCTGCCATTTAAAGGCTTCCACGCATGCGTCAAAGTCATTCGACGCATGCGAGGGGCGGCGGGCGCTCGGACATGTACGGTAGGTCTGTACTGACGACCGTACATGTCCGAGCGGGCAGGATTCCAGCGGACGGTTTTAAAACACGTCCAGGAATATTTGTCTGCTGGGAAAAGGCCCGGCGGGCAAATGTTTGCTGGAATTCGGCCCACTCGCGCCTACACACGACCGAACATGTATGCTGAAACTGGTCCGCGGACCAGTTTCAGCATACATGTTTGGTCGTGTGTACGGGGCCTAAGACTTGACTGGCTGTAAGGCAGGCGGCGGCGGTGATGGACAGAGAGTCGCTGATTGCCGCTGATTAATAGTAAAAAAATAAATATGTCCCCGGATTTCATTTTACAAATCTGGTCACCTTACATTAGACTGTCTCCTGATCTGCCACCTTTACAGAAAAGCTCTGTCATTATAAACTGTAGAAACATTCATGTTTTAAGCACAGTGAAGCTTTGGCTATTTTCTTTAAGTGCTGCACATTAGTCTTTTTTTGGATTTTTTTTTTTTAATCTACTGCTGTCCAAATTACAACGCTACGCTGCATTCTATACTAAGTGCGGCTATGAGCCAAGAGCATGATAAAAGGTTTAGTAAGACTTTATTGAATAGAAGCCAGGGTATAAACTCCAAGCAGTGATGTCTGTCAACAGCCTGAATGAGCAAATCAAAATTCATACAGTCTATAAACATTCCAGATGCCAATTTACACTGGGCTCATATACTGCTAAAGCTCCGCAGGCATTCATTGTTCTTCTCAATCTCAACATAAAACAGAAGGTCATAATGATAGAAGACAACAAACATATACGGTTAGTATTAGTCATACTATCTCCAAGTTATATAACATTATTGGACTAAGTTACAGGCCTGTTTGTGAAGCATGCAGTTTTAGAAACAAGTTTGTATAATTTGGCTGAAAGTTTTTTTTTTTTTCCTTTTTTTAAATGTTTACAATATTGCAGTTCCATAGCTTAAAGAGACTAATTCCACCCTCCTCCTCATACCCCACTTCTCCCCAGGGGCTCCCCACATATTGTCTGCTTTTACTTAATATAGACCTCTTTGGATACCTTCTGGCTGGTCACTTGGGGCCAGATTCAGGTAGAAGTGCCGCGGCGTAACGTATCGTAGATATCGTAGATACGTTACACCGCCACAAGTTTTCATCGCAAGTGCCTGATTCACAAAGCACTTGCGAAGAAAACTACGCCGGCGGCCTCCGGCGTAAGCCCGCGTAATTTAAATGGGCGTGTGGCATTTAAATTAGGTGCGCTCCCGCGCCGGACCTACTGCGTATGCTCCGTTTCGTAACTCCCGCCGTGCTTTGCGCGAAGTGACGTAATTTTTTCGAACGGCGATGCGCGTAGCGTAATTCCTTATTCCCGGACGGCTTACGCAAACGACGTGAATTTTTTAATTTCGACGTGGGAACGACGGCCATACTTTATACAGCAATACGATTGCTGTGTAAAGTTAAGGCACCAAAAACGACGACTAACTTTGCGACGGGAAACTAGACTAGCGGCGACGTAGCGAGTGCGAAATTCCGTTGTGGATCGTCGTAATTCCTAATTTGCATACCCGACGCTGGTTTACGACGCAAACTCCCCCCAGCGGCGGCCGCGGTACTGCATCCTAAGATCCGACAGTGTAAAACAATTACACCTGTCGGATCTTAGGGCTAACTATGCGTAACTGATTCTATGAATCAGTCGCATAGATACTCTGAGAGATACGACGGAGTATCTGAGATACTCCGTCGTATCTCCGCTGTGAATCTGGCCCTTGACATGCAGGGTCCTGGCACTTTTCGTCTCTTCTCAGCTGCTGCTTATCTAATCCCAAAAAGTGAGAAATTGCAGTTTACCAGTCTTTAGACGTGGTGTTTTTTTTTTTCTACTCACCGTATATACTCAAGCATAAGCCGAGTTTTTCAGCACATTTTTATGAGCAGAAAAGGACTCTTTCAGCTTATACTCGAGTCAGGTTCTCCTCTCCCGCTGTGTCAGTCTTGATGAGGACGGGAGGAAACCTGATTATGCTGTACATTGTCCCCTCTGATTCACAGTAGAAGTCCACGCCATCCCACCTCCTCCTCAGGAGGAGGCAGAGCTTTGTTACAGTGGACGGCGCAGACTTTCGATACATACAGCCCTGCTGTGAATCAGAGGGGACAGTGTACAGCGTAATAAGTTTTCCTTCCCTTCTCATCAATACTGACACGGCGTATAAGGTACATGGGCACAGTGAGGCTGAAAACGGGCACAGCGAGGCTGCTTATGGGCACAGTAAGGCTTCTTATGGGCAAAGTGAGGCTGAAAATGGGCACAGTGCGGCTGCTTATGGGCACAGTGATGCTGCTAATGGGCACAGTGAGACTGTTTATGGGCACACTGAAGCTGAAAATGGGCACATTGAGGCTGAAAATGAGCACAGTGAGGCAGCAAATGGGCACAGTGAGGCTGCAGATGGGCATTGTTGACCCTCTTTAACACTTACAGTAGCTGCTGCATTCTCACCCTAGGCTTATACTCGAGTTAATACGTTTTCCCATTTTTTTGTGGTAAGATTAGGTGCCTCGGCTTATATTCGGGGTGGCTTATACTCGAGTATATACAGTAAGTTTCCACCTGGTGATCCTACCAGAAGCACACTTCCTGTCCTAGGGTGACAACGCTCACTCATTATACTGTATCCATTAGACATGTGCATTCGTTTTCTTACGAATGCATTTTCGTCCGAATTTCAGGTATTTTCGTTATCGTTTTAACAAACAAAAACAAACGCACAGAATACGAAATCCGAAAGATCCGACATAAACAAATGCTTTATTTTCGTTTTCGTAGGTCGAATGTGCCTAACCTTAACGCTATTAGTCCAAGATTATTCTACATAGAGAGGAAAGATTCGACATTATAGAGAGAAAAGATTTGACATTATAGAGAGAAAAGATTTGACATTATAGAGAGAAAAGATTTGACATTATAGAGAGAAAAGATTCGACATTATAGAGAGAAAAGATTCGACATTATAGAGAGAAAAGATTCGATATTACTGTATACAGAGAAAAGATTCGACATTATAGAGAGAAAAGATCGCTGCTGGAATTGGGTGGGGGAAGTAAAAAAAAAATCATGATCATGATGAATGTTATTGGCTGATTGTAACCAAAGAGGAGGAGCAGTAAAATAGCTAGAACTAACTTGACATTTCAACATGAACGACGAAGATTCAACAAAGCATCGAAAAAACGTTGAATCTGTCATTGAAGGCTTATGGTATCTGTTGATAGTTCTAAGAAGATTCGATGGAGCAGCTAAACTGTACGACGCTGCAATCATACATTTCTGGTCAAATGCTCAGCCCATAGTCTATAGAAAAATTCTAATGTTGGTTGACTAGTAATAATAATTAATAAATATAATTATTACTAGTCATACAACATTAGAATTCTACTATAGCTTGTAGGCGGAACATTCGACCGGAAAAGTATGATTGCAGCGCCGTACAGTTTCGCTGCTCCGTCGAATCTTCTTTGAACATTCGACAGACAGTGAGACATCATAAGCCTTCAATAACAGATTCAACCTTAATTCGTTCGGATTTTCAGACAAAAGCAATTTCCAATGAAAAACATAGTAAATAAAAACAAATTTCGGGAGTAACTAAATAAATTTATTTTTGGGATGAAAACGAAAATCCGAAACAAAATATTTCAGTGTGTACATGTCTAGTATCTATTGAGGAGGAGCGTTGCTTCTCTGGGACAGAAAGTGTGTCTGAGCTACTAATATCTCCCCACTCTTCATCTCCCTTAAATAGGGGTAGGAGTTTTGTAGAGCCTGGAATGATACAAGCTGATAAGTATCAACAGAGGCAGAGTGTATAGGAAGTTAAGTTTACACAAATCCTGGCAGGGTCAATGGGTATGTATGTAGCGCACCCGACGTAGGAGCCACTGGGGAATTGGGACTCTCCACCCTGAACAGCCAGGCACACCAAATTTCCACAGGCACACTTGAGTCAGGAAAACAGTGCATTTTGAATGGGGAGCAAGGGAATTATGGGATGCCTACTTGACTTTAGAATAACTGTTCAGGGACAACTTTCCTTTATACAGCTATATACACTCCTTCCTTTTACTCCAGCACACTTGCTTACAAATTTCCCACTTGCACACTGATGGTTAAATCCAATTTAGTACTTAGTCATATTAGTAGCAAAGGCCCTTTACAGGCAGGGACTGCAGGCCTCTTTGGTGTGCAGCAAAATGTCAGTGTCCAGTATACATCTCCTGCCCATTTTAGTAGCCCACCTGGCTAATTCTCCACAGTCCTCCCCGACTGTACACTCACCAGCCCCCCCGACTGACTTCTCCTTGGAGATCTCTTTAGATTTGCTGACACTCTTCCCAGGGCCGTCTTTAATATGGTTTGGGCCCTGGGCAAACATTTTTTTTGGGCCCCCCTCCAGCTTATTTTGGGCCTGGCTGGTTCACATGTATGTTTTGGGCGGTCCTCATTTGTGCAGGCACAGCAGCCCATTGATTTGAACGGGCTGCCATGCCTTTGTTTCCTGCAGAAAAAAGGTGCATTCAGCATTATAAAAATACAGTTGCCTTGAAATCCATTCTGCTTTTGCACCATGCTACGTACCTGCAGTTCTTGCACACACACACACACAAACGCACTGTGTTTTTAAAAGCGTGACCTAAACGTCTAAAAATGCAGCAAGTTTGACAGTGCGGGAACTGCAGATAAGTCACAGCAGACAGCAGAATGGACAGACAGTGCTGTATTTTAGTGCTTGATGGGCATAGACGTGCCGTGTGCACAGCCTATTACATGAGGCATGCGCTTTTCTTTGCAGGAAACGCAGGCATGGCGGCCCATTCAAATGAATGGGCTGCTGTGCCTGCGCAAATGTGGGCCGCCAAAACACATAAATGTGAACCAGCCAGGCCCAAAATAAAAAAATGGGGCCTAAAACTAAGGTTGGGACTTTCAATTGAGGCAATAACTAGCATGCCTCCATCCCCGATAGGTTGAATGAGAGAAACTAAGGTTGGGACTTTGAGGAAGAACATCACTGGCATATGAACCAAAAACATATGGTAAAAAATATTTATTATACAAACAAAGGAGGTATGACATATACACATTAAGATGATAAAATGGTACAATTAGTAACCACCTAGAAATTATATAATAGTACAAATTAGTCCAACAAAACATACATGGTAATGCATAATAGTAATGGGTCTAGGTACATAAATCTAGAGGAAACAAGAGGGTACATGATAGTCTATGGTAAGTACTCATAATGGGGCATCTGGTACATGAGAACCGGCTTTGTAAGGGTAGCATAGAAAAAATAAATAATAATGAGTTGGTTCATAAAATTGCAATGTTAGAGGGTAAGTATTATACATGTACACTGTGACATATCATCGTATAATGGCTCTACGCGTTTCGTGTTCACTTTAACACTCATCAGGAGCAGATACACAGTGTACGGGTATCTATAATAGAGAAAGAAATGCCATAGTAAGGTAATGGACATAATAGGGAACATAGAAAAGAGGGGGAACAATAGTCCCAAACACTCTCACCTAGTTATAGTAAAATGGGTAGAATCATAAAATGGTACTGTAAGAGAGGGGCAGCTATAAATGGCATCATCCCCGGGAGCTGAATTGGTGACACCTTGGCACGGCAGTAGCAGCAACAGTAAACAGTATTGGCCATGAACATCGGATAGTGGATATCAACAGTGGTGGAAGTGATAAAGTCTGTGTTAAGACCCAGAGGTATCTGTGGGGTAAATAAATAAATAAATAAAAATAATGGGTAGAAAGTGAAGTGTAAGGTTGAAGAGGTAGACATATGAGTGAAGACATGCACGAGCATGTCCAAGGTGAACATAAATCCAAAAGTAGTAAGGGTGCAGGTATGATAATGGAAGCACTGCACCAAAAATAATAATAGGTAGGAAGTGAAGTGTAAGGTTGGAGAGGTAGACATGTGAATAAAGACATGCACCAGCATGTTCAAGATAAGCATAAGTCAAAAAGATAGTAAGGGTGCAGGTGTGATAGTGAAAGCACTGCACCGTAGGTACCTACCCAGCGAGGGTGGATCAAAAGGTGGCACCATAAAGTGTATAGGGTCCCATGAAAATGATACAATCCGAAGTGATGGCTCAATATGGGTAGATATATATAGTGGCCGTATACCAAAGGTGGCCAATGAACGCCACGCAGCGTGAATAGGGGGGGGCCTGCATCGCCGTCCAGGCAGTAGCGTGCCTGGCGTTGGCGCGCAAACCCTCCTCGTACTAGCCGCAGATGGATAATCCACGCCGGCATTGCGGCGTCACAAGTGACGTCACCCGTCGAGCGTGGAGGCGTGGCGTCGACACGCAGTGAGAGCCCGACCAGCCCTCCCACCAGCCCTCCCACACTGTGACTGTCATTTGCCATACGTTTCATTATCTAATTTAGAACTTTTCCCCTCCTAGATCAGCTCTGCCAGTTGGGGCTAGCTTTCTCATTATCCCCGGGAGCTGCGACTCGCTCTGGGAGGCTCCCCCCTCCCCTCCCCTTTTGGGAGGGCTGGTCGGGCTCTCACTGCGTGTCGACGCCACGCCTCCACGCTCGACGGGTGACGTCACTTGTGACGCCGCAATGCCGGCGTGGATTATCCATCTGCGGCTAGTACGAGGAGGGTTTGCGCGCCAACGCCAGGCACGCTACTGCCTGGACGGCGATGCAGGCCCCCCCCTATTCACGCTGCGTGGCGTTCATTGGCCACCTTTGGTATACGGCCACTATATATATCTACCCATATTGAGCCATCACTTCGGATTGTATCATTTTCATGGGACCCTACACACTTTATGGTGCCACCTTTTGATCCACCCTCGCTGGGTAGGTACCTACGGTGCAGTGCTTTCACTATCACACCTGCACCCTTACTATCTTTTTGACTTATGCTTATCTTGAACATGCTGGTGCATGTCTTTATTCACATGTCTACCTCTCCAACCTTACACTTCACTTCCTACCTATTATTATTTTTGGTGCAGTGCTTCCATTATCATACCTGCACCCTTACTACTTTTGGATTTATGTTCACCTTGGACATGCTCGTGCATGTCTTCACTCATATGTCTACCTCTTCAACCTTACACTTCACTTCCTACCCATTATTTTTATTTATTTATTTATTTATTTATTTATTTACCCCACAGATACCTCTGGGTCTTAACACAGACTTTATCACTTCCACCACTGTTGATATCCACTATCCGATGTTCATGGCCAATACTGTTTACTGTTGCTGCTACTGCCGTGCCAAGGTGTCACCAATTCAGCTCCCGGGGATGATGCCATTTATAGCTACCCCTCTCTTACAGTACCATTTTATGATTCTACCCATTTTACTATAACTAGGTGAGAGTGTTTGGGACTATTGTTCCCCCTCTTTTCTATGTTCCCTATTATGTCCATTACCTTACTATGGCATTTCTTTCTCTATTATAGATACCCGTACACTGTGTATCTGCTCCTGATGAGTGTTAAAGTGAACACGAAACGCGTAGAGCCATTATACGATGATATGTCACAGTGTACATGTATAATACTTACCCTCTAACATTGCAATTTTATGAACCAACTCATTATTATTTATTTTTTCTATGCTACCCTTACAAAGCCGGTTCTCATGTACCAGATGCCCCATTATGAGTACTTACCATAGACTATCATGTACCCTCTTGCTTCCTCTAGATTTATGTACCTAGACCCATTACTATTATGCATTACCATGTATGTTTTGTTGGACTAATTTGTACTATTATATAATTTCTAGGTGGTTACTAATTGTACCATTTTATCATCTTAATGTGTATATGTCATACCTCCTTTGTTTGTATAATAAATATTTTTTACCATATGTTTTTGGTTCATATGCCAGTGATGTTCTTCCTCAAAGTCCCAACCTTAGTTTCTCTCATTCAGGCCTAAAATAAGCCCATCAAGCAGTTAAATACAGACAGTAATGCCATGTGCTCTGAGGCCTTACTCAGCCTGGACTGCAGGTCTGGTCTGTGATTTAAAGAGTTCCTCTATTTTACACATGGCATGGCATGGGGGTCCCATGGTGCTAAAGCAGAATGGACAGACGGTGCTGTGACCCCCATGCCATGCCATGTGTAAAATAGAGGAACTTTTTAAAACACTGACCAGACCTGCAGTGAATCATCAAATATTATAAAGACTTTGGGCACACTCTACAGAAAACTTATATTTACAATATAGATTAGCAAAAGGTGACATACCTTGAGGAGCAGGACATGAAGAAGTCAGCCTCGGAAAGAGCAAACTGGGGATGTTATAAAATCACATTCTAATTCACTTTTATATACAAGCAGCACCCAGTGGCTGGAAGGGAGAAGTGCACGTCTAAAGGGAAGCCAGGGGTGCTGTACATTTTAAAACACTGGGAAGGGAAGCAGTACTGTCACTGGCTGCGTGCCGCTGATGATTTTCAGCCTGATTTGTGGGCAGCACAGGGGCTTAACGGGCGGCAGGGATCAGGAATTATGGGGCTACTTACACAGCTTCAGGCATGGGCCCCCTGGAGCAGAGAACCAGGGGGGGGGGGTGCTGCCACCTGAAATTGAGAAGCAGGGGGGGGCTGCCGCGAATTTAGAAGCGGGTGGCCCTTTACAAAAAAATAAAGAAAAAATAAATAAACAAAAAAATATATATAAAAAAAAGGGGTGGGGACCTCTGAGCCCTTTAATAAAAAGAAAAAAAGAAATAAAAAATATATATATTTTTTTTTAAAAAGGGGGTTGCCATCTGGGGCCCCGGGGACCTCTGGGCCCTTTAATAATTTTTTTTTATAAAAATAAATTACAAAAAAGGGGGTTGCCATCCGGGACCTCTGGGCCCTTTAATAAAAAATAAAAAATATATATATAAAAAAAACATTTATAAAAAAAAGGGGGGTTGCCATCTAGGGCCCTGGGGACCTCTGGGCCCTTTAATAAAATAAAAAAATAAAAAAAATATATAAAACAAAAATAAAAAAATAAACATTTATAAAAAAAATAAAAAAGGACGTTTGCCACATGGGGCCCTGTGGACCTCTGAGCCCTTTAATAATAATAAAAAAATCTATATATATATAAAAAAAAGAAATAATAAAAAAAAAGAAATAAAATAATATGAAAAAAATATATAAAAAAAGGGGGGCTGCCATCCAGGGCCCTGGGGACCTCTGGGTCCTTTAATAATAATAATAATAATAATAATAATATATTATATATATATATATATATATATATATATATATATATATATATATATATATATATATATATATATATATATATATATATATATATATATAAATAAATATATATAAAAGAAATAAAGAAATACATAAAAAAAAAATGTTTATAAAAAAAGGGGGGTTGTCATCCGTGGCCCTGGGGGACTACGGGCCCCTGGGGACCCCCAGACCTCTAAAAAAAAAATTGGCCCTTTAATAAAAAATAAAATAAAAATATATTAAAAAAATATATTTTTTTTATTTAAAAATAAATAAAAAAATGGGGGTTGCCATCTATGGCCCTGGGGGCCTCTGGGCCCCTGGGGACCCCTAAAAAAATTGTCCCTTTATTAAAAAAAACCTCTAAAAAAGAAAAAAAAATTGCCCTTTAATAAAAAATAAAATAAAAATATATAAAAAAAATATTTTTTTTTATTTAAAAAAAAGGGGGGTTGCCATCTGGGGTCCTGGGGGCCTCCGGGCCCCTGGGGACCTCCGGACCCCTAAAAAAAAAAAAAAAAGTTTTTTTTTTTTTTTTTTTTTTTTTAAAGGGGGTTGCTTTGGGCCCCCAACAGTGACAGGGCCCTGGGCAGCTGCCCCATTTGCCCTGTGGTAAAGACGGCCCTGACTCTTCCGCTGTCCTCACTCCTGCTTCTGTGCATCCAGGACAGGACTCCTCCATGTGTTGTAGAGGATCCCTCCAGCATCCGAGCCCCAGGCCCGAGGTCACCCCCCCCCCAGACCAGCGGGCTCCCTCAAGGGCCACCAACAGCCTCTTTGACACTCCATCAATCTTCCACCCGACACCACTGCGCCTGCAGGCCTGACCCTGAGTATAAAAGAGGGGTCTTACCCCTGCCAGCCCACTTGCTGGGGATTGGCTAGGGCCCTCCTCAATACTCCAGGCATCTCCACCTAACCTCCCTCCCATTCTTCTGGAAACTTCTCCAAGTAAGGGGAGGTACCAGAGGTGCTGCCTAATGAGTCATCCAGTCTCCCTTAGTCACTGACCCTGACGGAGATTCAACCCATCCTGGCTCTCAGCCAGGCCAAATTTACCTATATTACAAACTATGTACACTACCCCAGCACACTAGCTAGAGTGTTCTACAGGTATTTAGCATTTGTTGAACAAGTTCCTCAAAATGTTCAGAATAGTATATGTAACAGAGAAGAAGGGATACAAAAAAAATACGTTAATCGTTAGAGTGTAACTAAACTTTAGTGATGCAGTGATGTTCTCTGCATAATTGTACTGTGAATGTTGGGTGCTGCGGTGATTTGCTCCCAGGAGGTGGGCCTATGACACCCTAAATTTGTCACAGGAAGTGATCTGATGACAACGGGTGCAATTAAACCTGGAAGGCAACCAACGCTGGGTGATAGAGCCAGTGAATCTGTGATAGTCAACCTAAGAGAAGAGGTGAGTATTGCAGAAAGATCTGTTTTGTTTTATTTATACACATGCTACACAACCTTTGAAAGAAAAAAAAGTACACTTACAGTAGCCTTTTGCAACCTATTGAAGAGTTATTACAGTCATCTACAGCAAACAAGAAAAGGGTGCATTAGTGCTTGAAGGTTGAGAACAAATATCCCACATTTCTGTCCAAACCATTATGTACTGTACGTCATGTTTATAGTACTGTACTTACCTCCCGACCATTTTTCACCCATTCATCTTCTGCCCCCTCCTTTCACAGAAATAGATTTATTTTATGAGGGGGATACCAAGGTGAGAATGACTTGTACTGTTATGTACTGGAACGTACCTTGTAGCCAGAGCCTAGTGTGCAGGAGGAGGCCTCTCTTACAGCCCCGGCTCTGGAGCTGCTGGAGTTGGGACAGCAAGCTCGGGAGCGCGGCGAGGTAGGAGTGCCTGGTGATGATAGCAGCCCGGCACCGTTGGTGGTCCTTCCGGACGGTGGTTGTAGGAGACAGAGTCTCTGGAGGTGGCACAGGCACTGGATAGCAGGAGCTGGTGAAGCAAACCGGTTAGCAGATAATCAGGTGGGTTAAGCAAGCGTAGTCAGATTCAGGCATAGGGTCTGGTAACGATGGGCAGGAGAGCAGAGCGGAGTCAGAGCAAGCCAGGGGTCGGAGTGGAGAGGGTCGGATGGTCAGACGGAGCCGGGTCGGTTTGAGGTAACAGGTTACAACAGGTCACAGGTTTCACTGATACAATGCTGCAGATCAGACAGCAAAGTGTCACTGCAGCTGCTTGCTTTTTAAAGGCTGAGTGGCGCCAATCGCGCATTAACGAGCACGCGTGCGTTCCCGCCGTCGTGCACGTGTAGTAGGCGCATGCGCGTGCACACGAGCGCGCACAGGCACATATCCGTGTGCATGTGGGACACGCATTTGGCACATATCCGTGTGCATGTGGGACGCGCCTGCGCACATGAATAGGTGATTGGTGCTGATTCTGACCATCAGTAAGTGTGCGCATGCGTGCACGCTGGAGCCTATTGGCAGGTCCCTGACATGTACAGTGCTCACAGACTCCTGGGATACCTATGCCAAGAATTCCAAGAGGCCAAAGGGTATTTTATGGCACATGTGTCAGCCGCCTCCGATGATCCATGGCACATCATTATGGGAACCCGAAAAAGATAGCTGGCATCCCTTGATGACATCAGAAGAACATGACAGCGCAAGACCAATGGAGCTAAAGTTGATCCCTAGAGAACACCACTGGATCTCCAGGCTTGTGAGTATGTTTTTTTGTGCACAGCCTGGCTATACAAGTATTTGTAAAGGTAGATGGAAAGAAGCGCTATCCAATGAAAGGCAAATAGGAAGGTGAATTTGTAATCGTTTATTGAAAGCGACAAGTTGTTGTCAATTTGTTGCCGCTTTCAATGAACGATTACAAATCTACTTTCCTATTTGCGTTTCATTGGATATCGCTTCTTTCCACCTACCTTTGCCAATACACGCAGAAACCACCTTGAGGTCGTACCCAGTGGTAGCTGCCCAAGCCCCCAAATAAAGGGCTCATCACCACCATCCCGGTAAACTGGGAAGAAATCATCGGAAGGGAATTCCTCCAACCTGCACTCCACCATTTCTTACCCATTGACCTACTATTCATTGAGTTAGTCCAGCGCGATCTCCAACCCTAAAGAGCTGTACAGGTAAGAAGGGGACGGGAAAATGGGAGAAATTCATCTATAAGAATCTTTGCAAATATTCACCTAAAATGTGATCAAGGAAATGGGTGTACTTTTTCACTTAGGTGGCAGGATATTTTTTGGGACTCCAATAGAGCTTATTTGGTACGATTTGTCACCTTATGGTACCTACTATGCAGTAGTTATCTTTGCTTAACATTTATTTTCAAATGATAGCTTGACTTTAAATATGATAATATGTAACACAGTTTTTGCAACACCCGTGCAGTAGAAAAAATTTGGAAATCCACGTCTCATAAATAATTCTTAAACAGATTATATAAGACAGTCTTTCAAATGACATCATTGGCAGTTAATACATAAATAAAAATTGTATGAAGCTTAGTATGTTAGGCTCTAAGTTTAGTCTGTGCTCATTCATGCAACATACAAGTGTCTGTTTTCCTGTTGGGAGCTCTTTGTGGCACTTATGTTATATTACAAATAGGTGTCCTCAGTGTCAGACTGTAATAAACAGGATAGAAGTTGAACGTGTTATTTTTTCCAACAAGTATAGAGCTGACGTGTTTCTAGAATTGGGTTTCTACCTCAGAGTCATAAACCATGAAACCTAAATTATGTTCTTGGATATACTGTATGTCATCCACTCATTCCATTTACCTGTGCCCTACCATTAAACAGTTCAGCTTTCACACCTGGATGCCTCCTGTTAACCAGCACAATTTTTACATTTCTTCTATAGGCCAGTTTATTCAGCAATAACTTGGTCATTACTTAATATAGCAAAGTAATACATATACTGTGGAACCTCAAATTACGAGCATAATCCGTTCTAGGAGAATGCTTGTAATCCAAAGTACTCGCATATCAAAGCGAGTTTCCCCATTGAAGTCAATGGAAACGAAAATAATTTGTTCCGCATTGAATTCAATGGCATGCAATACCGCATGCGGCCAGAGGCGGGGGGCGCAGGAGAACCTCGGAAACCTACAGAAAGGTCCGAGGACACCTCGGCTGACCTTGGCAAACCTCGGAAAGGCTTGGGAACCGGGTCTTTCCGAACATTTCTGATCGACGACCTTCAGAAATGCCCCCCCACCTCAGGCCAAACGCGGTACTGCACACCGTTTTGGCCTGAATCCTGCTCATTTTGCGAGACACCACTTGCAAACCTAATTAGGATTTTTCAAAATACAGTGCTCATATTGCAAAACACTCGTTAACCGCTTTACTCACAATTTGAGATTCCACTGTATCCTTTTTTTTTTTTTTCAGACAAACAAGCCTTTCTATTGTCTTACAAAAAATTATTTAATTTTCTATTCAATCTATAGGCAAAAAATGTAGCAAAGTTTAAAATAAGTTGCTTTTTTTTTATACTTTGACTAGTGTTAGATTAGAAAAATATATATTATTACTGGAGATAAAAAGTTAATATTTAATTTTAACTTGCTGAGTTATTTGAAATGAAAATAGAGTTTTTCCCGGCTCATTGATAGGCACAGTGTTGGTAGACTCCCGTTCTGACCCTGCAGACCCCTCCTTCCCTCCCTCCCCCCCCTTCTTTATTTTCTTTTTCTTTTTCCCTCATATCCTTTTCTACCCACCCAAGACCGATTTTTTTTCTTTTTTTTCCTTAAGCACCCATCTTTAACTAACAAATTAGATGTATAAGGATAGTCATGTAGTAACTTAGTAAACTTGTAGCCATGCGCTACCCAGGAAGTCTTAGAAGAGGCAAAGCATGCTAAAGATCCTAGGGCCAGTAGCACTTAGCCACAATTCCTGGAACGTTATTAATTTTAGTATTGACATGTTCAACATCTCTTTGCTCCTGATTAACATGTTGTTTAATTCTTATGCCATGAGAGGTGAGAAGGGCTAATTATAGGGCCACCTCTATCTAATTTACTTACGTTCTTATTTGTATACAGACTAGATTCGGAAATACTCTCTGTTTAGTACCATTTAATTTTATTATCACTGTTACCCGAATGTACACTTGTCTTTAATACTGTTCAATAAAGATATTTTGACAAGGAAAATAGAGTTTTTCTTTTTTTTTTTTGTTCTTTTTTATTAAATGAAATATAAAAAAATAAAGTGAAAAATAAGTTTAAATATTAATGATTAAACAAAAAATAGAAAAACATATAAAAATTAGGAAATTAAGGAGTTAATTAGGGCTGTTTAGGACAAATCAAGAGTTACTAAGGGGTTAAATATGAACATAATTTATTTAAATAAAAACTTTGTTTGTACTTGTCAGGTTGCTTTAAAGCAGGGGTGTCAAACTCAGGGCCGGCCTTTGCGATGTGCGGGTTGTGCGACCGCACAGAGCGCCATGACAACGGGGGCGCTGTGCGGCCGTCACAGCTCGCAATCATTTTAAATAAATAAATGATGTGTGCCGGGAGGCCGCCGTCCGGGTCCCTGCTCAGCAGGCAGCCAGCACGGCACCCGGCGCTGCAGAGGGGAGGAGGCGCCGACGCGCCCGAAGTGTCTGACAAGACACTCACACTGGTCCCTGCTGGCTGGCACGCCCTCCGTTCCTCCCTCCTCTCCTCCGCTCCTCTGCGTCTTGTCTCAGGTCAGGTGGTACTGTCCTGGGTAGCGCGGCGCCGTTGCGTGCATGCGTAATGCATGCAGTTCAAAGTCTAACGGCGGGACCAGAACAGGACGGCACTGAAGAAAAGTAATGGTAAGGCCGCCCGTCCCCTCCACCTTATCTAGAAGGCTGATAGGTGTCCTCCCTCCTCCCACCTCACCTGTTTCCCAGGCAACAGATGTGAGCCAGTTTTTTTTTAAAAACGTAAAAAAAAAAATGGTCTTTTGTTGGAAAAAAAAAAAAAGGAAAAAAATAAAACACAGAGGTGATCAAAAACCACCCGCAGTTGTCAGCTTAAGTAATGCAGTGCACATATACAAAATGGCCTGCCGTGAAGGGGGGGGGGCGTAAATCACTGATTAACCACGTGACCTCTGGAAGATTTACCCCCCCCTTCATGACAGGCCATTTTTTGCAATGTGCACTGTGTAACTTACGCTGACAACCGCACGGTCATGCGACGCTGTACACAAATAACATTTGTATTTTTTTTTCTTGTGGTATTTGATCACCTCTGCGTTATTTTATTTTTTCCTTGTTTTTTTATTTTATATATTTTTTTTTAAGACCAAATTTGAAAAAAAGAAAAAGAAAATGTTACTTTCTGCTATATAACTTGGGCCCCTTTCACACGGAGGCGGATCAGTAATGATCCGCCTCCGTGTGTCCGTACAGCTCAGCGGGGATCCTCCGTAAAATCCCCGCTGAGCTGGCAACTGACAGGGCGGTCCCCGCACACTGTGCAGGGACCGCCCTGTCTTTCCTCCGCTCTCCCCTATAGGGGATCGGATGAATACGGACCGTATGTCCGTGTTCATCCGATCCGGCAGACGGAAGAAAAATAGGATTTCTTCCGTCCAATTTTGCGGAGGCGGACAAATTACGGGTGTCGCTGACACCCGTAATCACATAGGGACCCATGTATGTCCCGTTTTCATCCGCAACGGACAGATGAAAATGCGGACATACGGTCCGCACGTGTGAAAGGGGCCTTATTCAATTTTTTTTTTGTGCTTCAGGAGGGCCATTTGGAGTACAAAAGGTCCTGATGTCAGTGGGGAAAAAACAATGCTCCATCTTTGGTGTCAATGGGAGAAATTGTGCCCCATAATTGGTGTCATTAAGAGATATTGTGTCCCATCATTGATGTCAGTGGGAGTAATGGTTGCCCTATAATCGGTGTTGTCAGGAGAAATTGTGTCCCATCATTGGTGTCATTGGGAGAAATTGTGCCCCATTATCGGTGTCATTGGATGAATTGTGTCCCATCATTGGTGGCAGTAGGAGGAATTGTACCCAAGGGCTGAAATAAAAGCAAGCAAAGGCCCACATCTGGCCCCCGGGCTGCATTTTGGAGACCACTAATTTAGGCCAATGTTTTTGGTACAAAATATCCTAATAAGTGTCTACAAACTATTGGATATATTTATGGAATTTCTTTTTTTTTCTAGTAATGGCGGAGATCAGTGACTTATAGCGGGGCTGCGATATTGCGACGGACAATCTGACACTTTGTGGGAACCAGTGACGCATTAAACAATGCCACATTTTGTGGTGTCAGTGAGAGGAGTAATAACCCATCGTTGGTGTAATTGGGAGGAACTGTGCCCCTTTGTTGGTGTTATTAGAAGGAAATTGTTCCTCATTGTTGGTGTCATTAGGAGGAATTGTGCCCCATTGTTGGTGTCATTAGGAGGAATTGTGCCTTATTGTTGGTGTCATTAGGAGGAATTGTGCCCCATTGTTGGTGTCATAAGGAGGAATTGTGCCCCATTGTTGGTGTCATTAGGAGGAATTGTGCCCCATTTTGTATGTCAGAAAATGAAATATTGCCCCAAGGGCCAGATAAAAGCAAGTAAAGGGCCACATCTGGCCCCCACGCCGCAGTTTTGAGACCCCTGATCTAGGGCAATTAAAGGCTTAACTGTGTTGCCTAACAAGTGCTTTATGTGTTTTTGCAGTGCCTCGGTGTGAAAGGGGCCTAAGGCATTTTTACAGAGAGGGGCGTTTTTGTAGCGTTTTTTTTAGCGGCCAAAAGCTGCTCCAAAGATGCTGCTTGCAGGACTCAGTGTGAAAGGGTCCATAGAGATGCATGGATTGTTTGCACATGCACTAAAATTGTCTGTTTATTAAAACAAATTATTTGTTACAAATATTTTTGTCCTCTTTGTGTATGTTTAGGTGACGAGGGGGTGAAGATGGGGGGGGGGGGGGGCGCCACGGGATTAGCTCGCACAGGGCGCCTGAACACCTAAGGCCGGCCCTGGTCAAACTCAATTTCATCTTAGGCCGCATCAGCATTATGATTGCCCTCAAAGGGGCCGGTTGTATCTGTAAGATTAGATGTCCAGCGCATCCCCTGCCCTTTACATTAGATGTCAAGAGCCACCCCACCATCAGTAGTTAAGTCCCCCACTCTCTCTTACATCACAGTGCACCCCCCCCTTCCCACTTTCATTATGCTGCTGCTGGGAAGAAGCTGGATGCATTGCTGGAAAGCAGAAAGTAAGGGTCTGGAGGAGGACCAGAGAAGGGCTGGAGCTCTCCTGCAGCTGCAGGAGAGGTGCGAGGGCCACATGAAATGGCCTGGAGGGCCGGATTCGGCCCACGGACCTTATGTTTGACACTTGTGCTTTAAAGTATAACTAAAGGCAAAACTTTTTTTTAGTTTTGGATGGAGTGGAGAGAGATTAGAACACTTGTAAGTTTTTATTGCTGTCTGTGTCCCCGTTAGGGAGATTCACCCTCTCTACATGTCATGTTTACCATTATCATTGAAAGTGATTTTGGATTGTCCCCAGAAAAGTAGTAGGGGAAATCTTCCAGTAGGGAAACTAGTTCTGCTGATCTGGGGGTCCCCAAGGAATTCCCTTAATTTTGTTTGGTTATGGGACAGGAAGTGAAGGGAAATCTCTGCAATGGGACAATGTGACAAGGGTTACAAACCTCCGTTGCTCTATCCAAAATGAAAAAAAAAAAAAAAGGAGGTTTTTGCCTATAGTTCGGATTTAACTGACATCATATGCAATTTAAAGCTAAGGCCCCATACACACGAGAGGATTTATCCGCGGATACGGTCCACCGGACCGTTTCCTGCGGATAAATCCTCTCGAGGATTTTGATCCGATGGAGTGTACTCACCATCGGATCGAAATCCGCGCCGAAATCCCATCGCGATAACGTGTCGCGCCGTCGCCGCGATGATGACGCGGCGACGTGCGCGACGCTGTCATATAAGGAATTCCACGCATGCGTCGATACATTACGACGCATGCGGGGGATTGATTCGGACGGATTGATCCGGTGAGTCTGTACAGACCAGCAGATCAATCCGTTGGGATGGATTCAAGCGGATAGATTTTAAAGCATGTCTTCAAATTTTTATCCGCTGGAAATCCATCCCAGGGGATAAAAATCCGCGGAAACAGATCCGCTGGATCGTAAACACCATAGAATCTATCCGCTGGAGCCGGTCCGCGGATCAATTCCAGCGGATGGATCCTCTCGTGTGTACGGGGCCTAAGACTTCATGTACACGGGACGTTTTTACAACCTTTCCTGAATGATTTAACTTGACAGATAGTAACCCGCGTTTAAAACATTCGTTTTGCCACGTTTACATGTCGAATTTAGCCGCGTTTTTCTGCATTCGCGTTTAGAAGTGTTTCTTTGAAAATTACAAAAAACGAAAAACGTCTATAAACGAAACACGCTTAGCCGCATTTGAAAAAGCGTTTGGCGTCTGAAACCTGGGAAACTTCGGCGTCTGAACTCATTTTTTTGCCTTAAAAAAAAAGCCTATAAGCGCAACTGCCTTAAAACGACAGTAAACGAACCTGTGTACATATACACATAAGATAACATTGAATGAGTTCAGGGGCAGTTGAAAAAAGTGTCCAACTACCTCTGAACTTCCGTTTAGCAGCGTCCCGTGTACATGGAGCCTAATCCCTCTGCAGATGAATAAAACAAAGTGGATACAAAAGTGGCAAAGTTATGTTGTATGTCTCTATCTGCATCTGAACAATGTTTATAAACACTACAGTATTTTAGACAGTCTGGTTTTTGACAGTAGCAGCTTAAACAGCTGTTGTATTTACACAACAACTCCCAGCTGTCAATTTGACATATGGAAATTCCTGGTAAGTGCAATGGGGTAGCATCATCAGGGCAGAAGGACAGGCCTACACACACCCTGTATATTTTATAGGGATTGTTTTAGGCATGCGTAGCATCCCATGCCCAGTGTCCACAGCTGGTTAATGAAAAATTCCATGCAACAAGTAAAATCTTTTGGTTCTCTATTATGACTATGTCGTAAATGCAGAAACTGAGCTGAAGTTAAGCCCTGTACACACGATCGGTCCATCCGATGAAAACGGTCGGTTAACCCAGTGGTCATCAACCCTGTCCTGCTGGGCCCACTAACAGGCCAGGTTTGCAAGATAACTGAAATACATCACAGGTGATATCATTTGCTCCTCAGTGATTGCAGTATTCTAGACTTCATCTCCCCAAGGTAATACATAAAACCTGGCCTGTTAGTGGGCCCTGCAGGACAGGGTTGATGACCACTGGGCTAACCGATGAAGCTGACTGATGGTCCGTCACGCCTACACACCATCGGTTAAAAAAACGATCGTGTCAGAACGCGGTGACGTAAAACACAACGACGTGCTGAAAAAACGAAGTTTAATGCTTCCAAGCATGCATCGACTTGATTCTGAGCATGCGTGGATTTTTAACCGATGGTCGTGCCTACTAACGATCGTTTTTTTTCTATCGGTTAGGAATCCATCGGTTAAATTTAAAAGAAGTTGGCTTTTTTTTAACCGATGGATAAATAACCGATGGCGCCCACACACGATCGGTTTGGACCGATGAAAACGGTCCATCAGACCGCTCTCATCGGTTTAACAGATCGTGTGTACGCGGCCTTAGTGAGTCCTCTGAATTCACCTCTGCTGCCTTCAGGCATTCACTAATGCAGTTATAAGTGTGTTTTTATGTGCATCCACTGATTTCAATAATCTGAGAAGAAGTGGCTTCAGATATGTATTTGAGAAGGTGGTCAGAAGTGTGAACTTAAAGGGGTTGTAAAGGTTTGTTTTTTATTTTCTAAATAGGTTCCTTTAAGCTCGTGCATTGTTGGTTCACTTACCTATTCCTTCAATTTCCCTTCTAAGAGCCGGTTCACACTGGGGCGACTGTCGCCTAACAAGTCGCGTCCCATTGTATTCAACAGAACCGTTCTAATAGGAGTGACGCAAGTCGCTCCGACTTAGAAAAAGGTTCCTGTACAACTTCGGGTGTGACTCGGGGCAACTTGCATTGACTTCTATACAGAAGTCATTTTGGAAGTCGCCTCTGAAGTCGTCTTCAGGACGCCTTGCCGAGTCCCCATCGAAGTCGTGCCGCCCCAGTGTGAACTAAATGTTTTTTTTTCTTTGTCTGAATTTCTCACTTCCTGTTCCTCCTCAGTAAGCTTGCCCCCATCATCCGAGCCGTTCTGTCTGGGGGTTAGTCAGCGTGCTCGCCCCCTCCCTTGGGACTGCATCCCTGCGGAGAGATCACCGCAGGTCAGAGATGGGAAAGAGATGACAGTTGCTCTTTAACCACTTCCCTACCGGCCCATAGTAAAATGACGTCCACAAAGAACCTCTGCCGTTCAGAGTGGACGTCATATGACGTCCTGGGCTTTCCGGGTGGATATCTGAATGATGCCTGCAGCTAGAGGCATCATTCAGATATCCTTCTCTTGTGCCGGCGATTCTGCACAACGTAAGAACGATCATAGCGGCGGTTCCGCCGCTAGATCGTTCTTACAGGCGGCGGGAGGGGACATCCCCCCCCTCCCGCCGCCATCCGGTGCTTATCGGGGGCCCATCGGGGGCCCGGAGAACGAATCGTCCGGCGCTCGCAGGAAGCATAGAGATGACTGGTGACCAGATGGTCACCAGTCATCTCTATGACCGTCGGAGGACCCGGGCGCGATGTGATGACGTCACGCCCGGGTCCCCGTGAGTAAACAAAGCCGCGATTGCGGCTGCTAAGCAACCACAAGCATGAGATCGGTGAATTTTTTTTCACCGATTTCATGCTTTCCAGCCTGGAGGAGAGATGTGGGGTCTTATTGACCCCGCATCTCTCCATAAAGAGTACCTGTCACACACATTCCTATTACAAGGGATGTTTACATTCATTGTAATAGGAATAAAAGTGATCAAAAAAAAAAAAATTAAAAAAAAAAGTGTAAAAAAAGAAATAAATATATAAAAATAAATAAATAAATAAAATTGATTTTTTTAACGCCCCTGTCCCCAGTAGCTTGCACGCAGAAGCGAACGCACACGCAAGTCCCGCCGACATATGTAAACGCCGTTTAAACCACATATGTGAGGTATCGCCGCGTGCGTTAGAGTGCCAGCAACAATTCTAGCACTAGATCTCCTCTGTAAATCTAAACTGGTAACCTGTAAAAAATTTCAAATCGTTGCCTATGGAGATTTTTAAGTACCGAAGTTTGGCGCCATTCCATGAGTGTGCGCAATTTTAAAGCATGACATGTTAGGTATCTATTTACTCGGTGTAACATCATATTTCATATTTTACAAAAAAATTGGGCTAAATTTACTGTTTTTTAATTTTTTTAATTCAAGAAACAATTTTTTTCCAAAAAAAAGGCGTTTGAAAAATTATTGCGCAAATACCGTGCAAGATAAAAGGTTTCAATGACCGTCGTTTTATTCCCTAGGGTGTCTGTTAAAAAAACATATATAATGTTTGGGGGTTCTGCGTAATTTTCTAGCAAAAAAATTATGATTTGTACATGTAGGAGAGAAGTGCCAGAATAGGCCTGGTATGGAAGTGTGTATAACTGCCCTGTATGGAAGTGGTTAAAAATGATGATTTAAAATTGAGTTGATTTAATTCAAGCCTTTTTACTAGTGATTTATATAATGATTTAAATCAAATCCACCAAATCTGACATTGGCACAGACAACAATAAAAACTGACAGGTGTTCTAATCCATCTCCACTCCATTCAAAATGAAAAAAACAGTTTTGCCTTTAGTTATACTTTAAATGTGAGGCTGAAGAAAGAAAAAATACAAGGAACCTTTGGTAATCCTATGGTAATCCAGTACTCATCTTTTTTCCACAGGAGGGTTAAACGGCGCAGCTGATGACATTTCCATTTACAGTTTCAATATTTATAATTGCATCTATTTTCTCTCCATAAGTGCGTAACATGTTTTACTAAAAGACTGCTATTATCACATTCTATAAATGAGAGAGGACAAATTGTGGAATATAGTCACCTTTAACCCCACAATCATATGTCTTTGCCAAGGGTCAAACAATGTTTTTGTAGGCCTCTTAAAAAAAATAATGACCTGCCACTTAGTTATTTGACCTACCGTACATAGAAACACAAGTATATGTGTTGTGTGTATGTTATATTAAATGAGTCTTTTATTTCAGCAATTTTTTCCATCTATCTACATATTTTAAATTGATTATTTTATGTACATTTTGTATAGACCAACATTTTTTCTCCATTTATTTGAAGGAACATTTTGCAAAAAAATATTTTATTCTGACAGCTGTGGATTGAGTTAAACTGGGGGTTTTCATGTTATTGAATCCTGGTGAAATTTTGCCATTTTGGCAAAATACAGTGGAGTCAGTGGAGTCATGATTCCATGACTATTGTCTCTGGTTCAACGTTGTTAGGTCTACATGTTACCTACAGTACTTCTGCTGAAAATTCAATAAGATTTGTTAGAAAAGGAAATTACTCACACAGAAGAACTAGCCTACCTACTGAATGGCTGTAAATTATTTTACGCTAACATTTATCATGTGTAGCTGACTGCCTCATCAGTTATGCCTGCCAGTGTCATTTTTTTTCATGATTCAATATCCAAATATTTTCAAAATACAAGACTGACCCCTTCACACTCTAAGCTTGACCCTCTTTAGTTTTCAGGTTAAGGCTTGTTTCACATATGAGCCGCATGCAGCTCACACCAGGTGTCCGGGCATGCTGGTTCACCATTTCAAGTTGGATTTCAGCCCAAATTTTGGGCTGAATTTGGACCTGAAATGGACCAAAATACGCACAGTGTTTTTGTGCAAAATGCACCGGACCCGCTGAGGACATATGTGAACCGGCTCCATAGTGAGCTGGTCAAAATCTCCTGCTATTGCAAATTGGGTGCTGGGATCCCGCATTCAATTCGCAATGGTATGAACCCAGCCTAAAGGATCATAAAAAAACATCACCAGTCCTACTCAAAAGCATTGCAAAAAGCCTGCTGAATCTGACTGAAATACATTTTTGATACATTTCCAACTTAAAGGGTTTGTAAATCTTCATGTTCTTTCACCTTAATCCATCCTATGCATTAAGGTGGAAAAACATTCACTACATACCAGCCCCCCAGCCCCCCCGTTTACTTACCCGAGCCCCCGAAAATCCCACGTCGAGAACACGCTTGCTTCTCGGTTCTTCTCGGCTCTTCATTGGATAGATTGATAGCAGCGCAGCCATTGGCTCGCGCTGCTGTCAATCAACTCCAATGATGCGGGGCCCGGGCCAAGTTCTGTAGTCGGCAGCTATGGATGTCCGATACAGGACACGGGAGCGCGCCCGCAAGTTAAACCCCTTGGGAAAACGCTTCCCAGGGGTGTTACCAGAAGCGGGGAGGAGCTGAGACAGCCGTTAAGTTACCCCAGGAGACGTGGATCATGCCCACTATGTGCAAAACGAGCTGCACAGTGGAGGTTAGTATGACATGTTTGTTATTTAAAAAAAAATTGAAGCTTTAATGTGATTGCATTAACAATCCACTCATTGACTTGTTGCCTGGAGCTGCGTTTGTACCATGATAGAAATAGCCCTGTTCAACGATCTTATGCAGCATAGAGTAATTTTTCTACTCCCACCCCCCAGACATCAGGGAATATTATACATGGCATTTCACATGAAAGTTGAGCTTTTATTAAAGTTTTAGCAGCCAAGCAGTCAAATGTTTCATATGCCACAATCTCACATCTGTTCCTAGTAGTTCAGCCCCCAGAAATGTTAGTGGTTTTCAGTACAGAAAATATCCAAAATTAAGAAAACCCAACAACTAATTTTTTTTTGTCTAATAGTCTTCTTTGAAAGGTAAATTACAACTCCAGGGAAAAAGTGAAACCAAATAATTAGCTACTGAGGTTATCCAGAAAACATAGCAGCTGTGCTCAGTCAAAAAATCATTTAGTTTAATCTGGATTCTCTGAAATTGTTCAGAGAACATCTCACATGGTCAATGGGAACGTACTTCCTGAAACCTAAGCAATCTCATTTTCTTTCTCTCTCTGCTTCTTGTATCACAAAGCAGCTTCAAACTCCCCAAATCAGTTTGAGTCTCACTGTTGGGTCTGAGAACTTCCTAAAGTAACCCTCTAGCTATTCTAACTACCAGTGCCCACCCCCAACCCTCTAAAGCCTTCCTCCTTGATCTTTAAAGCTCCCTTATACATAACTCTCTATAACCTTCTAATTGGAAATGCTGTCACAGGTTTTGCCTCTTCTTTCTTGTGGCGGGTGGTCCTCCAGGACTAAGATGCACTTATGTTATGATTTGTAAGTGTAGCGCCAGGCTATTTTCAGAGCCGGTGCTATTGTAAATTTAGAGGGAGTTCAGAGAGGTGGTTGGCTCTGAACCTGTTTATTTAGTTAAATTGAGGGCCACTGCTCCAGCTTTGGCTGTACTATTTGTGCATACTGTCGTTGACTGGGGAGTGAGTCCCACCCCAGGCCGACAGATGGCAGCAGTAGGGTCAAGTGCAGTTGGATATCTCTTCCAGGCAGCCAATCAGGAGGGTTGATCGCCTTGCTGTGCATGCTGGGATGGGGTATTCAAAGGGAAGATGCCATTGGTTCGAGGTCGCTGTGTTCCTGCCCTTGAGCTGGGCAGTCTTCCCGCCACCCCCGTGTGTGGCCCTCCTATCCGGGGTGTGTGCATGTCGCAGTGTTCCTGGCTCCGGGACCACGTTGGTCTGGAGCACATTCATCTATCTGGTGGATCCAGTGAGTCGACTGGGTCCCTAACTTGCCAGATGGTCCTGGGCTGTCCGTCCAATTGGAGGAAGCTGACTGATGAGGAACCTGTCTGGGAGATAATGAGCACAAGGCTGGTGTTTCAGGAGAGGCCATTCATCGAAGTACACTTTGGTTCTGAGAGGCTGGACGTAGGTCTATCAGTTGCTGATTTAACCAAAGCTATTTGAAGGAGAACCGGTTGCTGAATCCAGTCAAGAAGGATTTTGGACCGCAACTGTCTCCAATCTTCAGGAGGGTCTGTGACAGAGGCTTAATCCGGTTTATTCGTTCGAGTGACATTCTGGTTGCCAGGCTGGTGAGAGAGGCCTGTCCGGATGCACTATACCCACTCCGGCCGCAGTGGTGAAGTAAAGTTGTTGTTGGAAGCAGGACTGTTTCCATATCCAGTTACACCTGAATTAGCTGTCTTTCATTTTGCTATGCCTTCATCTTCCACTAATTTTCACTATTTTGCCCCATTGGGTAATAAAAGCACAGAAAAGACATCTGTCTTGTGGACATGGACTTTACGGCAGCTCTCATCCAGTACCCTAGACGGAGGAGATAAAGAGGTAACATACCACCCAAATCAAACCAGCAGCTCCTTCAGGGGTAGTGCTACACATGGGGGCTCGTCCCGGGATTGGCTGTTACCTCTGGCAACTGAACTGAGTGATTTTTGTGTTTTTTATTCTGCCATTGAGAGCTTGGAATTGTCATGGTGTTGGACTGTGCCGGTGAAGAAGGGGTTAAATTCAGGTACTGAAAAGTTCTGTGAGAAATGATACCGCTCTAAAAACTGCTGATCCCTTGGCTTTGCTTCCGTCCCTCTAAACCAAAAAGGTGCTGGCTATGCACAGGTGCATTGAATAGAAGAAAATCCTGGACTGCCACACTCCTTAAAACAATGTCTTTATTGTATAAATAAAATCCAAAAAACAACCAAAGCAATGCAGTCAAAATGAAGTGAACAACAGGAAAAAGGTGGCTGAAATGTTTCACATCATGTGATGCTTACTCGTTTCCTGTTGTTCACTTCATTTTGACTGCTTCGCTTTGGTTGTTTTTTGGATTTTATTTATACAATAAAGACATTGTTTTAAGGAGTGCGGCAGTCCAGGATTTTCTTCTATCCACTGAAAAGTTCTGGGCTCACGTGCAGTGGAGTGACGTGTCCCAGCAATGTGCTAGAAAAGAGCTCGAAGTGGGAGGAGTTACCCACCCCTGCGTGAGATGTAGGGCGAGTTTGGCGCCAAGGGAGAGAGTGATTGCCCGCCCATGAGAGAGGATAGTGAAACCATGTCTGCAGTCCCAACGCCACCCGAGAGGCTGAGGCTCCCATGTCCTTCCCGGGAGTTAACCCAATGCCTGTCCTTACTGGAGCTTCCTTGGCAGACACCGAAATCCGTATGAAGTCCCGGGGGAGGTTCGAGCGGTTGTATGGCGGTAGCGTAGGGACATTTGGCGTGTCTTGCCCCAGATGCACAGAGTTGGCTATCAGGATTCAGGCGTTCGTCTGATGCCAGAAGTGTGGGGAGTATCTGTTCCAAGTGGAGCAACCTACGGAGTCTCCCCGCGAATATCGGGTTGACTGGCTCACCGGGGCTGTGACAGCGGAAGAAGTCCTCCCCTGGCCCGATCCTATCCCTACTACTACTGCTGCTGCTGCCACTTTGTCATTGGTCGCCACACCAATGGTGTCCCCCAATGTAAGTGACTGAGATGTTAATGAAACTGTGCCTGTTGTAAAAGTGGATGCTGCCACCGAGACTGCATGTATGGCGGTGGTGCCCGCGTGGCTCACTCTGGATAAAATGGGCTCCGTAAAGGCCTCCCACAGCTGTGGTCGAGGCCTACCCCTGCGTACACCCGGACCAAACTCCAGGGAGGATGTTGCCCCTGTCGAGGTCAAGAAGAGGTCTAGAAAGCAGGACAAGGTCAGTAAACCAAAAGTTGAACGTGTCTGTTTGCCCGCGGAGGAGTACCACAGCTCTGAAATTGATTCCTCCTCCGACGTGGGCGATGACCATTGGTTTAAACCGGAGCTGCCCGAGCTGCAATGGGGCAAAGGGTTCCATGCTCTGCCTACCCACAACTCCAGAGAATGTTCTCCAATGGATTCAGGGGATACCACGCCGAGGGCAGAAATCCCGCAAGCCAGTTGGGAAGTCGCATTATTAAAAGGTAATGAGACTCGAGTGTTAGCCACCGGTTCGAAAGGTTGCCTGGAAGCCTGGAGCCACGGACGGCACATTTACCATGATCGGGTGGTTATCAAAAGCCCCAGAGAAATTGATCGTGAGAGCAGTATGTAAAGACAGCTTCCCCATTCTTCACTGTGGCGGCGGCATCAATCGTGTGATCCCTTTTATAGGGATACACAATCGATGACGTCACACCTACAGCCACACCCCCCTACAGTTAGAAACAGACATGAGGTCATACATAACCCCTTCAGCGCCCCCTTGTGGCTAACTCCCAAACTGCAATTGTCATTTTCACAGTAAACAATGCATTTTAAATGCATTTTTTGAATGTGTCAAAATTGGCCGAAGTGTACGCCATAATGTCGCAGTCATGAAAAAAATCGCCGCCATTAGTAGTAAAAAAAAAAAAAATTAATAAAAATGCAATAAAACTATCCCCTATTTTGTAAACGCTATAAATTTTGCGCAAACCAACCGATAAACGCTTATTTTTTACCAAAAATAGGTAGAAGAATACGTATCGGCCTAAACTGAGGAAAAAAATACGTTTTTTTATATATTTTTGGGGGATATTTTGGGGATATTTTGGGGCAAAAAGTAAAAAATATTGCAATGTCGCTCTATTGTCGCTCTATTTTTGTTTATAGCGCAAAAAATTAAAACCGCAGAGGTGATCAAATACCACCAAAAGAAAGCTCTATTTGTGGGGAAAAAAAGGACGCCAATTTTGTTTGGGAGCCACGTCGCACGACCACCCAATTGTCTGTTAAAGCGACGCAATCGCAAAACCTGGCCGGGTCCTTTAGCTGCCTAAAGGTCCGGGTCTTAAGTGGTTAAAGAAGTCCCGAACAGGAATGATTTTTGTGTTTTTCCTTCCCACATTGGCTGTGATGTGTTTGACTTTGGGGGGAATAAAATGTTTAGTCCGTTAGACTAGGTTCCTGGGGATTTTACTGCTCAAGTAAAGAAGAAGGGGAGTTCTTTTTTGCCAACATGTTCTATGCCCTGATAATGGACTATAGTGCACTATGCATAGTAGCTCATTATGCCTTTGTCTTGCAGGTGTTAGTTTTATTTATTTATTTATTTTTAAGTGGGTTTACAACCAGTGCAAGGAATAGTGCCTTGTATCAATGGAATGACTCGTTTTCCAAGGGCCGTAAAAATGCAAGCAAAGGGCCACATCCATCCCTCTGGCCGCAGTTGGGAGACCCCTGATCTATATATCTAGATTATGGACTTGCTGCATATTCTAATGCAAACTGTAAGAAGCTCACATAGGTAGATTCACAAAGAGTTAGGCCGGCTTATCAGTAGATAAGCCGACCTAACTCTGAATCTACGCCAGCGTTTGTTTAAGTGTATTCTCTAACAGAGATACATTTAAACATATCTAAGATAGGATGGCTTGCGCCGTCCTATCTTAGATTGCAATGTTTTGGCTGACCGCTAGGTGGCGCTTTCATTGCGGCCGGCGTAGATTATGTAAATTAGCTTTTACGACGATTCCCGAACGAACGCGAGCCCGCCGCAGTCGATTAACGTTGTTTCCGTAAGGCCTTAGGCGGCCTAAAGTTATTCCACCTATGAGGTGGAAAAACAATGTTAAACTATGGCCGCCGTTCCCGCCGCGAGGTTCGAAATTTTTACGTTGTTTGCGTAAGTCGTCCGCGAATCGGGAGTTACGTCGTTTACATCCGCGTCGAAATCGCCCATATGGCCTACTTAGCCGCAATGCGCACTGGGAAATGTAGTCGCCCGGCGCATGCGCAGTGTCAAAAAACGTCAAAAAACGTGAGGTCAAGCCTCATTTCCATAGAACACGCCCCCCTCCAAGTCATTTGAATTAGGCGCCCTTACGCCCGCTCGTTTTAGGCTACACCGCCGTAGATTAGCAGGTAAGTAGATTGTGAATCACTACTAGCCTAACTAATTTACGGCGGTGTAGCCTAAAAAGGCTAGGCCGCCCTAAAGTTAGGCCAATCTACGTGAATCTACCTAAAAGTGTGAAGGTAAAACAGATTAAGAATTTTCTGAACAGGAGAGGAGCCTGTATAACTGTGAAGGAATGGCGGGAGTGACCCTTTTAAAACTTTTTTTTCTATTTCAAACATTCTTTGTTTCCTACCAGCATACCACGGTGTGTGCATTACCGTATCCCTAACCTGAAGGGTTATCCTATGAATTGCAATCTCTGAACGGCCCCATTCACTGACAGTGCCATGGCTAGGTTTCTGGGAATCAGCATAGGGTCAATAAAGAAAAACGTATTTTCCTACAGGACATAGACCACGTGCAACGTAAAACCGTCAAAGAAAAAGGTTTGTGTCTAGAACGTCTTTAAAGCTTGCCTACAAAGTGTGCTATCCACTACTCCTCTCCCAGATGACATGGCCTGCTTCTAATTTTAGGCTAAAAATATACTATTAATATTAAATTTAAAAATTTGTGGAGCCTTTAGCACTTAAAAAAAAAAAAGGCTCTGGACTTAGTCAGCAGCTGGAGTGGAAGAGTAAAGAGCCTCAGAACACAAGGCTGATTCATTCCATACAAGCTGTTCAAAAGTCCGCCTGACAAAATTTTACAGCCTTTTACGAAGCTTAGACACATCCCGGAGGTGTGGATAAATATAACACTTCACTTAAAAAGAAAAATTTATTGGATGCAGAAACTGAGAACCTTCTACTCATATTGTCTGAATAGAAATATCAAACAGTCTGCATATTTCTAAAAATGAGATGCAATTATAACCAGCTGTGCTCTTTAGTAGGTATGCGTAATACTTACTGTATGTGTTGCAACACTTCAATCTGAAGCCACTAACATTGTCACTTTTCAGGGGCAGTTTGGAAGTAGAGGTTTAAGAATCAGCCCTGCCAAAGAGGTATTTCAGTTATAGGTGATGTAGGGTGGGCTGAGGCCTCCCCACTTTTATAGTGTCAGGGCTCGTTCATACATGCTTTGATCTCTGAATAAAGGCCCACATTCAGATTGCTCTTCAAAGAGCATTTGACAGACAACGAGGAGGCGTTTTATCGCCTCCTCACCCCTTGCTATAACCCTTTAAACAGTGACGGCCCGTCCATACGGGGTGAAGGGGCATCGCCCCCCTAATCCATGCGTCCAGCCCCTAATCTACATGCAGGGCATGCTATAACCCTTAAAAGAGTGTCGGCCCATCCATACAGGGTACAGGGGCATCGCTACCCTAATCCATGCGTCCAGCCCCTAATCTACATGCAGGGCGTGCTATAACCCTTTAAACAGTGGCGGCCCATCCATACGGGGTACAGGGGCATCGCCCCCCTAATCCATGCGTCCAGCCCCTAATCTGCATGCAGGGCGTGCTATAACCCTTTAAACAGTGGCGGCCCATCCATACGGGGTGCAGGGGCATCGCCCCCCTAATCCATGCGTTCATCCCCTAATCTGCATGCAGGGCGCCGGATGCATGGATTCCAATGTTTTTTTGTTTTTTTTTAGAAGCACATGATTAGAGTTCGAGGCTCTAATTGGCTTCAAAAAAGGGGGGTCCTCGGGGTGCAGAGCCATTGCACCCACGATCTGCTGATCTCAGCCTCCTGCAGACTGTCAATCTACCTTGTATCAGCAGGCCATTACACAATGACGGGGAGCATCAATGAGCTACTTACCAACCTCAACAGCACCCTGGTTGTTCATTGAGAAGTACAAGCCGACAGCCGCAAAGGATGTCGGTACTTGTAGTTCTCCCATTCAAAGAACCGAGAGAGGAACCCCGGCCCGCTTTCACAACTGTCCCTAGCTCAGGCATGTAGATAGCAGGGTATGTTTAGCTGAGAAAGCTTCTCCTCTTCTCTTCCAAATAAGAAAAAAAAATGCCCATGAAGACTCCTGAGATGTATGACATCATTTTGGCTTAGGTCAGTGTGAAGCATGCTTGAGTGTAATCCTCCCTGCTCGTTTAAGGCTGTTAATGGTATTTACCCTTCTGCAGCCAGTCCTGTTTCAAATGTTAATTGCTCTAGTGTGTTGTGTGGAAAAGCCCTGTGTTTACTGGTTACTGTGATTAGATAAGTGGCTCATGTTAATTATGCTGATTGCTTCATTGTGGTAATTATCTCTCTATATGCGGGGTCGAGCTGTCTAGTTAATGTATTCAGTACAACTAGTAATTAGCGTCACTGATCTCATTGTCTAAAGAAATGTGTCTGATCAGGTTAAACATAGCGGAGCCGAACCGGCTAGATACTGATTAGTTCAAAGAAATATCCTTATTTCAAAGGATCTGTATTGAACACCCCCCACTGTGTGAGGGGGGGGCGGAGATTGTCATTGTAACAGTTGTAACCACATATAAGCTCTGTGTTATACCATTAAAAGTCTGTGTTGTTCCAGCAGTAAGCTTGTCTCATGTGTGGCTATTTGGGGCGATTCCATGGACTCCTACTTGTGGAGTATTGGGTGATTTTCGTTATGGGAAGAAGGGACTGTTTGACGGGGATATCATACCAATACCGTCACAGTCAGAAACCAGGAAGCAACTGAAGGAATGTAAAAAAACGCTTAAAACAAGTAAATATAAGATACCTTCCTATTTATTTACTAATACCATCAGCATAATGAATACAATAGTTCATATTGATGGAGAGAGATTAGCTCTTCTTTAAGAAGTACAGTAAACCCTTAATTTTGGTATTTTTCATGAAGGTGAGACATGGGGGTACCTTCTGTTTTACGAAGGCTCTTTACTCCTTCCTAATACCTAACTCCAATTAACATTGTTGGGAAAAACAAACAAACAAAAAAAAATCTTTCTCTATAAAACTTACCCCATCTCCAACACTATCACCCATATAATAAATAAGAAAACAAATGTAAGCAGCTTGCTGTCCCTGAATTATGTGAAAACCCATAGACTAATGTAAAAGTATTCAATATGCAATTCCTTTTTAGACACAAGATGGGAGTATGGAGATGTAGCCTTTTCCCTCTAGAGCTCAATGGTGGGACAGTTGCATAATTTCTTGCCAGCAAAGTGGGATCTCTTCTTTCAACAAGCAGAGCATTCTGGGACACGTAGTCCTGCAGCCAGGACATACTGTAATCTTTAGCACTGACTGGACTACACTTACCAGAAAGCTGGTAACCCAGGGCAAGGAGGAAATTGGGAAAGGAGATAAAATGTTACTAGCCTGTCTGTATATACCCTAGCCTGTCTATATATTACACTAACCTGTCTGTATATTCCCTAGCCTGTCTATATACTACACTAGCCTGTCTATATATACCATAGCCTGTCTATATACCCTAGTCTGTATATATACTACAATAGCCTGTCTGTATATACCCTAGCCTGTCTATATACTACACTAGCCTGTCTATATACCCTAGTCTGTATATATACTACAATAGCCTGTCTGTATATACCCTAGCCTGTCTATATACTACCCTAGCCTGTCTATATACCCTAGTCTGTATATATACTACAATAGCCTGTCTGTATATACCCTAGCCTGTCTATATACTACACTAGCCTGTTTATATACCATATCCTGTCTATATACTACACTAGACCTTAGGTTCACACGTATGTGTTTGGTACAAAATCTGACTTCCTGAAAAATTACATTTTAGTTTAGTTTTATTTATTATGATGTAAAATAATGGATGTGGGGGCCTTTTGGTGGGTGTGATACTACACTAGCCTGTCTGTATATACCCTAGCCTGTCTGAATACTTCACTAGCCTGTCTGTATATATCCTAGCCTGTCTGTATATACCCTAGCCTGTCTGTATACTACACTAGCCTGTCTGTATATACCCTAGCCTGCCTGTATATACACTAGCCTGTTTGTATATACCCTTTCATATCTGTATATACCCTAGCCTGTCTGTATACTACACTAGCATGTCTGTATACTACACTTGCCTGTCTGTATATACCCTAGCCTTTCTCTATATACCCTAGCCTGTCTATATACTACACTAGCAGCACAGTGGTGTAGTGGGTAGCACTCTTGCCTAGCAGTAAAAAGGGTTGCTGGTTTGAATGCCAACCACGACACTACCTGCCTGGAGTTTGCATGTTCTCCCTGTGCCTGTGTGGGTTTCCTCCGGGTACTCCTGTCTACTCCTACACTTCAAAGACATGCTGGTAGGCTAATTGGCTTCTGTCTAAATTGGCCCCAGTATCTGAATGTGAGTTAGGGACCTTAGATTGTAAGCTCCTTGAGAGTAGGGACCGATGTGAATATACAATGTATATGTAAAGTGCTGTGTACATTGGCGGCGCTATATAAGTACCTTAAATAATAATAATAATAACTAGCCTGTCTGTATATACCCTAGCCTGTCTATATCCTACACTAACCTGTCTGTATATACACTAGCCTGTCTATATACTACACTAGCCTGTCTGTATATACCCTAGCCTGTCTATATAATACACTAGCCTGTCTGTATATACCCTAGCCTGTCTATATATTACACTAGTCTGTCTATATACTACACTAGCCTGTCTGTATATACCCTAGCCTGTCTATATAATACACTAGCCTGTCTGTATATTACCCTAGCCTGTCTATATATTACACTAGTCTGTCTATATACTACACTAGCCTGTCTGTATATACCCTAGCCTGTCTATTTACTACACTAGCCTGTCTATATACTACACTAGCCCTTAACCTAGGTTCACACTTACTGTATGTGTTTAGTACACAATCTGACTTCCTGATCATTTACATTTTAGTTTTATTTATTATGATGTAAAATAATCATAATAAGTGTGAGGGCCTTTTGGTGGGTGTGTTGTTTTTTTTGGAGGGGAGGGGGGGAGGCAACATTTAATTCTTGGACCCAGGCAGCACAATGTCTTGGGCCAGCCCTGGTAATAATGGCTTTAAGATGCCTCCTGTATGGAGAAACTAGTCACATGCATTGCTCAGGTGTGATTTTGGCCCATTCTTCCACAGAAACAGTCTTCAAATCTTAAAGTATCCATGAGCCTCTTCTATAAATTCTGATCTTTAGTTCTTTCTATAAATTTTCTATTGGCTGGGCCATTCTAGCAGCTTTATTTTCTTTCTTTGAGACCAATTGAGAGTTTCCTTGGCTTTGGGTTTGGGATCATTGTCTTGCTGAAATGTCTTCCCTTGTTTCATCTTCATCATCCTGGGGGATGGCAGCAGATTTTTATCAAGAGCGCCCTGGTACATTTTTCCATTCACCCTTTCTTTAACCTCCCTGGCGGTATGATTACGTCAGATTTTTGGTGCTGAAAGCGGTACAATTGTTTTGCGTGGAAATTTGGCGTTTTATATTGTAGGCCTGTAATTCTTAGAAATGCCTCACTAAAATCTGTCCAAACAAGAGTCTAGTAGACATCCCGTGTATGATAAAGTTTGAAACACAAAATCATAAATTATAAAATAATAAATAACTATAAATAATGATAACAAATAATAATATAATAATAATAAAAAATATTCAATAATGTAATCAAATCAAAAACACTGAAATTTGCTCAGTTGCAGAATTTTCGCTGTCATTACTTTCAGTGTTTGATGACGAATTTCCCCACAAATCGCTATCGCTCAACTCTGCAAGTGGTTATAATTTATTATTGCTGTTTTCTAGCTGGTCTAAAACCACTTTTGACATAAAGGGACACTTTTTGGTTGCTATGGACAATCTCCAGTTTCCAGGCAGAAAAAAATGTATTTATAATATAAAAGTGCATGCAGGTCACTGGACAGACCACTAGGGACAAGGGGTGTGTGTAATTATTTGATACAGTACTGTAATCTGTAAGATTACAGTATACTGTATGTGTACTGTGTTTTTACTTTTTTTAATTTGGCATCGATCTCTGCCCCTGTGCGTCGTAACGTCGCAGGGAACAGAGCTCGGCCGCACACGGCACTGTGTCAATCGAGCGGGGAGACATTGCAGGATCCAGGGGATAAGGTAAGTAACTCTGCCTGGATACTGCGATGCGATTACCTCTATTAGTACTGAAATTTCCCCCCCGAGCCAGACTCGGGAATACCGCCAGGGAGGTTAAAGGGGTTGTAAAGGTTTTTTTTTTATTTTCTAAATAGGTTCCTTTAAGTTAGTGCATTGTTGGTTCACTTACCTTTTCCTTCGATTTCCCTTCCAAATGTTTTTTTTTTTTTCTTCGGTTGAATTTCTCACTTCCTGTTTCATTTCCTTTTCATTTCCTGTTAAAAAACAAACCTTTACAACCCCTTTTAATAATTTAAAGTCTGCCAGTACCTTATGGTGAAAAACAGCCCCACACCATGATGTTCCCACCTTCAAACTTCACTGTTGGTATTGGGATGTTTTTGGGGTGATGTGCCATTTGACCTCCAAACATGATGTGTATAATGACATCCAAAGAGTTCAATTTTGATCTCATGTGACCAGACTATATTCTCCCAGTAGTTCACAGGCTTGTCTTAAGTCTCGTACACACGCACGGTTTTCCCGGCAAGAACCAGCAAGAAAACTGCTGGCAGAGCTTTCTTGCCAAGAAAACTCAGCGTGTGTACGAGGCTTTCAGGTTTCTCGTCAAGGAAACTGCCCAAAACCTTGACGAGAAAAATAGAGAACCTGCTCTCTATTTTCTCGTCGTGATTCTCTGCAGTGTTTTCCTGCCGAGAAACCCGAGTGTGTATACTTACCTGTCGCCGTGGAAACCAGCGCATGCTCGAAATGACTTTGACGCATGCGCGGTAGCTTCCTAGGCATAGGTAGGGTGCAGCAAGATGGCGGCGACGGCATCAAGTGTGGCGAGCACATGCTCGTCGTGCACGATGACGTCACCGCGTTCTTGCCATTTAAAAGAACGGCGGTTCTTTTGAATGGAGTGTCTGTACACTCGGGCGGGAAGAGATTCTTGCCAAGAATCTCGTCAGGAAAAACAACGTTTTTTCCTGACGAGATTCTGGCCCGTGTGTAAAGGGCTTAAATGTTGTGCAGCAAATTTCAAACGAGCTTCAACATGCTTTTTCTTCAGCAATGTGTGGTGAGCGTGCATATAGGCCATGCGGTTGAGTGCATTACTTATTGTTTTCTTTGAAACAATTGTATCTGCTAATTCCAGGTCTTGCTGAAGCTTTTTACAAGAGGTCTTTGGTTCTTGGACAACTCTTCTCATAATTCTTTTCACTCTTCACTCACTGTTAGAAATCTTGCAAGCAGCACCTGGTCGTGGCCATTTGAGTAAAATGATGTTCTTTACACTTCTGGATTATGGCCCCAACAGTGCTTAGTGGAACATTCAAAAGTTTAGAAATCCTTCTGTAACCAATGCCATCAGTATGTTTTGCAACAATTAGGCCTCGTACACACGACCGAGTTTCTCGGCAAAAACCAGCAAGAAACTTGCTGGGAGATATTTTTTTGTCGAGGAAACCGGTCGTGTGTACTCTTTCGTCGAGGAAACTGTCGAGAAACTCGACGAGCCAAAAAGAGAGCAAGTTCTCTATTTCCTCGACGGGAATGGAGAAACTTGCCTTGTCGAGTTCCTCGACAGCCTAACAACGAACTCGACGAGGAAAACAATGTGTTTCGCCCGTCGAGGTCCTCGGTCGTGTGTACGAGGCTTAAGGCTGTGAAGGTCTTGAGAGAGCAATTTGTTTTTAGCCATCATGAGATGTTTTGGTAATGAGACATCTTTTTATAAGCCATCAGTTGAGACTGAACCAGCTGATATTAATTTGCACTGACAAGGGGCTGGATTGCTTTCTAGGTGCTGATAGATTTCCGCTAGTGTCTTGGCTTTCCATGCCTTTTTACACCTCCCTTTTTTCATGTGTTCTATACTTTTTTCCTGTGCCATTCCATTTTAATACACATAACTTAACTTCTCAATTTATTTGCTTTGGTTTCTTTGTAAGTATGGATTGAACGGGTTGTTACCAACACGTGTGAACATTTTATATCAATAGAACTTTTAATCAATAGAACTTTTAAAAATATATATACCTAGAAAAATGGTGACGTGTCCAATACTTATTTTACCCGCTGTATATACAGTATATAAATGTAGCGCCTGTGTACTTTCAGTCCAGGTTCTATTTTAAATTTAGAGGGGGATGAAAAAGTTACTTGGCTCTCATCCGGTTAATTTGTGTAAATTGGGTCTCTGCCAGGCTGGGCTGCGCTGTGGTTTCATTTTGTATTCCAGAGGTGCTTTTCCACCTTGGGGTGACAGATGGCGCCAGAGGGGTCCAGACAGGGGTGCCTCTCTCCAGCATTCAATCAGAGGTTTTTTTCCCTCGCGGGGCATGCTGGGGGAGGGTATTTCTGAGGCAGACGCCGGTTGGCGGGGTTCTTGTTCCGGGTGAAGCACCCACCTTCAGGGTGTGCGCACATCACGGCCCCCGGCGATATGGCCTTCCAGGCCGGGGTGCGTGTGCAACGCTGTGTTCTTGGTTCTGGGACCATGCTGGCCCGGAGCAACTGAAGCTATGGCGAGGCCCCAGTGATCTACTGGGTCCCCCAAACTTTGAGAGAAGATCCCAAGCGAGTTGTGCTGTTCGGTGGGGGGTCAGTCTGAGGAGAGCCCAGAGGCAGGCGATCCAACAGGGCCTCGACAATCCACCGGGGGTCAAGGTGACCGGACATTGAGAGTTTGTCTGTTGGCAACCTGTCAGTCGGTGACCATTTGAGAGCTACCTGAGGGAGATTCAGGCACTAAATTCAGTAAGGAGGATTTACCTCACAATCTACATTCTGGAGAAGGGGCCTGTGGCAGAGGTCCCGTTCTGACCTTTATTTCTACTAAGTCTGTGGCAGAGACTTATTTTCTCCTCAAGTTTCCGAGTGATACTCTGGCTGCCAGGTCGGTGTGAGAGGCCTGTCCAGATTCACTATACCCACTCCGGCTGGAGTGGCGACGTAAAGAAAAGTGCCGTTAGAAGCAGGACTGCTTCTGTATTGTTCAAGCCTGAATCTGCAATTCTCCTCTTCACCCATCTTTTCCTATCTACCTCAAGTTTACTGTTTTGCCATGTTGGGTGAAATTAAGCACAAGAAAAGACACCTGCTGCTTGGACATTCCGTCATTGCTCTCTCATCACCTCATCATCATCATTTACCCCTAGACGCTCACAGAGGTAACACGCCATCCCTATTCTATCCAGCGGCTCCTGCGGGGGTAAGCGCTACATAAATATATTTTAAACTAAACAATTTTTCCTTTAAGGGCTTATTGTTCGTTATGTTCCCATACTAACGAGGCCTCCTGAGAGATTCTTCACGGGCCACTGCACAAGTTGATTTCAAGTTTTAAATTTGAAAATTCATACACAACTCCCCGCTGACCTGTGAACTTTCCAGGATTCATTTTCTGGACTCTACCTGCTGCAGGAAGGGATAAAGGCCGGTCCTCAGAGGGCTACATCAGAAAAATGTGGGTTTATTTTAATAGGCTTCTTTTCCGTTGATAAATATGGAAGTGTTTTCTTGCACTTGGTTTGCCCTCGTCCTATTGCTTTAGTAAGTAGAACCCTGGGCTGCAAAGGCCGGCTCAGTGCTCGGCAGACATGACAGAACCTTCTGTTTATTTGACTTGCAAGGAGAATTGGTAAAACACTTTCATTTCAGAGGGATAACTACTTCTAAACCAATATTTTTCTTTACAGTGTCCTTCTTGGCAAAAGCTTTCTGCACGCATAAACAGATATCAGATCTGGTATTCAATATATTCCGCAGCTAACCTTCCTTTTCCTTCATGAAGAATACATAGCTCATGTTTTCGAAAGATAGTGCATGCTTTCTTTCAAGGCCAGGTCTTGTCATTGGGTTCTAGTGCCAGGAGCCTGGTGCTGGAAGTTTTTGGCATGTGGCTTCTGTGCCATTTTTACTTTGCTTGCTAGATCTGATGCAGATATAAACTAGGGGTCTACACCTGCCACGGAGGGGGTCTTCCACTGTGCTTCTCACATACTGTACCTCCCAACTTTTTTTAAACTTCAGAATGAGGGACAAATGAGCATACCCCCCCAAACGAAGTTGTTGAGCGGGGGGGTGGCCGCGGATTAAAGTTGTTGAGCGGGGGGGGTTCGCGGATCTGAGTTGTTGAGCGGGGGGGAATCCGTGGATCAGAGTGGGGGGGGGGTTTACCGCAAATCGCGGGACCGCAGGATTTACCGCGAAATTACGGGACATAGCATTGCTCACGGGACCACGGGATTTTTCGTGAATCGCGGGACATTCATGTGAAATCCGGGACGGTTGGGAGGTATGGAACTTCTGGCCCTAATCCCAATTCTGTGATAAATGTACCCCCTCCCCACCCTCCTCTACCTGATTGCTGTTTTTTAAACAAGAGAAAATTTAATTTGCGTGAAATTGTATTTACAAATTCATCGAGCATCAGGTAGGTCCTTCTTGTCTTTATTTACTGGAGGGACCCTTCTTCTAGGAGTCCACACTACTACCTGAAGGATGCAGAGAATTCCAATTGGCTGACCAGTGGAGGTTTCCTCTCATGATCCAGGAGATGAGAAGACAAAGAGAAGTGAAGGAGACCGAATGAAGAGGGTTAGCATGGGGGGTGCTTTAAATCTGCATGTCGGCAGGTGCAGTCTATTTTCTCCACTCCAGGTGGCGCTATTCTACAGTGGCACTGCATTTGAAGTGAAAGTCAGGAGGAGCATGGTTCCTCTATGGTTTCTTGGGGTCACTGGGGAAGCAATCCAATTGGATGTTGTCACTTCATTTGTCTCTAACAGCCATCTTTGGTCAGGCAGAGTCTATGGTGTACATTTTGCATGTGGGTAGAGTAGGGCCAGGTATCCTGCCCGGTAGGGACAGAACTAGTGGCAGGGAAAGGTTCCTGATGAGGGAAGGTGTAGGGCTCTCAACTTGTCAGGATATCTTCCCATTTGGGCACGAGATGGTCAGGCCGCATTCTGCCCCTCCTAACAGGAACTGTAATACCCCATACACACAGTCGGAAATTCTGACAAAAGTCCGATGTGAGCTTTTGATCGGAAATTCCGACCGTGTGTATGCTCCATCAGACTTTTCCTGTCGGAATTTCCACCAACAAAAATTTGAGAGTTGGTTCTCAAATTTTCCGACTGAAAAAAATCCAATCGGAAATTCTGACCGCCTGTAGCAATTCCGACACGCAAAATTTCGACGCATGCTCGGAAACAATTTGACGCATGCTCGGAAGCATTGAACTTAATTTTCTCGGCTCATCGCAGTGTTGTACATCACCGGGTTCTTGACGGTCGAAAGTTCAGAGAACTTTTGTGTGATCGTGTGTATGCAAGCCAAGCTTGAGCGGAATTCTGTTGGAAAAAACACCCAAGGAAATCCGATTGTGTGTACGCAGAATTCGTTCAGCTGAAACCTCTCTACATGTTGCTGGATCCGTGGGTATTCCTGGTTGGGTTGTCTTTCTGCCGGGGTTATTGTAAACTATCTTTGCATTATTTCAATACAAGTTCTTCATCGCACTTGGACTGTGTTTTATTGCTGTCACACCATGCTGCACCCTACCTACTCGCATGTGGTGTTATGAGACAGTAAGAAGAAGTCCCTTAAAAAAGGAAAAAGGGAAAAAAACGGTGTACGGTTCTCCTTAAAATTCTACCAATATCCTTATTCAGACATGCAGCATGGATGACCAGAAAATAGAGGTCAGCGAGCTTTCTCCCTGTTCCCCTCCTTCCTGTACCAGACCAGATCATGTGTCTTTCAACATTGGGGGGTTACCTGGCAAAGGATGGGGCAGAAAAGCTTTCTTCCTGGCAAGGCACCTTTGTCCCAATATTGAGAAACAAAGACCCCCTCCCCTATCTCTAATGCCCAAAAAAAGAAGTGGGGTGAGTATGGGGGGGGGGGGGGGGGGGGTATTGCAATACAAGCAATACAAAGAGAACCGGATACTTTTTCACACAAGTACATGGTACAGCAGGCCCATTTTAGTAATATGAAATGTTTGGTTTACATATTCTTTAACAAATATCTCACCAAAAAAATATCCTATTGCAGAGGATGCCTAAAATCTGACTTGTAACTTAGTGCAGACTTTTGGGGAAATCAGTGAGCCAATCACATAAGCAGGAAATTACATTGCTGGGGGCGCTGTGTACACCAACTGTGTACAGAGCGCCTTCAGGTTGTCATATTGTATTTGGAGTATTTAAGAAAATGACAGCGATGCAGATTGAAAAGGAAAGGATTTGTTCATTATCATCAAAGGAACACTAAAGTAAAATTTTTTTTTTTTTGTAAAATAACAAACATGTTATACTTACCTCCACTGTGCAGCTTGTTTTGCACAGAGTGTCCCCGAACCCTGTCTTCTGGGGTCCCTCAGTGGCTGTCTCAGGCTCCTCCTCGTAAGAGCTTTCGACCTTCATGCAAGCTCCCTCGCATGGTGGAAAGCTTTTGTGGGCGCGCTCTAGTGATACAGCGGCAAGCATAGCCACCCAATGTATCACTCGGCCTGCCCCCCGGCGCGCCGCGTCATTGGATGTGAATGACAGCAGCGCCAGCCAATGGCTGCGCTGCTATCAATCCGTTCAGCCTAGCCAATCAACGGCCAGGTTGGAAACCGAAGAAGATCACGGGGACGCGCGCAGGACTTTCGAGGGGTGAGGTAAGTAAAACGGGGGTTCCGGGGGGGGGCGGTACCGTCAAACATTTACCTTTACAACCCCTTTAAAGTGGTTGTAAACCCTTAGGCAGCGTACACACGGTCGGTCAAAACCGATGAAAACGGACTGAAGGACCGTTTCATCGGTCCAAGCCGATCGTGTGTGGGCCCCATCGGTCTGTTATCCTTTGGTCAAAAAAAAAAGAGAACTTGCTTTAAAATTTACCAATGGACTGATAACCGATAGGTCAAAACCGATGGTTAGTATGCAAAAGCATCGGTTAAAAACCTGCGCATTCTCAGAATCAAGTCGACGCATGCTTGGAAGCATTGAACTTCTTTTTTCTGCACGTCGTCGTGTTTTACATCACCGCGTTCTGACATGATAGTTTTTTTAACTTATGGTGTGTAGGCGCATCAGACCATCAGTCAGCTTCATCGGTTAGACCGACCGTGTGTACTCGGCCTTACAGACCACGTTAACCTACAGGTTAGCCTAGATTAAGGCTTACCTGTAGGTGCAAAAAATATCTCCTAAACCTACACGGTTTAGGAGATATTTGCAGAAAAGACTGGGCCGGTGTCTAAGGCGCAGGCACGCCGTAGACAACGGGGCAGGCGCACTGAGCGTGCCGTTTGTGAAGGCGATGATCGTGCTGGGAGTGACTTCATCGCGGCTCTGGCCAATCACAGCGCCAGAGCCGCGATACCTGGAAGTCAGTCGGGTATCATGGTGGGGGCACAGGAGAGGAACGAGAGTCGCTTCGGGGGCTTCGATCTCAGGTAAGTAATTCATAATGCCTTTCTTTTGCACATTTAAAAACAAAAGAAAAAATGTTTTAGAGGGTTTACTTCCTCTTTCAATTACATTATGACTTGTGTAGTTATTGTTTATGCAATATCATTTTATTTGTCCTTTTTTCCCATGAAAGTGGAGTAACCTTTAATTACGAAAGAGACCAATACTGATTTATGGCTGAGTGTGGGTCAAGCTAAGGAAATTTTACCATAATGCCATAATGACATTTCCACCCTCATCTCCTCTGACCCGTGATTTATCTCTTGACAGCTTTCCACACAGTGAGAATAATCTAAATAATAGCCCACAAGAATTTACTAATGTGACATTTAATTCAGCAGATTACTCAACGACCCGCTTTGATCAGCCTCAGTAACAATGTGCAGCAAGTCACATCCATCAATATCAGTTATAGAGACGCAGAAGACGAGAGTAATCTAGATTAAATGAGAGGTCCAGTCTAAACTTTTTTTTCATTAGTTGTTAATAGCAAAGCTGTTTCAATTTTTAAATAATTAAAGATCTAATAATCAATAATCTAAGAAAAATATTGTCTCTGGAAGGGCAACTAATATCCACTGAACCAGACACTTCGAAGATAAAGAAGGAATGGAAAATTTTGGGCTGGTTGGCGAACACGACCTACAGGTCCTTCTATGGTTAGGCCACATTTCTGTGGATATAAAACATTCCACACAAAGTGATTGGTGGCCATCGTGGCTTGGATCCTTCACATGCAGCTTTAGGCTTCATGTACACAATGCCTATTATGACCGCCGGCTGTGGGAAATCGCGAAACGCGGCAAAATCGTGCTGCAGTTTTGCCATGTTTTGCATCCAAAAACGTTCCTATCCTGAACGTGATTCTTCTGCGTTTAGTTAGAGGGAGGTTGAGCCTCCACTAACTGCGGCAGCACCTAAACGATCCTAAAAGCCTATGGGGTTGATTTACTAAAACTGGAGAGTGCAAATCTAGGTGCAGCTGTGCATGGTACAGTAGGTGCCGCCGATTATGTGTTTCCAGCACGATGGGATCGCGCTGGAAACCGGCGATGCGATGCTGTGCTTCTCGCGCTCGCCGCCCCCACGAGATGCTGCGGATCCATAGGAATCCATGTCATGTTATAACCAAAAACGTAAATGTATTTTATAGGGCTAAAATGATTAATCAATAAAATCGATAATGAAAATCCTTCGACCAAAATTTTCATTATCGATTTGTTGGTCTGCACGCACCTTCCTCCCTGCCTGTCAGTCCTGTCTCCGTCCAAGTGTTACACAATCCCCTGTGTACAAGCTGCTTTCTCAAAGTGGCACTCATGTGACCAGGTACGTCCACCTCTCACCTCCTCTCTGATGGCAGAGGGGTATTCTCAGCCCCGCCCGCTTTGCTGCCGCGAGGGGAGAAAGAGAGGAGAGAAGCAGGGGTAAGCGCCGAGTTGCGATAGAGTAGCGGCTTACTTTTAAAATACAATGGCAAAACATTGATTTTGGGATTTCTGGGAGGACAAGTGCCCCATCATTGGTGTCCCAGGGGGGAATTGTGCCCCATCATTGGTGTTCCTGGGAGAAATAGTGCCCCGTCATTGGTGTTTCGGGGAGAAATAGTGCCCCGTCATTGGTGTTCTTGTGAGGAATAGTGCCCCATCATTGGTGTTCCTGGGGGGAGAGAGGGTAGTGCCCCATCATTTGTGTTCCTGGGGAGGTGGGGGGAATAGTGCCCCATCATTGGTGTTCCTGGGGGGAATAGTACCCCATCAGTGGTGTTACTGGGGGGAATAATGCCCCATCATAGGCATTTCTGGGGAGAATAGTGCCCCATCATTGGTGTTCCGGGGGGGATGGTGCCCTATCATTGGGGTTCCTGGGGGGGATAGTGCCCCATCATTGGTGTTCCTGGGGGGTTTCTTGTACTATAAACCCCATCATGACAGTATACCTGTATATGACCTGTGTATACCTGTGTAACACTTTTTTTTTTCATTATTATTTTAAATAAATAAAAAATTGCATATTACGTTTTTTTAATGATCGGCCAACTAATCGATTATGAAAATACTCATTAGTTGCAGCCCTAATATTTTATTGGGATTTTATGTGATAGACCAACACAAACTGGCACATAATTGTGAAGTGGAAGGCAAATGATAAATGGTTTTCAAAATGTTTTACAAATAAATCTGTGAAAAGTGTGGGGTACATTTGTATTCAGCCCCCCTGAGTCAAAACTTTGTAGAACCGCCTTTCACTGCAATTACAGCTGCAAGTCTTTTTGGGGATGTCTCTACCATCTTTGCACATCTAGAGAGTGACATTTTTGCCCATTCTACTTTTCAAAATAGCTCAAGCTCTGTCAGATTGGATGGAGAGCGTCTGTGAACAGCAATTTTCAAGTCCTGCCACAGATTCTCAATGGGATTTAGGTCTGGACTTTGACTAACATGTGAATATGCTTTGTCCCTTGGCTGCTTCTCTGATTAATGCTCTCCTTGCCCGGCCTGTCAGTTTAGGTGGACGGTCATGTCTTGGTAGGATTGTAGTTGTGCCATACTCTTTCCATTTTCGGATTATGGATTGAACAGTGCTCTGTGAGATGTTCAAAGCTTGGGATATTTTTTTACAACCTAACCCTGCTTTACACTTCACAACTTTATCCCTGACCTGTCTGGTGTGTTCCTTGGCTTCATGATGCTGTTTGTTCACTAAGGTTCTCTAACAAACCTCTGAGGGCTTCACAGCTGTATTTATACTGAGAATTAATTACACACAGGAAGACTCTATTTACTAATTAGGTGACGTCTGAAGGCAATTGGTTCCACTAGATTTTAGTTAGGGATATCAGAGGGGCTGGATAAAAATGCATACCACATTTTTTACATATTTATTGAGATGAAGATTGCTTCCACTAACACCAAGGGTGGGGGCGGGGGGTATTATTTCATCCACTGACACCAATGATGAAGGGTTATAATTGCTTCCACTAACACCAAGGATGGGGGGGGGGGTATTATTGGATCCACTGACACCAATGTTGGGGGGTTATTGTTCCACCCAATGATACCAATGATGGGGATAGTAATGTGTCCATTAACACCAATGATGGGATGGGGGTTATAATTGCATTAACTGACACCACTGATGGGGGTTATTATTGCATCCACTGACATCAATGATGGAGGGTTATTATTGGGTCCACTGACACCAATGATGAAGAGTTATTGCTTCCACTAACACCAAGGTTGGGGGCAAGGGGTTGGGGGCAAGGGGTTGGGGGGATTATTGCATCCACTGACACCAATGGTGAAGGGTTATTATTGGGTCCACTGACACCAATGATGAAGAGTTATTGCTTCCACTAACACCAAGGGTGGGGGCAGGGGGTTGGGGGGATTATTGCATCCACTGACACCAATGATGAAGGGTTATTATTGCTTCCATTAACACCAAGGATGGAGGGGTTATTATTAGTGTTGCTCACGAATATTCGCATTGCGAATATTCGACTCGAATATAGCATATTCGAGAAATCGCGCTATATTTCGAATTTCGCGGTGAATATTCGCAATTCCGAATATTCGCATTTTTTCAATTTGATTTTTAAAACAGATCACATCCTATCGACGTCTAAAAGCATTGCTGGTATGATTAGAGACCCTGGGCCGAGTAGCTAAGCTGAGGCGATCCTTTTATGTTGCCAAATTGAAAAAAAAAAATTGCGATTTTTCGCTATTGCGAATGCGAAAATGATTGCGAATTTTCGATAACTGTGGTAGGAGAACTCTGATTGTCTCTGATGCAAAAGGGGGGGGCTTTGTGTATGTGTATGTTATGAATATTTGTATGTTTGATATTATTATTTTTTGTAAGAAGGAAAAAATTGCGCATACCTTAAAAAAGGGGAGAATACAGCAGCAACTCAAAAATGTTATACAACATAAATTAATACAAGACAGAAAATGGAGTCGCTCTACAAGAATAAAAAATATGTCTAGTGACAAGACATGTGGGCAAATTATAAAATAAGCAAGCGCAAATAACTTGTGAAATACACAGTGAAACAAATATATAAAGAAATATAGTCCCAATAATAGAAAAATAATCTTTCATAAAAATGTCTGATATGTGAAGTGAAAAAAAGTCCAAAGCATGCAGCATGAACGTGTTCAATCTTCAAGGTGTTTGATTGACAAACGGCTGTGACAGATGGATAGAGTAAAGAATCACCACCAATGCAAAACACTTTTTATTTTCTATTGTAAAATATCAAGAATATTCTGAGCCAATCAGAGTGCTCCTTCCGCATTTGCCGAATATTCGCAATTATTTTGTATTGTAAAATATCAAGAATATTCTGAGCCAATCAGAGTGCTCCTTCCGCATTTGCCGAATATTCGCAATTATTTTGTATTGTAAAATATCAAGAATATTCTGAGCCAATCAGAGTGCTCCTTCTGCATTTGCCGAATATTCGCAATTATTTTGTATTGTAAAATATCAAGAATATTCTGAGCCAATCAGAGTGCTCCTTCTGCATTTGCCGAATATTCGCAATTATTTTGTATTGTAAAATATCAAGAATATTCTGAGCCAATCAGAGTGCTCCTTCCGCATTTGCCGAATATTCGCAATTATTTTGTATTGTAAAATATCACGAATATTCTGAGCCAATCAGAGTGCTCCTACAGCATTTGTCGAAATTGCGCAATAAATATCGCATTCGCATGTTGCGATATTTCGATAAAATATCACGAATATTCTGAGCCAATCAGAGCGCTCCTCCAGCATTTCTCGAAATTGCGCAATAAATATCGCATTCGCATGTTGCGATATTTCGATAAAATATCACGAATATTCTGAGCCAATCAGAGTGCTCCTACCGCAGTTATCAAAAAATCGCAATTATTTTCGCATTCGCAATAGCGAAAAATCGCAATCATTTACTTTCGATAAAATATCACGAATATTCGAATTTAGCGAATATATCTCGAATATTCGAATATATATTCGAGATATATCGCGAAATCGAATATGGCATATTCTGCTCAACACTAGTTATTATTGGATCCACTGACACCAATGTTGGGGGGTTATTGTTTCATCCACTGACACCAATGTTGGGGGGCCATTGTTCCATCCACTGATACCAATGATGATACCAATTATTGCGTCCAATAACAGCAATGATTGGGGGGGGGGGGTTATTGCATTAACTGACACCTATGATGGGGGGTTATTATTCCATCCACTGACATAAATGATCTGTGGTTATTATTGCATCCAATCACACCAATGATGGGGTATATTATTGTGTCCACCGACACCAATGAATGAGAGAGGGTTATTATTTGTCCACTGACACCAATGCTGGAAAGTTATTATTGCGCTCACTGAAACAAATGCTGAAGATTGTTATTACCGCCAATAACACCAATGCTGAGGTTATTGTATTTACTGACATATTATTCATATAAAGGTTATTTGTAGTGCTGACATTGTGTCTTTTTTCAACCTCACCTACTATGTAACTATGTACTCCAACGTATTCTATCTAGCTATCTATCTATCAATCCACAGTTTTTGAATGACTGAAGAAAAAATTATTCTTACACAGGGGTCCTTTGCTGATATGCCCGCCACTGCGATCAGGGAAGGATAAATAAAGCCTCATGCACACGATCGGATTTCCGTCGGACAAAGCGTAGGACTTTTGTCCGAAGGGCTTTGGCTGTGAACTTGTTCTGCATACAGACGGCAAAACTTTGTCAGAATAAATACGACACTACGTGGTTTTTTCGGCTCTTTAGCGCCACACTTTGGGCAACTTATGCTAATGTTGTGCTACGGTTAGCCTTTAGGACTTCTGCCAGGTTTTAATACTGCCTGTATCACCTTTAGAAGAACCTCGCATTGGGCCAGATTCACAGAGTGTGGGCGCACATTACGCCGCCGTAGTGCTCCCAACGCTGCGCCAGCGTGGCGTGGGTTTCGTAGGCGTACACCGGCGTAGGTAGAAGTGGGTGTGACCCATTCAAATGAGGCGTGACCCAATGCAAATGATGGGCCGAGCGCCAGACAGGTACGTATCACGAACTGCGCATGCGCACACCCCCCGCGCCTGCCCCCCCCCGCCTGCTCACAACCACGCCGGCACAACTGCCTAAGCTGCGCCGGATCACTGCGTACGCCGTGAACGTAACGTACGCCCAGCCAGACACACGTCCAACGCACAATATGCCGGCTTGTGTTCCCTGGTGCAGACCTGAGCATGTCTGTTGCTGGGTTGCACCTCCTTTATTGGGAATAACTTTACGCCGGACGTACAACTAACGCGCATCTAGCGTAGCATGCGCCGGGCACACGTACATTCGTGAATCGCCGTATTTCCCTCATTTGCATGTTCGAATGACTAATCAATGGGAGCGGCACCATGCTCCCAACCATAAATGTGCGCCCACTCTACGCCGGCGTAAGCAAGATACGTCGGCGGGGTGTAGCCTGTTTTTAGGCGCATATTAGTTTGTGGGTCTGGCGCACAGATACGACGGCGCACATTTGCACTTACGTCGGCGTAACTTGTTATACGTCGGCGTAAGTGCTTTGTGAATCTGGGCCTTCCTGTTCTGGTGACATTTACACAGATAACAATATAAACCTATTCGATTTTTAAACCCTTTCCTACTTTGTCCAAAAAAAATAAAAAATACAATAAAAAATAAAGTTTTGGCTGCCGTTGGCTTTCTTTTCCAGGAATACAAATTCTGTTAACTGGTAACATTCACTAACATGAAGTTCTTTTACCGTAGCAGGGCTACATGCAAACCTTAAAGTGAAAGTGGAGCTGCACATTTAATGAGAACCATCTGGAAAGTATAAATCCAGGATGCAGTGTATAGTTCTCGTTACAAGCTCCTCGTTTTTTATAAAAAAAAAAAAGAAATCAATTTTGCCTTAGTAAAGGTTTTTTTTTTGCGTTCTAAAGCATGAAAACGATCCGAGCCGCTCTGCTTTGGCTTGCCAAGACATTTCTGCTCTTTATTAAGCCTCGACTTTGACATCTCCCCGTCATCAATACTCCATCAGGCAGAAGTAAATGCATCTATTCAAACAGAGCGTGGTGTAGGTTAAAGCCTATCCATCAAATATGCTAATGCCTTTTGAAGGGATGTTTTTTGTATTAGTTTAGTATTTTAATCAGGACTTTGAGGAGTACGTGTGTTGCTTTGAATGGAAATTATGCAGACTTACAGAAAAAAAAAAAACGTCCTATATTCAAAATCTACAAGCATATCAAATCTACTTAGCGTTGCCAGTATAGAATTTGTGCTCTGGATTCCATCAGAGGCCTTCACTGACTAATGAATTCACATCACGGAAAGAAAGAAAAAACATCCACGATGACAGAAATTCTGCATAAACTTGTTCAAATTAAACTTGGATTTTCCATAGGGAATGGAACGGTCTATATGTAAGCAGCTGGGTGGAAATTGAACCGTTTGTGCTGAAGTTTTATTTCTTTTCTTAACTTTCCGCTGTTGATTTAAATAGGCGTCTTTTTTTTTTGGTATTTCCTGATTAGCATAATAGCTTATTAAAATAGGGTGCTTGTACATATATGCATAGGTTTGGCTTGCAACATGAGAGGGAGGGTGATCGTGATGTTGAACAATAAACATGTCACAATGGGTCGTGGCACTCATCTTAACAGTCCGTTCCCATTACACTAATGTTAACAGTCTGCTTCTATTACACAAGCTGTACCATTTCATCTGGATGTGATAAATGCATATTGGGACTGATGGTAAAGGAGAACTCCAGGCAGAGCACAAAAGTCTCTAAAACAAAAAAGCTGCTTATTTGTCTGCCTACCGCTTGTCAGGAAAGCTAATGTTCAACATGAGATTTAACCGCTTGCAGGGGAGGGCTGGGCCAGGTGGCAGGGTGGCAATTGCCTCCCAGGCCACTCTAACTTATGTTCAAAATGTGCTACCATTTTATTTTTTACCACTAGCTGTTGCATTCCAGGAGTTGTAGTCCACGCTCAAGCTCCCAGTGGGTGGAAAACAGAGCAGCGCAGAGGAAACTACAACTCCCTGGGACTGGATTCTTGGAAGCAGACAGAGGCAGAGCATGCCAGGTAGTAGGGATGCAGGACTGGGCACTGGCTGCAACTTGACCCCAGGACCAGGAGCATTACCACCCCAGGAGGCCGTGGTGTGCAAGGACCTGCTGAGCTGGGATCACTGAGGTGAGAGACCCTGACACCCCTAGCTGACCCCCATCTCTCCCCCCCACCATACACCCCATGTAACCTGTCCCAGTGATCAGGCTGCTTGGTGAGCTGATTCGGTGATTCAATGGGCCACTTGACTTGCCCCCCAGGCCTAAGGCTGCCAGCCCTCCCCTGACCGCTTGCGACCGCCGCCGGTACATATACGTCGGCAGAATGGCACGGCACTTTCTATACCCACTGTACTTACTGTACCTGTGCTCCTTCACAGTAACCCATGAGAGCAAAGATGTCACTCCACTGGTCTTATGACAACATCAATTAATTGGTCTGAGCACCACCACAAGGGAGTATAATAATAATAATAATAATAATAATAATAATAATAATATAATAATAATAATATTTTACATCCATATCCAGAAGTATTGGGTAGAGTTATCAGCTGCAAAGGGTAGGGGTATGGGGATACAATTTCCAGAGACATTGTGACTTTGCCCTGCAAGGCAAGGTGGCATTGTCTCTTTAATCCTAAATGCAAAGTATGGAGAAGGTTTAGAGCTTCTTTATGGTTTTTATTGCAGTCTGGGTGATCACTGTTCTCAATTCCTGTCCTAGTGAGGCCTCGTACACACGATAGGTTAAACAGAGGACAACGGTCTGATGGACCGCTTTCATCGGTCAAAACCGTTCGTGTGTGGGCCCCATAGGTTATTTAACCATCGGTTAAAAAAAAGCCAACTTGCTTTAAATTTAACCGATGGATTCCTAACCAATGGGAAAAAAAACGATCGTTAGTAGGCGCAACCATCGGTTAAAAATCCACGCATGCTCAGAATCAAGTCGACGCATGCTTGGAAGCATTGAACTTCATTTTTTTAGCACGTCGTTGTGTTTTACATCACTGCGTCCTGACACGATAGTTTTTTTAACTGATGGTGTGTAGGCGCGACGGACCATCAGTCAGCTTCATCGGTTAACTGATGAAAACGGTCCGTTCTCATCGGATGGACTGATCGTGTGTACGCGGCATGAGAGGGAGTCGGGACTCCTGTTCCCTTGGATTTTTGTCTTGGAATACGAGAGGTGTCCCAAGACACAAAGTGAATGGAAATATCTCTGGAGGACAACACAATAATTCCCCAGTACACTCTCCAGCTAGTTAGCATCAAAAGCCCATAAAACTGCTGTTAGAGACTTATTGCAAAGACTTACCTGCACTTTCTGTCTCAGAGATGCAACAGGTTATGAGAAGAAATCTCTACAAAAATAGAGAAATTATCATCTAAGGTTTTGCCATTGGATGTCCCCTCGCCTCCTGTTCTGGTGATGACTAACATTCTGTAGGACAAAACACATTAGGACGGAGCTATGCAGTAACATCACCATGCTGGCTTGGACGGGCAACATTTTTTACTTTGTTCTTGGTCTTTACTTCCTCGCTTGTGAATATTTTAATATGTTTTAATCAACTGAGTGGAAAGATACTACAACAGAAGGAAAAGCCATCCATACGGAAACACTAATAAGCCATATGAGACCTCCTGCATACGTAGGTCTGATTCTCTGGTAAGCAGATTTTGAGGCCTCGTACACACAAATTCAGCCAGAAACTCGATCGGAGCTGAATTCTGCCGAGAAACCCGGCGTGTGTACACTTTCGGCCGAGGAAGCCGACGAGTTCCTCGTCGAGCCAAATAGAGAACATGTTCTCTATTTCCTCGTTGTTCAATGAGGAAAGTTGGCTCGCCGAGATCCTCGGCGGCTTCACACAGAACTCGACGAGCAAAACGATGAGTTTTGCCCGTCGAGTTCCTCGGACGTGTGTACGGGGCCTGAGAAGTGGTGGCCAGAGCACTGGAATTAGTATAGGTGTTTGCAGGATCATTCAGCACAGTGGACTTTTTACTGGAACTGTATATTTTTGGGACTGCTCTCACCTGTTATGGTTGATTTGTTTGATTTTAATTTTATTGATTTTTTTTACAGCGCAACACGTGGTAAGTTTTGAGTGCTGCTGTTTTATTCACAGATTTTATCACTAATCATTGGAGTTTAATTTAATTAGCACTAAGCACGGTTAATTTTTCATTTCGCTAATACATCACCCTTGGCGAAGCATTAATCCAGTGACCAGCTGATGCTGGAGCTGGGCAATGTTACCGAATAAGGTATTTCTGCCATTCTGCTCCCCTATATCCATCCCAACAAAGATGTTAACATTGCTTTAAAATAATATTGGAGAAGAGGTCTATTTTTATATAAAGGAAGATAAGATCCTAGCCATTACATAAAGCATTTTTAAATATATGTCTATAATTTTAGAGGTATTTATATATCTAGAATAACACACAAAAGTTCCCCGACACTCAGGTTTGGTAGCCAACAAAATAAACCTGAATAATCCTGCTTCTACTATGCCAATAATAACTAAGGTTTCAGTTTGCATATACTCATATATTTATATATATATATATATATATTAGTCACCATTGAGCAGCCTCTGTACATTGTGGTCCCTACAACGGAGTATGCATATTGGGACATATGCCACAATAAATACGTTATCCAGATGGTGACAATCTCTCTCCACGCCAGGTGGTCCCTTCAGTCCACTCCAGTCCAAAGAGCACTGACAGTCCCGCTCCCGGATTGCCTTGCTCCTGTCCCGCAGACCCACATACGAGGCTCCAACCGCTCCACTCAACTCAGCCTTGCATTATGATATCACATGCTCAAGCACCGCCATCACCAGACCCACCGACGTCGCCCCAAACACACTGTAGCAGGCACTCGGATGGTCTCGGTCGGCTCTGGCATATGCAGTTCTGAGCCAAACTTCACAGCCATATTATTTACTGGCAACCTTTTCCTGTCACTGGCATTTACTGGCAGGAGAAAAGTGGCCATTTTTTACTGGCTGTCAGTAAAAATACTGACGGAATTCAGCTTTATGTATACGTACTGTATCTCTATGAGCCTTCTTGTCTTAAAAGAGAAGTTCGGGTTTTAAAAAAAATTAACATTTATACTTACCTGGGTGGCTGTACTCTGCTGGCTCTAATGCCGCGTACACACGATCACTTTTTGTGATGAAAAAAAACACGACATTTTTCCAACTTCATCATTAAAAATGATGCTGCCCACACACCATCGTTTTGAAAAATTATGAACAAAGCGACGGCACTCTAAAGGGGAAGTTCTATTCGCCTTAAGGCTGCTATTAGCTGGTTACTTGTTAGTAAAAGACGATTCGTGCTTTTTTGTCTGTTACAGCGTGATGAATGTGCTTACTCCATTATGAATGGTAGTTTTACTTCCCGTCTCATAACTTGCTTCTGGGCATGTGCGGGTTTAAAACGTTGTTTTTGCCCACATACGATCATTTTTTATGACACAAAAAATGACATTTAAAAAAATGACATAAATTGAAGCATGGTTTTTCATCACAAAAAGTGATCGTGTGTACGGGGCATTAGACTGAAGCCTCGTACACACACTCGTTTACTCGGCAAGAACCAGCAAGAAAACTTGCCTGCAGAGCTTTCTTGCCGAGTATACAGAGCTTGCGTACGAGGCTTTCAGGTTTCTCGTCAAGAAAACTGCCTAAAATCTCGACGAGAAAAAGAGAACCTGCTCTCTATTTTCTCGTTGTGATTCTCTGCAGTGTTCTCCTGCCGAGAAACCCAAGAGTGTGTATACTTACCTGTCGCCGTGGAAACCCACGCATGTTCGAAATGACTTTGACGCATGCGCAGTAGCTTCCTAGGCATAGGTAGGGTGCAACAAGATGGAGGCGACGGCATAGAATGTGACGAGCACATGCTCGTCATACGCCATGATGTCACCGCGTTCTTGCCTTTCAAAAGAACAGCGGTTCTTTTGAAAAGAGTGCCTGTACACTCGGGCGGCTAGAGATTCTTGCCAAGAATCTCGTCAGGAAAAACTATGTTTTTTTCCTGACGAGATTCTGGCCCGTGTGTACAGGGCTTGAGAACTGAGTGAACAAACACTGCTGTTCGCTCAGCTCTCGGTCGTCAGACTGCAAAGAGCCAGTGAAGGTCAGTTAGCGTCTCTCTGCTCTGTCCCTCCAGCACTCAGTGGAGCGCTGGGCTGTGGAGAGGCCAGAAGCGGCTGGTTTAGACTCGGTGAGAGGCTGATCCAGCTGCTGGTCCAGGAATCTGGGTGGATAGCGATCATTTAGTTGGGATCTTTCCCGACCCTGGAGCGGCTGAGTGACGTCAGCTGATAATGGGCTTTAGCCCACTGTCGTCTGGAAATGGGTCACAGGAGTACAGAACTGTGATCCCCAGGAAAAGTATAGCCAAATAGCCGTGGCTATACTTCTCCTTTAATTATACCTGTATTTTTTTTATCCTGGTGATCTAAGGGTAAAGAGGAAATCTCTCTGATGGAGTCAGGCCTCGTACACACGACCGAGGAACTCGTCGTAAATGAAACATCGTTTTCCTCGACGAGTTCCTTGTTAGGCTTGTCGAGAAACTTGACAAGCTTTCTTTGCGTACACACTGTCGAGACCAAATCTCGTCGCTCTCAAACGTGGTGACGTACAACACATACAACGGCACTATAAAGAGGAAGTTTGATTCCACTGGTACAACCCTTGGGGCTGCTTTTGCTAATCTCATGTTACTGCGTGTTAAAGCGGGAGTTCACCCATACATTTTTTTTACCCTTAGATTGATGCTCATTTTGTCTAGGGGAATCGGCTAGTTGTTTTAAAATCGAAGCTGTACTTACCGTTTTAGAGAGCGATCTTCTCCGCCGCTTCCGGGTATGGTCTTCGGGACTGGGCGTTCCTATTTTGATTGACAGTCTTCCGACAGGCTTCCGACGGTCGCATCCATCGCGTCACGAGTAGCCGAAAGAAGCCGAACGTCGGTGCGGCTCTATACTGCGCCTGCGCACCGACGTTCGGCTACTTTCAGGAAAATCGTGACGCGATGGATGCGACCGTCGGAAGCCTGTCGGAAGACTGTCAATCAAAATAGGAACGCCCAGTCCCGCAGCCCATACCCGGAAGCGACGGAGAAGATCGCTCTCTAAAACGGTAAGTACAGCTTCGATTCTAGCCGTTTCCCCTAGACAAAATGAGCAGGAATCTAAGGTTAAAAAAATGTATTTCCGGGTGAACCTCCACTATAGTAAAAGTTTGGTTAGAGACGATTTGCACTTTTCAGTCTGTTACAGCGTGACGAATGTGCTATCTCCATTACAAACGCTACTTTTACCGAAAGGTCCCGTCTCATACTTTATTCTGAGCATGTGCGGGTTTCTAAGCATACACACGAACGTGTTTCTCGTCGAAAACCAGCCCGACGAGGAACACGAGGATGAAATTGAGACTCCCGACGAGTCTGTGGACTACATAGTAGTGTCGCCATGAAAGACATTGAAGACAGGCATTTTCTTTTGTAAGTCCCCTTTGTAGTGCATGCAGTCAATGCACCCTACTCCAGTTTTTTAGCCACAATATTCTACACCTTGAATCCAGACAAACTGTATATGAAAAAAACAGAACTCATATTCTCACTTTCATATTCACAACAAGCTATTCTAGGCATTAAAATGATCCAAAGGAAAACACTTGTATGTAATTATGTTCATTTTCCCCAAATAAAACACCATGATGGATTACTTGCATTTATAGTTTCCATTGAATGATACGAATTTGATGAATTAGTAAAAAAGAAAACTGCACAATTTTTACATGAAAATTTGCTGGTTGTCCAGATGTGGCTGTGATAAATGGGTTCCTGAATTCGGAGACAGGTATATGTATCAAGCATAGTTGGTGGAAAATGAACAAGCCCAGTCCTAAAATTTATATCTTTAAAAATACTATGAAAGGGTTTGTTGATGAATGGAAAAAATGGAGAAGCATAGGCCCTTCTATTTTATGAAAATTGCTCCATTTGTCAAACATACCTGCAGGTGCACGCTGACATTCTCATTTACACATTGCAACATTATGTATACTTGAAGATTAGTACTCATGGTTTTAATAAATGCCATAACACGTCATTCTTTGAAAGGTAACGAACGCATAGTGTTGTTTTATATTTTATTTATGTCCAGGCTAAAATCACAGTTTAAAAACATGCATATTTTTTAGTTAGGTAAGTATGAAATATTGCATACGTAAAATTTGTATTTACATTTCTAGCTTTATGATCATTTTCTCATTTACCAGCATATTCTAAACTGCTGTGTTGAATTTTTATTTATTTTATTTTAACCACTTGCTTACTGGGCACATATACCCTCTTCCAGCCCAGGCAAAATTTCAGCTTTCGTGCTTTCAATGACAATTGCGCGGTCGTGCGACATGGCTCCCAAACAAAATTGATGTCCTTTTTTTCCCACAAATAGAGCTTTCTTTTGGTGGTATTTGATCACCTCTGCGGTTTTTATTTTTTGCGCTATAAACAAAAATAGAGTGACAATTTTGAAAAAAAACAATATTTTTACTTTTTGCTATAATAAATATCCAATTAAAAAAAAAAAAATGTTTTCTCAGTTTAGGCCAATACGTATTCTTCTACATATGTTTGGTAAAAAAAAAAATCGCAATAAGCGTATAGTGATTGGTTTGCGTAAACGTTATAGCGCCTACAAAATAGGGGATAGAATTTTTAAACATTTTTTTTATTATTATTTTTTACTAGTAATGGCGGCGATCTGCGATTTTTGTCAGGACTGCGATATTACGGCGGACACATCGGACACTTATGACACATTTTTAGGACCATTAACATTTATACAGGGAACAGTGCTATAAATATGCACTGATTACTGTATAAATGTGACTGGCAGGGAAGGGGTTAACACTAGGGGGTGATCAAGGGGTTAATGTGTGCCCTGCTAGGTGATTCTTACTGTGGGGGGAGGGGACTGACTGGGGGAGGTGATCGCGGGTGCCTGGCGGACATCGCGGCCACCAGGCACGCGCATCGGCACCTGAGTGACGCGGCGGCGCGCGCGCCCCCCCCAGTGGCGGGAGGCTGTATATTGACGGCCTCCCGGGATTTTAGAGCCACCTTGTGGCCGTAAAAACTCGACGGGCGGATGGGAAGTGGTTAATAAACGAAAGCAAGTGAAGTATTGTTGGTTCACTACCTAACAGGTAAGAAACAGGTAAGAAAGCTGCCGCTCCAGGTGAGCTCACTAGGGTAATTGATGTCCACTCAGAAGCAGATGGGTGCTGGCAATGCACTGGATGTGCAAAAAACGACAAGGATATGGACAGCCGCACTCCAGTAACTTGAAAAAGAAAACCTAGAAGAAAACCTAGAAGAAAAAAAAAGAAGAGGGAAGGGGTAAAGCTAGGGGCCCCCCTCCATTAGTGCAGAGCCATATTCCTTGGAGCAGACATAGAGGGACCAGTGCATTTTTAAAAACAATTCTCCTTTCTGCCTTGCAAAGTTGCGGTAATGTTCTCCATAGTGTAAATATCAGCTACTTTGGTGAGACACAACAAGATCATAGGGTGTGCTTCCTGCTTCCATAAGGCCAGAATGCAAGTCTTAGCAGCATTCAGAAGATGAACCAATATTGAATTTTTATATTTATGCTTAGAGAGATCTGAAGAAGATATCTGTCTGGGTCTGGACCCAGATCGTACTCCGTAAGCTGTTTTATGATGTCTCGCACCTTGGCCCAAAACCCTTCCAATTTACTTCTAGATATGCCTTCACACAGCCTAGCAGCCAGATGTCCCCCGGGATAGTCCCAAACTCCGGCCTAGCAGCCCGGGTCAGATGACACGCATCCACCCAGACAGCCGTCCAGGTGGGACAGAACACAGATCACCTGACTCCACCGAATATATAGGTTCTCCCAGCAGGCCAAGGGATTCAAGAAAACCCCTGCCCATTGGCTGAGATACCCCACATACCCATAACTTGACCTTGGGTTGCCCTTCTCATATCTAGTACCACCAAGTACCCGGCCACCTAGTGGTAGAAGAGAAGAGTGCAACAAGGCCAAACTTAGGAAAAAGATCTCTATCAATCAACCAGGAAAACTACTCCTGGCAAGTAAATTTGTGAGGACCTCCCTGCCTAAACTACCGAGTGGTACATCTATATAACAACAAAAGATGGTCAGGACAGCCGCACTCCAATCCAACGTAACTTTAATGTAAAAAAATGGAAACAGGCACTACAAATCACAGCAACGGAACCTAGGACAGCTGACACGTTTCACACTAACTTCAGTGTTTACTCATAGCTTACTCATGAGCTATGAGTAAACACTGAAGTAAACACTGAAGTTATTAAAGGGGGCTCCCAGATTCCGATAAGCCCCCTGCCCGCAGACCCCGACAACCAATGGCCAGGGTTGTCGGAAAGAGGCCCTGTCCTTATCAACATGGGGACAGGGTGCTTTGGGGTGGGGGGGCCGCAGGGCGCCCCCCTGCCCCAGAGCACCCAACTCCCCCATGTTGAGGGCATGCGGCCTGGTACGGCTCAGGAGGGGGGGGCGCTCGCTCGTCCCCACTCCTTTCCTGACCGGCCGGGCAGCGTGCTTGGATACAGGTCTGGTATGGATTGTGGGGGGACCCCCACGACGTTTTTTTGGCGTAGGGGGTTCTCCTTACAATCCATACCAGACTTAAGGGCCTGGTATGCCCCCAGGGGGAAACCCATGTCGGTTTTTTATTTAAAATTCGGCGTGGAGTTCCCCCTCATGATTCATACAAAACGCCGTGGCTAGAATTGGTGGGAATCCAAGTCGGATCCCCGTTGCTTCTATGAAGGCTTTTTCCCCATCGCAGCGAGCCGGCTCGGCGCTGGCTCCCGCGACGGGGCTCGTAGGTGGTCAATCTCGCAGAGAAAGGGAGCGAGATTGACACAATATCGTGGTGACCTACTGTATATGGAGGTTTTCTATTTGTGTGTGTGTGTGTGTTTTTTTTTTACTCTATTGGTTGAACTTGTTTTCTCTGTTGTTCGAACTGGATGGACTTTTTTTTTTTTTTAACCAGATTAATTGGGGCAGCACAGTGGTGTAGTGAGTAGCACTTTCGCCTAGCAGCAAAAGGGTCGTTGGTTCGAATCCCGACCACGACACCATCTGCCTGGAGTTTGCATGTTCTCCCTGTGCCTGCGTGTGGGTTTCCTCCCACACTCTGGTTTCCTCCCACACTCCAAAGACATGCTGGTAGGTAAATTGGATCTTGTCCAAATTGGCCCAGAATATATATGTATATCTGTGTGTCCCAAGCGTGTCACGATCCTACGGGGTAAAATGACCGCAGCAGCCAAGCAGACACTGGCTGGAAAAAGCGCCCAGAGGCGATTCAGTTCGCATGAGTAGCGCTATACAAGTCATTCATTCATTCAATTGTGATAGTTTTAGCCATCAACACAATGATTTCTCTTTTCTTCTATACTTTAACAGAACTTGTTTCCACATGTGCCCTGTATACTGACAATCTTTAATGTAGGACAGCCATGCCTTGTACATTAAGTACGCTGTATGAAAAACAAAATAGCACAAGATGCAATCAATAGGCCTTATTTAATTAGAGATGAACAAAAATAACATGTTTATCTAAGTATTGTTGTCCCAGCTTGCACAGATCCTCCAGCAATTTTCTGTCTCCCTAGCCAAATGCTTCAGCCGTTATATAGACGTCACCGATCACCATGGAAAAAAATACATGCAGATACATCAGATTAATAATTGCAGATGTACACTGGCAGCATTGAGAAACAGACTCCGCCACTCTGAAACTGTATCCTCGCTGATAACCCTGTGTTGACTGAAGATAGCCTATTAATATGGAACATGAATTTCCTGTGCTGACTGACCTTTTCTAGTAGATCCAGTGTGTTTTTTTTTTTTTTTTCGAACAGGTTGGCTTAAAAAGGTTTTCTACTATACCTACAGATTTATCTAATCCCCTCTTAAACATCTTTAGAGTTTAAAGGGAGACTTTGTTCTACAATTACATATCCCTTACCACTGCACTCTATATGCTGCGTTGTATGTTTTATAGTCCTGGCTGGTGCACTCTCTTGTGCATTGGCCTATGCAGCTCTTGCTCCCTCCATGCAGTTTCCCCTGCTGCCAGTGCTGGCTCCATGCACGATGCTCTTAGGGTGACCGCGTGTTCCGGATTGCCCGGGACAGTCCCGCATTTTGAAGGTCTGTCCCGGGCACCTTCATTCCAGGACAATACAGTGTCCCGGAATGAAACTAACACAACCACAACCTGGGTCAATCTGATGCCCCCAAAAAAGGCCGCCACATCACCGCTTTACTCACTGACAGTACTTGTCCTGACCGGTAATTGCCTGGAGGAGCACAATCCCACCCCCTGCTTGTGATTGGAGAAATCATAAATCCCAACTCTTGTGTCCAATCACTGTGCTGTGATTCGTTACAGCACAAGCTGATTTTTGGGAAGGGGGGTGTCCCTGACGACGTCATTGTATGACGAAACGTACGTCGGGAAAGGAGACGTATTGACGTGTGGCGTTACAGTCCTGTGTGGACGGGCGTTCGTGAGAGCTGGCCAGCTTTACCATTTTATCCCATGCTTTTATGAAGAAACCATGTTGTAAGTGCAATTTTTCTATTAAATTTGTGTTTATTTTACGGTACATTACTATTGTGAGTATTATTTCTTTCTGGGTTCATACTGCTACCCACGCATACCTGGAGGATCCCACATACCGGTGTTTGTTGCAGTTCCATCACAAGGCCCGGGCTGGGGTTTACAGTCGCAAGCTGGTTATGCTTGACATCTGGTAAGCTTGCATCCCTTACGATGATCTTTATTGGTGGTGGTTTATCAGCATACGATTCACTTTGGAATTATTCATTGCACCCTTAATAGGACTTCCTTATCAATGAACATTTTTATTGTCTTCCATTTTTGATTCACTTCATTGGATTTTGTAATTTTTTGTTATTTAATTTTTATAGCGCAACTACATTTTTTCTTCTTTTTCTTCTTAATCTAGACTTACCGACCTGCCATGCCAGAGCATGAGGTTGTAGGAAATTTCAGAGGGTATGCCACGGGTTGAGCACCCCGGGGCTACATATTCCTGATTGCTTCACTCTTTGTACTATGTTACATAGTTGGTAAAGGTCTGTAACTCCAAACAGTAATGCAAGGCTTTCTCCCTGGTGTGGAGTGTCGTGTTTGCCCCCTCCCTTGGACTACCGGAGAGTCAGGACGCTCTCTACATTGCAGATAGAGAAAGGAGCTGCATGTTAGTGGGTGTCCTGACTCTCATGTAGTCCAAGGGAGGGGGCGAGCATGACACTCCACACCAGGGAGAAAGCCTCGCTTTACTGTGTGTTACAGACAGAAGAACAGGAAGTGAGGATTTCTCAGAAGAAATAAGGACATTTAAAAGCAAAATGGAAGGATGAGGTAAGTGAAGGAGGACTGCACTAATGTAAAGGAAGCTTATTAGGAAAAAAAATTGTACTTTTACAATCCCTTTAACTGTATTTATTTTTTTCCTTTTGTAAATCTTTACAAATTTCTATAATAAAAATGTCAACAAAAATATATTATAAAAAGTTAATCTAAACCTGAAACCCAAAATGCAATAAATACTGCAGCTTAAGAGGGCTTCTTTTGCTTTTTTTTTCACCTGGTAATCCAACAAAAAACACACTTCTTGTCCTTGGATGGCTAAATCGCTCCTCCATGTATCTATGAAATTTACTGAAAATATTCTTAGCTTGAAAAAAGTAAACTAAAGCAGCCACCACATCTACAGTCCATACTCTGCATTATATAATACATTTTTTTTGGGCTCCTGGGCTTAGTTATCCTTTAAACAGAATCTCTCAGGTTACAGGAAAATTCTGCGAGGGGGCTTTAAACACATATGTGTCAGTCTAGGTGAGATGTTTCCTGGGAAGCACTGACACTGACCGATCCTGGCATTCAGTCCAAGCAGGGCGGAACCACTTCCTCTTGTCACTTGACTTTCACTTCTGTTCTCTGATTAGAGAGACGGTGTCACAGTAACAGATTCATAACTTTATCCTTCAACTTCATCGGAGCGTGAAGTGTAGCTGGAGATCATGACTAACTGAAGTTATTTATATATGTTCCTTTCAGTACCCCACAAAGCAAAGCAACTCTGAAAATAAAGCAGGCAAGATTTACTTTAGCTTAACCACTTAAAGGGGTTGTAAAGGTTTGTTTTTTATTTTCTAAATAGGTTCCTTTAAGCTAGTGCATTGTTGGTTCACTTACCCTTTCCTTCCATTTCCCTTCTAAAAAATGTTCTTTCTTTGTTTTCTTTGTCTGAATTTCTCACTTCCTGTTCCTCCTCAGTAAGCTGTTCTGGCTGACTAAACACCACTCGCATGATGGGGGCAAGCTTACTGAGGAGAAACAGGAAGTGAGAAATTCAGACAAAGAGAAAAAAACATTTATAGCTGGATTCAGAGAGAGTTAGATACGCCGACCTAACTCAGAATCTGCGCCGTTCTAAGTTTAAGTGTATTCTCAAACTGAGATACACTTAAACCTATCTAAGATACGACAGCCTTCGCCGTCGTATCTTAGGGTGCAATATTTAGGCTGGCCGCTAGGTGGCGCTTCCGTTAAGTTTGGCGTAGAATATGTAAATGACTAGATACGCCTATTCACAAACGTACATGCGCCCGTCGCAGTAAAGATACGCCGTTTACGTAAGGCGTTTTCAGGTGTAAAGTTATTCCATCAAATAGCTGGACTAGTCAATGTTAAGTATAGCCGTCGTTTCCGCGTCGAAATTTGAAAATTTTACGTCGTTTGCGTAAGTCGTCCGTGAATAGGGCTAGACGTAATTTACGATCACGTCGAAACCAATACGTCCTTGCGGCGTACTTTGGCGCAATGCACACTGGGATATGTACACGGACGGCCCATGCGCCGTTCGTAAAAAAACGTCAATCACGTCAGGTCACCCTCCGTTAACATAAAACACGCCCCTTCATCCTAATTTGAATTAGGCGCGCTTACGCTGGCCCTATTTATGCTACGCCGCCGTAAGTTAGGAGGCAAGTACTTTGTGAATACAGTACTTGCCTCTCTGACTTAAGGCGGCGTAGCGTAAATACGATACGCTACGCCGCCTTAAAGTTGCGGCGGCGTCTTTGAATCCAGCTACTAGAAGGGAAATGGAAGGAAAAGGTAAGTGAACCAACAATGCACGAGCTTAAAGAAACCTATTTAAAAAATAAAAACGAACCTTTACAACCCATTTAAGGACCAGAAGGATTTGCCCCCTAAATGACTAGGCCATTTTTTGCGATACGGCACTGCGTCGCTTTAACTGACAATTGCGCAACGCTGTACCCAAACAAAAGGTATGTCCTTTTTTCCCCCATAAATAGAGATTTCTTTTGGTGGTATTTGATCACCTCTGCAGTTTTTTTTTGCGTTATAATTATATAACCTATATTATTATATTACAATTTATGATTTTGTTTTTCAAACTTTATCATACCCGGGATGCCTGCTAGACTCTTGTTTGGACAGATTTAAGTGAGTTATTCCTAAGAATTACAGGCCTACAATGTAAAACGCCAAATTTCCTTGCAAAATAATGGTACCGCTTTCAGCACCTAAAATCTGAAATAATCATACCGCCAGGGAGGTTAAGCTAGTGCATTGTTGGTTCACTTAACTTTTCCTTCGATTTCCCTTCTAAATGTTTTTTTTCTTTGTCTGAATTTCTCACTTCCTGTTCCTCCTCAGTAAGCTGTTCTGGCTGACTAACCCCCAACCAGAACGACTCAGATGATGGTGGCAAGCTTACTGAGGAGGAACAGGAAATGAGAAATTCAGACAAAGAAAAAAAACAAAGAAAAAAAACATTTGAGTAATCAACTCAAAAACACTGAAAACTCAGTTGCAGAATTGTCGCTGTCATTACTTTTCTTTACTTATGACGAATTTCCCCACAAATCGCTATCGCTCAATTCTGCAAGTGGCTATAATTTATTATCGCTGTTTTCTAGCTGATCTAAAACCATTTTTGACATAAAGGGACACTTTTGGTTGCTATGGACAATCTACAGTTTGCAGGGAGAAAAAAAGGTTTTTATTATATAAAATAACATGTAGGGCACTGGGAAGACCACTAGGGACAAGGGGGGTGTATTTTTTACATACAGTACTGTAATCTGTAAGATCTGATGTGTTTATTTACTTTTTTGAATTTGGTGCCGTTCTCCGCCCCCGTGTGTCGTAACGTCGCAGGGAACGGAGATCGGCGGCACACAGGCACTGTGTGAATAGAGCGAGGTCCTGCTCGCTCACACAGCGGGGAGGCATCGCAGGATCCAGGGACAAGGCAAGTAAACCATACCTGTGGATGCTGCGAGGCGAGCCCGAGTCTGGCTCGGGGATACCGATTTTGGTCCTGAAATCTTACCCCGAGCCAGACTCAGGAATACCGCCAGGGGGGTTAAAGGAACCTATTTAGAAAATAAAAAAACAAACCTTTACAACCCCTTTAATGCATATTGTTGTAATAATCCTCAACTAGCTAAATGTACATCCATGCCATATGATGGGGAACGATGGTCATCTTTATTATCCTGCTCATACAATTACTCACTACAGAAAACACACCAAGGGCCAGATTCACGTAGAATTGCGGCGGCGTAACGTATCGTAGATACGTTACACCGCCGCAAGTTTTCATCGCAAGTGCCTGATTCACCAAGCACTTGCGTGAAAACTTACGCTGGCAGCCTCCGGCGTAAGCCCACGTAATTCAAAAGGGCGTGTGCCATTTAAATTAGGCGCGCTCCCGCGCCGGACCTACTGTGCATGCTCCGTTTTTAAATTCCCGTCGTGCTTTGCGCGAAGTGACGTCATTTTTTCGAACGGCGACGACGTGCGACGTGCGTAGCGTACTTTCGTATTCCCGGACGTTTTACGCAAGACAAAAACATTTTTAAATTTCGACGCGGGAACGATGGCCATACTTTAAACAGCACATACGTGTGCTGACTAAAGTTAGGGCAGGTCAAACGACGCCTAAAATTGTGACGGGAAACTATACTAGCGACGACGTACCGAACGCGAAAATCCGTCGTGGATCGCCGTAACTGCTAATTTGCATACCCGACGCTGGAATACGACGCGAACTCCGCCCAGCGGCGGCCGCGGTATTGCTTCCTAAGATCCGACAGTGTCAAACAATTACACCTGTCGGATCTAAGGGCTATCTATGCGTAACTGATTCTATGAATCAGTCGCATAGATACTCTGAGAGATACGACGGAGTATCTCCGCTGTGAATCTGGCCCCAAGTTCCTTCTATTTAGCTTAGGATATCTGGTTATGTTTTAGTTAGTATCTGAAATCCCTCCCAGGACTGTTCAGTTAACTTTCTGGAATAGCGTGTCTAAGGCCCCGTACACACGACAGAGGAACTCGACGTGCTTGGCACGTCGAGTTCCTCGTCTCGTTTTGGGATGAAGCCGCCGAGGAGCTCGGCGGGCCGCCTTCTCCTATAGAACAACGCGGCCAACGAGAAAATAGAGAACATGTTCTCTATTTTCTCGTCGAGCTCCTCGGCGGCTCCATCGAGCCAAAACTGTACAGACGACAGAGATTCTCGGCAGAATCCGGGTTTTGACCGAGTTTCTCGGCGAATTCTGCCGAGAATCTCTGTCGTGTGTACGAGGCCTAACACTCTGCTTCTCTCAGCATTTGCTAAAAATGAAGAAGTTGTGTGTGCTTTGGCCGAACGCCAGATCCTGAGATACTCTTGATCAAGCACGTTCAGCCTGGTCATAGCCAAAGTTCAGCACCACAACAGTATGAACTGTAATTCGTCTCTACTAATAGAAGATTACCATTGTTTGGGGTAGTGGGTCCTGCACTTTGAGGGCCCCTTGCCTCCAGTGAGGAATCCTCGGTATGATTTGGTGAGATTTTGTTGCCTCGGTAGATGGGCAACTAAGCTGTTTTGATAAATTTGACACTCAGAACAACTATTGTAGGAGAAAGCCATACAACTACTAAGGGGCTCAGCAACTGGGTGGTCCAGTACCATCTGCAGGCTGCAATACAAACTCATGGAAATTATTTTGGATACAAAGTAAATGTGTAGTGGTCTCCTCATCTTCCAAGGACCTGATGGTGACCCCCAGTGCCAGGGAAAACTGACGTTCCTCCTCAGGGTGCAGGTTACTAGGCATAATGGGCCAGATTCACAAAAGAGATACGACGGCATATCTCCTGATACGCCGTCGTATCTCTGTGATCCGCCCGTCCTAACTATGCGGCTGATTCATAGAATCAGTTCCGCATAGATAGCCCTAAGATCCGACAGGTGTAATTGAATTAAACCGTCGGATCTTAGTATGCAATTCTAGGCCGACCGCTAGGTGGCGAGGCCATTGCGGTCGGTGTAGAATATGCAAATGACTAGTTACGGCGATTCACGAACGTCCGCGTTACCCGTCGCTCTAACTTTACGTTGTTTCCGTCGAGATACGCGTCGTAAAATTAGGGCTGAGCCCTAGGTGTTCTAAGCAATGTTAAGTATGGCCGTCGTTCCCGCGTCGAAATTTAAAAAATCACGTCGTTTGCGTAAATCGCCCGTGAATGGCGCTGGAGGGCATTTACGTTAACGTCTAAACAAATGACGTCCATGCGACGTCATTTAGCGCAATGCCCGTCGGGTAATTTTCCAGACGGAGCATGCGCGGGAACGCGCCTAATTTAAATGGTGCCCGCCCCATTTGAATTAGGCGGGCTTGTGCCGAGCGGATTTACGTTACACCGCCGCAAGTTTACAGGTAAGCGTTTTGAGAATCAGGCACTTACGCTGTAAACCTGCGGCGGTGTAACGTAAATGGGATACGTTACGCTGCCGTGGAGCAACGTAAATGTATCTGAATCTGGCCCAATATTCCTCCACAGGTAATCTGCCTTCAGGTTCCACCTTTAGCTGCAACTGCTGCATTGTTTTAAATGTGCTTTATGGTAATCTGCCTTCAAATTCTTTATCTCTGTCCATATCACTGTGATGTTTATTTTGATTTCTTATTGCCTACACCTAAATTATGAGCTGATCTTATCGTTATAATCGTGACCCTTCTGATCTCTTGCTGTGTCTTGTAGCCTAGGTTCACATTGGAGCGTTTTGTCCTGCGATTTGAGAGATCAAATCGCACGACAAGTCGCAGCCTATTGGAGGCAATGGCACTGTTCCAATCAGTGCGACACCGATTTTGCAGTGCCGCACTGATTTGAAAAAGTAGTTTCGATACTACTTTTGCCGATTTTAGGTGCAACTTCAATAGACATCTGTGCATGAAGCCACACAGATTTCTATCAAGTAGCACCTGAAATCGCGCTGACCTTGCTACTTTGAAATTGTGCTAATTGAACTGAAGTAGCACGATTTCAAAGTAGCATCAATGTCTGAACCAGGGCATAGTCTGCCTTGGTGTGAGAAGTTTGTTCTGTTAGCCATGTGTTCCTCGTATGCAATCCTGACTGATTAATTGTCAATACCTCCACCCAACTTAGTATAAATGTAGGCCTTCTCTGGGGAATGCACAGCCAGGGGTTTGCATAGGCAGGGATTGCATTGGCAACTATCATTTTGGATTAAGTATTATGCCGCGTACACACGACCGTTTTTCATGACGAGAAAAATGCAATTTTTAAAATTGGTCGTTAAAAACGGTTGTGTGTAGGCTCCAGAGCATTTTTCTCGACGTGAAAAATGGGCATTAGAAATTTAGAACCTGCTCCATTTTTTCACGTTGTTTTTCTCGTTGTGAAAAACGGTCGTGTGTAGGCTTTAACGACGGGAAAAAAAATGTGCATGCTCAGAAGCAAGTTATGAAAAGGGAAAGTTGCATAATCAGCCCAAAGGCTGGCGCCATTTGAATATAACTTCCCCTTTATAGTGCCGTCGTACGTGTTGTGCGCTACCACGCTTTGCTAGAGCATTTTTTATCACGATCGTGTGTATGCAAGGCAGGCTTGAGAGGAATCACGTTGATAAAAATGTTGTTTTTTTCCATGACATGAAAAACGGTTGTGTGTACGCGGCATTACACTTCGGCTCAGCACTTCGGCTCAGCACTTCAGCGAATGAACTTCAGCGAACATCCACAACTGACTACTGCAACACACTAAACAGACTACAGGTGACCTGATTGCTCGTAGAACTTTTTCATCTCTCATCCAGTCTGCTTTTCAAACTCACCTCTCTGTATCATGCACTCCCTACTTTTCCGTCTCACAGTTGCATCCTCTCTCCTTAAACTCTCTCTTCTTCACCCCTCTTCTCCACCCCACAGCTTACATATTTCACCCTCTCTCCTGTTTTCACCGTATTACTGCACTCATCAGCTCCTACCAATTCTGAACCCACATACCAATAAAAACATCCAGGACACTAGAAAGTGTCCCCCCCCCCCCCCCACATAAGTCACACTCCCTTATTACCTCTCTCACCCTTCTGCTTCTCCCCTAACGTCTGGAGATATTTCCCAAAATCCTGGACCGCCATCATTTACCTTTGGCCAACATACTCCCCATTGGCCTATCCTCTGACAGCAGCCGCAGTCCACACAATCTAATTTCTATTCCTCTACTGCCTAGAACCAGCCTCCCCTTCTCTTGTGCCCTTTGGAATGCCTGCTTTGTTTGCAACAAACTTAACACCATCCATGACCTATTTATCACAAACTCCTTCAACCTACTTGCAATTATGGAGACATGGCTTCAAGAACCGTACTTTCCGTTTCCTGCAGCCCTCTCCCATGGTGGCCTTCTGTGGACTCACTCTCCCAGGCCTAGTCGATGGAAAGGAGGTGGTGTTGGAATTCTCCAATCCCCACAAAGCACTTTTCAGGTTCTACATCCACCCCACTCTCTGTCCCTCTCCGCATTTGAAGCTCACCGTATTTGTCTATTTTCTCCAGTTTCGTTGAGAATTGCTGTGATCTATCAGCCCCCTGGACCATTATCAAGCTTCGTTGATGACTTCTCTGCCAGGCTACCCGTCTTTCTCTGTTCTGAAATTCCAACAATCGTTCTTGGTGACTTCAACATCCCTGTTACTCTTAACACTCCTGCTACTTCTACATTTCTGAGCCTAACTTCCTCTTTTGACCTAAAACAATGGACAAACACTTCTACTCACTCTGTTGGCAACTGCCTTGACCTCATATTCTCTTACCTATGCACTCCACCCAACCTCTCCAGCATTCCTTTTCCTCTCTCTGATCACCACCTTATTAGTTTCACTCTCTCCTTATCTCCCTCCTCCTTGCCTTCCAACTATCAAACAATTACCTGTAGAAACCTTTGCCATCTTAACCCTTCTCTTCTTTTTTTCTGCTACAGATTGTCTCTATAAAAAAATCTCATCCTTGTCCTGCCCCAACTTTGCCACTTCTATCTACAACAGGTCATTGTGATCCACCCTGGATACATTGGCCACCCTCACTACGCACAGAATCAGGCCCTGACCGCTACAGCCCTGGTAGACAGACAATACCAAAGGCCTCAGAAGACAGAGCCATGCTCTTGAGCATCTGTGGCGTAAGACTAAGTCACAGTAAGATTTCAGCCAATATAAATCTGCCCTCCAAAAATACCATTCCTGCCTCGACACTGCCAAACAGACCTACTTATTCATTCTCATTAACTCCCTCTCACGCAGTCCCGTCAACTTTTTGCTACCTTTAACGCTCCACTTTATTCTCAATTACCTCCACCCACTAACTTGATTGCTGCTCAGGAGATGGCTAATGATTTCAAAAATAAGATTGAGACAATTCGTCTCAAGATCTCCACTCTACAGATATTTCCCTTACTTTACACTCTTTGTATTCCTGTACAATCAATACTGTTGTTTAACACAGCTACTACAGAGGAAGTCAATAAACTTTTTTCTAACGCCCACCTAACATCCTGCCCGCTGGACCCTGTTCCTTCTCAAATACTACGGTCACCCTCTGACTCTATCCTACACTCTTTAACTCATATCTTTAACCTCTCCCTCTCTACTGGCACCAACTCCATCAGTGGCAGTACGTCAATAGTGGGCGCAGGAGCGCCACCCCTCTCTCTCCTGCTTCGCCACTGAAGTCAATTGCATTGTATGAATCTATGTATTGTCGCCAGTGCTGCTGCTGCCCACTATTCAGATGGCCGGCCCTCTGGTGAGGGCCGGCCATCTGAATACTAGCAGTTGGTTGGCTTTGGAAGTGTCTATCAGAGCCAGCGGCTCACTGGACCTCACCAATCTTACCAACCTAAGACCCATCTCCTTACTCCCTTTTGCCTCCAAACTCCTTGAACAGTTAGTCTACAACCGACTGAGCGACCACCTCATTGAGAATAACTTTGATCCCCTTCAGTCTGGATTTCGTCCACAGCACTCCACAGAAACTGCTCTCATAAAACTCACACACTACTTGCTAACAGCTAAAACCAATGGTCATTATTCCGTACTCTTACTCTTGGACCTCTCTGCTGCCTTTGATATAGTTGATCACCCCCTCCTCCAAAAAAACTCAATTTGCCTGGTATGCATGGTTGGGCTCTCCATTGGTTTGATTCTTATCTATCTCACACCTTCAGTGTCACTTACAACTCCACTTCCTCCTCTCCAACACCTCTTACCTTTGGGGTCCCCCAAGGTTCTGTCCTTGAACCTCTACTCTTTTCGATCTACTCGTCCTCCCTGGATCAGCTGATAGCCTCAAATGGCTTCCACTACCATTTATATGCAGATGACACCCAAATCTATCTCTCTATCCCTCAGCTCACCCCATCAGTTTTCTCACACATCACTGATTTACTAACAGACATATCAGCCCGGAAGCCAGTGCAGGGATTGGCAGAGGGGGGTGGAGGACACTGAACGGTTGGTAAGGTGGATGAGTCTTGCAGCAGCATTAATTATGGACTGAAGGGGGGATAGTGTATGTAAAGGTAATCCAATGAGGAGGGAGTTGCAGTAGTCGAGACGAGAGATAACCAGGGAGTGAATTAGAAGCTTGGTGGTGTCATTGGTTAAAAAGGGGTATATTCTACAGATGTTGCGGAGGCTAAGGTGGCATGATTTGGATAGGGATTGGATGTGGGCCTGAAAGGACAGTTCAGAGTCTAGGGTTACTCTTAGGATCCTCTGTCTTGGCCTTCTGTAGTGACTTTCTCCACACGTCAACACTGATGGGTAGGCGCTGTAAATGATACTAGTGCCAGGATGTCAGACAGCGGGGAAGCAGGACTAGGCCCCTGAAGCCTTGTGGTGGAAGTAGCGTTCTGCATAGTAGGCCACAACCTCTCTCTCTCACTCTGTCACACAGAGAGGTCCGTTTTGCGTCAGGCCCAGAAAGAGAGTGTGCGTGGACTTCTAAGCTCCTTTTATCGTCCCTCCCAGCAGCCTTCAGGCCACTGCAATGGTCTCTGGGATGTGTGGTCTTAGGGAATCATCTGAGTTTCCACCATTTCTTATGGGGAAATTCGCTTTGATATAAGGTCCCAGGCCTCCTTCAGTCTAATGAGAACTTCCAGGGCCAGAGATATCTGATATCCTTCTGTATATGGTGGGTTGTAAAGCATGGTGGGTGTAATGTAAGGTAGATTCATTGGGCACCCGACATTTCTTGAATGCAAAGAGATTGTATTTCTCTTAACAGAACTTTGGGAGAGAGGGTTAGGGCCAGGACACCCTTAGGTAGTTGCAATGTTAATTGGCAGACTCAGAGACTTCAACAGAAAGACAGCCATGCTAGTCAAAGAAATCCAGCAAGATGCCACTTCTGCATGTGTAGGAATACTGTCTCCTATGGCAACAGTCTTTAACAGTTTCTAACACAAAGTGTAACATTTCCTTCACTTCCAATACAATCACTTCTTGTTGTTTAGCCCACTTAGCTCCCAGTCTCTCTCACTAGAATTGATGATTCACTGCCACTGAATCCCGTGAGCTCCTCCAATTTTTACTGTAGTATATTCCACAAGCATCACCCCCACTTCTCTGCTGGGTCCCTAGCTTGGCACTCCAGATACTTCTCAAGCTTCACCCCACTGGCCTGCTCGGTCCCTGGCTTGACACACAAGGCTGCTCTGCAAGCGTAACCTCCACTGGCTAAGTCCCTGGCTTGATACCCGCTGAAGTTTCCAGATTCTTCATCATCCCCGGTTGGTGAGAATTCTACTCTACTTGCTTCAGTTACTCACAGTGGTCCCTGGTAATAAGGTGGATGGTCCCTTAGTGGCGACAGCTTCCCCTCTACCTCCGACCACGACAGGCTGGCAAAACTGTCACTTCTGGTTGGACTGCAAGATGCAATCCCAATCCTGTGCTGCTCTCTTGCTTCTGGATAGGCCCTCAGACAGCCTAGCAGCCAGATGCACCCGCGATAGGCCCAAACTCCGGCCTAGCAGCAATACAACACATGTCCACCCAGACAGCCGTCCAGGTGCCACAGAACACTGATCACCTGACTTCATCCAAATATATAGGTTCTCCCAGCAGGCCAAGGGATTTAAGAAAACCCCTGCCCTGCCTGGGGAGCCGATGCGTGTACCTGGCGGCCGCGATGTCCGCCGGGTACACGCGATCGTCGGTAACACAGCAGATACGTGGAGCTCTGTGTGTAAACACAGAGCTCCACGTGCTGTCAGAGGAGAGGAGACCGATCTGTGTCCCTTGTACATAGGGACACAGCATCGGTCACCTCCCCCAGTCACCCCCCTCCCCCCACACAGTTAGAACACACCCAGGCTACACATTTAACCCCTTCCTCACCCCCTAGTGTTAACCCCTTCACTGCCAGTCACATTTATACAGTAATTAGTGCATTTTTATAGCACTGATCGCTGTATAAATGTGAATGGTCCCAAATTTGTGTCAAAAGTGTCCGATACGTCCGTCGCAATATCGCAGTCCCAATAAAAATCGCAGATCGCCGCCATTACTAGTAAAAAAAATAATAATAAAAAAAATCATAATTCTGTCCCATTGGCTGGGATACCTCATATTCCCATAATCTGACCTTGCATTGCCCTTCTCGTATCTAATGCCACGAGATACCCGGCCACCTAGCGACAAAAGATAAAAGTGCAGCAATTACAGACTTATGCAGTGTACACATGATTGGATTTTCCGTTGGAAAATACCTGGATGTTTTTTCCGACGGAATTCCGCTTAAGCTTGACTTGCAAACACTGAACTTTCGGCCGTCAAGAACGCGGTGACGTACAACACTATGACAAGCCGAGAAAATGAAGTTCAATGCTTCCGAGCATGCGTCTGAAATTCCAACAGAAAAAGTCTGATGGGGTATACACACGGTCGAAATATCCGATGAAAAGCTCCCATCTGACTTTTTCTGTCGGAAATTCCGACCGTGTGTTAACGGGCATTAGAGTGAACTCAATTGATCCTCAACAATTAGTCAAGGTAGCTTTACCTGGCAGGTAAATTTAGGAGAAACCTAGCCTAAACACCAGGGTGCTACCTACGAGTGCTTTGGATTACAAGCATGTTTCCAGGAATTATGCTTGCAATCCAAGGTTTTACTGTATATGGTACAACAGACACATATCAGGAATAACAGGTAACATATTCTTTAAACCAAACTTGATAGAAGACAATGACTATGTCTAGTGAAGTATGTCAGTAACTAATCCTGTTATTTTTCAAGCAGATTAAACCATTATAATCTGGCCATTTCTTATATTCATACATGTAATGACACTTAAAGTGAAAACAAATAGTGTTTTTACAGCCTTGAGATTCTAAAGGGTGGAGGGCAGAATCAAAATCCCATTATAGTAATCTTCTAAATGATGGATTCCAAAAAAAAAAAAGCCTTCTCTGTGTTTGTATAACTTAATCTAGCAGTAAATCCTGTATTTTCAGCATTTAAATCTATACACAGTGGACCGGCTCAATGAATGAGTTCTTTCAGTGAAGTCAGTTCAGAGGGGTTCCTTGCACCTGAACAAACAAAGGTATGTGCAGACAGAACCGAGATAACATTTAGGAGCGGGATCGGGCTTATATAAATATGGAACAGCCGTGGATGTATGGCCGCATATTGAAGGAAGTGATTCGGGAAACAAAGACTTTGGGCTGATCATGCCCTTGAATGATGATACTCAAAGAAACAGACAAGTTGGATAAGAAGCTGTGATAGTGATACATGAAAACTTCCCGTACAAAGCCTGACACACACGTGATAGACTTGTATGTGAACACGGCATGCAAGGTTTCAACAAGTCATATTATAGAAGGGTGTACAATGTGAAACTTTCTTTTACACAACTCAATGATTGTCAAGACAAGTTAAGACCAGCATTGATGACAGATGTGTATTGATGGGAACGGAGGGTGAAAAGGTACACCAAATGATTAACTCCTTCTTGCCCAGGCCCGGCATCCCTTTAAAGAGGAGTTCCAGTCGGCTGATCACCGCAACACCTCCGACTGTTCATTGGGGTGCCGCACTTGTTTCTTTAGCCATACTTGATTTATTAAAGGGGTTGTAAAGGTACAATTTGTTTCCCTAAATAGCTTCTTTTACCTCAGTGCAGTCCTCCTTCACTTAACTCATCCTTCCATTTTGCTTTTAAATGTCCTTATTTCTTCTGAGAAATCCTCACTTCCTGTTCTTCTGTCTGTAACTCCACACAGTAATGCAAGGCTTTCTCCCTGGTGTGGAGTGTCGTGCTCGCCCCCTCCCTTTGAGGAGGACTGCACTAAGGTAATGGAAGCTATTTAGGAAAAAAAAATTACCTTTACAACCCCTTTAAGATTCCATTTAGATTTGAAGATCATTGCTATGAAACTATACAGTTATGTCTTGTAATACTTATCTCTGAATTTACTATACGCAAGTAGACATGTGCATTAGTTTTCGTCCGAATGCATTTTCGTCTGAATTTCAGGTATTTTTCGTAATCGTTTTACAGTAACAAACGATAACGAAAGCACAGAAAACGAAAACCGAAACATCCGACATAAACAAATGCTTTTTTTCCGTTTTCGTTGTGGTCGAATGTGCCTATCCTTAAAGCGGTTCTCCCATGCCAAATCGTTTTTTTTTTTTGGGGGTAGTTAAAAGGACCTTAGGAAGGGTTAAATAAACTCACGTTTCGGTGGTTAAACGTCCGCTCCTTTCGATTACAGTCTGCAATAATCAGTTATATTCATGTGTGTGCGCCGTCGCCATTTTCACTGTGGGCATTAGAATCCCACCAGCAGCGACTTCCTGCTTTCGCTGACGCTGTAATCACGTTACACAGCCTTAGCCTTGCAGTAACGGAGGTTTTTGAGAAGCCCGCCCTCCTTCCTTTGTTTATCTCGAACGTCACTTCCTGCATACGAAATCCCGCGATATTACGGCTGCGCATTGAAGAAAGGGAGCTATGCATATTAGCTCCCAGAGTACACTGCTGCAAACGGGAAGTGACGGAATGCCCGTATTATTCCCGCAACGTTGGAGACCGGAAGCCTCTTCAATTACAGAGGTAATGTACATTTATAGCAATTGAAAACATCGGTTTTTAACATATTTTAGGACGGAAATATGAATGAGGCAAGGTTGTAATTATGGTGGAGAACCACTTTAACTCTATTAGTCTAATATTATTCTACATAAAGAGAAAAGATTCGACATTATAGAGACATGAAGAAGAGTCGACATAGAGAGAAAAGATTCGACATAGAGAGAAAAGATTCGACATAGAGAGAAAAGATTTGACATAGAGAGAAAAGATTCGACATAGAGAGAAAAGATTTGACATAGAGAGAAAAGATTTGACATAGAGAGACATGAAGATTCGACATAGAGAGACATGAAGATTCGACATAGAGAGACATGAAGAGTCAAAACAATTTTTTCTTAGAACATTCGACAGACACCATAAGCCTTCAATGACAGATTCGACCTTAACCACTTGAGACCCGCGCTATTGACAAAAGACGTCAACAGCGCGGCTCTCAGGTGCCAACTGGACGTCTTTGGACATCATTTCAAGTGCATTACCCGCGCGCGCCTCTGGGGGGCGCGCATCGGGTAAAAACTGTCCCGGCGCATCGCTGGGGAGCCGATGCGTGTACCTGGCGGCCGCGATGTCCGCCGGGTACACGCGATCGTCGGTAACACAGCAGATACGTGGAGCTCTGTGTGTAAACACAGAGCTCCAAGTGCTGTCAGAGGAGGGGAGACCGATCTGTGTCCCTTGTACATAGGGACACAGCATCGGTCACCTCCCCCAGTCACCCCCCTCCCCCCACACAGTTAGAACACACCCAGGCTACACATTTAACCCCTTCCTCACCCCCTAGTGTTAACCCCTTCACTGCCAGTCACATTTATACAGTAATTAGTGCATTTTTATAGCACTGATCGCTGTATAAATGTGAATGGTCCCAAATTTGTGTCAAAAGTGTCCGATACGTCCGTCGCAATATCGCAGTCCCAATAAAAATCGCAGATAGCCGCCATTACTAGTAAAAAAAATAATAATAAAAAAAAATCATAATTCTGTCCCCTATTTTGTAGGCGCTATAACTTTTGCGCAAACCAGTCGCTTATTGCGTTTTTTTTTTAAATTGGGATATTTATTATAGCAACAAGTAAAAAATATATATATTTTTTTTAATTGTCGCTCTTTTTTTGTTTATAGCGCAAAAAATAAAAACCGCAGAGGTGATCAAATACCACCAAAATAAAGCTCTATTTGTGGGGAAAAAATGACGTCAATTTTGTTTGGGAGCCACGTCGCATGACCGCGCAAATGTCAGTTAAAGCGACGCAGTGCCGGAAGCTGAAATTTCGCCTGGGCATGAAGGGGGTTTATGTGCCCAGTAAGCAAGTGGTTAATTTGGATTTTTGGACGAATGCATTTTTTTAACGAAAAACAAAATAAATAAAAACGAATTTCGGGAGTAACTAAATAAATTTATTTTTGGGACGAAAACGAAATTACGAAACAAAATATTTCAGTGTGCACATGTCTATACGCAAGTACATGTTAAAAGGCGGAAATTTTCTTATGATTGTACAATTGCTATTTTTGTGAATTTTACAATAAAAAAAAATTATTGACGTAAAGAGGAGTTCCAGCCAGTATTAAAAAAAGTAAAAGTCAGCAGCTACAAATACTGTAGCTGCTGACTTTTAACCACTTCAGCCCGGAAATGATTTACCCCCTTAATGAACAGGCCATTTTTTGCGATACGGCACTTTAACTGACAATTGCGCGGTCATGAGACGTTGTACACAAACAAATTTTGATGTCCTTTTTTTCCAACAAATTGAGCTTTCTTTTGGTGGTATTTGATCACCTCTGTGGTTTCTTTTTTTCTTGCGCTATAACTAAAAAAAAGACCGACAATTTTGAAAAATAAATAATAAATATCCCAAAAATTGAAAAAAAAATGTCTTCATCAGTTTAGGCGACTATGTATTCTTCTACATATTTTTGGTAAAAAACTAGTAATAAGCGTATATTAACTGGTTTGCGCAAACATTATAGCGTCTACAAAATAGGGGAAGTGCAGGATCATGTACCGTATGTATAAGTGATTCCGTACAGAACGGCCGCCCTATAGCAGTAAATCTGCTATAGGGTGGTCAGCAAGTGGTTAATAATTATATTACTGTGAAATGAGAATTTATATAGTTCATTTCCTTAAACTAGGGGTCCTCAAACTTTTTAAACAGGGGACCAGTTTACTGTCCCTCAGACTGTTGGGGGCTGGATCAATATAGCCTGATCAGTGCAAATCATCAAAGCATCTCTAGTGCTCATCGATGCAGCCTCTCCAGTGCCCATCAGTGCAGCATCTCTAGTGTCCATCAATGCAGCCTCACCAGTGTCCAGCTATGAAGCCTCTCCAGTGCCCATCAATGCACCCTCTCCAGTGCCCATCAATGCAGCCACACTTGTGCACATCAATGCAGCCACACCTATGCACATCAATGCAGCCTCTCCAGTGCCCATCAATGCAGCCTCTCCAGTGCCCATCAATGCAGCCACACTTGTGCACATCATTGCAGCCTCTCCAGTGCCCATCAATGCAGCCACACCTGTGCACATCAATGCAGCCTCACCTGTGCACATCAATGCAGCCTCACATGTGTACATCAATGCAGCCTCACATGTGCACGGCAATGCAGCCACACCTGTGCACATCATTGCAGCAGATGAGCCAAGATGAGGGCCAGCTACAAGGATGGGGAAAACATCAGCTAGATCCGTGGAAAAGGCCAGCCGACCAGCCCCAGACAGCCTCAGGGACAGGATGAAGCTGATGAGTGTGACCCAGGGTGGTGGATGCAGCTCAAAGAGCCCAGGAGATGGCCGAGATGGTGGCAGCCCACAAGTATGCAGCCAGCGGCGGCTGGATGAGTGGACTGGGCAGGAAGTAGTAATTGGAATCAAAGCATCCGCCATGGCTCACTTTTACACAGCACCCGCGGGCCGGGAAAATTGCCTAGGTGGGCCGTATCTGGCCGCGGCCATAGTTTGAGCACCCCTGCCTTAAGCCATTGTTTATTGCCCTCTGTATAGTTGGTTAATATACTGCCATCTATACTGCCAGCTTTTCAAAGGGCATTTGACAGATGGTGAGGAGGTGATATGTTGATACTTTAACACTCTAAATAATGGCCCACCATGGCACATCCCCATTTATTTGAATGCAGTGGTATCAATTGTGGAAAAGAAAGGTTTTTGCATCAGAAAAGCATTGTAGCCACAGCATGGACCCAGCCACGAGTGGCTACATTTCTAGGTTTAGGTAGGTAGTCAGCTGCCTGTCTGAATGAGCTAAATGAATATTTTGAGTCCAGTACAGCGGCAGTGTTTGCTTATCAGTTCATCCTGTTAAGTGCGGTGATTTCTGGTCTACTAGCTGATACATCTCCCTAGTGCCATATGTGCTTATCAGCTGTCTGCTATGAAGAAGAAAATATCTCGAAACGCATCAGTTTATGTGAAATATGCACCAAAACTATACTATGATCACCATGGGCTGGATTCACAAAGAGTTACGCCGGCGTTTCAGTGGATACGCCGACGTAACTCGGAATCTAAGCCCGTCGTTAGTTTAAGTGTATGCTCAAACTGTGATACACTTAAACCTAGCTAAGATATGACGGCCTGCGCCGTCGTATCTTAGGGTGCAATTTTTCTGCTGGCCGATAGGTGGCGCTTCCGTTGATTTCGGCGTAGAATATGTAAATGACTAGATACGCCGATTCACGAACGTACGCTTGCCCGTCGCAGTAAAGATACACCGTTTCCGTAAGAGATACGCCGCGTAAAGATAAAGCTGCCCCCTAGGCCGCATCGAAATTTGAAAATTTTACGTCGTTTGCGTAAGTCGTCCGTGAATGGGGCTGGACGTAATTTACGTTTACGTCGAAACCAATACGTCCTTGCGGCGTACTTTGGAGCAATGCACACTGGGATATGTACACGGATGGCGCATGCGCCATTTGTAAAAAACGTCTATCACGTCGGGTCACCAATCATTTACATAAAACACGCCCCCCTCATCCTCATTTGAATTAGGCGCGCTTACGCCAGCCCCATTTACGCTAAGCCGTCGTAAGTTAGGAGGCAAGTGCTTTGTGAATACAGTACTTGCCTCTCTGACTTAAGGCGGTGTAGCGTAAATACGATACGCTACGCCGCCGTAACAATGCGCCGATCTACGTGAATCCAGCCCCATATGTTTACAAAATTGTCCATACCATTTTAAATGTCTTTTATGATATGTGACAAACAAAATTTGTATATTTATATAACCATGTAGTTGTAATGTCTGTAAAGTCCTGATCCAAATCACGCTCTTATGCCCTGTACACACGATTGGAATTTCCGATAGGATAAAATCCAATGGAATTTTCCGTCGGAATTCCATTCAAGCTGTCTTGCATACACACTGTCAGACCAAATTCCGACCGTCCAAAATGCGGTGACGTAAAACACTACAACGAGCCGAGAAAAATTAAGTTCAATGCTTCCAAGCATGCGTCGACTTGATTCTGAGCATGCATGTTTTTTTCTCTGTCGGAGTACCACACAGATGATCGGAATTTCCGATAGGATTTTTTTCAATCGAAAAAAAAAATAAAACATGTTCTATTTCTAAACTCCGATGGAAAAAAGTCCGATATGGCCCATACACGGTCGTAAAATCCGATGAAAAAATTTTGGCTGACTTTTTTCATCGGAAATTCCGATCGTGTGTACAAGGCATAATGCCCTGTACACACGATTGGTTCGTCTGATGAAAACGGTCCGATGGACCGTTTTCATCGGACGAACCGATCGTGTGTGGGTCCCATCGTTTTTTTTTCCCCATCGGTGAAAAAAAATAGAACCTGTATTTAAATTTTCTGCACGTTGTGTTGTGTTTTACGTCACCGCGTTCTGACACGATCGGATTTTTAACTGATGGTGTGTAGGCAAGACTGATGAAAGTCAGCTTCATCGGATATCTGATGAAAAAATCCATCGGTTCGTTTTCATCGGATGAACCAATCGTGTGTACAGGGCATTAGTGTATATATCGTTATCAGTTCACATATTGGTTTAACTTTTTTTGATTTTTTTTTAAGTACAGGATCCTTTCCCTTAACAGATACCAAAACTAGGAAATTGTGAAATTACACTTCTGATTTATAGATGAACAAAAGGCTGAACAATGTGAGTATGACATCATATGTCTACAGGACTTATTGATGGAGAAAGTGGGGGGGGGGGGGGCTGCAAACAGCCAACATGAAACATGTCAAAGCCACATTAAAAATGCATATACACAATAGTTTATCATTAGGTAATTGTCTATTTTATCTGTAGATTTATGCTATCCCATCATAAACATTACTAGGGGATGATTAAGGTTTGCGCTCACACGTGGATTAGAAATTTCCATACTGGCTTAGATGTCATAGTTCCCTCAAGCCAATGCAGAGCTAATACTTTCCAGATGCTGAGGCACCATTTATTACATTGAGAAGCTGTGGCATCTGGGGAGAACTTGGAATTTATTAAGGATTTTGTGCCCCTTATCCATGACTGGGTAAACCTGTCACAGGTCTGGACAATTTAAACCGAGCATGCGATGAGCAAATGTATAAGCTGAGGTGACCTTCGGTGAAAAAGGCAACACAAAACGGTCCAGAGAAACTATAAATGTACAGCGCCTTGAAAAAGTATTCATACCCCTTTAACATTTTCCAAATGTTGTCATGTTACTACCAAAAATGTAAATGTCTTTTATTGGAATTTTATGTGATAGACCAACATAAAGTTGCACATAATTGTCAAGTGATAAATGATAAATGGTTTTCAACATTTTTTACAAATAAATATCTGAAAAGTGTGAGGTACATTTGTATTCTGCCCCCGGAGTCAATACTTTGTAGAACCTCCTTTCACTGCAATTACAGCTGCAAGTCTTTTTGGGGGATGTCTCTACCAGCTTTGCACATATAGGGCCAGATTCTGAAAGGACTTACGACGGCGCAGCGCCATGTACGCCTTCGTAAGTCCTAATCCGACCCGTCGTATCTATGCGCCTGATTCTTAGGCCCCATACACACGAGAGGATTTATCCGCGGATATGGTCCAGCGGACCGTATCCGCGGATAAATCCTCTCGAGGATTTGCGCGGATTTCCATCCGATGGAGTGTGCTCACCATCGAATCGAAATCCGCGCCGAATTCCTCTGGCGATGACGTGTCGCGCCGTCGCCGCGATGATGACGCGGCGACGTGCACGACGCAGTCATATAAGGAATTCCACGCATGCGTCGAATCATTACGACGCATGCGGGGGATCCCCTCGGACGGATCGATCCGGTGAGTCTGTACAGACCAGCGGATCGATCCGTGGGATCCGATTCCAGCGGATAGATTTGTTGGCATGTCAACAAATTTTTATCTGCTGGAATTCGGAAATATCCGCGGATAAAGATCCGCTGGAATGTACACACCATAGAATCTATCCGCTGAAACCGATCCGCTGAGATTTTTCAGCGGATGGATTCTATCGTGTGTATGGGGCCTAAGAATCAGTTACGCATAGATATCCATTAGATCCGACAGGCGTAAGTCTCTTACGCCGTCGGATCTTAACTGCATTTTTTTTTACCACTAGGTGGCGCTTCCGTCTAATTCCGCGTCGAGTATGCAAATTAGCTAGATACGCGAATTCCCGAACGTACGCGCGGCCGACGCAGTAAAGTTACGACGTTTACGTTAGGCTTTTCCCGGCGTATAGTTGCCCCTGCTATATGAGGCATAAGTGCGGCGTAACAATGTTAAGTATGACTGTCGTTCCCGCGTCGAAATTTGAAAAAGTTACGTCGTTTGCGTAAGTCGTCCGTGAATGGGGCTGGACGTCATTTACGTTCACGTCGAAACCAATGACGTCCTTGCAGCGTACTTTGGAGCAATGCACACTGGGAAATTCCACGGACGGCGCATGCGCCGTTCCGCAAAAACGTCAATCACGTCGGGTCACAGTAGTTTTACATAAAACACGCCCCCCTGATCCAAATTTGAATTAGGCGGGCTTACGCCGGCCGATTTATACTACGCCGCCGCAACTTAAGGAGCAAGTGCTTTGAGAATACAGCACTTGCCCGTCTAAGTTGCGGAGGCGTAACGTAAATCGGATACGTTACGCCGACGCTAAAATACGCCGCTGACTGAGAATCTGGCCCATAGAGAATAACATTTTTGCCCATTCTTCTTTGCAAAATATCTCAAGCTCTGTCAGATTGGATGGAGAGCGTCTGTGAACAGCAATTTTCAAGTCTTGCCACAGATGCTCAATTGGATTTACCGTATATACTCGAGTATAAGCCGAGGCACCTAATCTTACCACAAAAAACTGTGAAAACGTATTGACTCGAGTATAAGCCTAGGGTGAGAAATTGGCTGTTTTCCCTATTTTTTGCTGCTGCTTGTAGTGCATTTTATCATTTATTTTACAATAAAGACAACTCAAGAGTTTTTTGGAGTGCGGGTGTCCATCTGTTTGAAGTTTCCATTATTTGCCTTGTGCATTGCCGGCACCCTTGGTTTCCTGAGAGGTTCTTGATTGCTCAGCATATCCACCTGGGGCGGTGACTCCCTTTCCCTAGGGTGAGAATGCAGCAGCTACTGTAAGCGGAAAAGAGGGTCAACAATGCCCATTTGCAGCTTCACTGTGCCCATTTACAGCCTCACTGTGCCCATTTGCAGCCTCCCTGTGCCCATTTACAGCCTGTCCTCACTGTGCCCGTTGCAGCTCTTTAACTCGATCATCCTCTCACCTAGATTCTCATAGACTCAGTGATCACAGAGCGTGCTGCATGCGCCCCACATATGGCGGCATATCCCGGCAATTAAGGCCCGTGCTGTAGCCTTCATTCGGCTATAGCGTGGGCGGGAGGTGGTTAATAAAGAATATCTTGATCAACAAAGAGCAGCTGTACCACTACCTGTTATTTGGGGAACCAAGCGCTGTTGCTAGAAGCCATTGAGGACTGCAAATAAGCATCACTCTTTTAATTCATGTCAACATTTGAACACAATAAAGTGATACAAAATGTTGTTACCTTTTTACAAAATTACCCATCAAAATGTTCATCGAGGTCAGCAACCTTTGTCTACCAAGACAGCTCAATTTGTTGATGTTCTCCGAGCAGCTGTGTCTATGGTGACCTTGATGACCGTAGAAGCAAAGAGTAAATCGGACCATTAAGATCACAGCATGCATGCCTTCATTACAGGCTCTGTTGTAGGTGGTCAGGCATGGCTTTGGCTGAAGTAATCTCACTAAGTGGATTAAATCATCATATCTCAATGTTTTCTGCCTAATAGGATGTTATTTGTTCTCTGCTAAAGTTCTTTCAACACGCAAATAAATAGGCCGAATTTCAAAAAGTCAGTCAGGAATTTAGAAATGGGCTAAAGAGACTAAAGAATAAAACAGCTGAACATATACAGCTGATATATATTTCTAAATCAAAAACAAATGAAATAAATACTTGTACATCTTATGGAAAATGTAGCTTACGGTAACTTAAAACAGTATTAAACTCATAAGCAAACATTTATTCAATTGGCCTATACCATCATTTTGAATTAGACCATATGAACTTTTTTGCTCTGTGTGTAATGCCGCGTACACACGACCGTTATTCATGTCAATGAAAAAAAATACGTTTTTCTCAACGTGATTCCTCTCAAGCCTGCCTTGCATACACACGATCGTGAAAAAAAATGCTTGCGCAAAGCGCAGTGACGTACAACACGGACGACGGCACTATAAAGGGGAAGTTATATTCGAATGGCGCCACCCTTTGGGCTGCTTTGGCTGATTTTGTGTTACCGCGTGTTAGTAAAAGTTTGGTGAGAGACGATTCACGCTTTTCAGTCTTCGTGCTTTTCAGTCTGTTACAGCGTGACGAATCTGCTTTCTCCATTACGAACACTAGTTTTACCAGAACAAGCGTTTTTTTCCCCCTCGTTAAAGCGTACACACAATTGTTTTTCACGATGTGAAATAGAACGACGTGAAAAACAACGAGAAAAAATAGAGCAGGTTCTACATTTTTAACGGCCATTTTTCTCATCTAGAAAAATGCTCTGGAGCATAAACACGACCGTTTTTTCACAACCAATTTTAAAAAATTGAATTTTTCTTGTCATGAAAAACGGTCGTGTGTACGCGGCATTAATGCCTCCCCCTAGAGGTGGGAACATTGACAAACGACTCCTGCAGTTGGAGACCCAATGGATTTTCCGATTGCAGGCGACAAAATCACCAGGTTTAAACAGATTTGTTTCAAACTTTTTCTCTAGGAATTTTATTTTCCCTGAAGATTTGACTAGGGTGATATTTTCATCCTGTTTTGATGGGATGTCGGCTGTAGGTATTTATAAATGAAAGATAAGGTTTCAAAAATGTTTTGTTTATTTTCTATGAAGATTTACTGACATAGGATAAAATGTACATTGAGTAATTAAAGGGGTTGTAAAGGTTCATTTTATTTTCTAAATAGGTTCCTTTAAGCTCGTGCATTTTGGTTCACTTACCTTTTGCTCCCATTTCCCTTCTAAATGTTTTTTTTCTTTGTCTGAATTTCTCACTTCCTGTTTATCCTCAGTAAGCTTGCCACCATCATCCGAGCGGTGGTTAGTCATCCAGAACAGCTTACTGAGGAGGAACAGGAAGTGAGAAACTCAGACAAAGAAAACAAACAAAAGAAAAATTTAGAAGGGAAATGGAAGGAAAAGGTAAGTGAACCAACAATGCACAAGCTTAAAGGAACCCATTTAGAAAATAAAAAAAACTAACCTTTACAATCCCTTTAACAATGGGCACACATTCCTTCCGATGCAAGTGGATTTGGGGTAACCCTGTCTTGTCATACGGGTTGGGGTCGGTTCCATCTTGGGGGGGGGGGGGGCTTTATCCCCCTCCCCACTAGGGATATTGAGAGGATCTATAGGAAGTTGGGTCTATTGAATATGTGAGCTCATACTGGTTATATAATTATTTTTGGTTTCAATCTAGGCACAAAATAGTGATATTGAGTAAGCAATATATTTTATTAGATGTGGAGTCTTCTGGCTTGATTGCTGGTTACAATACCAATTAATATATTTATTGATTAACTAAAATCCAGTGTCTGGCAGCGTTTAAATCTTGCTGTTTCCAAATGATGATACTGAGTACATAATACACCAGTGGCGGTGCGTCCATAAAGGGCGCACGGGCTCCACCTCTTCTCTCCTGTCACCTCTCTCTCACCATAGATAGATTTATGCATCTATGGTCACGGCGGCGTTTTTTTTTGTTGGAAGCACCTGATTAAGCGTCGAAAACGGTGCTATGCGTCCGCTGTTCACTCAGCGTTGTGTTAGGAAATCGAATAAATCGCTTTCCTAGCGCAGTCTGACTTTTCAGCAAATCAGGTGATTGGGTCTGTTACCTGTCACGTGATTGGCTGAAACAACAGGTGCTGTGATTGGATGCCTGATAGAGAGGACAGGAGAAGACAATGAGCAGCGTAGAGGACGCCACAGTGGCACCCACTGCAAGACAGGTAAGTCCCCGGGAATGTACACTGGCAGCAATTGATGGGGCACAGTAGCGGCAATTGATGGGTACACTGGAAGAAATTGATGGGCACACTTGATGGGGCACAGTGGCAGCAATTGATGGGCACACTGGCAGCATTTGATGGGACACAGTAGCGGCAATTGATGGGCACACTGGCAGCAATTGATGGGGCACAGTGGCAGCAATTGATGGGCACAGCAGTGGCAATTGATGGGCACAATGGCAGCAATTGATGGAAACACCGGCAGCAGTTGATGGGTACAGTAGCTGCGTTTGATGGCACAGTGGTAGCAATTTATGGGTACAGTGGCTGCGTTTGGTGGCACAGTGGCTGTGTTTGATGGGCACAGTAGCTGCTTTTGATGGCTACAGTGGCTGCATTTTATGGCACAGTAGCTGCTTTTGATGGGCACAGTGGCTGCAATTGATTGAGGGATTTTTCAGTTTGTTTGTGCACCCCCAAAAATGTTGAGCTCCAGCCGCCACTGTAATACACATATGTATAGTGTCCAGTAAAATGTTGTGTATGGTGGCCACTAGATGGCAGCAATCAGGGACTTTGTATGCAGTGTACTGTTTGATCCCCTTATGTCACACTAGATATATTAAACAGTTTGTTAGCTATATGATTGTTGACAGGGGATTGTCTGTTGACAGACTGTTGTCCTAAAATCTTACCGTTAGTACACTCCTTTTAACAACTGTTGTCCAACTTTCTGCCAACAAATGTTGGGTGACAGGCTAGTAAATTTTCGGCGGACAACGGCTCTGTAACGGAATGACCCATGACACCCAGAGACTTTTTAAGGATAAGGGGTACTCCTGTGCCAGCGTCACTAATAACTCTTGGGTCTAGGTTCACCCTGTGCCCCTTTTGGGCATAGGGTGACTGAGAAATATTAATTATAAATTACATGAGATGTGACTGATAACTGATAATGCATATTGCAGGATATCTTGAGATATTCAAGTGGTTATTCTGACCCACACCAGGTCAGTGGAGTGTTTTCCTTCAATATGAGGACACATGCCTTTGAGGTGTTAATTGGGTCTGCTCCAAGACCTTTCATTATGTATGCTAATAACACTGTTTATGTGAAGATGCTATTGATGATAGATATGTGTTGTGAGTTAGAAGTCTAAAGGTCAATTGTCTTCTTTCAGGGGTAGGGAATTAGCATGTCAATTATGTTTAGTAAAGGAATGTGTTTGTGTGAAAAGTCTATTGATGATACTATGTGATAGGAATAACAGGTGAGGGGAACTTGTCAAGCTGTAGTAATTAACCCCTCTAAATGCGGAGACAGGACGTCTGGGGAATAATTAACTTCTCTGAATGTCATTCTCTAAAAGAATGTGATTGAAGCCCCCCCATTGTGTGATGTGTGGGTGGAGAGTTTATTTGTTCCTTTGATCACTGTAAACATGCTTGTACTGTATATAAGAGAGCTGAGATACCATTAAAGTTAGTTCATACATTTTGACAGAGAACGGAGCTTGTCTCGTTTATTCTGGGGAAATCCATATGGATCGTGTCTGTTGGATTGTGGCTCCATGTCAGATTTTCGTATGGTCAGTACACAAATCCATCACACAAAAGTCGAAAGTACAAACACGCATGCTCAGAATAAATGCTCACGAAACACGAAATTAGCAGAAGGGGCCAAAAGGGTGGCGCCCAAGAGCTGAAATTCCTCGTAGTGCGTCACCACTTTCTGGTTTGTGGCACAACAATTGTGTGCTGTTAGTATGCAAGACAAGATCCTGACACATGGCCCTTTTGACAAAAATCAGACGCTCAGTTGCCCAACAATCGTTCATGTGCGTGTAAAGGCAGGTGTCCCAATACTTTTGGTGATATAGTGTGATTCATGTCTGAGGTTTACAACCACTTTAAATTTTGCTCAAACTGGCTAATAAAAATTGTGTTGATTTTAGTACTGAGCCAGCTAGAGTAAGGATGTTTGACCCATCATCTCCCATTGTAAAAGCTTGGAGATTTACCCATCAGTGACGGCCCTAAAGCTCCACGGACAGCAAAGCGTTAACCTTCTTCCTCCGGATTATTTACGCACTTTGTTAAACCAGGCATGGTCATTTCAAATGTAATTTATTTTAGTGAACCTTAAAATAGACAATCATTCATTTGGCTGCTCTTAATTGCGTGTGTACCTGGGTGCGTTCGTCCATGTAAATTCATACATACCCATGTTTATTATTCTAAGAGATTAGATGACCCACAGGCTCTGTTTATGTATTTCCTATAATTCCACAAAGCTATTCGACTTAACCAACACCTGTCATATTCCATATCCTTAATGATGATATATGTCACAGCCGCTTACACGTGTCAAAGATATCGTTTTTTAAAACTGACAGTGGAGCTGGTGAGGTGAGCCTGCACTGACATGCACATGCCTGGAGTTCTGTTTGCAATTACTGCATAGAATGGCTACAGCTGCTCTTTCCCAGCCATTGAAATCCTAAATAAAGAAAATCTGGACTGAGTGAGAGATGAAGGCTGCCATGGCTGAGCTCCTTCTGAAAATACTAGTTGCCTGGCCAACCCTTGTTTTAATACCCTCTAAATCATGGAGCGTGCTGCAAGATAAGTCAAAGTGAAGTCAGACCTCTGAGCTCCGACACTGATGCGGTTGGGAATTCGCAGCGATTTCTGTGTGGATTCCACACCGCGTGCAAATCGCACCCTGTTCATGCGAATTGACACGACTTTGCCACGATTTCAGGGAATGCCTGTGTAAACTTGAGGTCTATGCAGGGCCGGCCCTATGATGGGACCGGGTGGTACCATGGGTACCAGGCAGCACTTTTAGGGGGGCAGCATACTGATGTGCGCCAGCCCGTTCCGCCAGCTCCGCTACCCAAATAAAATTGATGTCCTTTTTTTCCAACAAATAGAGCTTTCTTTTGGTGATATTTGATCACCTCTGCGGTTTTTATTTTTTGTGCTATAAATATATATATTTAACTTTTTGCTATAATAAATATCCCCAAAATTTAGAAAAATAAACAATTTTCTTCAGTTTAGGCTAATATGTATTCTTCTACATATTTCTGGTACCAAAAAAAAAACACAATTAGCGTACATTGATTAGTTTGTGCAAAAGACATTGTGGCCGCCGGCAATTCACAGGTCCCTTTATACTCCTGGATACATGTATAGAGCCATGGCAGGTCCTTTTATACGCCTATATGCATGTATAGAGCCATGACAGGCCCTCTTTATACATCTATAGAGCCATGACAGGCCCTCGTTATACTCCTTTATACATGTATAGAGTCATGACAGGCCCTCTTTATACTCCTATATACATTTATAGAGCCATGGCAGGTCCTCTTTATATTCCTTTACATGTAAAGAGATTCCTTTACATGTAAAGAGTCTTGACAGGTCCTCTATATACATGTATAGAGCCATAACAGGTCCTCTTTATACTTCTTTATACATGTATAGAGCCATGACAGGTTCTCTTTATACATCTATAGAGCCATGACAGGCCCTCGTTATACATGTATAGAGCCATGTCAAGTACTCTTTATAGTCCTATATACATTTATAGAGCCATGACAGGTCCTCTTGATATTCTTTTATACATGTAAAGGGTAATGACAGGTCCTCTTTATACTCCTTTATACATGTATAGAGCCATGACGGGTCCCCTTTAGTTATCATGATATAAAATAATGAATGTGGGGGCCTTTTGGTTGGCATGATTTTTTTCGGGGGGGGGGGGGGGGCAGCATTTCATTCTTGGTCCCAGGCAGCACAATGTCTTGGGCCGGCACTGGGTCTATGGCCCTCAACTCGTCGGGCCAAAGTAGTACAGGGACTACTTTGAAGTCGGCATGACTTGAAGTCCCACATATATGAATGGTTATCATTGGAAATCAAGGGGAATGACTTGTCATGTGACTTTGAAGTCCCAAGTCGCAGGACAAGTCACACAAGTGTGAAAGGGGCCTCACCAAAATCTAGTAGAACCAGTTGGCTTCAGAAGTCACCTAATTAGTAAATGGAGTCCACATGTGTGTAATTTAATTTCAGTATAAATACAGATGTTCTGTGAAGCCCTCAGAGGTTTGTTAGAGAACCTTAATGAACAAATAGCACCATGAAGGTCAAGAAACACACCAGACAGGTCAGGGATAAAATTGAAAGCAGTGTTAGATTATAAAAAAAATATCCCAAGCTTTGAACATCTCACAGAGCACTGTTCAATCACCATCTGAAAATGGAAAGAGTATGACACAACTGCAATCCTACCAGAACATGGCCGTCCACCTAAACTGACAGGCTGGGCAAGGAGAGCATTAATCAGAGAAGCAGCCAAGAGGCCCATGGTAACTCTGGAGGAGCTGCAGAGATCCACAGCTCAGGTGGGAGAATCTGTCCACGGGACAACTATTAGGCCCCGTACACACGATAGAATCCATCCGCAGATAAATCCCAGCAAATGGGTTTCTGCGGATAGATCCTATGGTGTGTACACGCCAGCGGATCTGTTTCCGCGGAGAAATCTCCTCTGGGATGGATTCCAGCAGATCGGATATTTGCTGACATGCACAACAAATCCATCTGCTGGAATCCATTCCAACGGATGGATCCGCTCGTCTGTACAGACTCACCGGATCCATCCGTCCAAAGGGATTCCCCGCACGCGTCGTAATGATTTGACGCATGCGTGGAATTCCTTATATGACAGCGTCGCGCCCGTCGCCGCGTCATAATCGCGGCGACGGCGCGACACGTCATCGCCAGAGGATTTCCGCGCGGATTTCAATGCGATGGTGTGTACACTCCATCGCATAGAAATCTGCGGAAATCTTTGAGAGGATTTATCCGTGGAAACGGTCCGCTGGACCGTATCCGCGGATAAATTCTCTCGTGTGTATGGGGCCTAAGTTGTGCTCTCCACAAATCTGGCCTTTATGGAAGAGTGGCAAGAAGAAAGCCATTGTTGAAAGAAAGTCATGTGGGGAAGGAACACAGCAAATATGTGGAAGAAGGTGCTCTGGTCAGAAGAGACCAAAATTTAACAAGCAAAACGCTATGTGAGGCAGAAAACTAACACTGCACATCACCCTGAATACACCATCCCCACTGTGAAACATGGAGGTGGCAGCATCATGTTGTGGGGATGCTTTTCTTCAACAGAGAGAGGAAAGCTGGTCAGTTGATGGGAAGATGGGTGGAGCCAAATACAGGGCAACCTTAGAAGAAAACCTGTAATGCCACGTACACACGATCGGTTCATCTGATGAAAACGGACCGATGGATTTTTTCATCAGATATCCGAAGAAGCTGACTTTCATCAGTCTTGCCTACACACCATCAGTTAAAAATCTGTTCGTGTCAGAACGTGGTGATGTAAAACACTACGGTGTGCTGAGAAAAATTAAGTTCAATGCTTCCGACTTGATTCTGAGCATGCGTGGATTTTTAACCGATGAACTTGCCCACAGACAATGTTTTTTTTCTATCGGTTTTTTAACCATCAGATAATTTTAAAACAGGTTCTACGTTTTTTCACCAATAGGAAAAAAACGATGGGGCTCACACACGATCGGTTTGTCCGATGAAAACGGTCCATCGGACCGTTTTCATCGGACAAACCGATCGTGTGTACGCGGCATTAGCGTCTGCAAAAGACTTGACAACTTGGGATTGGGGCGAAGGTTCACTTTCCAGCAGGCAACAATCCTAAACATACAGCCAGAGCTACAATGGAATGGTTTTCAAAGCATATTCATGTGTTAGAATGGCCCAGTCAAAGTGCAGACCTAAATTGAATTAAGAATCTGTGGCAAGACTTGACAATTTTTGTTCAGACGCTCTCCATCCAATCTGACAGAGCTTGAGATATTTTGCAAAGAAGAATGGCCAAAAATGTCCCTCTCTAGATGTGCAAAGCTGGTAGAGACATCCCCAAAAACACTTGCAGCTGTAATTGCAGTGAAAGGAGGTTCTACAAATTATTGACTCAGGGGGGCTGAATACAAATGTACCCCACACTTTTCACATATTTATTTGTTAAAAAAATTTTGAAAACCATTTATTCTTTTCCTTCCAATTCACAATTATGTGCCACTTTGTGTTGGTCTATCGCATAAAATCCCAATAAAATACATTTACGTTTTTGGTTGTAACATGACAAAATATGGAAAATTTCAAGGGGTATGAATACCTTTTCAACAAACTGTATGAAAGCAGTGACTAATGACTGTCACTGGAAGGACAGAGGTGTCATTATCATGTAGACTATAGCTAAGGTTGCCACCTATTCTGGGGAAAAATTCCAGCCTTCGATATCTTTCCTATTAACATTGGCAACAAGTCTAATTTTTCTGGCCAGGCCAGTAAAATGCCAACCAGGTCATAACACCGACTGACAGCTTAGCTTCAACATGTTTGATAGGTAAGAAAGTTGCACCCAACAGGGAAATGATTGAGTCTCTGGGGTGAGAATGGAGCAGAGTTTTGTGTTTACTGATTTTGCACTATAAAGTTTATTATAAGCTGAATCGTTTCTATTTGTTATCATTTTTTTGTAAAGAGTGGCAAAGTAAGGGGTGCTTTAAAGCTGAACTCTAGGAAAATATCGGAATTCAATAAAATAAAGTACCTATAAGTTAATTATTTTTACTGCCATAGAATTTTCATTTCATTTCTATCTTTTCGATCCTGTACGGGGCCATAAAAGTAGCCCCAAGGGTTTGTCACCCCATTTCTTTCTTTAACAACTGAATTTTAATTTAATTTAGAGTATATAAGAAAGTTGGAGATTTGGAAATGTCTGCTGGCATTCTTCTTTATTTCTTTCAGGGAAAAGTCTTCCTGGTGGTCCTGGAGAAAAGCTACAGTAAGCGGGGATGTATTTGCTACTCAACAGAGGCAGAGCTAATCATTGGATTTGTGACTGACATTTTGACAGAAAATTTGAAATTCTATAATGAAGCATTCCTACCTTTACACAATGCTATCACTAACAGGTTTTGGCAGTTTTATCTATAACAGCAAGCTTTGAGCTTTTCACTTTTTAAAAAATGTTACCCAACGACTCTTAAAATACATTTTACAAGAACTGGACTTTGACAAACTAAACCTTAAAGAAGAATATCAGGTATGGCAATTTTTACATGATTACATTGGTCCAGTTTGGATCCATATACGAATGTATGTACCTGTGGGATCCCAGCGGAAGTTGAAAAACAATGTAGTAGGCACTGCTACTTCAGTGATCTCCAGTAGCTTCTGGGTCCCACTCAGCATGTGCGCCATTCAGGGAACATTGCATCTTCTTAGTGAATGTAAAGCGTTCTCTAATTAGGCATAGTGGAGAGGCGGGACAGTGATGTCACAATCTCAACGCAGGGGTGTCAAACTCAATTTCATTGTGGGCCGCATCAGCATTATGATTGCCCTCAAAAGGGCCGGTTGTATCTGTAAGATTAGATGTCTAGCGCATTCCCTCCCCTTACATTAGATGTCAAGAGCCACCCCACCATCAGAAGTTGAGTCCCCAAAAGAGGGGTAGAGAAAGGAAGCGCCACCTAAGTGCAGTATTAAAGAGGTTCTTTTAATGACACATTGTACAAAACATACTTACAAGAAGGTAAGGAAAGAAGGTTCATCTGTAACATCCTGTAGTCCTCGTCCCGGATCCATGGGCTGCTTAGAAGTGAAGAAAGCAGAATGTGTGGAGTCTTCAGGCCTGTCCCGTGGCCATCAGGATGAAGCCTGTTCCAGTCTCACATGTCACGTGATTACTTCCGAGGAACACTTCCAGGAGGAGGGTCAGACAGGGAGAACAAAGGCTGAAGTTGAGTCCCCCACTCTCCCTTACATCACAGTGCACCCCCCTTTCCTTATGCTGCTGCTGGGAAGAAGCTGGATGCATTGCTTGAAAGCAGAAAGTAAGGGTCTAGAGGAGGACCAGAGGAGGGCTGGAGCTCTTGTGCAGCTGCAGGAGAGGTACAAGGGCCACATGAAATTGCATGGAGGGCCAGATTCGGCCCGCGGGCCTTGTGTTTGACACCTGTGAATTAGAGAATACCTTGCGTTCATTGAGAAAATTCAAAGTGTTCTCTGAATATCACCTGTGCCGAGCAGACCACCTCCTGCAGGACCCAGAGGTTAATGACAATCAGTGATTTAGAAGTTAAAGGTTTCATTTTAGGAGTTTGTTCAAAGTAGTTGTAAAGGATGAAGGTTTTTGTACCTTCATGCATTCTGTGCAGCACCCCCCCCCCCCACCCTTCTGCAATGTGCACGAGAGCTGAGGTTCTCCCAAGTCTCTAGCTCCTCCTCATTGGCTGAGATACAGCAGCGGGAGCCATTGGCTCCCACTGCTGTCAATAACAGCCAGTGAGGTGGTAGCGGGGCTGAGCTGTGCTCTCTGTGTCTTATGGACAGCAAGCATGCAAGAGTGTTATAAGGGATAAACTTGCGCGCTACTATGTTCTAATTTTTAAGAAAATATAAACCATCAGCCTCCAGTGAATATAGTAAAAATAAGCTCAAAAATTGATATAGTACATGTATAGTGACCGTGAATTAGCTGCAACCACTTAGTAGTGTACTCAAAAAACACTGCGTAATAAATGTAAAAGAAAAAGATGAGAATGGTGCGCTTATTCAATAATGTGCCATAAAGTAATATACTGAAAGAATGAATATGATGAGCATCCAAACATACAAATAAATAAATGTGAATAAAAGTCCAACTAAAGCCCAATGGTAGGAGTTAGTTCATATAAAGGTAAAAATCTCATAGGGATAACTTGATAGAAAAAAAAACAGATAAAACATCTATCCAAACATCAACTGTTAAATTTATGAATTGGCCGACTCACCTCCAACAATGACCCAAGGGTCAAACAAGGCTCATCAGATAGTCAGTTAAGGAGTCCTGCTGATGGATCTGTAAATGCATCCAGGTCCTAGACGAAGACGAAAAATTACGTCCAAAACTTGGCATCAAAACATCTTGGGTAAATCCTGCTGATGGATCTGTAAAGGCATCCAGGTCCTAGACGAAGACGAAAAACTACGTCCAAAACTTGGCATCAAAACTTCTTGGGTAAATCCACATATAGATGAAACGGCTCGCTCCAAGGAATGTCACTTCTTGTTTAAATGGCGCTAAAAGGAAACAATGAACAGCCATAGTGCAATATTGACAAATGAAAAGTAAATCTATTTAGAAAAAGAAACTGCTTACATCAAGTAAGGGTAAAAACCGCAGTAAAAGCAATGGGAGTAGTGACACACAGGCCTCCTCACCGTACTTCCGTTAAACACCACCGGAACTAACGTCACAAGGCTCCACCCGATGCGTTGCGTCACTGGTCACGTGACGGCATACTAGCTCATTATGCCTTTGCCTTACAAGTTTTTTTTTGGTTAGCCGTTATACAACCTCTTTAATATTCTCTGCATGCCAAAAATGCTAGTTGTCACATTGGTTGTGCTCCTAATGAAACTTTCAAACCATCCACTGACTGGTGTCATAACAGATCACATGTGCAGCACCATGACAGTTGCAGATTAAACAGAGGCCAAGATGGCAGCTTCCTTGGCTGAAAACGATAGGAGGGTTTTACTTGCACTTTAATTACGTCCAGTTTCGTTATCTACCAGGAGGTAATTATTTTTGAATTTAGTGCATTAACAGCACCACTTTGTAAAAGTTTCACTATTAAGAACAACCTGAATCTGCCACAAGCGTCAGGGAAGCTACTGAAATGGGTGGCATGAATTTTTAGATTCAATAAGTTTTTATTGGTAACATTTTCACAGACATGTGTGCATTGAACAACATAAGTTGAGAGCAATATAAAATAAAGAAGGCAGAAAGGAGAAAGAAACTTCCACATAGTGCTGGCACATATCGGACGATACTACTATAATTTTTCACAAAATGGTCACAAAATAGTCATAATGCATAACTCTATTTATGAATCCCCTGTGGGACCCTTCGTCCGGAAGGCCAAGCGGACAGCGCCAGGCGGCGACCCCCGGCGGACACCCCAATGGGATCCAGCTGTGTCCCCCGAGGGCCCCCCCGGCCCAGCCCGCCCCGCCCCCCACACCGGGCCCCAGAGCCCCCCACATCCAACATTGACAGATGCGTCAGGGCCTTTTATAGAATGCATGTAGAGGGTTGTCCCTCAGGAGAGCCGTGGGAGTCGGTGGAGGGAGAAGGAGGAACGCAAAAGGGAGGGGGAAAAAGAAAAGAAAAAGACAAAAAGGGAGGAGAATGGAAAGGGAAAAGAATAAGGGTAGACCTTAAGTACTGAACTTTGAAATGTGGATCCGCAATCAGCCCTAGTATCTTATGTTCATTAAAACTTATAGTTAGAACTTAAACAATATCAACCTTATATCTCGGAGAACCACTCAGTCCACGCTCTCCATCGCCCGTGAGCTTCCACAGACCTGCCTTGGGATGCTGCGAACATCCTTTCGTAATCAATATGTGTACTGGTAGTTGTGATTATCTCCCGCATTGTGGGAGCTGTGTGGTCCCTCCAGTGGCGAGTGATTGCTAATCTAGTACTCATTAGAATATGGGATATAACTGCTCTATTAGTTTTTGGGATAAATTCTAATCCTAGCGAAAGGACCGCCAGTCCCGGGGACAGCGGCACCTCTACCCCCGTCACCTGGGCAGCCAGGAAGAAGACCTCCTCCCAAACTGGACGAATGACGGGGCATTCCCACAGTATATGGAACAGAGTCCCCACCAGCCCACATCCTCTCCAGCATAGAGGAGAAGCCTGAGGACTGAATTTAGATATCCTATACGGAGTCAAGTACCATCTTAACACTATTTTCTGATTGAGCTCCCAAAGATTGATGCTCCTGGTGGAGGAGTTGGAGATACGGATAGCTCGCTGCCATTGATCTGATGTATATGAGACTCCCATGTCTCCCTCCCACGCTACTATATTGGAAGATTTTGCAAATTCTAGTTTGTTGTTCAAAACATTGTAAAATAGGGATATTCCTTTAATCTTAGTAAATTGTTTGGACAAATAAAGTACGATTCTCCATGGGAGTTGGATCGAGAGATTCGGACCAGTCCTAAAGAAATGGTTCAAACGTAAGAAAGTGAAGTGGTCAGCTTCTCCCAAGCCAAACTCCACCTGGAGTGATCTAAACGTTTTCCCGCTTGGGCCTATCATTAGGTCTGATATATTGACTATTCCCTTATTGGGCCAATGGGCAATGTTTAAGTCTGGTATGATGCCAGTAAGGCATGTTACCGGTATTGGGAGAGATGTTTTGGCGTATTGCGAGTGGGAGACCCTCAGAAGTACCTCCCAGGCCTTCAGAGAGGCCACCATTGTAGGGGGTAGCCCGTCAGTGGGTACGGCTCGAATTGCGCATGCCATTAGGATATTGTGGATATTGTGCCGTGTGGATATTGAACTTCCTCCAATTCCCGCCATCTCGTGGAAGGCGGGTCCGGGAACCAAGTCCTCAGCTGTGCCAACACAGCCGCTATATGATAGTCTTTCACTACTACATTACCAACCCCTCCTGCTCCTTTAGACGTTATCGAGTTCCTAAATGCCCACCTTGCTTTTTTACCCTTCCACAAAAATCGGTTGATAAGGGCCTGGACTTTAGTAAAAAATGAGTTAGGGGCAGGAATAGGGAGGGTCCTAAATAAGTAAATAAGTTGTGGGAGGACCATCATCTTGAAGGCTGCTAAGCGGCCTGACCACAGCATCTCGGACTTAGCTAGCTCCTGTAGTTTACCCGGGAGAGAGGCCAAGAACGGGGTGTAATTGTTTGTAAATAGTTCCTTTGCCTTGGCTGGTAGTACAATTCCAAGATACTTAATGCCCCTAGTGCTCCAGGCGTATGGAAATCGCGAACCGAGTGTCCCCCGTACAGTGTCATTGATGCCCATCCCCAGAATAAAGGATTTATTCTCATTGACCTTATAATACGAGATCGTCCCAAATAATTGAAGTGCCTCATGTACCGAAGCCAGGGAAGTGACAGGGTTTGAGAGCATCAAAATGATGTCATCAGCAAAAAGACTGATAGTATGTACAGTATTAGAGGAGGGGAAGCCGCTTATGCCTCTATGTGACCGTATGTAAGATGCGAGGGGTTCTAGAATCAGATTGAAAATTAAAGGGGATAATGGGCACCCCTGGCGGGTACCGTTGGTAATAGCAAAAGGCTTGGAAAGTGTCCCAGAGGTGAACACTCTAGCTGAGGGTGCTGAGTAGAGAGCTAGTATTGCCGCACGAATGGGGCCCATGAAACCAAATTTCCTGAGGACCATCTCTAGATATCCCCAATGGACCCTATCAAAGGCCTTCTCCGCATCCAAAGCGAGGAGCAGAGAAGGCCTTTGCTGAACCCCCGCAAGATGAACGATATTGACCAATCGTCTCGTAGCGTCCGAGGCCTGACGCCCTTTGGTAAATCCCACCTGATCCGGATGGACCAGTGTGGGCAATATGTCCACCAATCGACCCGCAATAAGCTTGGCATATAATTTAAGATCATTGTTCAATAGTGATATAGGCCTGAAGTTGGCTGGGGTGTCAGGAGTCTTCCCTGGCTTGGGCAAGGTCACAATCAGTGCCTCCAGCATTTCTGGAGGGAAGGACGAAGAGGCGGCAGCTTTGTCAAACACCTTTAAAATGTAAGGTGACATCTGGTAATACTCTCCCACAAATCCATCAGGTCCCGGGGATTTGTTGGCCGGCAGGGAGTCAATGGTTTTTTGTATTTCTTCTACCGTAAATGGGGAATTTAGAAAATTTAGTTGTGGTGGGGAAAGTTGTGGTAGGGAGACTTTATTAAGAAAGTCATTTATCGAAGAGATATTGGGTTGGGGCGTATTTTTGTCGTCCTTCAGGTTATAAAGGGCGCCATAATATTGACTGAAGGCATCTGCCATATCTTGGGGGTGGAGTAGTTTTGTTTTGTGCTCGGGGTGTAATATATGAGGGATTCTGGCTTTAATCCTACGTCCCTTGATTCTATTGGCCAACATCTTACCAGCTCTATTGCCCTGTGCATAATAAGTCATTCTCAACCTCTTGGAATGCCTCTCAAAGTCCTCCAGTAGGAGAAGCCTGAGATCGCTCCTTAGTTGCATTAGTTTAGTAGAGATTGTGTGAGTGGGTGCCTGTTTATTTTCCCGATCCATCCTTGCGATTTCATCGGTGAGGGTTTTTATTTTTAAATGCTTCTGCCTCTTTGCCCTTGCCCCCAATTGAATAAGTATACCCCTTAAATAAGCTTTGTGAGCAGACCACAAAGAGAATGGGTCTTGATCAGGTACATCATTTATATGAAAAAATTCCGTCAGGTGATTCTCAATAAGTAGTCTGTTGGCGGGTTGTTGCAACAAAAACGTATTGGCCCTCCATACAGGGGATGGATTGGCAATGGAGCCATCCCTAAGAGTCAAAGAAATTGAGGCGTGGTCTGACCAGGATATGTCGTTTATAGATGATGAGATGGATCTGGTTAGGGTAGGGTAATCCGTCAAAAACAGGTCTATTCTCGTGTACGTGCGATGCGGGGCCGAGAAGAAGGTGAAGTCTCTTTCACCTGAATGGTGACATCTCCACACATCAAACAGTTCTGCCTGATGGATCGCGTCCTGTAGCGTCACTCCTGCTCTAAGTGCCTTGGACGTGGTGTCCATGTTTATGTCGGGCACAGCATTAAAGTCCCCGCATAGTAGAAGGAGGCCCCTTTTGACGGGTTGTATTTTCCTTAATAGCTTATTGAAAAATCGAACCTGGTGAGCATTTGGAGCATAGACGTTCACAATGGTGTAGGCAACTGAGTTGATATCGCAGATCAAAATCAGGTATCTACCACTAGGATCAGCTATTTCCTTGTGCAGGGTAAAGGTGACCGTGTCCCGAATGGCAATTAGGACTCCCTTAGTTTTGGTGTCCGCATTCGCGGTAAATACATTGGGGAAATTTCTGTGGGAGCACTGAGGCGCTGATTCTCTACTGAAATGCGTTTCTTGAGCACATATAATGTCACTTTTGTGTATTATAGCTTCCCTCCACAGGGACTTTCTCTTTACAGGGTGGTTCATACCTCTAGTGTTGATAGACAAAATCTTAATCACCATTGGTAGTAACGGGAGGTGATGTTTTGTGCGGCAAAGTCACATTTGGGAGACCTGGGGTCCCTCTGGGTGGTCTAGACATCAGTAGATGAATGTGTCTGGCGCAAAGGTTACTCACTGTGGTCCCTGGTCGGTAAATTCTTTCAGAGGCTTGTGGAGGTGTTTGAATTTTGCATGTTGGAGAGCGGGTGGAGCCTCCGAGCGGATTCCATCTCAAGTGGTCAAGTGTGGCTGTGTAGATCCAAAAACAAGAAGGAAAAGAAAAGAACGAAAAAACAAAACATGAAGTTAAGCGAAACATCAGCAAACAACTAGCCATTACCATGGCAACAGAAGAACGCTCGTGAGGGCTATGCCCGGGTGCAGCTAAACGCTGCTCAGGTGTTGGCGGGGATAAGTTCATGCCCAGGAACCATTCAGGATCCCACGAGATTTGGATAAGTCCAGGATTAGATCATCATCACACTTGTAGGAGAACATAGGTAAAGTGTAAAAAGAAAGCACCAAACTTAAAAGAAAAAAAAAGAACTCATTTGTGTAATCTTGCATTCCTATGTGTAACTTGCTTCCAGACAGGGGTGACTGCATTGTTATGCGAGGTTGGCTTGTCTTCCTCTCTAGGGGCTGGCAGAATTTCCCAGGTTTTTAGTAAGGCAATACCTCTGTCGACTGAGTCTACATTGAATGACTTTTCTCTGTAAGTGATGATGAGTTTGGTGGGGAAGCCCCACTTGTAGGAGATATCATGGTTTCTCAGAGCTTTGGTAATTGTACCTAGATTCCTCCTTTTTTGCAGAGTATGCTGGGAGAGGTCAGGGTAAAATTGTAAGTTTTGAAACCTGGAGGGGATTTTTTCATTCCTGCGCATCGTTTGCATGAGCTGTTCTTTTACATGGAAAAAAGTCATGCGCAGGATCACATCCCTAGGGATGGCAGCAGGGAGGAAGGATGGTTTTGGGAGCCTGTGGATCCTATCGATAGTGAAGTCCACGTTGTTAAGGTCAGGGAGGAGAGACGAGAACAGATCGATCGCATACGATCGCAGGTCTGGGGGTTGCACTGACTCGGGGACCCCCCTTATTTTCATGTTGTTCCTCCTAGATCTGTCCTCGAGGTCTGCTAACTTATTCCTGATCCATTCATCATTCTCCTCCTGCGCTTCACTTGCATCCACTAAACTGTTAATGGTGGAGGCATATTCCCCCATCTTGGATTCTATGTGTTCCACTCTGCCCTCCACTTCCCTCAGTTCTCCACTCACTCTGTGTATACAATTCACCATGTCTGCCTGTAGTGAACTACGTAGTGTCACTAGCATGTCTCTGAGGACTGTGTCCATCACAGGCTGGTTAGAGGTAGGGAAAGTTGCAATAGAGTCATGTAACTCACGTGTGTCCTCCCCAGAATCTGTGGCAGGACTCGCTGCAGGGCCGCATCCAGCGTCATCCAGCCTCATCCGAGTCTTTGCTGGGCTGGCTGATGGTGAGGGTGAAGAGGTATGGGCGTCGGGAGAAGCCCTCTGTTCCCCACTCGAATATCGAGGCCCTCTGCTGCTTTTGGCCTGGTGTGTAGGCGCGGGAGTTGAGGTCGCATCGGCGCCATCTTGCCTGCCCCCGTCACGCGGCACCGTGAACATGTCCATCAGACGCTGGGGTTTCACGGAGCCTTTCCGCTTGTTGGTCATCCTCCCAGTATGTGCCCGGATCGGATCGCACCCTTTTGGGGTCAGTTTTGTGCCCTGGATCGGTCGTTTAGTGCCGCTTCGTTCTCGTGGGTGGAGGAGCTCGCTCACCACGCTACCATCTGGTCCCGCTGCAGGCCACGCCCCCTTCGGCATGAATTTTTAATAGGCGGAGGGGCCATAGCTCCAAAAAATGGGGATGCATGCACCATTTTTAACCCTCCTGGCGATATTCCCGAGCGTGACTCGGGGTGGATTTTTTGGGCTGAAATTGGTAACCCCGAGTCACGCTCGGGGTAGCTATGCAGAGCCTGCAGCGCGCGCTGGCTTACCTTGTTCCTGGATCCAGCGATGCCACCGCGCTGTGTGAGCGTGCAGGACCTCGCTCGATTCACACAGTGTCCTCCTGTGCCGTCGATCTCCGTTCCCTGCGACGTTATGACGCACGGGGGCGGATATCGGCGCCAAATTCAAAAAGGTAAACAAACACTATACATACAGTATACTTCTTATAGATTACAGTACTGTATGTACTGTATGTAAAAAATACACACCCCCTTATCCCTAGTGGTCTGCCCAGTGTCCTACATGTTCTTTTATATAATAAAAACTGTTCTTTCTCCCTGCAAACTGTATATTGTCCATAGCAACCAAAAGTGTCCCTTTATGTCAAAAATGGTTTTAAATCAGCTAGAAAACAGCGATAATAAATTATAATCACTTTCAGAATTGGGCGATAGCGATTTGTGGGGAAATTCGTCATAAAAAAATAAAAGTAATGACAGCGACAATTCTGCAACTGAGCAAATTTCAGTGATTTTGAGTTTATTACATTATTGAATAATTTTTATTAGAATTATATTATTATTTGTTATAATTATTTATAATTATTTATTATATTATAATTTATAATTTTGTTTTTTTTTAAAATGTCATACCCGGGATGCCTACTAGACTCTTGTTTGGTCAGATTTAAGTGAGTTATTCCTAAGAATTACAGGCCTACAGTATAAAACGCCAAATTTCCTTGCAAATAATGGTACCGCTTTCAGCACCTTTTTCTAAAATAATCATACCGCCAGGGAGGTTAAATCAGAATATTTGAAAAAAAAAAAAAAAAATCCTGCTTTTAATATAACTACTACTAGGTTTTTTTTTGTTTTTTTTTTCATTTTCTCGGAACGACCAAAGAAAACCAATTGTTTTTTGTTGAGTTTCAGCAAACTCGTTGTCATCTCTCCTGTGTTCCAATTAGAAGTTCTTTAAAACGTTTGTAATTCAATCCAGTGTTGTGTATCATTAAGAGTAATAGGAGATTAGGATGCAGCCTTTGCTGTGTATTTCTATGTACCTGATGAAATGCTATTTTTACTAAAAGCTAAAGCAGCCAATTCCTAGGATTAGTGCGATGCAAAGGTGGGCACCTCCAGCAGTAAAATCAAATAGCACACCCAGCTCTGGACTAGAGTACAGCCATATTATGCCTAGGGAAAATTAGCTTTCAGTACAGCTAATCTTTCCATTAAGTGTTCCTTCCTTCCTGGAATCCCTGTTATTTATATCCCAGGCCTCATGCATTTATATATAATGCTTACAATATTTATTACCCTGCACTGTATTGCCTCTTGCAGGCCTCAATCAAACCGTGCTTTTAATTACATTTAATTAATATAAATGCATTGAAGTATTTCAAGCAAAGCAGGGGATCGGGCAAGAGCACATACTCTGGGGGAGATGATTAATACAAATATCCCATAATATACATCACATATACACAATCTGCAATTTCCTAAATCATCTAATAGACTCATGCATTTATTTCTATATTTAAGGGAGCTGTGAGTCAGTCATTCAGAGAAATTACAGATAAATGGACCAGTGTTCCTTATGTTGGTTTAATAAAAAAAAATGTGTAGGAAATGGCTTTAAAAAGTGTCTAAAAGTCTGAAAATAATAAAAACTGATTTAAAATGTAACTATGGGCAAAATAAAAAATGACATATAAGATTCAGTCTGTCAATTTTCGTTTTTCGGAGTCCTTTCCTAACATAGTTTTATTACCTGTTGATTCTGCCCGTAGATTCATTATTTCACTTCCGTAAAGTGGTATTCAACAGCAAAAAAATATATAAAAAATTTAATACCTCAAAAAATGTAATAAAATGTCATATATTTCAACTTACCAGTCTTTTTTAGCTTTTTTTCCCCTTTATTTTCACCTGGTGATCCGACTAGTGACACTCTTCCTGCCTTATGCCGCGTACACGTGATCGGTCAAACTGATGAAAACGGTCTGACGGACCGTTTTCATCTGACCAAACCGATCGTGTGTGGGCCCCATTGGTTATTTATCCATCGGTTAAAAAAAATCAATCTTGTTTTAAATTTAAAAATCCAGGCATGCTCAGAATCAAGTGGACGCATGCTTGGAAGCATTGAACTTCGTTTTTTTCAGCACGTCGTTGTGTTTTACATCACCGCGTTCTGTCACGATCGTTTTTTTAACTGATGTTGTGTAGGCGCAACTGATCATCAGTCAGCTTCATCGGTTAACCGATGAAAGCGGTCCATCAGACCGTTTTTTTATTGGATGGACCGATCGTGTGTACAGAGCATTAAAGGGGTTGTAAAGGTGTGTTCTTTATTTTCTAAATAGGTTCCTTTAGGCTGCATTCACACCTAAGCGACAGCCGCGTACGCGTGTAGCGGCAGATTTGCCGCGATTACAAATGTTTCTTTTTTTTTTTTTTTTTTTTCTAAAGTCTTCCCATTGCTGTCTATGGGAAAACGCGCCTGTCGCGTGAAAAAAAGGGTCCGGGACTTTTTTTCAGGCGACAGGCGTTGCGCGTCTATGAGATGTGAACCATCTCCATAGACGGCAATGGGAATTCTCCCCTCAAGCGACAGAAGCGTCCCGCGTCGGGCGTTTTGTCGCTTAGGTGTGAATGGGGCCATAACCCCTTAAGGACCGCCTCCCGCACATTTACGTCGGCAGAATGGCGCGGCTGGGCACATGCACGTACAGGTACGTCCTGTGCTAGTGCCCAGCCGTGGGTCACGGGCGCGACCCGGTCCGAAGCTCAGTGACCGGGACCGCGGGACCCGCGGACCCGATCGCGGCTGGAGTCCCGCGATCGGTCCCCGGAGCTGAAGAACGGGGAGAGCTGTATGTAAACACAGCTTCCCCGTTCTTCACTGTGGCGGCGTCATCGATCGTGTGATCCCTTTTATAGGGATACACAATCGATGACATCACACCTACAGCCACACCCCCCTACAGTTAGAAACACATATTAGGTCATACATAACCCCTTCAGCGCCCCCTTGTAGTTAACTCCCAAACTGCAATTGTCATTTTCACAGTAAACAATACATTTTAATGCATTTTTCTTCCTTTTCCTTTCCCTTCTTTCCAATATATTTTTTTATTAATTTTATAAATTTTATACAAACAACAAACCACAAATACAAACACAAACAAATACAGGCACTCCGAATACAAATTTAGCTCATATATTCATTAATGTCATAATTACTAAATCATTTAACTTTCATAATACATTTCCTAAAATAAAAATAAAATAAAAAGACACTCCCCTATGTATTCCGAGCGACAACACTAACAACAACAAAAAAAAAGTGGGGGGGGGGGGGGAGAAGGGAGGGAAAAAACATAAATACCGTATTTACCTTCCTATAGCGTACACTGGCGTATAGCGCGCACCCCCAACCTAGAAGGGAAATTTCAGGAAAAAAAAGAAAATACTTACAGTTTGAATACCCCTTGTCGGTGTCTTGCCCGGCATCCATCGGCGGCCTTGTCCGGTCTGGCGTCCGTCTGCGGCCTTGGTGGTGTCCTCCCCGCTTCTCCCGCGCTGTTTTTGAGCCGATCCCCGCTTCCCGCGCTGTGTTTGAACGCCGCCCCCGGCTGTATAGTATCATTATTTTCAGCTACCAGTATCTCCATATGCCTAATACCATTAAAGGGGTTGTAAAGGTTTGTTTTTGTATTTTCTAAATAGGTTCTTTTAAGTTAGTGCATTGTTGGTTCACTTACCTTTTCCTTCGATTTCCCTTCTAAATATATTTTTTCTTTGTTTTCTTTGTCTGAATTTCTCACTTCCTGTTCCTCCTCAGTAAGCTGTTCAGTAAGCTGAGGAGAAACAGGAAGTGAGAAATTCAGACAAAGAAAAAAAACATTTAGAAGGGAAATGGAAGGAAAGGGTAAGTGAACCAACAATGCACTAGCTTAAAAGAATCTATTCAGAAAATAAAAAACAAACCTTTACAACCCCTTTTAGAGTCTCAAGCCACTCTGGAATTGTAGGGACAATAGGGGATTTCCAATATCTTGATATCAATTGTCTTACTGCTGACAGAAAAAAACAAATAGCTAGATTCAGAGAGAGTTACGGCAGCGTATCAGTAGATACGCTGTCGTAACTCTGAATCTACGCCGTCGTAAATGTAAGCGTATTCTGGAAACCAGATACTCTTAAATTAGGCTAAGATACGAGGCGTAAGGCTCCTACGCTGCCGTATCTTAGGGTGCATATTTACGCTGGCCGCTAGGTGGCGCTTCCGTTGTTTCCTGCATCGAATATGCAAATGAGCAAGATACACCGATTCACGAACGCACGTGCGCCCGTCGCAAGTAGTTACGCCGTTTACGTAAGAGATACGCCGGCGTAAAGATAAAGCTGCTCCCTAGGTGGCGCAGCCCATGCAAGGTATGTATCTTTTTACGTCGTTTGCATAAGTCGTACGCGAATAGGGCTGTGCGTAAGTTACGTTCACGTCATAGTCAGTGATCGACGTATCTTAGGCATTCTATCCGACGCATGCGCACTGGGATACGTCCACGGACGGCGCATGCGCCATTCGTTGATAATGTCATTTACGTGGGGTCATGCTTAATTTCCCTAAAACACGTCCACCTCTTCCTCATTTGAATTAGGCGCGCTTACACCGGCACATTTACGATACACCGCCGTAACTTAGGGCGCAAGTGCTTTGTGAATACAGCACTTGCCTCTCTAACTTGCGGCGGCGTAGCGTAAATACCATACGCTACACCTGCACAAAGTTACGCTGTCCTACCTGAATCTGGCCATATGAAGATTTTTTGGGGTTTTGAGCAATAATTGAGGTAAGAAAGAGAAAAGAGCCAATTCAACAGAATTATTGATTGATTCATCCACAACAGTATTATATAAGTTAATTACTTGGTCCGTAATTTGTAAATAGAGGGACAGTCCCACCATAGATGGGATAAGTTACTTATAGCAACATTACAACGCCAACATCGATCTGATTGTGATGGAAAAATTTGGTTCAAATTAACTGGAGTGCGGTACCATCTAGATAGCAATTTAAAATTGCGCTCTTGGGTGTCACAAGCTATTGAAAATTTATGAGTATTAATAAAAATTTGATCCCAATCTTCCTCTTGTGTTAACCGGTATATTCCCGCTCCCATTTGGTCGTATATGATGGTAAAACAGGTGAATTTAGGGTAGATAATAACGTATATATCTTAGATAGAGTTAGGTAGATTCAGAAAGAGTTAGGCCGGCTTATCAGTAGATAAGCATACCTAACTCAGAATCTACGCCGACCTATGTTTAAACGTATGCTCAAACAGAGATACGCTTCAACATATCTAAGATACGACGGCTTGCGCCGTCCTATCTTAGATTGCAATATTTTGGATGGACGCTAGGTGGTGCTTCTATTGCGGTCGGCGTATAATATGTAAATGAGTTGATACGCCGATTCACGAACGTACGCCTGGCCGCCGCAGTAGATTTACGCCGTTTCCGTAAGGCATTATCAGGCCTAAAGTTATTCCATCTATTAGGTGGAATAGCAATGTTAAAGTATGGCCGCCGTTCCTGCCACGAGATTCGAAATTTTTACGTTGTTTGCGTAAGTCGTCCGCGAATAGCGATTTACGTTGTTTACGTCCACGTCGAAATCAATAGGCCCGTGCGGCGTACTTAGCCACAATGCACACTGGGAAATGTAGGCGCCCGGCGCATGCACAGTAACAAAAAAACGTCAAAAACGTAAGGTCAAGCCTTATTAACATTAAACACGCCCCCCTTCCACACATTTGAATTTGGCGCCCTTACGCCCGCCCGCTTTAGGCTACGCCGCCGTATATTAGCAGGCAAGTACATTGGGAATCATGTACTTGCCTAGCTAACTTACGGCGGCGTAGCCTAAACACGCTAAGCTACGCCGCCAAAAGTTTATTCCTTTCTAGCTGCTCAAAATCTGTAAACGGTCGAGGTGCAATAACACCCGAGCAACAACAGAATGAGCCCACAGTACAGCCAAGCCGAAACAGAGACCCTAACCAAACATTGCGATTGAAATCAGAGTCCTTACACTCTGATTATCCCTTAAATTTCGACAGCACCGGCTACCTTGAAAGTAACCCGGCGCTACAAACGTATTTCTGACCTACTGTGCATGCTTTATGTGACCCCTTTATATATCTTAGCAATGTAATTCCAACTTCTCTCACCTTCTTCCTTGAAGAGGAGGACTTTCTATATTTGCATAACTACTAAGGATGAGTGAAGTGACTTTGGAAAAATAAATTTTGCTGCGAAATGACTGATTTCACCATCTGCTAAATTTCACTGAAGTGGAAACTTTAAATATCACTCATTGAGCCACTTGAGGTGAAAAAAAAAAAAGATCCTTAGGGCTAGTTTACACTTGCTTCAGAACAAGGTTTCGGACAGGCTTTGTTAAAGCTCTCTGAACGTTAGTCAAAACTCCTGTCACTAAATAAAATGGTTAGATTACAGTCCTGTTTACACCTGCTTTTGCTTGGTGCTTCGATGAGACTTCGGTTGGGCTATGGTGGAGTTTCGATGGTGCTTCATGGGGCTTCGATGGGGCTTTGGTGGAGTTTCGAAGGAACTTCAGTGAGGATTTGCAGGGCTTCGATGGGGCTTCAAGTGAGCTTTGCCATAGATTTCTATGGAGGCTTTGAAGACGCTTTGAGGCACCACTGAAGCTACATGGGGTATCATTTTTGAAGTGAAGCTGAAGCAAAGCAAAGCAAATGTAAACATGACTGTAAGCTAACCATTTTATTTAGTGACAGGAGCTTTGACTAGCGTTCAGAGAGCTTTAACAAAGCCTGTCCGAAGCCTTGTTGAAGCCGAAGCAAGGGTTAATGAACCCCTAGAAACTATGCGCCAGATTCTCAAAGGCGTTACGACGGCGCAACACCATTTGCGCCGTCGTAAGTCCTAATCTGGCCCTGGGTATCTATGCGACTGATTCTTAGAATCAGTTACGCATAGATACCCATTAGATCTGACAGGCGTAAGGCTCTTACGTTGTCAGATCTTAAATGCAATTTTTTTCCCGCCGCTAGGTGTCGCATTGTCGTTTTCCCCGACGCAGTGATTTTACGACGTTTCCGTAAGCGTAAACTTGCCCCTGCTATAATGAGGGGCAAGTTTACGTAGGTCCGTCGTATGCCATGTTAAGTATGGCGTCGGGTCAGCGTCGGGTTTTTCCGTCGTTTACGCCGTTTTCGTAAGTCGTTCGCGAATACGACTTTACGTCAATGACGCTCACGTCGGCATCATTGACGTTTTCCGTCGTGAGCTGGAGCATGCGCACTGGGCTATTTTTCCGCCCGGCGAATGCGCAGTTCGATCGGCGCGGGGGCGCGCTTAATTTAAATACAAGCCACCCCCTTTGAATTACGCGGCCTTACGCCGGGCCAATTACACTACGCCGACGCAAATTACGGAGCAAGTGCTTGGAGAATACGGCACTTGCTCCAGTAATTTGCGGCGGCGTAGTGTAAATGGCTTACGCTTCGCTTTCCGCAGATTCTACAAGAATCTGGCCCTATGATTTTGGGGAGAGAGTTTATTTAGGGTAGATGACTTTATTTAAAGCAGAAGTAAACTCTTTCAGTCAACATTAAAGGGTCACTAAAGGAAAAAATTGTTTCTTTAAAATAACAAACATGTTACTGTATACTTACCTCTACTGTGCAGTTCGTTTTGCACAGAGTAAACAATATAAACCTATGTACTCTTCTTACTAATACAAGGCTATGCCTGCCTACAATTGCATGGTTCCTATATTGTGAGTGCCATCTAGTGGCCCCAATTATTTTTTTCCCCGATTGAGGTCTTCTGGAAAAAAAAAACATTATGACCACTAGGTGGCACTGCTGATATAGAAGAACTATTCTTTTCAGAGAACCTACACCATTTGTGCCCCGATTATGCGAACGTTTGTCACAAATGCGCACAGCAAATATTTCATACATAGGCCCCTTTGTGTTCAGCCCTCTTTTGTTGCATGCATAAAAAAAAAGAAAACATCGAACAAGGAGAAAGAGATTCTCTCATAATGTTCATAGCGGTTCTAATGACCCTCCAACTCATCAAAGAGATGTAACTGATTGAGTTGCGGATAGTATATGAAGCTGTCAGATGGTTTAACACTCTTTCTTTTTTTTTTCTTTTTTTAAACTGAAATAGTAGTTCTAGGTGGACTAATCTTCTAATGGATTCTATATAAAATAAAGTATATGTTAAACAAAAACAAAAAAATTCTCTTGGATTCCTCTAAAATTCCAATTTTACAGTGATCAAGGCAATATACATATGGGTATGTATAAAAAGATATCAGAATAATCGGATCAAACAGCTCATACAGGGTTAATATTACTTTATAGCAGTAACATGACTATAACTATAAAAACCAAAACTTAGTAGCTTCACCAAACACATATGAGCCTTTACTATACCCAAACATGAAACCATATGACACCCAACTCTCTGTCATTTTGAACTGAAGGGCAATTTTGTCTAATATTGCAATCTAGGTTAAAGCGTATCTAAACCCCAAACCAAAAACCTAATTTATTGCAGCTTAGCAACCCTTACATATGGCGACTATATTTTTTTTCTCTTTATTTTCACTGGTTGATTCTGTAAGCAACATGCTCCCTATCCCAGGGTGACAACTCTCTAAGCTCAGCAAACCTCTGATGAAGCTCCGTCTTGTGGACGTAACGTGTAAGTTGAAGACAGGTGCATGATGTCATCACACTACCCGGACACCACTTTGTGAATCAGAGGATATACCCAAACTTGTGCCTAGTTTGACCGCTATTTATTTAATCTAGGGCTGAATCAGTTTTGCCATCATCACTGTTTTGTTGTACATATGCAATCTCTGAATTGGGACTTTCTTAAAGGGGTTGTAAAGGTACAATTTTTTTTCCCCTAAATAGCTTCCTTTACCTTAGTGCAGTCCTCCTTCACTTACCTCATCCTTCCATTTTGCTTTTAAATGTCCTTATTTCTTCTGAGAAATCCTCACTTCCTGTTCTTCTGTCTGCAGGGCCGATCCACCCTATAGGCTCACTATGCAAGCCGCTTAGGGCCCCGCAAGACTGCGGAGGGCCCCCAAATTACTATAGGCCCCGCCTGGTGAGAAGTCATTTTCGGACCCTCACCCCGCTTCTCAACTCGCTGGGTGCATGGGAGGATAGGTAAGAAGTCAGCACCCCCCGCTTCTCACTTTAATGGGAAGATGTAATTTCCGAAAGCAGAACACCCCCTCCCCCCGCTTCTCAACTTTAATCTTTAATGTGACATGTCACTGTCGGCAGCGTGGGAGGATTGGCACTGTTCTCCCTGGTGTGGAGTGTCGTGCTCGCCCCCTCCCTTTGACTACAGGAGAGTCAGGACGCTCTCTATGTTGCAGATAGAGAAAGGAGCTGTGTGTTAGTGGGCGTCCTGACTCTCCTGTAGTCCAAGGGAGGGGGCGAGCACGACACTCCACACCAGGGAGAAAGCCTCTCATTACGCGGGAACGACGGCCATACTTAAAATTGAGTACGCCTCATATAGCAGAGGTAACTATACGCCGGAAAAAGCCAAACGCAAACGACGTAAAAAAATGTGCCGGCTGGACGTACGTTCGTGGATCGCCGTAACTAGCTAATTTGCATACTCAACGCGGAATTCGACGGAAACGCCACCTAGCGGCCGGCGGAAAAATGCACCTACGATCCGACGGCGTACTAAGACTACGCCAGTCGGATCGAGCCCAGATGCTGTCGTATCTTGTTTTGTAGATACAAAACAAAGATACGACGCAGGAAATTTGAAATTACGCGGCGTATCAAGAGATACGCCGGCGTAATTCTTCTGTGGATCTGGCCCATACTATGTAACTTTTTAAGTTCTTACACATTTGCCTGACTGTTGGCGGCATTGAATTTTTATTTATTACAGACAAGTTCTCTTTTTTCTGAAATATTTTATTGTTCTGTTTGAGTTAAAAAAGAATGCTGTTATTTAATTTGGGTTTGGTTGCACAGATTATCGTATGATAAGACTTACATTGGTACTTATCTTATATGTACTATACCTGACTCAGCATAATTATATTTTTTCTTCTTCTTTATTATCTGTAATGCTATCTGTTGATCTTATCAATAAGAATAAAATATTTGAAGAGGAAAAAAAAATGCTGTGTGATATATTTAGAGGCAGGTAATGGGCAGCAGAGTTCTTTTATTAAATAAAAACACTCGACTTTCAAATGGGAAGCATGCTGACATGTTTATTGACTTTTTTTTTAGTCATGTAAGAAGAAAGAAGCTAAGGGTTACATCTTGGAATATTTATTTTAAAATATTTCAGGTACAGACGCTGCAATAAAGAACTTTCTGTAGCTTTTTTAATAGATGACAATGCTGCCATCCAGTGGAAACTTGTGAGAATGAAAGTAAAAATAAGGCAATTGATTTTTAAGATGGGAGGAAAATCTGCAGTATATTAGTTATACTAAATAAAAAAATAAAAATAAGAAAAAGAAAGAAATGTATATGTCAAATTTATACTCCCAAGTGAATTAATCAATTAAAAAATATTAAAAACCTGGTGGAGGTTCTAATGCTCTACTTGTAATAAGTAATAATAATATTAAGATTAAATAATATATAAACATGCTTTAACCTTTTCCCTCCGGCCATACACATATATGCGGACTCCTGGAGAGTAGACTTTTCCGCTGAAATGGCGCATATATGTAGCTCTATGCAGGGGCGGACTGACCATTGAGTCACTCGGGCACTGCCCAAGGGCCCCATGCCACTAGGGGGCCCCATCAGGATTGCCAGGCTCAGTAAAACCAGGGACACTATGTAAAAATCTGTGTTTTTTTTTACATCTGTCCCTGATATGTCCGAAACTGACATGCTTTTGATGTTAAAATCCGGAGATTTTAGCTGCCCCGCCTCTGCACTGCCTCCTGGCGTGGTGGCCATCTGTAAGCCCGGGGGCCCCATAATCTTCTATTGCCCAGGGGCCCCATGAGTTGTCAGTCCGCCCCTGGCTCTATGTAAACAACTCTGTGCTGAAAATGCATTGTCCCAGCACAGAGACCAGTGTGTACTGGCAGGTCCGGGACAAGGGGTGGGCAGGAGGGATGGCTTCCCTGGGCACTGTGGTATCATGTGAGGTGGGGGGGCACCACTCTGAGATTTGGGGGGGGGGAGATTTGTGTTAAGGGGTCTCTGGGAGGCGGCAGAGGGTAAGAATTAATCTAGAAGGGCAAATCTAGGGAGGTGTGGGGGGATAATTTGTGCTAGGAGGGAAGATTTCTGCTTGTAGGGATGATTGGAGGGTATTTGTGCTGGGAAGGGAGTAGGGGATTGGGGGAGGCGAATTTGTGTTGGAAGGAAAGATTTTGAATGGGTGGGGGGGGGGGGGGGTATGTGCCTTAAGGGTAAATTTGAGGGGTAGAGGATAGAGGGGGTGTGAAATCGCAGTGGTCACATGATCGGAATGCCAGCCTCCGCCTCCCGGTGTTTAGAACCTCTTAAAGGGCCAGGAGGCAGCATCGGTAAGTGGTTAAGATGGTCAGTTCAGTTTGATTTATGGTGCTTAAATCTTAAATACTTTGAGATAAGAGTATAAAATATTAACTGTGCAGCTATCTTAATCGTTTGCACAGGCGTTATGAATGTTTGGCGTATTATATATGCAATATAATTATCTTCTATTATTGTCAGCTCATTTTAGAGGTCATAATGTGGTAATTTTACTGAAATACTAAGAAAAACAAAACAAAAATAAAAAAATTATGGCCACTAGATGGCGATGATGATCATAGGAGATAATTATATTACAAACAATATGGCATTGACTCATGGTGCCTGTCTGAATGCTTAGGACATCAGCACAGCATTTTTTTTTCCATACATAGACTCCTATGATTGTTGGGTATACCTGTACATACAGGATATAAATCCTGCACTATGGTTAAAATGCTAATATTATAATGAGTAGCTGTCAGCACCTTAATTATATCTCCCAAGTAAGTAAATGTATATGGAGTGCAGCGCAACAATACACTCCCCCTCTTGATGAACAGATGTGGTGTATTCAGTTTAATAAAGTGGAAACCTCCTCAATCCCTATATATCAAAAAAGTGTTTGTGCAAAAAAAATAAAAAAAATTACAACACCTGATCATACCTCCCAACTTTTTGAGATGGGAATGAGAGACACCTATTAGTAAAAGTATATAGGTGTAGGACACACCCCTTGCCATGCCCCCTAAAAGGAGAATTATATTAAATAGTGCTTTTTTTTACCACTACTATTCCTTTATATTGTCTTTTGGAATTTACAAATGCAGCAATTTAGAAATTGGATGAAAGGTTTAGCACTGGGAAACACTTTTTGATAGATAAAAAGTGCATTTTATATACAACTATATAGATCAGACCAAAATGAGGGACAAATGAGGAGGAAAGAGGGACAGAGGGACATTGCTCCAAATCAGGGACAGTTGGGAGATATGCTATATTATACCTCCCCCTATCCAATATATGCCTACAAGGCCTTTTGAGCCCCATAGAGAAATAGAGCCCTGATTGATGGGGGCATGGCCAGGTGCCGGACAAGGTGGTTGATGGTCACCAAGGATTGGTGGAAACATGGGGGATGGGCTGGTCCTGAGCTCACAAAACGTTTGCCCCCTGGGAATTCTGGGTCTTTTGAAGAAGTGGATGGAAGAGCTGCCCACCCTCACGCCCCTTTTTTCTCCTTTATGGTATGTCACAGCTGGCTGCGGTTTCTTGACTTTGCCAACATTTAAAGTTGCTGTAATGGGCTATGCCACTTACATCAGGGTCCCCGAGAGCCCCTAATTACATCAGGGTCCCCAGAGAGCCCCCTATTACATCAGGGTCCCCAGAGAACCCCCTATTACATCAGGGTCCCCAGAGAGCCCCCTATTACATCAGGGTCCCCAGAGAGCCCCCTATTACATCAGGGTCCACAGAGAGCCTCCCCTTACATCAGGGTCCCAAGAGAGCCTCCCCTTACATCAGGGTCCCAAGAGAGCCCCCCCCTTACATCAGGGTCCCAAGAGAGGAAGCCCACTTACATCAGGGTCCCCAGAGAGCCCCTCCTTACCTCAGAGTCCCCAGAGAGCCGCTCCTTACAGGGTCACCCGAGAGAGGGCTGGCAGTAAGATGATGTAATCTCTCTGCTGCCTGTGGCTGCACAGTGAGGGAGAACAGTGGTGATGCAGGGCAGGCAGTGAGAGATTATGTCATCTCTCGCCTGCCTGGCTCTCCTGTGCTCCCCACTACATGGCTGCAGAGAGGTTGCACGGCGGCAGAGAGGCCACGGCCCACAACAGGGCAGTTGGGGACCCCTGGGACTCGGGGCTATGGGCCCCAGATTTGCGGGTATATCCCCAAAAGCCACCACCTAGTGACGCCACTGGCTGTCACTGAAACCGGCCCACTGAGCCACTGGCCCACCGGGAAACTCCGGGTAGTCCTGATGGCCAGTACATGCCTGGACAGGCCCCCCTTTGGAATTGCGTGCTCACAGTATGACTGTTATTGGAACTGGTTAAATGTGTTCACATGTTATGTGTTGAAATTAAATAAAGCTGTGGCCTTGCCCTTTCCAACCTAGTGGTTGTAAGTGTTTTATTTAATTGGGTGAGGGGGCAAGGGTGGTGGGGGTTTTTGATCCCATTATGTTACATTTCATTTGTACCCAGGCCCATTGCGCCTCAGCAGTCAAGTTATCGGTGCACAACGTAGCTCGAAGAATTCCTCCAGAATACATTGGGATAAGAGAGAGAACAATAGGTGAAATATGGAAAAATTTTTACCGATCCACATTATAAATGTGATGCTCAAATGTTCCTGAAAGGTACAACATAGCTATCGGCAGTAACAAAAAAAGTAAAAAGAAAAACTGAAAGAGTCTGAACCTCAGGAACCGCAAGGAAGGCGCTGAGCTACAACGTATTCTCGGTCATTGAACCCGAGGAATGTCAGTCAACCGAGGAATATAGGAGGAGAAAGTAGGAAAGGTTAAAGTGGAAGAAAAAAAGAACAGAGGAAAAACAGTAGTCTTATGCCGCGTACACACCATCGGACATTCCGACAAAAAAAAACGTGGATTTTTTTCCCACGGAATGTTGGCTCAAACTTGTCTTGCATACACACGGTCACACAAATGTTGTCGGAAATTCTGAACGTCAAGAACGCGGTGACGTACAACACTACGATGAGCCGAGAAAAATTAAGTTTAATGATTCCAAACATGCGTAGGATTTTTGTGCATCGGAAATGGCTACAGACGATCGGAATTTTCGACAAGAACTTTTGTTGTCGGAAAAATTGAGAACCAGCTCTCAAACATTTGTTGTCGGAAATTCCCGACAGCAAATGTCCGATGGAGCTTACACACGGTCGGAATATCCGACCAAAAGCTCACATCGAACATTTGTTGTTGGAAATTCTGGGCCAGATTCACAGAAAAAGTACGCCGGAGTATCTGCTGATCTGCATCAAATTTGCCGCATCGTATCTTAATTTGTAATTCACAAACAAGATACGACGGCATTTGGCTAAGATCCGACAGGCTTACGGCTTCGTACTCCTTCAGATCTTAGGCTGCAATTCTAGGCCGGCCGCTAGGTGGCTATTCCATTGCGGTCGGCGTAGAATATGCAAATGACTAGTTAAGCCGATTCACGAACGTACGTTTTGCCCATCGCTGTAAATTTACGTTGTTTCCGTAGAGATACGCAGCGTAAAGATAAAGCTGCCCTCTAGGTGGTCTAGCCAATGTTAAGTATGGCCGTCGTTCCCGCGTCGAAATTTGAAATTTCACGTCGTTTGCGTAAGTCGTCTGTGAATGGCGCTGGATGCCATTTACGTTAACGTCGAAACCAATGACGTCCTTGCGACGTCATTTAGCGCAATGCACGTCGGGAAATTTTAGGGACGGAGCATGCGCAGTACGTTCGGCACGGGAACGCGCCTAATTTAAATGGTCCCCGCCCCATTTGAATTAGCCGGGCGGATTTACGCTACGCCACCGCAATTTTACAGGCAAGTGCTTTGTGAATCAAGCACTTGCCCGTAAAACTTGCGGCGGTGTAACGTAAATGTAATACGCTACGCCGCCGCAGAGTAAGCCGATTCTACCTGAATCTGGCCCAAAGTTTTTAAAAATTTTCATTTAAAATGATGGTGTGTGGGCTTCACATCATTTTTCGGGTTCTGAAAAACGAGAAAAAAATAATTCGAACATGCTGCATTTTTTAACGACGTTTAAAACAATGTCGTTTTTCGGGTTGTAAAAAATGATCGTGTGTGTGGGCTAAAATTACGTTAAAAACCCGCGCATGCTCAGAAGCAAGTTATGAGACAGGAGCGCTCGTTCTGGTAAAACTACCGTTCATAATGGAGTAAGCACATTCATCACGCTGTAATAGACAGAAAAGCGCGAATCGTCTTTTACTAACACGAAATCAGCTAAAGCAGCCCAAACGGTGGCGTTATTCGAATGGAACTTTCCCTTATAGTGTTGTACGTCACCGCGCTTTGCTAGAGCATTTTTTTTAATGATCGTATGTGGGCAACGTCGTTTTAATGATGTAGTTGGAAAAAAATTACGTTTTTTCTAGAGGCTGAAAAACTTAGTTTTTTACATGCCAAAAAATGGTCGCGTGTACGCGGCATCACTCTCTCATACTGATCACTGTTAGTTCAACATGGCACCTCATGGCAAAGAACTCTCTGAGGATCTGAAAAAAAGAATTGTTGCTCTACATAAAGATGGCCTAGGCTATAAGAAGATTGGCAAGACCTTGAAACTGAGCTGCAGCACGGTGGCCATGACCATACAGCGGTTTAACAGGACAGGTTCCATTCAGAACAGGCCTCGCCATGGTCAACCAAAGAAGTTGAGTGCACGTGCTCAGCGTCATATCCAGAGGTTGTCTTTGGGAAATAGAGATATGAGTGCTGCCAGCGTTGCTGCAGAGGTTGAAGGGGTGGGGGGTCAGCCTGTCAGTGCTCAGACCATACACCGCACACTGCATCAATTTGATCTGCATGGCTGTCGTCCCAGAAGGAAGCTTCTTCTAAAGATGATGCACAAGAAAGCCCACAAACAGTTTGCTGAAGGCAAGCCGACTAAGGACATGAATTACTGGAACCATGTCATGTGGTGTCAAGCGTGTGTGGCGGCAGCCAGCTGAGGAGTACAAAGACAAGTGTGTCTTGCCTACAGTCAAGCATGGTGGTGGGAGTGTCATGGTCTGGGGCTGCATGAGTGCTGCCGGCACTGGGGAGCTACAGTTCATTGAGGGAACCATGAATGCCAACATGTACTGTGACATAATGAGGAAGAACACGATCCCCTCCCACTGGGCTGCAGGGTAGTATTCCAACATGATAACGACCTCAAACACACCTCCAAGTTGACCACTGCCTTCCTAAAGAAGCTGAGGGTAAAGGTGATGGACTGGCCAAACACGTCTCCAGACCTAAACCCTATTGAGCATCTGTGGGGCATCCTGAAACAGAAGATGGAGGAGCGCAAGGTCTCCGACATTCACCAGCAAAGTGATGTTGTCAATGAAGAAATGGAAGAGGACTCCAGTTGCAACCTGTGAAACTCTGGTGGACTCCATGCCCAAGAGGGTTAAGGCAGTGCTGGGAAAAAAATGGTGGCCACACAAAATATTGACACTTTGGGCCCAATTTGGACATTTTCACTTAGGGGTGTACTCACTTTTGTTGACAGTAAGCACCTCCCCTATTTTTCAATGTATTTGTGCTGCTATATCATTAACCACTTGACCTCCGGAACATTTTCCCAACTTCATGACCAGGCCATTTTTTGCCAAACCGCACTGTGTTACTGTAACTGTCGTGCGACGCTGTACCCTGGGGTTGGGAAGATATGGGATACCCAGAACTGTAACTTGAAGACATGAAATCACACGGCTGTCCCCCTGTGGGAACAAACAGATCAGCTTCACTGTTTAACCACTTACCGTCCGGCCTATGGCCAATTTATGTCCGGGAAGTGGTTACACAATCCTGACAGGACGTCCATGGACGTCCTGCAGGATTTCATGCCGCGCGCGCCTGTGGGGGCGCGCAGCGCAGCGATCGGTGATGCGGGGTGTCAGTCTGACACCCTGCATCTCCGATCTCGGTAAAGAGCCTCCGGCGGAGACTCTTTACCACGTGATCAGCCGTGTCCAATCACGGCTGATCACGATGTAAACAGGAAGAGCCGTTGATGGCTCTTCCTCACTCGCGTCTGACAGACGCGAGTAAAGGAGAGCCGATCGGCGGCTCTCCTGACAGGGGGGGTTCGCGCTGATTGTTTATCAGCGCAGCCCCCCCTCGGATCGCCACATGGACCACCAGGGAAGCCCACCCTGGACCACCAGGGTGGGCCAAAAAAAAAAGCATGTAAAAAAAAAAGTCTTAAAAAAAAAAAGATGACAATCAGTGCCCACAAATGGGCACTGACTGGCAACATGGGTGGATCTGTGCTGCCCCACAATGTCCATCAGTGCCACCCCAAGTGTCCATCAGTGCCACCCCACAGTGTCCATCAGTGCCACCCCACAGTGCCCATCCATACCCATCCATGCCCAGTGCCCACCTATCAGTGCCCACCTATCAGTGCCCATAAGTATCCATCAGTGCCACCCATAAGTGCCGCCCATGAGTGCCCATCTGTGCCGCCTATGAGTGCCCAGTGCCGCCCATGAGTGCCCATCAGTGCCGCCCATGAGTGCCCATCAGTGCCGCCTATGTGTGCCCACCAGTGCCGCCTATGTGTGCCCATCAGTGACACCTATGTGTGCCCATCAGTGCCGCATACCAGCGCCGCCAATCAGTGCCACCTCATCTGTGCCCGTCAGTACTACCTCATCGATGTCCATCAGTGCCATCTCATCGGTGCCCATCAGTGCCGCCATATCAGTGCCCGTAATTGAAAGAGAAAACTTACTTATTTACAAAAAAATTTACAGAAAAAAATAAAAACGTAATTTTTTTTCAAAATTTTCAGTCTTTTTTAGTTGTTGCGCAAAAAAAAAAATCGCAGAGGTGATCAAATACCACCAAAAGAAATCTCTATTTGTGGGGAAAAAAGGACGCCAATTTTGTTTGGAAGCCACGTCGCAGGACCGCGCAATTGTCATTCAAAGTGCGACAGTGCTGAAAGCTGAAAATTGGCTTGGGCGGGAAGGTGCTTAAGTGCCTGGTATGGAAGTGGTTAAAGAAAGAATTTCAACACTGAATTGCAGGCGCTTTTCTCTATAGAAAAATGCTAAGGCACCTGGCTTTTTATCAGGATTGACGAAGAAAGAGGTGCAGAGCACACACAATTGGAATCCATGCATCCGGCACACCGCATGTAGGTTAGGGGGCCGGATGTAATATCAAGTAATAGAAAATAAATAATTAACCCCTAACCCTTAACTAATACAATAAAATAATAATAATAATAATAATAATAATAATAATAAATAACTAACTAAACACCCTAACCCTAACACATAATAAATAAATAAACTACTACTATTATTATTATTATCATCATTATTATTATTATTATTATTATTATTATTATTATTATTAATATTTTTTATGTTCAGGCTTGGGTGTGTATTTGTTATTATACTTATTATTAATACTAATAATTTTTTTTAATTTTTTTTTAGGTTAGGGGTTCATTATAATTTATTTATGTATTATTACATACAGTAGTATTCATTTAATTGATTTATTTATAATGATCTTTAGTTATTTGTGAATTACATTTATATTCATGTATTCATATATTATTGCTAGGTTATGTTTTACAATTTTTAATTTGAGAAGAAAATTGCGCACAAAAAAATGTGCGATTGCGCACATACTACTACTACTACTACTACTACTACTACTACTAATAATAATAATAATAATAATAATAATGTTGGCTGCTTATGAGTGGAGTTACCGAGCTCCCCCTGATATCCGCCTTGTATTGTACTGTTATATGCTATGCACTGTTTTCTTTTCTGCTGATGTTCTGCTGACATCCCTGTACTGTTCCTTTTATGGCACGGGGGTTACCTCGTGTCTAATAAAAATTGTTATTTGAAAAAATAAATAATAATAATAATAATAATAATAATAATAATAAATTAAAAAATTAATAAATAAATATAAAATACAGTAGATACACAAATCAATAAAAATTATCACAAGAAAATAATAAATAAATATCAAGTAATAGAAAATAAATAATTAGCCCTCAAACCTTAAAAAATAAAATAAAATAATAATAATAAATAACTAAACACCCTAACTCATAATAAATAAATAAATAAACTACTACTATTATTATTATCAATATTATTAATATTTGTTTTTGTTCAGGCTTGGGTGTTTACTTGTTCTTATTCTTATTATTAATAATAATTTATTTAATATTTTTTGAGGTTAGGGATTCATTATAATTTATTTATGTATTGTTACATACAGTAGTATTAATTTAATTTATTTATTTATAATGATCTTTAGTTATTTGTGAATTTAATTTCCATTCATTTATTCATATATTATTGCTATGCTTTGTCTTACAATTTTTAATTTGAGCAGAAAATTGCGCACAAAAAAAGTGTGATTCCGCACATAAACGCGTGAATGGCGCGCTTTTTATTAATTTCTATGGGAATTAAAAAATGCACCAAAATATCTCAAAAAATATCTCAAATTTGCCCGATTCAAACTACAAAAAAAACCTCCAGAAAAAGTGCCAGAAAAATCTTGGGGCCAGATTCACATACAATTCCGGCGGCGTAACGTATGTCCTTTACGTTACACCGCCGCAAGTTTTATGGGAAAGTGCTTGATTCACAAAGCACTTGCCTGTAAACTTGTGGCGGTGTAGCGTAAAGCCGTCCGGCACAAGCCCGCCTAATTCAAATGGGGCGTGTGTCATTTAAATTAGGCGCGTTCCCGCGCCGAACGTACTGCGCATGCTCCGTTTTGAAATTTCCCGCCGTGCTTTGCGCGAAATGACGTCGCACCAACGTCATTTTTTGAACAACGACGTGAGTTACGTCCTTTCCTATTCACGGACGACTTACGCAAAAAAAAAAATCGAAATTTGACGCGGGAACGACGGCCATACTTTAACATGGCAGGTCTAAAGATAGGCCCCGAAATACCAGCTTTAACTATACGCCGGGAAAAGCCGACTAGCAACGACGTAAGAGAATGCGACGGCCGCGCGTACCTTCGTGAATCGCCGTAAACAGCTAATTTGCATACCCGACTCGGAAAAAAGACGCAAACTCCACCCAGCGGGCGCAGAGGAATTACACCTACGATCCGAAGGCGTACGAAGCCGTACGCCTGGCGGATCGAAGCCAAAAGCCGTCGTTTCTTGGTTTGAGGATTCAAACTAAAGATACCAAAATTTGAAAATACGCCGGAGTATCAGTAGATACGCCGGCGTATTTCTTCTGTGAATCTGGCCCTTGGTTGGCAAGCAGTTATAATAAACTCAGGCATTTTCAGAGAATTAAAATTGAATACATTTTGGTTGCATTATTATTACTGCTAGTAATAGTAGTAGTAGAAACAATAATAATTATTATAAAAACATTATCATAATAATAGTAGTGTACAGTATTTATTTTAGTTGCAATATTATTATTATTATTATTATTATTATTATTATTAATAATAATAATAATAGTAATAATATCAATATCAATGTAGGTTTCAGAAGACATTTTAAATTGAATATGTATTATTTGCTTCAGTAGTAGTAATATTAAAATACTAATAATAATAATAATAATAATAATAATAATAATAATAACAATATAATAAAGAAAGAAGAATTTCATAAGAATTTTAAAACTGTATATTGTTTATTATTATTAATAATAATAATAATAATAATAATAATAATAATAATAATAACAATATAATAAAGAAAGAAGAATTTCATAAGAATTTTAAAACTGTATATTGTTTATTAATAATAATAATAATAAAAAGAATAAGAATAATAATAATGCAACTAAACGATATACATTGTGGTGTTGTTCCTGAAATGGCAGTATTTGTTTCCCCCTCCCTCAGTGTGAAGCACAGAATCTTGTAGCGATACAATGTTTCCAATACATACAGGAAGAATGTAAAATTAGTGTCTCTGAGGAAAAACGAGTGCTCCAGGTGAGGCTCGAACTCACAACCTCGGCATTGCTCTGCATTGTACTGCTGTATAAGTACCGCGCGCTAACCGATTGCGCCACTGGAGCTCTGACATGTTCTCTTCCAGGACGCTTTTTGTAGAGAAGAAGGAAGGGAAGATATAGAAGTGAGTAGCGGAGGGTTCTCTTGCTCTGGCACTAAGAATAAAACAAATAGAAGCTGTGATAGAAGTGATAGAAGTGCCGGAGATCACACACACTGCACAGGCTCACTCTCTGTCCCCATAGGTTGTGTATAGCGGTGCTCTAATCAGTGCTATGCTGCCCTCTAGCGGTAAATTTGTATTACTGCATCTCTACAATCTATTACTGCAGAAGAGTATATTGCATTGCATGCTGTAGTGTAGTGTAATGATTTCACCCAACTTTCATTGAACATTCACCCAATTTGCAAAGAATTCCCACACCTGAATTAAAGAGGCACTCTGATGGGAACACATAAATTAATTGGGCATTCTGATGGGGGTACCTGATGTAAAGAGGCACTCTGATGGGGACACCTAATGTAAGGGGGCACTCTGATGGGCACAAACCTGATGTGAGGGGGCACTCTGATGGGCACAAACCTGATGGGCACACACCTGATGTAAGGGGGCACTTCGATGGGGACACCTGAATATACCACTTCAGCCCCGGAAGATTTGGCTGCCCAATGACCAGGCCATTTTTTGCGATACGGCACTGCGTCGCTTTAACTGACAATTGCACGGCCGTGTGACGTTGTACCCAAACAAAATTGACGCCCCCCCCCCCCCCACACACACACACAAATAGAGCTTTCTTTTGGTGGTACTTGATCACCTCTGCGTTTTTTTATTTTTTGCACTATAAACAAAAGAACGACAATTTTGAAAAAAAAAAACACAATGTGGCAGATCCACAGACATCTGTGCCGGGCGCAGCGTATCTAAGATACGCTACGCCGCCGTAACTTATCTTTTTTAAATGGAATCCACAACGAATCCGCGCCATAAGTTACGGCGGCGTAGTGTATCTATCGCGGCGTAAGGGCGCGGAATTCAAATGGATCGAATGGGGGCGTGTTTTAAGTTAGTACGCCGTGACCCGACGTAAACAACGTTTTTTTGGAACTGCGCATGCGCCGTCCCTGGGGTATCCCAGTGCGCATGCTCGAAATTAAACCGGAACCCACCAATGCTTACGACGGTGACGTCATTCTACGCAAATTCCTATTCGCAAACGACTTACGCAAACGACGTAAAAAATTCTAAATTGTACAAGGTGTGTAGAGGTCCAGTTTGGACGAGCATGGAGCCTTGGGTTGACCTTAAGGCTGCATTCACACCTGAGCGTAGGGCGTTCGGTCGTTTTTTCGGGCGTTTTTTTTCGCGCGTATTCATGCTTATTTGCGCGTTTGCATACAGCGTCGTGCGACGTTTTTGTACTTCGGCGTTTCTTATTTTAGCCAATAGGAAAAATTATCATCTTTTCATCACTTGTTGCTATGTTGGTAGATTTTTTTTAATCTTCTGCATGGGCGACAAGTTCTATTGATTAAAGCGACGAAACGCCCATAGCAAACGCCCGTTGTCGCGCGATACGCTCAATACGCGCGTTTCCCATTACTTTCTATGGAAAAAAAAAACGCTCAAACGCCGCTGTCGCGCGATTCGCGCGACAAAAAAAGGTCCGGGACTTGTTTGAGCTTCGCGCGACAGGCGTTTGGGCGTTCAGGCGTGAACAGTCACCATAGGGAATAATGTTAATTCTCCCCTCTGGCGTTTGTGAGCAGTGCGTTTCAGGCGTAAAAACGCCTAGGTGTGAATGGGGCCTTAGGCTGCATTCAAACCTGAACGCGGTGTATTGTACCGCAATTTGCCACGACAAATTGCAGCGTTTTATCCCGCGATTTGCTGCGACAAAACACGTAGTTTTTTAAGCCTTACATACGCCGGAGGGGGGGTTTTAATTGTCGGCTATGCCGAACGCTGAAAGCTTCCTGAAAAAAAGGGTCAGGGACTTGTTTTGTGCTTCAGGCGTACAGCGTTTCGGCGTTCGGCGTGGAGATGTGAACCATCTCCATAGCCGACAATGTTAAATCACCCCTCCAGCGTATTGCAGGCTGCAATAGCGTCGGGTGTCGGGCGTGAAAACGCCTAGGTGTGAATGGAGCCTTAAAGGGGTTGTAAAGGTTTGTTTTTTATTTTCTAAATAGGTTCCTTTAACACTTTCCCTACCGAGTCATTGTAAAATGACGTCGGCGGGAACCCTCCCTCCCTCCCTCAGAGTGGATGTCATATGACGTCCTTGCATTCCCGGCAGGGCCATCTTAATAGCATCATGGGCCCATGGGCAAAGTAATGCTCTGGGGCCCCTTCAATGGAGATGGAGCATCCCTCCAGGCATCCCAAGCCTTTCGATGCAAACAGTGCTGGACAGCTGGGTTCACCATGACACCATCCACAATGCTACTGGGCTCTCAGTGCTGCCAACTCAGCAGCTCCCACTCCAGCTCCTACCCCGCAGCCTTCGAGTCCCAAGCATTCAAGCTGCATGGGGTGGGTTCAGAACATCACTGGCACTTCGGCCCTGCCCTTCCCTGCTGGCTGTGAAATAATAGGTATCGTTCTGCACAGCATGGGTCACCGCTGCCAGCCTGCCTCCCCTGTGTATCCATCACTCTCAGTGCCATCATGGGGCCCCCAATTTCGGGGGAGCGTGGGCTCAAGCACCAGCTACTTTGGGGAAAGTGCAGGGGCCCCCCAAGCAGCTAGGCCCAGTACACACGTCCGAGGAACTCGACGTGCCAAACACATCGAGTTCCTCGTCGAGTTCAGTGTTGAAGCCGCCGAGGATCTCGGCGGGCCAACTTTCCTCATTGAACAACGAGGAAATAGAGAACATGTTCTCTATTTGACCCTCGTCGGCTTCCTCGCTGAAAAGTGTACACACGACCCAGTTTCTCGGCAGAATCCAGCTCCGACCGAGTTTCTGGCTGAATTCTGCCGAGAAACTCGGTCGTGTGTACGGGGCCTGAGAAGGGAAATTGAAGGAAAAGATAAGTGAACCAACAATGCACGAGCTTAAAGAAACCTATTTCGAAAATAAAACACAAACCTTTACAACCCCTTTAAGCTTCTTGTGCTCACATGGAAAAAACAAAACCTTTGATGATCAGATCTCCATGGTAAACTAAATTCCAAAAAACTCACAAGCTGCATCTCTGCAGGGATAATTGTAATTGTAACAAACACAAGCAGATAAAGCCGATAACTAGAACATCTTTATGACTTGGCCTTCCAGGGACATCTGTGAGCCATTCTGCCTTGGTGGGTTATTTACGTATTGGTTAGTTTGATTAGAGAAGAAAGTAATTGTCATGTGTGAGGCTTAACTACGGCTTACAGCAGGAAGATAATGTTGTATTTGCATGAATTGTCTCCATCCCACAATAACAAGTTCTGTCTGCACAGATGTTTCTGCTTCCTGCTCGAATCCCGCACTCTCCGCAAAGATTCCCAAACACCGTAGGCCTAGGGTGACCACGTGTCCCAGATTGCCCCGGACAGTCCCGCATTTTGCAGGTCTGTCCCAGGCACATTCATTCAAGGACAATACAGTTTCCCGGAATGAAACTGACACAGCCACCCTCCAGGGCCAATCTGTTGCCCCCAAAAAAGGCCGCCACATCACCACTTTACTCACTGACAGTACTTGTCCTGGCCGGGATTGCCTGGAGGAGCACAATCCCGCCCCCTGCTTGTGGTTGGAGAAATCATAAACCCCCCCTATTGTGTCCAATCACTGTGCTGTGATTCGTTGCAGCCCAAGCTGATTTTTGGGAAGGGACAGTGGGCCGGATTCTCATAGAATTGGCGTTGGCGTAGTGTAAGCCATTTACACCACGCCACCGCAACTTACTGGAGCAAGTGCCGTATTCTCCAAGCACTTGCTTCGTAATTTGCGGCGGCGTAGTGTAAATGGCCTGGCGTATGGCCGTGTAATTCAAAGGGGGCAGCTTGTATTCAAATTAAGCACGCCCCGCGCTGATCGAACTGCGCATGCGCCGGGCGGAAAAATAGCCCAGTGCGCATGCTCCAGTTCACGACGGAAAACGTCAATGACGCCGACGTGAGCGTCATTGACGTAAAGTCGTATTCGCGGACGACTTAGTAAAACGACGTAACCGTCGGAAAAAGACGACGCTGACCCGACGCCATACTTAATATGGCATACGGCGGACTGGCATAATGTTACCCCTTATATAGCAGGGGTAACCTTACGCTTACGGAAACGACGACAACGCGGCGCAAATTCGTTCGGGAATCGGCGTATCAGGCTCATTTGCATAGTCAAATGAGAACTGAACGTAAACGCCACCTAGCGGCCAGCGTCGAATTACATCTAAGATCCGACGGTGTAAGTGACTTACACCTGTCGGATTTACGCTGTATCTATGCGAAAATGATTCTAGGAATCATACGCATAGATACCCGGGGCCAAAAACAGAGATACGACGGTGTTTCCTGAGATACACCGTCGTAACTCTGCTGAGAATCTGGCCCAGTGTCCCTGAATGGTAGTTTGGAAATGTGGTCACCCTACGTAGGCCTCGTGTTCGAGAGCAGGAGGTTAGAAACTGAAACGGACAGCCTACGTTAAGGCATACTATTATTAGTAGTAATTTGTTCTATAGTAAATAAAATATTATTTATAAAGCCAAAATAGATGTATGGCCTCCAGTTAGCACTCAAGCCATTGAGATAATTATTGCCAACGGCCTTAGGGCTCATTTAACCGGTTAAGGACCGGCTCCTGTACATTTACGTCGGCAGAATGGCATGGCCGGACAAAGTAACGTATATATATATATATATAAGTCACTTTAAAATTCCCGCTGTGCGGGCGCACCCGCACGCCCCTACTGCAAGCTCCGTGACTGTGCCCATGGGACACGCGTACTCGATGTCCGCCGATGTCTTGCGATCTGGTCACAGAGCTGCAGAACGGGGAGAGGCAAGTGTAAACAAGAATCTCCCCGTCCTGCCTAGTGACACTGTCACTGATCGTATGCTCCCTCTCACCAGGAGCAGCGATCAGTGACGTGTCACTCGTAGCCACTCCCCCTAACAGTTAGAATCACTCCCTAGGACACACTTAACCCCTTCAGTGCCACCTAGTGGTTAACCCCTTCACTGCCAGTGTAATTTTCACAGTTATCAGGGCAAATTTATAGCACTGATCGCTGTAAAAATGACAATGGTTCCAAAAATGTTTCAAAAGTGGCCGATGTTTCTGCCATAAAGTCGCAGTCACGATAAAATCGCAGATCACCGCCATTATTAGTAAATAATAATAATAATAAATGCCATAAAACTACCCCCTATTTTGTAGATGCTATCTCTTTTGTGCAAACCAATCAATATACGCTTATTGTGATTTTTTTTTTTTTTACCAAAAATATGTAGAAGAATACATATCGGCCTAAACTGAGGAAAAATTTTGTTTTTTATAGTTTTTTTGGGGATATTTATTATAGCAAAAAGTAAAAAATATAAAAAATTGACGCTATATTTTTGCCTATAGCGCAAAAAATTAAAAACCGCAGAGGTGATCAAATACCACCAAAAGAAAGCTCAATTTGTGGGAAGAAAAGTACGCCAATTTTGTTTGGGAGCCACGTCGCACGACCGCGCAATTGTCAGTTAAAGCGACGCAGTGCCGAATCGCAAAAAGTGCTCTGGTCTTTGGCCGGCAAAATGGTCTGGGGCTTAAGTGGTTAAACTAGCGGGTGTTAACTACTTCCAATCAGGACCATTTCTGACATCCCTCTCCTACATCATTTTTAGCTAGAACACTTCTTAGAACCCCCAAGCATTATACAGTTGTGCTCATAAGTTTACATACCCTGGCAGAATTTATGATTTCTTGTCCATTTTTCAGAGAATATGAATGATAACACAAACATTTTTCTTTCACTCATGGTTAGTGTTTGGCTGAAGCCATTTATTATCAATCAACTGTGTTTACTCTTTTTAAATCATAATGGCAAAAACAGAAACTACCCAAATGACCCTGATCAAAAGTTTACATACCCTGGTGATTTTGGCCTGATAACATGCACACAAGTTGACACAAAGGGGTTTGAATGGCTATTAAAGGTAACTATCCTCACCTGTGATCTGTTTGCTTGTAATTAGTGTGTGTGTATAAAAGGTCAATGCAGTTTTGGACTCCTGACAGACCCTTGTTCTCTTTTTTTGGACCATTCTCTGTAAACCCGAGAGATGGTTGCGTGTGAAATTCCCAGTAGATCACCAGTTTTTGAAATACTCAGACCGGCCTGTCTGGCACCAACAACCATGCCACGTCCAAAGTCACTTGAGACCCCTTTCTTGCCCATTCTGATGCTCGGTTTGAACTTCGAAAAGTCATTTTCACCACGTCTAGATGCTTAAATGTATTGAGTTGCTGCCATGTGATTGAGTTTCTAATTCCAGACAACGACCCAAAGCGTACATCCAAATCAAAAAAGGAATGGCTACACCAGAAGAAGATTAAAGTTTTGGAATGGCCCAGACCTGAATCCGAATGAAAATCTGTGGGGTGATCTGAAGAGGGCTGTGCACAGGAGACGCCCCCGCAATCTGACAAATTTGGGGTGTTTTTGCAAAGAAGAGGGGGCAAATATTGCCAAATCAAGATGTGCCAAGCTGATAGACTCATACCCAAAAAGACTGAGTGCTGTAATAAAATCAAAAGGTGCTTCAACAAAGTATTAGTTTAAAAGGGTTGTAAAGATAAAAGTTTTTTTTACCTTAACGCATCCTATGCATTAAGGTAAAAAAACATCTGACAGCACCGCCCCCCCCCCCCCCCCCCGAGCCCCCGTTTTACTTACCTCGCCGTTCGAAAGTCCCGGGCGCATGCTTGTCATCTTGCTCGGTTCCCAGCCTGGCCGTTGATTGGCTAGGCTGGGCGGATTGATAGCAGCGCAGCCATTGGCTGGCGCTGCTGTCAATCACAGCGGATGACGCCGCGCGCCGGGGGGCGGGGCCGAGTGATACAGTCGGCGGCTATGGCCGCTGCTGTTTTACGGGAGTGTGCTCGCAAAAGCTTTCCACCATGCGAGGGAGCTCGCATGAACGTGGAAAGCTTTTGCGAGGAGGAGCCAAGACAGCCGCCGAGGGACCCCAGAAGACACGGATCCGGGTCACTCTGTGCAAAATGAACAAAATGAACTGCACAGCTGAGACAACATAAATATTCAGAGTGCTGATTTGCCTCCTCCTGACCCAATTCATCCTTGAATTCTCCTGAAGACAAGGGAAAGCAATCAAACCTACAGCCTGCAGTGCCCAGAACAGCCCAAAGCAATCACAAACTGCTCCACTGGTTACAGTGGGGCCAAAAATAACAAAATGTACCTAGCTTTCCTAGCAACCTATTCAGGAGAGTACTACACACATTATTAACAAAAAACAGTTGGCAGACACTATTGTTTGTCTTCTCTGCACATTTTATAGGTTACAATAGCAACTGGAACTTTATCACTTCTGTATTTAGCTAAATAATGTTTATTTAATCTCCATATAATGAATACAATAATATTAAGGTAATACATTATCAGTTATCAGATTTATGTACAGCGGCAGTGCCATGATGAAAATGCAGCTGCTCCCTTCTGAAAACACTGTGATCAAATACCTAATTATATCCTTTCTTTTGAACAGAATCCTGCAGAAGACAATGCACCCCTCTTCTCTCTTCCAGAAAAACCTGTTCCATGTACTGTCCCAAGCAAAATGTCACTATAACATATCCTGGATTACAAATGTTACATGAATATTTAGCTTCTTGTAAACTTTGTCTCATAGCTAACTGTCTGTTCTATGCTCACCGCTAAAGCTGGCCATACACTATATGAAAATTTGGCCGAAATTCGGTCATTTGGCCAAAATCGGTAATCGTTGGGATGTTTTTGAGACTAAAAAATTAAGAAGTTTGGAAATGTTCTACCGAATGAAAGATAAATTAAAAGATAAATGTGTTTCCCGTCTGAACTGTTCGCACTAGGTATATGTAAAAACACAAACAAAAAAATTGATTTATTTATGTCCATTATATAATTTATTGGTCATTATATAATGGCACTATTGTTTGCTCTCACGGCCGAATGTTTGGTTTTGGGAAATGTGTTTGGCCGATTTTTTTCGTATAGTGTATGGCCAGCATAAAAAATGCTATTTAAAGGAAACCTGTGAAAGACTTGGGGGCTGCCAGTGCTGACTTCTCAATCTACAATTGCCAGTTGCCTAGCTGTTAGCCTCCATACCTCCCAACTGTCCCTGATTTGGCGGGACAGTCCCGCAGTTGTCAGCTCTTTCCCGGGAACCCTCATTCTGGGACAATACAGTGTCCCCTGGCCCTGAGCCGATCTGATGACCACTAAAATATCCCTCACATTACTGCTGTCACTCACTATCAGCCTGTGGTGGACCCCTGGCTGGTGAGACCCCTTTTATATAGCTAATATTTATGTTGTCTCATTATGAACGGTAGTTTTACCAAAACGAGCACTCCTGTCTCATAACTTGCTTCTGAGCATGCGCTGTTTTTTTACGTTGTTTTAGCCCACACACGATAATTTTTTACAAGCCGCAAAACGACATAGTTCAAAACTACATTAAAAAATGCAGCATGTTCAAATTTTTTTTTTGTCGTTTTTCAGAATCTGAAAAATGATGGGTAGCCCACACACGATCATTTTAAATTACGTTTTTGAAAAACAACGTTTTTTTCATGCTGAAAAATGATCTTGTGTACGCGGCAGTAGGGCTTAGCAGCAGCAAAACAAGAATCTACATCTACAAAAAGAAAAGCCGATATGGATCATTTGAGTTAACATAGAGCCAAACCTCCCAACAGTTAGTGCCGGTTCACACTACAGCCACTTGGGATCCGACTTGTCAGACCTCAAGTTGCCCCAAGTCGCATGACATAAGAAATTCCATTATAGTTAATGAGAGCTGTCTTAATGTACACTACTGAAGTCGCTCCGACTTCAGAAAAGGTTCCTGTACTACTTTAAGGCGACTTCCAAACAAATTGTACACATAGATTTCAATGGAAGTCGCCTCCAAAGTGGGATCTCCATCTTAACTGAAGCAACTTTACAGGAAAAGAAAATAGTTTACTCAGGCAAACCCATACCTCCCAACATTTGAAAAATCCAATGCGGGACATCTTGTTGAGCGGGGGGGGGGGGGGGGCCGGGGATCAAAGTTGTTGAGCGGGGGTGGGTCAAAGTTGTTGAGCGGGGGGGGATCAAAGTTGTTCAGCGGGGGGGGGGGGGGCGGGGATCAAAGTTGTTAAGCTGTGGGGGTTCTTCTCCTACCTGTGCAAATAGCGCTCTGTCCCGACTCCCCGTCTGCTCTATCCGCCTGCTGCAGCCCGCTCCATGGTGTATGACTGCACTGTACCGTCGCACTGTGATTGGGCGTGTAGCGGTCATGTGCGGAGGCGGGACTTCTAGACGATCGCTGACAGGCCAGCCCCACACCGCACATGGCCACCATACGCCCAATCACAGGGCACCGGACTCAAACATGGCGACGGGAAACCAAAACAAACATGGAGGCACGGAATGTCGCCCCACCAAATGTCACGCCCGGGGGCCCTGTTTTCCGGGACTCTAGTCTAGTCCGCGGGACCCCGGGACACACTTTAAATTGCGGGAGGATCCCGCGTAATCCGGGACGGTTGGGAGGTATGCAAACCCCTCCCTCCCACAGAGCTGATTATTCTGTGATTGGCCAAAGTCGCCTGTCCTGGAGGCAACTTTAAGTTGCGTTGTAAGTTGCTCAAAGTTGCGCTGCAGTCGCCTCAAAATTGCCTTGCAAAGTCGGGCTGTAAGTCGGGTTGCCCCTGTGTGAACCGCCGCTCAGGAATTCTGCAGGACTGCCCCAGATTTTGATACAGATTCCACAGTCCCACAGATCCAAGCACTGTCCTGCACCTCCCCTGCCTGGCATCACCATTCTGCACAATAGAGCAGGGCAACAGAAATGTCAACTGATATGTCAGCACCACTCAGCCACTAAGTGAGTGTACTCTGTCATTGTAACTTGTATCCATTCATAATTTCTGGAACGGCAGCCATTTTGTGAGGTTCTAAATCTGTCATGCGACATTGCCACCTTTTCCCTCATTGGCTGCAGTTGCAGAAGGTCTGGATGGATACAAGTTACAATGACAGAGTACATTTACTAAATGGCTGAATGGTGCTGGTTAAATAACTATTGGAAGCAGCTGGACCCTGCAAACCTGGTGAGAGGTGGAAGAGGAGAGGAGAGTAAGAGGAACAGAAAACAGGGACGGGAAGGGGGATTAGCACAATATTTCACAATACACACCGGAACGTTTGTTATTAGTGTTCCTCATTTCTTAAATGTATCTTTATGTACACATATAGCAGGACGTACACTGTACTCTGGATCTGTGCACACATATGGCAGGATTTTCCTACTGATCCCTTAGGTCTATGTAAGTCATTCTCTCACTCCTTAACACAGTAATTATCTAGTATGTTGTGGGTACACACATTGCAAACTGTGTACAGTGTATACTGTACATATGTAGGCTTAGGCGTAAAAAACTGTTAGCATTCCCGGCATGCCTTGAATGTAACTGTCACATTGGTTGTGCTCCAAACCAAACGGTCAAACCATAAAATGGCTGGGATTATAACTGATCACATGTGCAGCACCACCATGGTAGATCAAACAAGATGGCAGCTTCCTTGGCTGAAAAGGATAGGAGGGTTTAGTTCTGCTTTAACCATGCTCCTTTAGGCCTGGTTCACATCTATGCATTTTTTTGTGTGTTTTCAGTTTTTCAGAGACACACTACAGTTAATTTAACATGGTTTCCTATGGATGTTGTTCACATCTATGCCTATAATGGAAAGGGCCAGGTTTTGTTTTCTGGTTTTTGGTTCCATAGACTTCAATGGCTTAAAGATGTGTATAGAAAAAAAACGCATAGTGCACCTGCAATTTGCAAACTGCAACCTGTGAATCAGGCCTTAAAACCAGAAAACTTGCACCTACACGTAAGCCTATATTAAGGCTTAAGCCCCTTACACACTATCAGTTTTCCTGCTGGTTTTCTCTTCAGGTTTACCAAAACCATGTAGTACAAGGGCCTGCCTGATTGCATTCAAATTGAAACGCTTAAAGCGGGGGTTTTTGCTAAAACAAATCCCTTTACCAGACCTGTATTTACTGTAAAAATCTCCTAAACCATGCAGGTTTAGGAGATATTTCTTGCACCTACAGGTAAAGCCCCATACACACTATCAGTTTTCCTGATGGTTTTCTCTTCAGGTTTACCAAAACCATCTAATATGAGGTCAAACCTTAAAGCGGTGGTTCACCCTTAAAAACAAGTTTCTACCATTAAATCCAGCATACTAGCGTGAGCTACAGTATGCCTTTATTTATTTTTTTGCGCCGTACTCACAGTTTAATCACGTAGTTAAGTTTCAGACTCCCCGCGAGGAGTAGGCGTTCCTAGGCAGAGGGGAACATGATTGACGGCCGGCTATGGCGCGTCACGCTTCCCGAAAATAGCCGAAATAGGACTTGGCTCTTCACGGCGCCTGCGCAGTCAGCTCCTAGTCTGTGCGCAGGCGCCGTATAGCGCCGTGAAGAGCCGAGTCCTACTCCGGCTATTTTCGGGAAGCGTGACGCGCCATAGCCGGCCGTCAATCATGTTCCCCTCTGCATAGGAACGCCCATTCCCCGCGGGGAGTCTGAAACTTTACTACGCGATTAAACTGTGAGTACGGCGCAAAAATAAATAAATAAAGGCATACTGTAGCTCACGCTAGTATGCTGGATTTAATGGTAGAAACTTGTTTTTAAGGGTGAACCACCGCTTTAAGGTTTGACCTCATATTAGATGGTTTTGGTAAACCTGAAGAGAAAACCATCAGGAAAACTGATAGTGTGTATGGGGCTCTACCTGTAGGTGCAAGAAATATCTCCTAAACCTGCATGGTTTAGGAGATTTTTACATACAGGCGTGGTAAAGGGATTTGTTTTAGCAATTTCTGAAGGTTTCTCTGTCAGTGTTGGCAAGTTTTGGGGGGAAGGTCACCTCCCGGAGGTGTGTGTTTTTTCTTCCCCAGTTGTCAGGGAAGTAGGGTAAGCGGACATCCCCGGGTGGGTAAAGAGAATCCCAGCTGGTGACACTGAGCGTTATTTTACCTCACCGGTGACATCGGTCCCATCGTAGCTACAGGACAGCACTCTACTCCTCTTAACTCACTGAGCTCAGTTACCATTCCATGTTGCCAGCACACAGCACAGACACTTCCCCATGCTGGGCTGTTCTCACCCAATGCTTCTTTCTAATCAGGAAATAGCTCCTAGCTTCTCCCAGCCAATGAGAACAGAGGGGTGTGGACTGTGGAAGCTTAGTGCTGGAGCATGGCTGTGGGGCTCTAGGGCAGATTGGGGCCCCCTGGACCTAGGGGCGGGGTTGCGATTGTGACCCCTGCAACCCCTTATGCTACGCCCATGCTGTCCCCATCAGTAGAGTGTCCCCATCAGTAGTGTCTCCATCAGAGTGTCCTGTACATGTTATCTTCAGCACATTTGCCTCTTGCCTCAGTATGAGCCAACTGCAGCTCCCGCCTCCCGCCCACTGCTACATACACGGAAGAATCTTTAATTCGAACAGCAGGCAGGTAGCCGGGAGGTGCCACGCAGATGATGTCACTGTTTGCTAGGACATTGGCGGTCCCAGCAGCTAATCCTAAAGCACAGCGTGCAGCATGGGAGGGTGTGGGGGTAGCGGCTTTATTTGGGACCGCCGATAACAGCAGCTGCTGTTGGCAGAGTTTGGGTGAGCTGCGGGCCAGATAAAAGACACAAGCGGGCCGGATTTGGCCCACGGATCGGGGTTTGGAGACCTCTGGTCTAAGGGGCCATACACACTATACAATTTTCTGTAGGTTTTTTGCCTTTAGATTTACCAAAACCATATGAGGTCAAACCTTAAGGTTGTATAGTGTGTATCCAGCTTTCATACTGGGACGTTTTTCAGGCGATTTGGCGTTAAAAAAGCGCCTGAAAGAAGCTTCATCTGCAATCCCAATGTGAAAGCCTGAGTGCTTTCAGAGCCCTTTCACACTGCCAGTGCCCGAAAAACGCTCGTAAAGCTCCGCTCAGACCCCTTTCACACTGGGGCGTTTTTATGACGCTTGTGGGAAGGGGCGCTTTAGGAGCGGTATATTCAACGCTCCGAAAGCTCTGAAAAGAAGCTGCTTGCAGGACTTTTTTTGATGCCCTGCCAGCGCAGCCTCTCAGTGTTAAAGCACTCGGGCTTTCACTTTGGGATTTTTTTATGCTAAGACCTCTTTGGGGCGTTTTTCAGGCGCTTTAGTGTAAAAGCAGTCAGGCTTTCCCATTGGGATTGCAGATGCAGCTTCTTTCAGGCACTTTACAGGCGATTTTTTTTTAAGGCGCCTAAAAAAAAACTGTGTGAAAGGGGTCTTAGGGTGTGAATAAGGGGGGGGGGGGCAGACAACTGATCTGGTCTTCATATGCTGCAATAGAAAATGGTAAAGAAACTGTGCTAGGATAACTACAAATTAGTAATGGCCTGAAGCTCTACGAAAATAAGCAGCAACTAACCTGAAAACATAACAGTGAATAAAAGTGAGAAAAATATATATACCGTATTTATCGGCGTATACCGCGCACTTTTTTGCCCTGAAAATCAGGGCAAAATCGTGGGTGCGTGGTATACGCCGATGCCCGCTTTCCCGCGCCGAGTTTGAATACTGCGCCGACATATACCGAGCGCAGTACACTTGGGTATAGTCGGGCAGTCTCGGCTCCTTCCGCGCTCACGTCCTGGACGTACAGGACGTCAGCGCGAGAGTTGCCGAGCCTGCCCGACAATACACGAGTGTACTGCGCTCTGTATATGTCGGCGCAGTATTCAAACTCGGCGCGGGAAACGCCGGACCCGACGAAGAGGACACCTGAAGCCGCAGACGGACGCCGGACCCGACGAAGAGGACACCCGAAGCCGCAGACGGACGCCGCGGACCCGACGAAAAGGACACCCGAAGCCGCAGACGGACGCCGGACCCGACGAGGCCGCCGATGGACGCCGAGCAAGACACCAAAACTGTAAGTACAAAAAAACTTTTTTCCACAGGAATGTCCGGCAACTTTAGGGGTGCGCGCTATACCCCAATAAATACGATAGTTGCGCTAGTATCAAAGGGAAACCTTTATGGAGAAGGTGACCATAAATGTGAAAGTTGCATGAGTGAACATAAACCGTGAATTATAATAAAGTAAAGTGCCTGTCTGCATAAACAGTAAACCAAATTTCCGACGCGTTTCGTGATAGGTCACGTCGTCTCGGGACGAAGTGACCTATCACGAAGAGCGTCGGGCGGAACGAGCGGCTTGCTGACGTCATCACCCTCATCTGCTCGGATTCCCATACGGACGGGTTTTTCCTGTTTGCGTCTGGCTGGTGCAACAGGTTTAAGGCTGGTCTTACACTTACGAAATGTGAGTTGTTTACTGTTTGTTTTATATTTTAATAAAAGTCATTGGTTTTACACTATCGAGGCATCTGCTTTCTTTGCATGATACCATACCAATTGACGTTTATGCTGAGGAGTTTGTCGTATTATATCATCGTATCATCACGCCATGGATCCAGTTTTCTGTCGTGTCTGCTGGGTTTAAACACTTATGCTGGTTTTGGTCCTATATCAAAAGGGACCTTTGGCTCTGGTAAGCAGTTTTACTTACTCTATGGTGGTGGAATTCACTTAAAGTTGCGGATCTTAGGAAGAAAGAGCAGCTGTCATTTTGGACCATCACTGGGTGTTTCCTCATATTGCAGCTATATGGACTTTCTTTTTCTCTTTAACTGCTTGCCGACCAGGCGCCGCAGTTATACGGCGGCAGGTCGGCTCCCCTGCGCGAGAGCCCGTAGCTATATGTCGGCTCTCGCGCAGGCCACTAGGGGCGTGTGCGCGCCCCGACTCCGGTGCGCGTGCCCGGCGGGCGCGATCGCCGCCGGGCACACGCAATCGCTCGTTACAGAGCGAGGACCGGGAGCTGTGTGTGTAAACACACAGCTCCCGGTCCTGTCAGGGAGAGAAATTCTGATCTTCTGTTCATACAATGTATGAACAGAAGATCAGTCATTTCCCCATGTCCACCCCCCTACAGTTAGAACACACCCAGGGAACATACTTAACCCCTTCCCCGCCCCCTAGTGTTAACCCCTTCACTGCCAGTGGCATTTTTATAGTAATCCAATGCATTTTTATAGCACTGATCGCTATAAAAATGCCAATGGTCCCAAAAGTGTTCGAAGTGTCTGCCATAATGTCGCAGTACCGAAAAAAAAATCGTTGATCGCCGCCATTACTAGTAAAAAAAAATATTAATAAAAATGCCATAAAAATACCCCCTATTTTGTAAACGCTATAACTTTTGCACAAACCAATCAATAAATGCTTATTGCGATTTTTTTAATGAAAAATAGGTAGAAGAATACGTATCGGCCTAAACTGAGGAAAACATTTTTTTTTTTTATATATTTTTGGGGGATATTTATTATAGCAAAAAGTCAAAAATATTCATTTTTTTCAAAATTGTCACTCTATTTTTGTTTATAGGGCAAAAACTAAAAACCGCAGAGGTGATCAAATACCACCAAAAGAAATCTCTATTTGTGGGGAAAAAAGGACGCCAGTTTTGTTTGGGAGCCACGTCGCACGACCGCGCAATTGTCAGTTAAAGCGACGCAGTGCCGAATCGCAAAAAGTGCTCTGGTCTATGACCAGCAATATGGTCCGGGGGTTAGGTGGTTAATTCACTGTGTTTACGTTTTTTGCCTATTACTAGTGGTACAGCCCATTGCAGGGCTTATAGGCCCAGATTCACAAAAGAGATACGACGGCGTATCTCCTGATACACCGTCGTATCTCTGTTTTAGGGTCTTCCTAACTATGCGACTGATTCATAGAATCAGTTACGCATAGATAGCCATAAGATCTGACAGGTGTAATTGTTTTACACTGTCGGATCTTAGGATGCAATACCTCGGCCGCCGCTGGGGGGAGTTTGCGTCGTAAACCAGCGTCGGGTATGCAAATTAGTAGTTACGGCGATCCACGACGGTTTTTCACGTTCGCTACGTCGCTGCTAGTCTAGTTTCTTGTCGCAAAGTTAGTCGTCGTTTTTGCTGCCCTAACTTTACACAGCCCACGTATGTGCTGTATAAAGTATGGCCGTCGTTCCCGTGTCGAAATTTGAATTTTTTTTGTCCTTGCGTAAGACGTCCGGGAATACGAAAGTACGCTACGCACGTCGCCGTTCGAAAAAATGACGTCACTTCGCGCAAAGCACGGCCGGAATTTCAAAACGGAGCATGCGCAGTAGGTCCGGCGCGGGAGCGCGCCTAATTTAAATGGCACACGCCCCTTTGAATTACGCGGGCTTACGCCGGAGGCCGCCGGTGGAAGTTTTCATGCAAGTGCTTTGTGAATCAGGCACTTGCGATGAAAACTTGCGGCGGTGTAACGTATCTACGATACGTTACGCCGCCGCGATTCTACGTGAATCTGGCCCATAGTTCATGATTTGTTCACATTCATTTCTGATCTGTATTTGGTTTTTGCACATAGGTTTATGCCACGGCTCTTTTAATGATTTGTCAATCTCACGTTTGAAATTTGGTTTACTGTTTATGCAGACAGGCACTTAACTTTATTATAATTCACGGTTTATGTTTACTCATGTAACTTTCACATTTGCGGTCACCTTCTCCGTAAAGGTTTCCCTTTATTTGCTGCAAGTCTTCTGTTTCTGCCTTTACCTTTGCCTCTTTCAACCTTTGTTCAGTAAACATGCAGTGGTCTTTCAGGATCAGTGACCAGATTCCACGCAGTCCAATCTGTGAGTCAAAACTGAGCTATACGGAGTTCTGCCTGCGGTCATGGAATTCCAGCCAATTAATGTAACCAAATGGATAGAAGAAAACAAAGCTGATTTCTTACCACCCGTGTGCAACAAACTCATGTAAGTACAGCGATTTCCGTCACCAATAAGAACGAAGGTTAGGAATTTGTGCGTGAAAATGGATTTTGTGTACAAGGAATACAATTGTCTATCAACAGTCCAAGTTTTATGACATGGAATGTTTGTAAAGTTTTTGCCCTTTGTACATATGACTATGCATGGATTTTATGCAGTTTTAGTTCTCATTTAGAAATTCCTTTTCATGCAGTTTATTTCCACTTGACCTCCGGAAGATTTACTCCCCTTCATGACCAGGCCATTTTTTGCTATATGGCACTGCTCTACTTTAACTGACAATTGCGCGGTCATGCAGTGCTGTGCCCAAATGAAATAAAATGTCTGTCCTTTTTTTCCCCCACAAATAGAATTTTCTTGGTGTTTTTTGATCACCTCCTTATTTATTTATTTGTATTTATTAAAACTCTTAAAAGTACAAAATGGTACAAAACGCAGTCAGTTACCCGTAGGCCTCGATGCGCCGAGAACAACAATACAGCAACAACCAAAAAAACACACAGGCAGCGGAACAGATCCTGCGTTATTTTTTTTTTATATATAAATAAAGTCCAACAATTTAACTGCTTGCCGACCAGGTTGGCACGTTCCCGCAAACCGCCGTAGGTGTACGTCGGCTCCTTTAAAGGGGTTGTAAAGAAAAATATGTTTTTCCCTAAATAGCTTCCATTACCTTAGTGCAGCGCTCCTTCACTTACCTCATCCTTCCATTTTGCTTTCAAATTTCCTTATTTCTTCTGAGAAATCCTCACTTTCTGTTCTTCTATCTGTAACTCACCACCGTAATGCGAGGCTTTCTCCCTGGTGTGGAGAAAGCCTCTTGAGGGGGTGAGCAGGAGTGTCAGGACGCCCACTAACACACAGCTCCTTTCTATATCTGCAAAGTAGAGAGTGTCCTGACTTGCCTGCTCGCCCCCTCAAGAGGCTTTCTCCACACCAGGGAGAAAGCCACGCATTACTGTGTGGAGTTAGACAGAAGAACAGGAAGTGAGGAATTCTCAGAAGAAATAAGGACATTTAAAAGCAAAATGGAAGGATGAGGTAAGTGAAGGAGGACTGCACTAAGGTAAAGGAAGCTATTTAAGGAGCCGTGGGGGACCTGATGTGCGTGGCCGGCGGTCGCGATCGCGGTAACGAGAGCCAGAACGGAGATCTGTGAATGTAAACAGACAGATCCACATTCTGACAAGAAAGTTATAGAGAGATCTGCTGTTCCTAGTGATCAGGAACAGCAATTTCTTTCTCTCAATTGTGACATTTATACAGTAATCAGTGGCTATTTTTAGTTCTGATCACTGTATAAATGTTAATGTTCCCAAAAAAGTGTCCGATCTGTCTGCCACAATGTCGCAGTCCCGCTAAAAATCGCAGATCACCGCCATTACTAGTAAAATAATAAAAATGCCATAAAACTATCCCCTAATTTGGAAATGCTGTAACTTTTGTGCAAAACCAATCGGTATACGCTTATTGCAATTATTATTATTTTTTTCAAAATTTTTTGAAGAATACATATTGGCCTTACATTTATTTACTATAGTAAAAAATATATATATATTTTTTTAATTGTCTGTCTTTTTTTTTGTTTATAGCATACAAAATGCAGAGGTGATCAAATACCACCAAAAGAAAGATCTATTTGTGGGGAAAAAATTATGTTAATTTTGTTTGGATACAGCGCCGCACGATCGCGCAATTGTCAGGTAAAGCGGCACAGTGCCATTTTGCAAAATGGCCTGGTCATTAAGGGGAAAAATCTTCTAGTCCATAAGCGGTAAAAAAAATATATATATATTTTACTTTCTAAAATTAAACATATCCAATTACAAAAAAATAAAAATAATAATAAAATGTCTATAAATTCAGACAAATATGTATTCTGCTACATATTTTTGTAGGGGCGAAGTGAAATGCGTTGGGGATGTGGGTCCAGGCTGAAGTTGCCACTCCATTCACCTTTCTATGACACCTAAGGCCCCATACACACGAGAGAATTTATCCGCGAATACGGTCCAGCGGACCGTTTCCACGGATAAATCCTCTCAAAGATTTCCGCAGATTTCTATGCGATGGAGTGTACACACCATCGCATTGAAATCCGCGCGGAAATCCTCTGGCGATGACGTGTCGCGCCGTCGCCGCGATTATGACGCGGCGACGGGCGCGACGCTGTCATATAAGGAATTCCACGCATGCGTCAAAACATTACGACGCGTGCGGGGAATCCCTTTGGACGGATGGATCCGGTGAGTCTGTACAGACGAGCGGATCCATCCGTTGGAATGGATTCCAGCAGATGGATTTGTTGTGCATGTCAGCAAATATTCGATCTGCTGGAATCCATCCCAGAGGAGATTTCTCCGCGGAAACAGATCCGCTGGCGTGTACACACCATAGGATCTATCCGCAGAAACCCATTTGCTGGGATTTATCTGCGGATGGATTCTATCGTGTGTATGGGGCCTTAGATGTGCAACATCCAGGGGTTACCCCTTTTCCCCTTGAACTCTTGCAGGAGCCAGGGGGGGCTCCATCCCCTGTCAGCACTCTCACAGCAACTGCGGATGTACCGTCTACATATCCCCTCTTTTTCTGAGCCTAAACAGCACACATACACTTTCCATGACACTTTGCGGCAACCAGTGACACTAATACAGTGATCAATGCTACAAAATATGCACTGTCACTGTACTAATGACACTGGCTGGGAAGGGGTTAACATCTAGGGCGATCAAAGGGTTAACTGTGTGCCTAGTCAGTGTTTTTGGGTACTGTACATGCTGCTTTTACAAGGGGAAGAGATGGATTTTATTCCCTGCTTTGCATGGACACAGAATCCATTCCTCCACCTTGTCAGAACAGAGATCTGGCTTGTTAACAGATCTTCAACTTGTGTCTCTGCCTGGCGATTGGCGGGTGCCGCCGGCAGACATCCAGTGCTCAGCACCCGCTGATTGACTTCTGCTGTGAATAATCACAGCAGAAGCGGCCCAAAAGCGGCGCACATGCGCCCCCTGTAGACAAAAGTGCATAATTCAGGTTCCGTGTATATATACCTGATCCTGCACAGGAGAGCCGAACTGTAGCAATAAATATGCTATGGGGCAGTCAGTAAGTGGTTAACATATTTTTATGTGCATTTGTATACATCTTTTCTGCATTCCGTCTAAGACATCTTTCACACAGATTAAAAAAAAAGCATATACAAATTTACTTATGCAAGCAAGACTTACTTAACCACTTGAGACCCGCACTATTGACAAAAGACGTCAACAGCGCGGCTCTCAAGTGCCGGGTGGACGTCGTTTAAAGTGCATTACCCGCGCGCGCCTCTGGGGGGCGCGCAGCGGGTAAACACTGTCCCGGCGCATCGCTGAAGAGCCGATGCGTGTACCTGGCGCCCGCGATGTCCGCCGGGTACACGCGATCATCGGTAACACAGCAGGGACGTGGAGCTCTGTGTGTAAACACCGAGCTCCATGTGCTGTCAGAGGAGAGGAGACCGATCTGTGTCCCTTGTACATAGGGACACAGCATCGGTTACCTCCCCCAGTCACCCCCCTCCCCCCACACAGTTAGAACACACCCAGGATACACATTTAACCCCTTACTCACCCCTAGTGTTAACCCCTTCCCTGCCAGTCACATTTATACAGTAGATAGTGCATTTTTATAGCACTGATCGCTGTATAAATGTGAATGGTCCCAAATTTGTGTCAAAAGTGTCCGATACGTCCGCCGCAATATCGCAGTCCCAATAAAAATCGCAGATCGCCGCCATTACTAGTAAAAATAATAATAATAAAAAAAAACATAATTCTGTTCCCCATTTTGTAGGCGCTATAACTTTTGCGCAAACCAGTCGCTTATTGCGATTTTTTTTTTCCAAAAATACGTCGAAAAATACGTATTGGCCTTAACTGAGAAAAAAAATAGTTAAAAAAAAAATGGGATATTTATTATAGCAACAAGTACAAAATATATATATTTTTTTTAAATTGTCGCTATTTTTTTGTTTATAGCGCAAAAAATAAAAACCGCAGAGGTGATCAAATACCACCAAAATAAAGCTCTATTTGTGGGGAAAAAAGGACGTCAATTTTGTTTGGGAGCCACGTCGCACGACCGCGCAATTGTCAATTAAAGCGACGCAGTGCCGGAAGCTGAAATTTCGCCTGGGCACGAAGGGGGTTTATGTGCCCAGTAAGCAAGTGGTTAAAGGAGTTGTAAAGGAAATTAATTTTTTGCTGAAATTACTGTTTACAGGGTATAGAGACATAATAGTTAACTGATTCCTTTTAAAAATGATTAAAAATAGATAAAAATCAATCATATAATGTACCTGCAGTTTCTAGTTTCGTTTTTGCATGTTGTTTCCTGCTTCTGTGATGTACAGAGCCACAGAGCCAATACAGGGCAGTGATGGTTTGGAAAACTAAACTGATTGGTGCTGAGGGGTTTTAGACACACAGTAATCACACCTCCTTGATTAGTGACCACAGAGAGAAAGCTCCCAGTACTGTGGTTATCAGGAAACAGACAACCAGGAAGTGTGGAGATCAGAGAAGAATTACAGCAACTTGAGAGCAAAAGCCAACAATGAGGACATGAAAACAGCACTGCATTAAGGTAAAGGAAGCTATTAGGATAGAACAAAAAATTCCTTTACAAACCCTTTAATCAGTTGCTGTGTGTATACACCTTGAGCCCTTGGGTGTGTATATACAGCTACCTGCAATACACATTCCCCACCCAGCCAGGTGTGTCAGTGTGTGTAGTACTGTTCGCAGAGGTGTGGGCACAGGAACAAGGGACCCAACACATCAAGTGGCTCCTTCGGGGGTTAGCACTATAAAGACAAAACAAAGGAAGAAGGTGCATTGAATGGTGTTTTTTTTTTTTTTGCCTAGACATACAATTTGAGGATGATAAAACATTACTGTTATATAGATATCTATCACATTTTGGTAAAAGAACAAAAAAAAAGTCCTATTTTAGCTCAAAATGCTTTGGTCCTGATAGATAGTGGAGAACTATGCTATTATAATGGTCTGTTTTTTTTTTTATATCATCTTGTTTATAATTTATGCTTGATGTATCTGAGTATCTCAAGATGTAATTTGGGTATGAGCACAATGGAGAATACAACTGTAGCCTAACAATTATCTGCTGGGGAGAGAAGGAACATTGCTAATTAGAAGAAAATTCCTCGGGTCATATTTTTTGCATTAAAATTGTATATTTGTTTTGAAGGCACAATGATCAGCTGAAGGTAATGTTTGTCGGAGGTCCAAACCAAAGGAAAGATTATCACATTGAGGAAGGAGAAGAGGTAATATTGCATCTTTTCTCGTACAGTATATTGCCCTAATTTATTGTATTAAATATAATATGTTTGTTTAAAAAGGAAACTATAATGGCTTTGGATCAATTACTGCATTTATCGGGTTATAACACGCTCACATGATTATCCCCCCTGAAAATCATGCGAGCGTGTTATATGCCGATATGCTGTCCACCAGCCAAGGGTCTGCTGTTCCTGCTGCCATGCTCTGTTCCAGCTATCTGGCCAACTCTGGTGACGCACCTGTTATGCACCACTGAAACCAGCAAAAGACTACACAGGCACTCCTACCTCACCACGCTCTTGCGGCCACTGTCCCAATATTGGTGGTCCCCGTACCGGGGCTGTACGAGAGGCCTCCATTTGCATGACAGGCTCAGCCACAAGGTACGTGACAGTCCCATTGCAGGAGTCCCTGAGGATGATGTGGTGTCTGTCTTTGTGTTGGAGACCTGAAGACAAGATATATATATACATATACACTCAGCAGCTGCAGTTAAACTATTACATTATAGGAATACTTGCATAATAGTATTTTCTGGTCTGGGGGAAAATACAACAGTAGCAACTCCATGGACAGGGCATGTGGCAATGTTCTTTCTCCGTCTACTTACTGGAAATTCTCCTTTATGAATATATCAAAGTCCTCCTATTGGGTGTCTTACCCAGCTAACAGGGACAGGAAGTGATGCACATAAATTACTATAAAGCCCTGTACACACGGCTGAGAATCCCGTCGTAAAAAAAACGTTGTTTTTCTCGACAGGATTCTTGTCAATCTTGATGGGATTCTTGTCTAGCTTTCCTTGCATACACACTGTCAAGCCAAAATCTTGTCGTTCTCAAACGCGGTGACGTACAACACGTACGACGGCACTATAAAGGGGAAGTTCAATTCCACTGGCGCCACCCTTTGGGCTGCTTTTGCTAATCTCATGTTACTGCGTGTTAGTAAAAGTTTGGTGAGAGACGATTCACGCTTTTCAGTCTTTGTGCTTTTCAGTCTGTTACAGTGTGACGAATGTGCTATCTCCATTACAAACGCTAGTTTTACCGAAGGTGCGCTCTAGTCTCATACTTGATTCTGACCATGCGCGGGTTTTTAAGACTCGGAAAAGCATACACACAAACGTTTTTCTTGTCATAAACCAGCCCGACGAGAAAATTGAGACTCCCGACTAGAAAATAGAGAGCAGGTTCTCTTTTTTTTCTCGTCACGATTCACGACAGTTTTCTCGATGAGAAACCATACACACAAACGGTTTTCTCTGCAAAAATCTCTGCCAGCAGTTTTCTTGTCATGAACGAGGCTTGACAGTAAGAAGCAAAACCACCTACAATTACAGACAGCAGGGAGCAGCAGATCCTTATACCAGTTTTGCAATAAAGGCTAAATACTCCATTTGGAAAAATAATAAATGCACATATTTTTGCTTAAACAAAAGTGTTCACTTATTATTCTTTTCCCCAGTATCCTACAAATCATTATACTCAGTCTGATTGTGGGTGAAATGTCAGGCCCCTGTCAGCATGTCCTTCAGCTCTCTGCCTATACTTACTAAAGGGGGCTCCCAGATTCCGATAAGCCCCCCGCCCGTAGACCCCGACAACGAACGGCCAGGGTTGTCGGGAAGAGGCCATTGTCCCCATCAACATGGGGACAAGGTGCTTTGGGGTGGGGGGGGCATCCACCCCATGTTGAGGGCATGCCGCCTGGTACGGGTCAGGAGGGGGGTCGCTCGTCCATCCCCACCCCCTTTCCTGACCGGCCGCTCTGCGTGCTCGGATAAGGGTCTGGTATGGATTTGGGGGGAACCCCACACCGTTTTTTCGGTGTAGGGAGTTCCCCTTGAAATCCATACCAGTCCTAAGGGCCTGGTATGCCCCTAGAGGGGAAACCAATGCTGTTTTTTTATTTAAAATTTGACATTGAGTTCCCCCTCCTGGAGGCGACTTCAAGTCGTGTTGTAAGTCGCGTTGTGATTCATACTCAAGTCGTGTTCAAGTTGCCTCCCAAAGTCGTGCTGAAAGTGATGTTGCCCCAGTGTCAACCGGCTCTAACGCTGGGATGTTTCTGAATTATGTAAAACAATTTGTTTTATTTATTTTTTGTGGGGTTCCACAAGATTGTGTAGAATTTTAAAGGGTGCTTTGACAGGTGAAAGTTTGAGAAACAATGCTCTGGATCATGAGGGTGAGTTCATAGCAGTGCAGTAAGGTGGTGGTAGGTTAGGGACCACCAAGGGGGTCCTGATTTATTATTTGATGACTGAGATCTTCCAGTCATCAAATAATCAATGAGGACGCCCTTGGTGGTCCTAATTCGGGGTACTTTGTCGCAGTAAGTGGGCTTAGCACTATATGACCATATATTGTGACCAAACCCCCGTATTTTTTAATATGTTCAGGTGTTTTTAACTAGCCTTGCAGGATAAATGTCATTTTTGCATGTGTGCGCTATAATCTGTTTTGGCTTCCAGTGTTACTGACCACTAAACTTTTCAGCAAATTTAGTATAAGTTGCTAAATAAATGCAGAACTACACATTAGTAATTTTCTGAAACTAGGTAAGACAGGCATAAAGACTTTTACATCTTGGGACTGATAACTTACACATTTCGATAATTAAGTTTGCCCTGACGCTGGATTTCAGGAGAATAAAAATGAAGAAGAATAATCGACTAATTAAATTATCCATTAAACAGTTGATTAAGACTGAAAATGTAATCTTCATATTTTGGCTAAATGATTCTTGTGTGCTGAAAAAAATGAACAACAGAGATTAAAGATCCATTCCAGCTGACAAGTAAGATCAACCAGTGAACATGAAATGCTCTCCGGATAATAGCGCAGCTATGCTTAACGCTTTCACTACAATTCTTGCATTTTTTTTTTTGCATACGTTTTAAAAAAAAAATTAGGGCTAAAGATTAGCTTAACCACTTCCATACAGGGCTTTTATACACACCTCCATACCAGGCCTATTCTGGCACTTCTCTCCTACATGTACAAATCATAATTTTTTTGCTAGAAAATTACGCAGAACCCCCAAACATTATATATGTTTTTTTAGCAGACACCCTAGGGAATAAAACGACAGTCATTGAAACGTTTTATCTTGCACGGTATTTGCACAATAATTTTTCAAACGCCTTTTTTTGGGGAAAAAAATTGTTTCATGAATTAAAAAAATAACAAAACAATAAAGTTAGCCCAATTTTTTTGTAAAATATGAAAGATGATGTTACACCGAGTAAATAGATACCTAACATGTCACGCTTTAAAATTGCGCACACTCATGGAATGGCGCCAAACTTCGGTACTTAAAAATCTCCATAGGCAACGCTTTGAATTTTTTTACAGGTTACCAGTTTAGATTTACAGAGGAGATCTAGTGCTAGAATTGTTGCTGGCACTGTAACGCACGCGGCGATACCTCACATATGTGATTTAAACAGCGTTTACACATGTCGGCGGGACTTGCGTTCGCTTCTGGCCGCAAGCTAGTGGGGACAGGGGCGTTCAATTTTACATATTTTTTTTTTTTTTTTACACTTTTTTTTTTAATTAAATTTTTTTTATTATCACTTTTATTCCTATTACAAGGAATGTAAACATCCCTTGTAATAGGAATGTGTGTGACAGGTACTCTTTATGGAGATATGCGGGGTCAATAAGACCCCACATCTCTCCTCCAGGCTGGAAAGCATGAAATCGGTGAAAAAAAATTCACCAATCTCATGCGTACTGTTGCTTAGCAGCCGCAATTGCGGCTTTGTTTACTTACGGGGACCCGGGCGTGACGTCATCACATCGCGCCCGGGTCCTCCGATGGTCATAGAGATGACTGGTGACCATCTGGTCACCAGTCATCTCTATGCTTCCTGCCAGCGCTGGACGATTCGTTCTCCGGGCCCCCGATGGCACGGGAGAGCCCGGAGAAGCACCAGATGGCGGCGGGAGGGGACATCCCGCCGCCTGTAAGAACGATCTAGCGGCGGAACCGCCTCTATGATCGTTCTTACGTTGTGCAGAATCGCCGGCAGAAGAGAAGGATATCTGAATGATGTCACTAGCTGCAGGCATCATTCAGATATCCCCCCCACAAAGCCCAGGACGTCATATGACGCCCACTCTGAACGGTAGGGGTTCTTTGTGGACGTCATTTTACAATGGGCCGGTATTGAAGTGGTTAAATTCCCAAACAGAACATATTTTTACGGATGAGCACTGGTGCCTTACTAAAAGAAGTTTACAAGAATTATATTCTGACTTTTTAAGTCAGAATTCCGTGATTTAAAAGCCAGAATTCTGAAATTTTATTTTTTACTGAAATTTGCACTTGATAAAAACCACAAATTTCGTGTGACATAAAAAATTACCTACTGTACCACTCTTTTGTTCTCCAAAATCCTTGCTTTCAGAAACTTGGAAGAGCCCCTGGGGCCATTCTTCAAAATGTATTAACATTTGGTAAAATCGGAATTCTGACTTAAAAAATTTGAATTTTGTTTATCCACTTCCGGACCGGCTTACATACATATAGTATTATAGTTCATTAGTTCAGAAGCTTATAGCGGGCAGATGCTTGCAGCTACAGCCATCAACTAAGTATTATTTATTTTTTTAATCTGCAGGCGATTCTCTATTTGGTTTTGAGCAGCTAATTAGCCACTGGATTAAGTGATTTCTATTCCAGGATCTTCGGTCTCTCCTGGCACTGAAGGCGGTGCATCCGCTGGGTTACCATAGAGCTGATCAGGGACCGGAATGCCCCCGATTATTTCTATGTTATACGAAACTGGAGGCGACGGTATGTTTTGGTCTTTTTTTTTGAGTAAGGGTTGCTCATTCACAAAAAAACTCCAACAAGTCATATAAGGACACTCTTCCCTTTATAATAGATTCTGGACACAGTCCCTTAAGTAGTAGGGCATAACATGGGGCACCTTTAGCAACGTCCCAGGCCAGGAAAACCTTTGCTTCAGTGCAACAGCAACAGTCACTGAAATCCTTAACCCCTTGGGTCTGTATTCAGTGTCCAAAAGGCTTAGGCCCCATACACACGATAGAATCCATCCGCTGAAAAATCCCAGCGAATGGGTTTCAGCGGATAGATCCTATGGTGTGTACACTCCAGCGGATCTGTTTCCGCAGATATTTATCCCCTGGGATGGATTCCAGCAGATAAATATTTGCTGACATGCTAAACAAATCTATCCGCTGGAATCCATCCCAACGGATGGATCCGCTGGTCTGTATAGACTCACCGGATCCATCCGTCCGAAGGGATCCCCCGCATGCGTCGTAATGATTCGACGCATGCGTGGAATTCCTTATATGACAGCGTCGCGCACGTCGCCGCGTCATAATCGCGGCGACGGCGCGACACGTCATCGCCAGAGGATTTCGGCGCGGATTTCAATGCAATGGTGTGTACACTCCATCGCATGGAAATCCGCACAAATCCTCGCTCGGCATAGACCAGGTAAGTTCCCTACACCTCGTTTTAAGGTAAGTATTTCATAATGAACTAGTATGCGGTGCATACTAGCTCATTATGGCTTTTACTTTTCAGGTGTAAAAAAAACAAAACAAATGCGGGTATACAACCGCTTTAAGCTCCTGAAGAACTTGTAGAAGGATAGGCTCCCCAGCTAAGACAGCTGGGGCCTCAATGAGACCGTCTGGACCCTTTGCAGGATAGCCAGGAATGACAGGCAGCCCTTCTGGATGGGAACCTCTCCTCCTGGCAAAATAATCCCTCTCTCTGTGGTTCCAAACCATTTATGTACTCCCAAACCACAATCTGGGCACACCTCCCGCATTGGCTGGAACTACATAAATATTCAGGCAACCTGTTTGACTCTTCCACCCACTTTATCCTGGAAGTCTTCAGAAACCAGGGGAAAGCAATCAAACTTGCAGCCTGCAGAATACAGAGCAGGCTAAAACAATCACACACTGCTCGACTGGTTACAGGAGAGCCAAAGGACTAAATTTGCCCAGTCAAACCTAGCAGCCTAACTAGGAGGGTGCTACACAACTTTTTCTATGCTAGCTGTCCTTACACAGTGATTGCAAATTATACTACAGTGAGCCTGATAGTGAAGACTGCCTTTATGCTTCAATCCTTGTGACTGATTAAAGCACATAAAGTTCCAAAACACGGTTTAGTAAACCAAAACTCTGAAGTTAAACTGAATTTTCAATTTTCCTGTTTTCTAGTTATTTTACCAGCTGGAAGGGGACATGTGTCTGAAGATCATTGAAAATGGAGAACACAGAGATATCCACATCAGAGAAGGAGAGGTACAGCAGATAACACGACAATTTGACTTATTTTAGACAGGAAATATGTTATATTTAAAGGCACCCCCCTCCCCTCCAATAAAAAAATATTTTTGGGATAGCACATAGTTTTATTTTACAATCGACCTCTCCTAACCGCAATTAAGATTAAACAGATCTCAAATTTTCCTTAATTATAACAAATTTCCTTTGAATGAATGAATGAAAAACTTATAAAGCGCGGCGCATGCGAACTGAATCGCTTCTGGGCGCTAGTTGTTCGTGTCTCATGACATCAAAAGAGCAGAGTTTTGATCCGTCTTCTGAAAGTCAGATGGTTTTCCTCCAACCGAATGCTGGTTGGTAAAGCGTTCCATAGTCTAGGACCCTGAAAAGCAAACCTTCTTTCTCCTTTGGACTTGTATTTGGTTTTTGGTACCCTGACCAGATTTTGGTCGGTGGATCGCAGAACGCGATTTGAATTGTGAGGTTCTATCTTGTCGCAAAGATATTGCGGAGCCTTCCCATGGATGCACTTATGTGTCAGGCAGAGTGCTTTAAATGCAATTCTGTCTTTTACTGGCAGCCAGTGAAGGGTTCTCAACGAAGGTGAGATTGATTCCCATTTTTTTTTCCCAGTCACCAGTCTGGCGGCCGTATTCTGAACGACTTGCAGACGGGAGATTTGGTACTTTGGGAGTCCGAGGTACAGGGCGTTAGCATAGTCCAGTCTGGAATTCACGATTGTTCCCACCACGACTGCTACGTCTTCTTTGGGGATAAATGGAATAAGTCTGTAGGCGCAACAGATGGTGCGCTCCGCTGACTACTGACCCTATTTGTGCATCCATTGTCATGAAGGTGTCGAAGATGACCCCGAGACTTTTGACTTTGGAGCTAGGGGTGATGATTTGGCCCAGAATGGGCGGGGGTGTCCAGGTTGTTGCCAGTTGACTCTTTCGGCTGGCGTGAAACATAAGGAGTTCTGTTTTTGAACTGTTGAGTTTAAGATAACTCTTAGTCATCCAGTTTTCTATCAAAGAGAGACATTTCTCTAAACTGAGATGATGATCCTTTTTGTTGCAGATGCGAAAATACAGTTGCGTATCGTCTGCATAAGAGTGATAGAGTAGTTCTTGGCTACTGATAATATCAAAGAGAGGGCGAAGATAGATGTTGAAAAGCACCGGTGACAGGGGGGATCCTTGGGGGACTCCACATGACACCGTGCGCTTTTCCGACGTGAAACAACCCAATTTAACTGTTTGTGATCGGTTTTCAAGAAAGGAAGAAAACCATGGTAAATCACCTTCTGCGACTTCTGCTACCTTGGCTAGTCGCATCAGTAACAGTTTGTGGTCTACCGTGTCAAAGGCTGCGCTTAGGTCCAGCAGAACCAGGAGACAAGATTCTCCTTCGTCTGCGGCCTCGAGGGCATCGTCCCATATTTTGAGTAAGGCCGTTTCTGTCCCGTGTCCGGGACGGAAGCCTGATTGTAATGGATCCAGTAGATTGTGGGTATCTAGATGCTGTTGCAGCTGTTGTACCACTACTTTCTCCATTATCTTGGAGAGAACATTTAGGCCTGTTATGGGACGGCGGTGAGTTGGGTCCTTGGGATCCAGGTTAGGTTTTTTCAAGATGGGCTGGATTGTGCCCTCTTTCAACAGGGATGGCACTGTGCCTTCCTTAAATGACTGGTTTATAAGCTGTGTGATGGGTGGTGCCAGGATGTCGGCACATTCCTTCAGCAGTTTGGTGGGGATGATATCATTGGGCGATGTGCTGTTCCGCAAAGCACCAATGATATTTTTTGTGGTATCGATGGAGATCGGTTCCAGAGTGAACTTTGTTGATTGTAGAGCGTTTCTGTGGGTGTTTTGTGGTTGATTGACGGTGGGGTTGAGGGGGGTATTGTTTTGCATGATGCTTTCCCGGATTCTTTCAATTTTGTTGATGAAGAAATCCGATAGTTCATTGCAGAACTCTTGGGTGTCTGAGTTGGGGACTTCAAGACATCCTGGATTCATGGTCTGGGTGACCATCTTGAAGAGTTCGCAGGGGGGTTTAGGGCGCTGTTAATCGCCATAGAAAAATGGTGTTTCTCGGCTTTGAAGATTTCTTTATGATATCGTGTTGTTATTGCCTTGTAGATGATGAGGTTATCCTCTGCAGGGCTTCTTTTCTTGCTTCAGAAGCGACAGCTGGTTGTTGAACCAGCCGGACTTTCTTTTTCGGATGCAGGCTTTGCGTTTCGGTGCTACTGAATCGGCTGACTGTAGCAGGGCTGCGTTTATGGCATCCAGTGTATCTGCGGCTGTTTGATGTGGATGGATTGTTTTGATTCTGTTTCCCAAGGTAGATTTGAAGAGTTCCGAATGGAGCTTCTTCTGAGATCTAGCCCAGTGTATTGTCACCGGCTTGGGTGCTTTTATCACTGGGGGAATTTTGGAGATTATGAAATTAATTGCATGGTGGTCTGTCCATGGCAATGGTTCATTTTCTAAAATGCTTATTTTCAGATTTTGTCTGAAAATTAGGTCGAGTGTGTGACCTGAAGCATGTGTTGGCCCGCATATAAGTTGCTGTAGCCCTAATCCCTCCAGGTGATCAATGCAGGCGTCCGCAATGGGATCCTGTGCGGAGTTGGCCCACAGATTAAAGTCCCCGAGCAGCAAAAGGTGTTTGCTGTTAAGGGTATAAGTGGATATAAACTCCGTTAATGATGGCAAAAACTGCGATTTTGGCCCAGGTGGCCTATAGCAGAGGAGAATGTGAACAGTCTCCTGGGGGGAAGTTTGAAGTTGAAGAGTAAGGGTTTCCATGAATGGAAGAGGATTTTGAAGAGCTGGCTTAGTGATTGTAATGCGATTCTTGTGGATCACCGCCAGGCCTCCTCCTCTTTGCCCTATTCTGTTTTCCGTTATAATGCGATAGTTTTCTGGCACCAATTCTCCGAGAATGGTGTTGCAGTCGTCTGAGAGCCAGCTTTCTGTAATAAAGAGGCAGTCTAGATCATTTTGTAGTAAGAAATCGTGGATTTCTAATCGGTGTTTTACTGCCGATCTTGTGTTGATCAAAGCACATGATATGTGCTCAAGCTGGGTTAAATGGTTGAAATTTTTGATGGTCGATCGTCGATCGAATCTCAAAAGTTGCTCTATTTTTAAGGCCTTTTTGGTGACGGCTGGTAATGCTGTTGCGAATTGTCTCAGACCCCGAATAGAGTCCGCAGAGTATCGCAGATTAGCCATTGTCGCCAGTCACATTGTCGTCAGTCTTTCCTAATTGCGGCGGCCGCGAATGAGGCCTGGTCTGGGGCGGATGCGGAAAGAGCCGCGAGACGCCGGACGTGATGGGTGGAAGACTGTCCAAGTGAGCCGTCACTCGTTGAGTCTTCTCTCCCAGATTGGTCCAGAGGAAGGCGAAAAACCCCAGGCGTGCTGTGCCAATCTGCAGCGATCGGGGGAAAAAATTCCTTCCTGACCCCTTAACGGCGATCGGTGCAACCCTGGATCAATTGGCTAGGGGGGTGTGGTGGACCCTGCCTGGCTGCACTATCCCTGGGGAGAGCCGACTCGTTTGAGAGCGTCCTGCTCTCACTAACCCTGGGGTGAGCAGACTAAGATGAGAGCGTCTGCTGCACCGCTGAATCTATATAGCAAGAGTTCCAACTTTATTAGCTGCAAGCTTGTTCTGGATCAGTGAATGAAAAAAATAATGAAGACTCCTGTCTTACCTCCTGTTTCAAACTCCTGGTTTTTAACTTGCACTTTTGATCAAAGAATGCACTTCTGATCAGAGAGTCCACATGTGAAGCCACCATCAACTGGGAGCCAGCTCCTCTGGGAGCTTGTACAGCCACTTTATACTCACCTGTGAAGACCTGTGAACAAACACACACCTGTGTGGTAAGGCAAGTGCCGTTTTGGCGTTCCTCCCTTCAGGTACGTTGGTGTAACTTTGCGGTGGCGTAGTTTAAGGAATTTAAGCTACGCCGCCGTAAGTTAGCGAGGCAAGTACATGATTCACAATGTACTTGCCTGCTAAGTTAAGTTGGCGTAGCCTAAATCGGCGGGCGTAAGGGCGCCTAATTCAAATGTGTTTGAGGGGGGCGTGTTTTATGTTAATGGCGCTTGACCTCACGTTTTTTACGGTTTTATTTTTACTGCGCATGCGCCGGGCGCCTACAACTCCCAGTGTGCATTGCAGCTAAGTACGCCGCACGGGCCTATTGATTTTGACGTGGACGTAAACAACGTAAATCTCAATTTACGGACGACTTACGCAAACTACGTAAAAAATTAGAATTTCAACGCGGGAACGGCGGCCATACTTAACATTACTATTCCATGTAGGGCTAAGCTCCAACTTTACGCGGCCTATCTCTTACGTAAACGGCGTAAAAGTACTGCGTCGGCCGGGCGTACGTTCGTGAATCGGCGTATCTCCTCATTTACATATTCTACGCCGACCGCAATGGAAGCGCCACCTAGCGGCCATCCAAAATATTGCAATCTAAGATAGGACGGCGCAAGCCGTCGTATCTTAGATATGTTTAAGCGTATCTCTGTTTGAGCATACGCTTAAACATGAGTCGGCGTAGATTCTGAGTTAGGTCGGCTTATCTTCTGATAAGTCGGCCTAACTCTTACTGAATCTACCCAATAGTCACTGACTCAGGGAGCTCTGAGAACTCAAAAACATTTTTTTCACTTTCAATAAATATTTATGAAGTTTCAAGACATATCAAGTGTACATTTCTACTGTTCATTGCAAATAATATAAAGGTATCAGATTGAAATCTCGCTGATTGTTCGGGGCAGAGTCTAAGCTTGCTAAAGCTGTATTGATATATAGAGAGGGTATGCTCTTGACTAGATTGACAGTATAGTGGATGCAGCGCTCAACCCCAGAAAAGGGCCACTTATTTTTGTCCCAGGTTCTTTTCCCACTAGTGTAGCAGTAGCCAGGCAAAGAGCAACATGCACTCTTTTAGCTCAATAAACAATCTAGGGCATGGGTGCTCAACCTGTGGCCCTTCAGCTGTTGCGGAACTACAAGTCCTATCATGCCTCATCCTTTGGGAGTCATGCGTGTTTAACTGATAGCCTTGCAATACATCATGGGACTTGTAGTTCTGCAACAGCTGGAGGGCCACAGGTTGAGAAGCCATGTTCTAGGGGTTGCCTTTTTCAAACCTTATTGCTGGTTAACCTGGATTGGTCTCATGGGAGCTGTGGGATATTTCAGATAGTAATGAGAGGACACTATTCTCTCTGCAGTTACTTCCTAGAACAGTCCCTTCAGCAAAATATCAGGAAATGGAAAGCACTGGGACACTAAGCAATGTTCCTTACTATTGGTGCATTAGGGGTTAACAGCAGCCACAGTCCCTAGGATCCTTTATTCAGTGTCCCCGGGTACATAGATGTTTCCCTCCAGCCTCACACAGACAATTCCTTGGTGAATCTTCCAGACCAGATCACCGGTGAAACTCCTCTTACCTCCAGAGAATTGTGACAGATAATACCGCTCTAAAAACAGTTGATCCCTTGGCTTTGCTTCCGTCCCACTAAACCAAAAGGGTGCTGGCTATGCACAGGTACATTGGATAGAAGAAGGTCCTGGACTGCCGACTGCCGCACTCCTTAAAACGATGTCTTTATTGTACAAATAAAATCCAAAAAACAACCAAAGCAATGCAGTCAAAATGTAGTGGACAACAGGAAAAAGGTGGCTGACCTGTTTCACATCACGTGATTCTTACTCGTAGCTCCAGAGAATTGTAGCAGAATAGGCCCCCCAAAGCACAGCTGGGACCTCAGTGAACACAAGTATAATCTTCAGCTGTACTGCCCATAAAGTCAGCAGCCCTTCAGCCTGGGAACTTCTTCTCCCGGACAAAAACTCTGCTACCTTAGGCTCCACGCTATTTATGCACTCTCCCAGCCACCTTCTGGGCACCCTACCAGTTTAATTGGGGTTTGGAAAAACAGGGGAGGTTTTAAGTGGAGTGGAGGGGTGTAAACCAAGTGTGCCTGAGACAAGAGCGATGGAAGAGATAGATTGTGAGGTACAGTAGATTAAACCCTTTCGTCTGAAAAGCACTGGACAAGTGCATAATATCTGCACCATAATTTCAGGCGGCAACACCCCCCCCTCGGTTCTCTGCTCCAGGAGGTCCATACCTGAAGCTGTGTAAGGGGCCCCATAGTTCATGATGGTGGCCCTGCGCTACCTTTAACCAGAAAATGCTACCTACTTCCTAGCAAATAAGCAGAAACTATGGTTTGTAAACAGTAGAAATATGCTTAAAAGTTACTTAACTTAAAAAGCGTCTTTAGGTTTAGCTTCTTCTGACTGTACAGACCTTCCTTAGTGTTACCTCATTTTTAAGTACCCCTTTCATTCTCTGTCGTTTGGCTTTTTATTTTAAATGTTTTACCATTTCCACATGGGTGTGGCCCTTTTTGCAATACTGTGTTTCAGTGGGAGAAGCGTTCTCCTATTCGATCTCTAGATGGCACTGTTGTATCATACATGCCATAGGGCATAGGACATATATGCAAAACATAAATACATTTGTGCCAATAGTGAGAAAATATATACAACATTTTAAAAATTCATAATCTAGTACTAGCTTCTGTTCCAAACCTAGTGGTTAAAGCAATGATATACAGTCCGCAAGAGTAATGTTCTCTACGCAAAAAAAACTGTGCTTGCTATTATAGAATTGCAGCGCTTGCTAGGTGCTGACGTCATAGGCCTCTCTCTGGGTATCTGCAGCTGGTTTCTAGGTTTCCACTTGTCCTACCCTTTCTCCTGCTTGCTTGGTACTCAATGACCAGTCCAGGGTATTTTTTTATGTATTTTTTTACTTAGGAACTTGGAAGGGAGAAGGGATTAGTGGGATACTCCAACTGGAACTATTCTCAATGATTAAGGGCAACTCTCTCACTTGGTCTCACCAGATCATTTGTGGAACCCATCACACTGCTTTAACCATACAGCCACATGTATGGAGGAATTAAGTCTTCTTGCTCTCACTAGCAGCAGGCTTGATGCACAACATCAGGGGTCTCCAAACCCCCGGCCCGCAGGGCCACATCTGGCCCGCTTGGATGTTTTATCTGGCCCGCAGCTTATTCAGAGACTGCCTGCTTCAATTCCCCCGTGCGGGCAGTAGGACAGAGCATTAGGCAGGTGGGGTGATGTATGTGTGCCGCTGTCAGAGCGGATCCAATGAGGCAGAGGATGGTGGGCGGATTCCCATGCATGCAGGAAAGAGCCGGGGCCCCGTTGTCGGGCAGCATGGATGTGGGCTGGCTGTGCGTGCTGGAGTCAGGCTGGGGGAGTGGTGGCAGAGGAGGAGGTTGGGCTGGGGAAGTAGTGGCAGAGGAGGAGGTTGGGCTGGGGGAGTGGCGGCAGAGAAGGACGTTGGGCTGGGGGAGTGGCGGCAGAGGAGGAGGTTGGGCTGGGGGAGTGGCGGCAGAGGAGGAGGTTAGGCTGGGGGAGTGGCGGCAGAGGAGGAGGTTGGGCTAAGGGAGTGGCGACAGACGAGGAGGAGGTTGGGCTGGGGGAGTGGTGGCAGAGGACGAGGTTAGGCTGGGGGAGTGGCAGCAGAGGAGGAGGGTTAGACTGGGGGAGTGGTGGCAGAGGACGAGGTTAGGCTGGGGGAGTGGTGGCAAAGGAGGAGGTTGGGCTAGGGGAGTGGTGGTAGAGGAGGAGGTGTGGCAGAGGGCGAGGTTGGAGTGGAGGAGACTCTGTGCAGCTGCCAGATTTCTATGAAGGTATTGTGCCTGTTCCAGTGGAAGCTAACCCACCCTGGTGTGCTGCAGATTCCTCCACTGACATCATCTGGAGGAGGAGCCGCAGGACTGGGAGGAACTGCCTGCAGGAATGCAAAACCCAAAAGGTGTGTGTGATGGTGGAGGGGTGTGTTAGGAGAGAGGTATGAGGAGGGGGGGGGGGTGTGATCAGAGTGGAGAGATTTAGGGCGATGTGATCTGGGGTGGTGGTAATCAGGTATCTGGGCGGGTGGTGTTATATTGGGGGGGGTATCTGGGGGTGTAATCAGGATGGGGGACACAGACGTGCGGAAAGGCTCTGACGGGGACACAGAAGTGAGGAAAGGCTCTGACGGGCACACAGCCGTGAGTAAAGGCTCTGACTGGGACAAAGACGTGCGTAAAGGCTCTGACGGGGACACAGAAGTGCAGAAAGGCTCTGATGTGATTATTTACATTTTTATTCATTTATTTCTAAATACATTTTTTCGGCCCTCGAATATTTATAAAATCTACAATGTGGCCCTTGGGCTAAAAAGTTTGGAGACCCCTGTACTATATTATCTTCAGGATACTCTCTAGCATCCCCTTTACTGACACCCGTCCACTGACTCTTCTCGCTGAAGGAGTGGCCCTTACTTGACAGGCCCCAAAGACACAGATCTGTACTCACAGTAGGCAGAAACAGAAACTTCCTGGTGTCTCCCTTCCAGTCAGCTCTGCAAAACCTCTGGGTTCAGCTTCTCTCTTTCTAGGCCAGGGGTGGGGAACCTGCGGCCCGGCCCGCAAAATCATTCCATCCGGCCCCCCCCGTGCCGCTGAGTGTGTGTCTGCGGAGCTGTCAGAAGGAGCCGATGTTTACCTTGTAGTTTCGGCTCCTTCTGATTAGGGGTGCAACAGATCGTCACCGATCCGTGATCCGAACGGGTCACACCATTTGGAGCCTCGGCCTAGGAAAGTCCCCGGCTTCGGCCTAGCTCCGGATCGGCGGCCATCTTGGTACACCCGGCAGCGGCCCTCCTCTCTGTTCACACTCACAGAGGGGGAGGAGCCCGCGCTCGAGGGAAACACACGCCGCTGTCTGAGGTCTGAGGTCTGCACTACTGTGGGGGTTACTGTCTGAGGTCTGCACTACTGTGGGGGTTACTGTCTGAGGTCTGCACTACTGTGGGGGTTACTGTCTGAGGTCTGCACTACTGTGGGGGTTACTGTCCGAGGTCTGCACTACTGTGGGGGTTACTGTCTGAGGTCTGCACTACTGTGGGGGTTACTGTCCGAGGTCTGCACTACTGTGGGGGTTACTGTCTGAGGTCTGCACTACTGTGGGGGTTACTGTTTGACCAAATATAACAGGCTAAGTTGATCATTTTGTACGGCCCCCAAATGATGTTACAAAAATTCAAATAGCCCTTGGCAGAAAAAAGGTTCCCCACCCCTGTTCTAGGCCCTTGGTCGACCACCAAAGACTGCACAACCATCTCACCGGAGGAGAGGGCAGCGGCCCTCTCCCTCCTGGACTCAACTAACTCTGAGCACATGTACCCTGGGTTTTTATACAGTATCCCAACATGCAATGCAGCACTTTTCCTCTGCCAATTGCCAGGACTGTAACAAAGCCTGTGCACTCACTTGTCAGGTCCCCTTCCTTTGTCCAATATTCCTCCCTATTGGACCAGTGAGGGATAGTCAAACAAGCTGAGCCCCACCCGAGCACAATGAGCAGACCTAACCAATAGATCCTGCTCCCTGGTAGACAGAGAGCACTCTAAAGGCCCGTACACACATTCGGATTTTCGGTATGATGGCAGGCTGTTTGTATACTCCATCGGACAATTGTTGTTGGATTTTCTGCCAACAAATGTTGGACAGCATGCTTTACAATTTTCCGACAATAAATGTGTGTTGTCGGATTATCCAATCGTGTGTACAGAAGTCCTTTGGAAAAAAATCCAAAGTACAAACACGCATGCTCAGAAGCGATGCTAATCATAACACAACATTAGCAGAAGTTGCCCAAAGGGTGGCGCTAAAGAGCTGAAAAAACACGTTGTTTTGTGTTTGTTGGCCGACAATTATTTGCTGTTTTGTATGCAAGACAAGTTTATGGCCAATGCCCTTCGGACAAAAGTCCTACGCTTTGTCTGCGGAAAATCCGATCGTGTGTACCAGGCTTCTTCCTGGTAAGCAGAAAGACCAAAAACTATACTCTCTTCTAGCACTCACCTAGGAGGGTGCTACATAATATACACTGTGATGTATATAAATGTGCTCAATGAAAAAAAATATATATAAATGTGCCCCTTATGGACGGGCCGCCGCTGACCTTTAGGTAAACTGAATTCCACACAAGCTGTATCTCTGCAGGGATAATTGTAATGGTAACAAAACACAAGCATGAGTAGAGACAAAGCTGATACTGAAACGTCTATATGACCTGGCCTTCCCAAGGACATCTGTGAATTTGTCTGCCTTTGCGGGTTATTTAGTTATTGGTGAGTTTGATTAGAGAATTGTCATGGGTGAGGCTTAATTACGGCTTACTGCAGGAAGATAATGTTGTATTTGCATGAATTTTCTCCAAACCATTCCACAATAACACGTTCTGTCTGCACAGATGTTTCTGCTTCCTGCTCGAATCCCGCACTCTCCGCAAAGATTCTCAAACACCGTGGGCCTGGTGCTCGAGAGGAGGAGGTTAAAAACTGAAACAGACGGCCTACGGTAAGACATAATTTGCTCTATAGTAAATAAAATATTTATGAAACCAAAATATATAACCTGTTCTCATATTTTAAAGTTGGAGTAAACTCCCATCTCTGACTTTTACCTATAGGTACTGAAAATATCTCCTAAATGTGCACTTTTTAGGAAATATATACTGTACATTCAGCTGGTAATGTCACCGGCGCATGCGCTCTGAAGGGATGGCCACCTGGGCCTCTCCCGCTCTCCCTCTGGCTCCCACAGTGACCCCTGTGGTGGGATGACTATTGATCAAAATAACTGAACCAGAACTTGCAGCAGACTTGCAGAATGTTTGCATAGAATTTTGATCTGGTGTCCTGCAATGTGGACTTGCTGCAATTGTTCAACAAACTTGTAAAGCCTGGCAAGTCTAGCAATAGCTTAGCAAGTCATTTTTAAACTTGCAGCACAATACATTGCTATCTGGGATGCAAGCAGTCCCAGTCCTTACAGCAATCAATGGCACTTACTTCCCCAAACACATGCACAACGAGAGGGTCAGATTCAGATAGGTCAGCGGATCTTTAGATCCGTGTAACCTATCTGATTTACGTTACGCCGCCGCAAGTTTTTGAGGCAAGTGCTTTATTCAGCAAATTTTCCCAGCGTGCATTGCTCCAAATGACGTCGCAAGGACGTCATTGGTTTCGACGTTAACGTAAATTACGTCCAGCCGTATTTTTGAACGACTTACGCAAACGACGTACAAAATTCAAAACTCGGCGCGGGAACGACGGCCATACTTGACATAGGATACGCCGCACTTACCCCTCCTATAGCAGGGGTAACTTTCCGCCGGAAAAAGCCGAACGCAAACGACGAAAAAAAAAAAGCGCCGGGCGATCGTTCGTTTCTGAATCGGCGTAAATGCTCATTAGCATATTCGACGCATAAAAGATATGGAAGCGCCACCTAGCGGCCGGCCTGGAATTGCAGCCTAAGATCCGACGGTGTAAGTCACTTACACCTGTCGGATCTTAGGCATAACTATTCGTAACCTGATTCTATGAATCAGGCGCATAGATACAACGGCCGGACTCAGAGATACGACGGTGTATCAGGAGATACGCCGTCGTATCTTCTTTCTGAATCCGGCCCAGAGTCTTTAGCAGAGAACCTGCTCACAATGGTCAAGGATAGCTGTTGCCTACTAACTTCCACGCAATGTTTCCCTGTGATTCCAGGACCCCTCCTTAGTTCAGCCTCCACAGGTGATGCCCTCCAACAAGTATCACTAAATCCAGATTTTCTCAGACCCACAGCCAAGCACATGCTGAGGTTCAACATCAGCTCCCAGGTACATGGGCTGAATCCCAGAGGCAGCAGCTGTAGGATAAGAACCCTCTGAACCTCCTAAATATTTATTGTCTCGCTAGCCACCTTCTGAACACCTCTTTAAAGGGGAGTTCCACCCACAATTTCACTTTTTAAATATAAATACCCCTGTAATACACAAGCTTAATGTATTCTAGTAAAGTTAGTCTGTAAACTAAGGTCCGTTTTGTTAGGTTGTTACAGCATTTAAATAGTTTATAATCTAAAAATAGACCGTGGCCATCTTAAGTGTGGGCATCATGAAGCCAGACTGTATGACTTCCTGGATTTCAGCTTTGCATATCTCCCACATGCTCAGTGCACAAGCAATGTAATAGGTTTCAGTCAGGTTTGCAAGGACTACTGGGAAACATGATGCCTATCCCAGAAACCCTTGCAAATAGCCTAGGCAAATAAGGAGGAGGAAGTAATGAAGGACTACAAAATAAAGGTATTTACAAGCAACAAATTAAATAAAAATTGTCCATTCTGAACACTATGAGATTAGAGCATGCAGCACAGACAAACATAAAAAAATGGGTGGAACTCCACTTTAAAGGGATTGGCTGAGGTCTGTTAAATATATTCATAACCCTCCTACTCTACTTTATAGAAGCTTCTTCCATAAGCAGGTAGGAGTGATCAACCACTAACCCTAGGTAAAACCTGACCAGACCAACAAAACAGATCGCTACTCCACTGAGTACAGCAGAGATGGATAGATAGATAGTTTTACCTAACAAGACTAAAAGTATATTGTGCTTTATTTTTATTTTTTTGTTCCAAAAGGTATTATGTTGACATAACCTCCACAGAGGTTTTATTTGAGAGGTGGTTTTACTGTGAAGACCTGGGAAAGCAACTGGCTCCAGTTATTAATGAGTAAGTTCGCCACCTACTGTCCAATTGAAGTATTGCAAGGGCAAATGTGTGTGAATATTAAAAACATATAAAAATGCATATATCTTTACAGAAACTTTGATAACTGCCTTGTGTTCTATTTTTGTGCATCCTTTGCATCAGCTGCCATGTTGGAATGAGACATCAAAATTAAAGTAATGGTATTACTGGACAAGAAGTCAGCTTAGGTTTTTATTTTTAGAGGCCGTAAAGCAGTTGGCTAAAGTTGGATGCATTTTGAACTGCACTTCAACTGCATAGACAGCCCAAAATCAAAGTAATCCTATAGGCATATTTCACATCATTGCAGTGCAGTACAGAGCAGTTAAAAAAAAAGTACAGCATACTGCATTTTTCTGCACTGCAAATGTAAGGAATGCGCTACAAACACGCTTCAAATGCACTGTGCCCCTTTAGGCCAAGAAAGCCGAGCCCAAAAATGTATAGAAAAATGCACTGCAGACGCAGCTCAAAACGCATGTCATGCGCGCTTCAAATGTAAACATACAGTCAAAAACGTGCTGTTATGTGTAGTTTCTGGTGTAAATGGGCCTGTACCCTATCCCTTTATATGTCAATCTTTTTATTTAAGTTTTAGAGAGAAAAAAATGGGATCAGATGAGATCTGATGAAAACGGCCTTGCTGTCTGTTTTTGTCCAATCTCCCTATAGAAATCAGCAGGGCTCTGACAGGCCCCTCCCCGCTCAGTGAGCAGAGACGGACCTGTCATCCGCTGGCTCAGCGGAGGTTAATTTAGCAATCCCCCGCTGAGCTGGTGGACTCCGCTAAAACGGATCTGCCTCATGTGAAAGGGGCCTAAGAATAAAGCATGCTGTTGCCATTCACTCTTGTGTCTAGCAAATATTGCCTTATTAGATGTTATTGAAGAGCCGCTTATACACAAAAATAAGAGTAGGTAAACACATAACCAAAATATTAAAAGGATATAAATATCATAGTGTTTCAGAACACTACAGGCATCATCATGCAAAAGACCCCTCTTCTCTCCAATTTTGGGGTGTGGATAGGGTCCTCTCTGCATGGAGAGTCTCTAAGAGAGTTACAGACCTCTCCAGAAGGGAAACAAAGTGGATTAATTTATTAGACGATGAGCCCTGAGGGGTTAAACATCGAACTGGGCATTAACAGCTCCATTAGTGATTATTTTTTTGCCACGTCAGACATAACCACAGCAAGAGACCTGCTCATGATTTTATTCATAATTCCGTCTCTCCTTCAGGTATAGCATCATTTGTGGTAATTTTTACTTGTTTCTATATTTGTTATTCTACTTTTGTATATAGTATTTTTTTTTTTCTTTCCTCCCCCACACGTAACTTCTTTCAGCCCTTTAACAATTAAAACGGGCTAGAACATTCCTCATGAGTACAAGGTCCAACAAGTTATCACAGCGTGGTACCGTAGCGCAAAACCCCTCCCTTATCCCCTCCCTCCACCTCCCCCCCCAACTGCCCGTCCCCCCCCCCCCGGACCATCTCCCGACTCCACCTAGTATTTTTATTTCCTATACTACTGCATTCTTATTCCACTCTCATATTTTCTGCGTATCTCCAAGACTTTTTAAATTCAGTCCATGTTTCCCAAATATCCTTGTTCCCTGCCTTGTTCTTTTCCGTGCCATATTTTACTTTCTCCCTCCTATATGTACCCTCTACGGAGTCGATCCACTCCCATATTTGCGGGCATTCCGGGTTTCTCCATTTTAGGGGTATCAATCGTTTCGCAGAATTCAACAAATGCGGAATCAACGATCCCCTATATTCGTTCACTGGTGTATCTCCCCCATGAAAGAGGACTACCCAAGGGTTGTCTTCCCCTTCTTTTTTAGTTATCTCTTTTATTAGGGCCAAAACTTTTCCCCAAAACATTTTGATTTTTATGCAGTCCCACCACAGGTGGGCCATCGTTCCTCTTGCCACACATCCTCTCCAACATTCCTCAGACTCTCCTACTCTGAATTTAACAATTTTATCTGGGGTAGCGTACCATCCTGTCAGGCATTTGAAGTTCATCTCGGCGGTTCTTACATCAACCGCCGAAGTGTGGGTCAAGTTAAGAATTCTCCCTATGGTCGTCTTCCCCCTTGGAACTCTTAGGTCTCTCTCCCATTTTTGTATGTAGTTTAGCGTATCCGACTCATCTATTTTCTGCAAATATTTATATACTTTGGAAATATTTCCTTTTGAGCTTTCGGTACTGCACATATGTTCCAGTGTAGTGTACTCCTCTCGTGACCTCAAAGGGTGTGGGAGGCGCTTAACGAATGACACCAACTGAAGGTATCTCCACTCGTTGAGCGCCCCAATTTCAATCCTAATTTCGTGAAGGGTCCTAATTTTGCCCTTTGATATTATATCTTTTAACTGTGTTCTATTTTTAATCCACTTACCACCTACCTCTTTAGTCCCGGGTGCAAAATATTCGTTTTCTTTCAAGTCTATAAGAGGTGAATTAAATTTAGTTTTTAATTGTTTGTGTAATCTATCCCAAATCCTTAAAGCATTATGTGTGATTGCATGTGTTGACGTGTGTAGGGTTCTACAATGTGGGGGGTTCCAAATTAATCTCCCTAACTGTGCCCTCGCTAAAGTGCATTCAATACTTATCCACCTTTTATCCTGGGACTCTTTAGCCCATTCTATAACCCGTGTGAGGACCGAAGCGTTGTAGTACAATCTGATATCAGGTACAGCCAAACCGTCTTTTTTCTTGGTCCGTTTTAAAATTTGTGCAGAGACTCTGTGTTTTTTATTGTTCCAAATATATTTCATCAGAAGGGAGTTAATTATTTTGATATAGGACGGTGGCAGATAAATTGGGACCATTTGAAATGTATATAAAATTTTGGGGATAAGAACCATTTTTACCACATTTATCCTCCCAAACCACGAAATTGGTCTATTATATATGGTTTTAATTTCTCTTTTAATTTCGTCAAGAAGGGGGATAAAGATTATTCTATATATTTTCTTAAGAGTATTTGCCATTTTTATACCCAAATACTTTATCTCTCTTTGCCACGAGAAATTGTATTTCTTCCGCAAATATAGTTCTTCCTCTTTATGAATATTAATATTCAGGATCTCCGTCTTTGTTGTATTCATTTTGAAATTTGAGACCTCGCCATATTGTTTTAAGGTATCTATTAACTTCGGGAGAGTGACTCTTGGGCTGCTTATAAAAAATAATATGTCATCTGCGAAAGCTGACAGTTTGTGCTCATCTTCACCTACTTCTACTCCATAAATTTCTGGGTTTTGTCGGACCATTGCCAAAAGGGGTTCCAATGATAGGACAAAGAGGAGGGGGGACAGGGGGCATCCCTGCCTAGTCCCATTTTTCATCTCAAAGGGTGCGGAAAGAGAACCGTTAATTTTGATCCTTGTGCAGGGATGGTAATATAGGGTTTTAATCCTCCTTATCATCCCTGGGCCTATTCCTATAGATTCTAGAGTTTGTATCAGGAATCCCCAGTCTACCCTGTCGAAAGCTTTCTCAGCGTCAACCGACAGGAATAGACCGGGGGTCCCACTTTCTTTAATCTGCTCAAGGAGGAGGAGCGCCCTCACACCATTGTCTTTTCCCTCCCTCCCAGGAATAAAGCCTACCTGGTCTGGGTGGACAATGGCTGTCATCACTCCCTTCATTCGTTCAGCCAAAATTTTTGCATACAGTTTAGTATCTACGTTCAGGAGTGAGATCGGTCGATAACCTGAGCAAATCGTATTATCCTTTCCCTCTTTTTTAATCACTGTGATCGTTGCTGTTGATGCCTCTCTACTCATCTCGTAGTCTATTCCTAGGCCATTAAAGTATTGACAAAGTCTGGGGATTAAGATGGTACTGAACTTTTGTAGGTAGGCAGATGTAAAGCCATCTGGCCCGGGACTTTTCCCCTTGGGAGTGTTTTTTAAGACCTCGCTTATTTCCAGCTCCGTTATAGAATCTTCCATTCCTTCTACCTCCCCCTCTTCTAATTTCGGGAGATTGGCTAGCTGTAATATTTCCCTAATCTTATCCATTTTTTCGCGTGGGCACCTGATCTTTTGTTGGACGCCATATAGTTCTTCATAGTAGCTCCGAAAGACTTCTGCTATTTTATTTGTCGCGTGGACTAAGTCGCCGTTCCTATTCCTGATTTTTTCAATAAAATTCCTAGTTTTCTTTTTTCTTACCATTCTGGCCAGGTTTTTACTAGGTTTGTTTCCCCAGACGTATCTTTCTCTCTCTGTCCTGTCTATATATTTCTTCGTTTCTTGTTCCGCCAGAGCTCTATATTCGTCTCTTCTTATACTTAACTTATGAAGTATTTCCCTCTTTTGCCCCTGTGATTTATGTTCCTGTTCCAGCCTATATATCTCCTCCCTTAGTGTTTTTAATTTACTCGTTCTTATTTTATTTTTCCTTGCCCCTTCTGCGATAAAAATTCCTCTTATATAGGCTTTATGGGCGTCCCAGAGGGATGCTCTTGAGATACCCTCCTTATCGTTCTCCTGAAAATAGCGTTCCAGTTCTTTCTGTACCCTCTCGACTACTTCCTCATCCCCCAACAGACTCTCGTCCCATCTCCATTCTGGTGGTGTATCTTTTTGTATAGAAGTTTTTATTTTCATGGTTACAGGAGCGTGGTCAGATAACGTCATGATCTCACACCTTACTTCTATCACACTCTCCAGAAGTCTATGGTCGATGAGGACATAGTCGATCCTCGAGTACGTCCCATGTACAGGTGAGAAAAACGTGTAATCGCGGGCCTTAGGATTGAGGATCCGCCATACATCCACCATTTGATTTTGTGTCATTTGTTTTATCAGTATCTTTAGATGCTCACGATTTGTCCCCTGCACACAGGACGTACTGTCGAGGCTTGGGCACATGCAGAAATTGAAATCTCCCATCAATACTACATGACCCTCTTCAAATTCTTTTAATTTTCTCATAATTTTACTAATATATTTAACCGAGTTCACATTGGGGGCATACACATTAGCCAGGGTGTAAACCTCTCCTCCTAGTTTTATTTTCAAGAACAGGAATCTCCCCTCAGGGTCTGTTTGTCTATCCACCAATGTGAATCGGACTCTACTAGCGAATCCAATAGCGACCCTGCGGGATCGCGATGAAATTGTATCCCCGTAATACCATACCGGGAATTCTGGTGAGTACAACTTTATATTGGACTCCAAGGTAATATGGGTCTCTTGTAGATAGGCAATATCTGTTTTATACTGTGTTAATTCACAGAGAATTTTATGTCTCTTAATATGAGAATTTAGTCCTTTTACGTTGTATGAGAGAAACTTAATATCTGTCATACAACTTTTTTTTTTTTTTTTTTCTAAAGCATTTAAGAAAGTTTCTTGTGGAGTCGATCAGATGGTCCCCCCGCCTCCCCCAACTCTCCCAATTCCCACCCACTCCCCCCTCCCTCCCATCCCCCCTCCCTCATCCCTCCAAAACCCCCCCTCCCCTCCCCACCTTCCCGTTCCCCCCCTCCCCCATCCTGGCCCATTCCTGGCCTGAGAGCCGCTATAGGTTGTCTCCTCTCCTCCACCTACGGCTCCTCACTAGTGGTGGTACTCTAGGGCGCTCCATCAGCTCCCCGCCCCACCCCCCCCCCCAGTCCAGCCCCTCCAGCCTCGGAGCTATAAGAAAACCGACTAGCCCACCCAGTCCGGCAACTCTGGGGCTGTTAAATCCATTTTGTGACAGAATTCATTTAATTCCTCCGGGAACCTAAGTCGTGCTGTTTTACCTCCCTTTATGCCTATGAGGCAAGCCGGGAACCCCCATTGATATTTTATATTATGTGCCCGCATTAGATCTAAGAGGGGTTTCAGGTGTCTTCTTCTTGCCAACGTTTCTTTAGACAAATCGGAGAATATTTGTAGCTCAGTCTCTCTATATCTCAGGGATTTCCCCCTGAGTCTTCCCCAGATTTCTGCTTTATCGACATAATTCCTGAATCGAACGATAACATCCCTTGGGCCGTACCTCTCTATCTGTTGGGGGTTCCCTACTCGGTGAACTCTCTCTATCTTAAGGGGCTTTGATTGTACAGACCTCTCAAGCAGAGGGTTGAATATTGTGTTCATGATAGTTCTCAGGTCTTCCTCCTTTTCTTCTACTATCGCTCTGATTCTCAGGTTCTGTCGCCTGTTGCGATTCTCCTGGTCCTCTATCCTATATGCCGCCAATCATTGGCTATCGCTCAGAGCCCTTACTTGTTTTTTTAGGTCATTTATTTCCTGATCCTGTTCCTCTATTCTTTTCTCAGTCTCTTCCACTCTTTCACGGAGCCCGCCAAGATCTGTTCTTACTTTATTAATTTCTGTCCTGATAACATTTTCCATCCTCAGCAGCATTGTGTTCATCTCTGCCTTTGTAGGCGGTTGCATGTCTTGGACTTGCTCTTCCAGATTGTTGAGCTCTTGCTCACTTTCTATTGTTGTTTCACCTTTAGAGCTCTCCACACTACTTACTCCCTTTTTGATTTCATTCTTCTTCTTATCAATCTTTTTTGCAAGCCCTGGGCTTTTGAGACTCCCTTCCTGCGTCATATATTGCTGTATAGAACTGTTCCCTGAGTTGTTTTTAGTTGGTTTTGAGGTAACACCCCTCGTTGTTCTATTCATCCTGCTATTACTGGAGGGTCTTATTCTCTTCCCCAGTTTTGCGAATTTTAGGGAGATTTCCTTCCTCTCTCTTTTCCTTTCCCTTCTCCTTCCCCTGTCTCCCTCCCTTTCCCTACTAAGGGGATATTCTAAGAGGTGCCAATGCTACACAAGTAGACGAGTAGGCAACCGAGCAGCATCAGCACAGCAACAGATATAAATAAAAGGAACAGGAAGAAAGAAAATCTGCAGAAAACAACAGAGAACTGAGAAAGAACAGAGGGGGGGGGGCGCCCTCCTTGCGTGTAGGGGGATATTTGGAGGTTTAGGGGTTTAGAGGTTTATCTTCCTCCCTCCCGTTCCTCATATACTGACAAGTCTATTCTCAGTAATGTTCATGCAGCAAGAGAGGCAACGGGTCCAAGAGACACTTTCCTACTTTTTTTTTTTTTTCACTGTATCCCCGTCTTAAGCACCAGGATTTACCAGCATTTCACAGTCTCCTGTGGATCCTGCACCAGTGATATACAGATATTGTGTTCTGTGTCCGCTTTTCAAATAATGCAAATTTCTGCTCCTCATACAACAAAAAAACATCAATACCTGCTTCACCATATGACCATCTTACAAAATGCATCAATTTCATCAATTACAGTTCCTTTTTAAATTTCGGGTTCCGTATCATTCCTGTGTCATTTTAACATGCAAATCAATTAATTTCCCTCATGGATCACTGCCACAGATTGTCACCAGTTGCCTTACTGTTTGGTATATATGCATACCGGGTCAGCACAGACTAGACTAGATAGCAGGAGGACAGGGGGGCCCCAGGGGGGGGGGGGGGTCGGTGCAGCAACCGACCCTGCTCGGCTCTACTGAGCGTCTCACCCGACCCGACCAGGCTCGTTTTTTCGTCCCGCACTCAGCTCCGTCCTCCTCCGTCTTCCTCCGCTGCTCTCTCCCGGAGCAGCGTGTCTGCCTGTGCCTGTGCCTGTGGAATCCGACGTCTGTTCGCCTGCTTCCAGATAGCGTCAGGGGTCTTTGGGTCTTGGCGGAGGGTCGCGCTGCGCAGCGCGGGACTAGCTTCGGGGCTCTGACATCAACTCAGTTTCCTGCATCTTTCGGATCCCCGCCGCACACACGCTGCCTCGCTGCCATAGAGCGCTCCGGCACCTCCCACCCTCACAGCGTCACGTTACGTCTGCAACGCCATGACCAGTCAGCCATTAGTGATTATTAATGATTAATACTTATTAGTCGGGTTCTAACTGAATATTTAGATTTTTTTTTTAAATAATACTTCTATATTTTAGTTTTCATTCTTTTTGGAGATAAGATAAAGATATTATATACAGTATATCCCACAAAAGTGAGTACACCCCTCACATTTTTGTAAATATTTTATTATATCTTTTCATGTGACAACACTGAAGAAATTACACTTTGCTACAATGTAAAGTAGTGAGTGTACAGCTTGTATAACAATGTGAATTTGCTGTCCCCTCAAAATAACTCGACACACAGTCATTAATGTCTAAACCACTGGCAACAAAAGTGAGTACCCTCTAAGTGAAAATGTCCAAGTTGGGCCCAAAGAGTCAATATTTTGTGTGGCCACCATTATTTTCCAGCACTGTCTTAACCCACTTGGGCATGGAGTTTTCCCCACAAGTAGAGCTTTCTTTTGGTGGTATTTGATCACCTCTGCGGTTTTTATTTTTTGCGCTATAAACAAAAAAATTGCGAACATTTTGAAAAAAAAAAAATATATTTTTTACTTGTTGCTAATTTTTTTTCTCAGTCTAGGCCGATATGTATTCTTCTACATATTTTTGGTAAAAAAAAAATTGCAATAAGCGACTGGTTTGCGCAAAAGTTATAGGCCCAGATTTACAAAGCACTTACGCCGACGTATATCAAGTTACGCCGACGTAAGTGCAAATGTGCGCCATCGTATCTGTGCGCAAGACCCACAAACAGAGATGCGCCTAAAAATAGGCTTCACCCTGCCGACGTAACTTGCTTACGCCGGCGTAGAGTGGGCGCACATTTAGGCTGGGCGCATAGTGCCACTCCTATTGATTAGCTATTTAAACATGCAAATGAGGGAAATACGGCGATTCACGAACCTGCGTGCGCCCGACGCAGGCTACGAGAGGTGCGCGTAAGTTGTACGTCCGGCGTAAAGTTATGCCCCATAAAGGAGGTGCAACCCAGCAGCAGACATGCAAAGGTCTGCACCAATGAACACAAGCCGGCGCATTTTATGTTGGACGTGTGTCTGGCTGGGCATAGGTTACGTTCAGTGATCCGCGTTACGGCGCATGCGCAGTTCGTTATAAGTACTTGTCTGGCGCTCGGCCCATCATTTGCATTGGGTCACGCCTCATTTGCATGGGTCACGCCCACTTCCACCTACGCCGGCCTGCGCCTTTAATACCCACCCCACGCTGGCGCAGCGTTGGGAGCACTGGCTTTCTGAATTCCATGCTTGCCTCTCTGCGCTGCGTCGGTGTAGCGTACATGGGTTACTCTACGGCGGCGTAATGTGCGCCGTGCTCTCTGTGAATCTGGGCCATAGTGCCTACAAAATAGGGGACAGAATTATAATTATTTTTTATTATTATTTTTTTACTAGTAATGGCGGCGATCTGCGATTTTTATTGTGACTGTGACATTTTGGCGGACATATCGGACACTTTTGACACATTTTTGGCACACATTTATACTGCGATCAGTGCTATAAATATGCACTAATTACTGTATAAATGTGACTGGCAGGGATGGGGTTAACACTAGGGGGTGAGAAAGGGGTTAAATGTGTACCCTGCATAGTGTTTCTAACTGTGGGGGAAGGGGACTGACTGGGGGAGGTGACCGATCTGTGTCCCTATGTACAAGGGACACAGATCGTTCTCCTCTCTCCCTGACAGGACGTGGATCTGTGTGTTTACACACACAGATCCACGTCCTTGTCTGTGTAACCGCCGATCGCGGGTGCCTGGCGGACATCGCGGCCGCCAGGCACGCACATCGGCATCTCAGTGACTGGAGGCCGTGTATAGACGGCCTCCCGGAAATTTGCATCCACCCTGCGGCCGTATAAAGTCGTACGGCCGTCAGGAAGTGGTTAAGGTGGTTTTACACTATTGGAGACTTTGTCTCAATTTCTATCACCACATGCGGAGAGCGTCTTTATTAATCTGGATGGAGATTGGCATGTATAATTCAATAAAATCTAATAAGGCGATATTTCCAGACACGAGAGTGAATGGCAACAGCATCTGGTGAGCTTTATTCTTAAGGGAGTGGAATTGGCGCACATCACTTTAAAGGATTTTGGTGGATCAACAAGATTTTGTTTTGCTATCTTTTCATCACTTTTTAAGTTGGACTGTATTACCATATTAATTTGCATATGTTGAAGTATATATATATATATATATATATATATATATATATATATATATATATATATATATATATATATATATATATATATATATATATATATATATATATATATATATATATATGTATATTTTGGATATGCCATATGTACACTTTTCATTATGTATGGGTGTTTTATGTTGATCATTTCACAATGTTAATATTTAGGAGATTTGTAGATTAATTGGTGTGCCACTGTGGAATTATTTGTCTCTTTTTTACATTGACATTTGTTTCACCTCATTTGCATGTTTATTGAATTTTAAGTGGAAGCACAAACCGGTATTATATATATATATAAATATTTGTTTGAGAAGTGCAGAACTACTTTTTAATCCTGCCAGAAATTTGGTGAGCTTGTAACAGGTGTGTACTCTGCCTCTGCTGACTGTTATCAGTTAGCACTGCTTGCGGGTCTCTCTATGGACTACAGAACCTCACCCCTTTGTTATGTATACGAGAAGATGGGGGAGTGTTCTGTAGTCCTAAAGCACTTTCTGTTCTAGAGTGACAACGCTGCTACTCAATAAATGCGGTACATTGAGTGTTGTTGTCACCCTAGGATGGTAAAAGGGTGTAAATGCAGAATCACATGGTGAAAATAAAATACAAGCTGAAAGTATCAGTCTGCACACACTCCACTTTTCTCTGTCCACATAAACATGCATGCCTATGCTACATTAGCATACACGTTTATGTGAAAAACTGTGAAATTAAAGATTTTGGGATTTCTTAGACTTCTACAATAAAAAATAAATAACTAATAAACATATCAATTTTTAATTTCAGATTTTTCAACTCAAAACAATATAAAACTGGAAAGCCAGACCCAGGTAACATAAAAACTGTCAGTCTAAGGAACATTTATTTTACAATTTTTCTGTTTTGTTAGGCTGGACTTTTTATCCAACCCTAATTAGATTCAACAAACTTGTACAACTACTTATACATATAGTTACATATTATAAATAGATAGTTACATACATACTATAAATAGATAAATACATGTACAAGAGATCCGCTGGATATAAATATTTCCTCACCCTCCTACTACTCTTAACTTATATTGCCCCAAACTCTGACTCTCCACCATCAAACTCTAAGGCCTCGTACACACGACGGGACATGTCCGATGAAAACGGTCCGCGGACCGTTTTCATCGGACATGTCCGCTCTGAGATTTTGGTCTGATGGTTGTACACATCATCAAACCAAAATCCGCGCGGACAGAATACGCGGTGACGTGACAACGATGTGAAGGCGACGTGACAGCGACGATGATGCGGCAACGTTCGCGAACCGGGAAGTTAAATGCTTCCACGCATGCGTTGAATCACTTCGACACATGCGAGGGCTTTCGGCCGAGTGGACATGTCCGGTGAGTCGTACAGACGACCGAACATGTCCGACGGACAGGCTTCCAGCGGACATGTTTCTTAGCATGCTAAGAAATTTTTGTCCGCTGGAAACCTGTCCGATCCGCCGCAGACCAGTTTCAGCAGATATGTTTGGTCGTGTGTACGAGGCCTAACCCCCCAGAACTGGCAGTCTCCTGCAGCTGCAACCCTTGTGCTCTTATTTCAATTCCCCTGCTTCCATGAGCCAGCTCACCCCTAATACAGTATGTACCCTTTGGAATACCTATTTGCTATTACTGAAACCTGGCTCCAGGAATCCATTTCTGCCTCTCCCATGGTGGCCTCTTCTGGAATACATTTCTGCCTCTCCCATGGTGGCCTCTTCTGGAGGTGGAGTTGAACTTCTCCTTTTCCCACAAAACACCTTCCAGGTTTTTCCTACTGCTCCCTTTCTGTCCCTCTGGTCTTTTTTAATAGAGCATTCTATTTGTCATCTACCTACCTCATGGCCCAGCGTCTTGCTTTCTTGATGACTTCTCTGCATGGTTACCCTTTTTTCTCTTTCAATCATGGACGGACACAGCCTTAATCTTGACAAAGTGGGAAATAGCCTTCCTTTAGGAGTGACTAGGCAGAAAGTGTTAACAAACTTCAAAGCTGGACAGCCCCGCCCCGGGAGCAGTCCTACTGGCTATATCCCCTCAGCCTGCACCAAGCAGTTCAGTTTTTTTCTGCCTAGTTAAGGAGAAGACATGGCTCCCTTCGGGCCAATAGGCCTGGAGGCTTTATTTTTTAAATCTACTTTGGATTTTATTTTTCAATTATTTTTTTTCCTGTGATCTTCGATCAACTGCCGACATGGGGCGACAGGCTGGATCCCAGATCCTTGGAGTCCCCCCAGTTTCAGCCATCGAGCATGTGCCGACCATAGTTGCGCACTGGGTCGTCCATGACATACCCGTCGCTCTACGGGTGGCCGGTGAGCTAGACGCTCCAGGCCACGCATATGACCGATCTATAGGGCCGAGTCGCAGCAGCCGGGCCGACACCTCCATTACCATGCGGGAGATGGTCTGTCTAGGATGTTTCCAGCACAACCCTCAGGAATGGTAAGTAGTAATCCCCTGCTTTGGCAGGAAGACAGAGCTGGGCATCCCTGGAGAGGTGAGTAAAGGGCCTTATCCCCCTTCTCCCCTCCCTCCCTTCCCTCCTCCTTAGACTCTCTGAGCTAGCTGCTGGCAGGGGTTCCTCTGGGGAGCTTTACTTGGGGAACCATAAGTCACTAAATCAATGTATAAAGCTGCATAAGAGATTCTGTTTACCTGTGTGTCCTGCTCCATGCTGTCGGCGGCTATGTTTGGTGTGTCCATGCTGTATTTCTTTACTTGCACAATGTATAAAGCTGCATAAGAGATTCTGCTTACCTGTGTGTCCTGCTCCATGCTTTTGGCGGCCATGTTTGGTGTGTCCATGCTGTATTTCTTGACTTGCACTGGCGGCCAGCATCTGTATTGGCCTAGCAACGCTCCGCGGCCATTTGCCTGAGATTTCTTCTGATGTGTACTGACTGCTGCATTACGGCAGATGAACATATACACGCTGCTGACTGAAGCAGTCTGAAAGATTGACAAAAATAGCAGCCCCACAAACAGCCTTCGATCCCAGCTTTGGAGAGCACAGATCGACAGACACACTCTGCAGGAAGCAGCTCTGCTATCTACTACGGTTCCTGGGTGGTGAGTCCCCTGGAGGGGAACCCCTCATCTCTGCTGCAGCCAGGAGTGGTGGGTTACTTGTTTGGGAGTCCCTGTGTCAGGTGTGTGGACAGCATGGCGTCAGAAGCAGACGCTTTTTCCCCAGAGACACCTGAGCTGGCAATTGATGCCCCTGCACCCGATATATCGGTGGATGCTATGTCGGCAATCCTAGATGCCTTCGTGGCCAAGGTGGAAGTAGCGCATGGGAGAACGGGGGCTAGAAAGCGCCCTCTCCCCCCGCCATCTTCTGGGGACAAGTCCAGCTAGCGCTCATGACCCTGGCTCTGAGTTATCTGAGGATGCGGACCAAGATTGCCCAGACAGTGAGGACGACCTCGAACCCAGGTCAGCACGCGATAGGGCTCTAGTAAGTGACCTTATCACCGCAGTGCGAGATACTCAAAAAATAGAGGGGTCTGCCGAAGCAGCAGACACGCCGTTCCCTTTTGGGTTCCGTAAGGCAACCCGCACTTCTAAAGTGTCTCCTTGTGTGTCTTATTTAGACAAACTTTTATACAAGGAGTGGGATAAACCACAGAAGGTTTTTTCAGTCCCTAAAGATCTAGCAGTGTGTTACGCTCTTGAAGAGAGTGTCTTGAAAAGATGGACCTCGCCCCCGATAGTGGACCTTCCTGTGTCCAGATTAAACAAGCTTCAAAGACCCTGCGGACAAGAAGGCTGAGGCGATCACCCGCAACCTGTACATGGTAGTGGGTTCAGCGGTACACCCAACCATAGTTGGGGCCCTGGTGTCTCAGACACTCACAGAATGGGCAATGATGCTGCTCAATGGGTTACAAGCACGTCAGGCTTCCTCGAACGAGGTAGCCTTAGCTGACCAACTAGTACAAGGCCTAAATATCATTTGTGAATCAGCCTTGGACACTATTCCTCTGCTGGCCAGAGCTTCAAGTCCGGCGGTGGTGTTACGCCGTCTACTTTGGTTAAAGAGTTGGTCCGCTGACCAATCTTCCAAGAAAGCCCTGATGGACTTGCCCTTTAAGGGCGACAGACTTTTTGGAACTTCCCTGGATGACATAATCAAAGATGCTACTGGAGTTAAGAGCACACTGCTCCCACAGTCCAAAAAAGGTGAAGGAACCACGCTGTAGGCAAGGGCCCTTCTTTACCGCACACAAGTGTTTTTTTCGTCCGCCCAGTACGGCAGGTAAAAGACCACAGGCCGAAAAAGGGCCTGCTCAGGCACAGGGACGTCCCTGGTTTCGCAAACCCAACAAACCTGCAGACAAAGCTACATCCGCATGAAGGTTTGCCCCCACCCATCTCTTGGGTTGGGGCACGTCTTCGCAAATTTGCGACCCGGTGGACATCTCAGGTCCCTGACTAGTGTCTTCAGGGTACAAGATAGAATTTCTATCTTGCCCACCAAACAGATTTTTTCCCTCCAACCTCCAGCTACAACCGACTCGTCAGGAAGCCCTATTGGGGCAGTTCAAGACCTGATAAAACGCGGGGTGGTTATTCCTGTCCCAGGTTCTGGAATGGTTAAAGAGGTTTTACTCCAATCTGTTCATAGTACCAAAGAAGGAGGGCGTTCGCCCAATTCTGGACCTTAGGGCCCTCAATCGCTTTGTGAAGGTACAAAGATTCCGGATGGAATCGGTTCACTCTGTCGTCACTGCCGGGGGACTTCTGGCATCCTTGGACATCAGGGATGCCTAATTACATGTCCCCATATGAACAAAGCATCAGAGATATCTGCGTTTTGCGGTCGGGGAAGACCACTATCAATTTGTGGCTCTCCCCTTTTGCCGGGCATCGGCACCGAGGGGGTGCACCAAGGTGCTTGCCCCAATTCTCGCCCTACTAACACAACGTGGCATCGCTATCGTGGGCTACTTGGACGACCTGCTTCTGAGGGCCACTTCAGCCTCAGAATTAGAGGTGAGTGTGTCTATAACCTGTCAAACCCTCCGACACTTTGGTTGGGTACTGAACATTCAGAAGTCAGTAATGGTACCGACTCAACACCTAGTAGATCTGGGGTTGATTCTGGACGCTTCAGAGGCAAAGGTTTTTTTCCCTGTGGAAAAGTTGCAGACCCATCAGGCTGCGGTGCGACAGTTGACATCCCAGAAAGGGTCGTCACTCTGCTTTTGAATGCAAGTCCTGGGCCTCAGGGTGGCCTCCTTCGAGGCGGGACCATATGCCTAATCTTACACGCGAGTGCTACAGAAGGAAATTCTGTCCAGATAGGACAAGCGCCCATCATCCCTGGATTATCAAATCCGGGTGAGCCACTTGGTCAGGACCTCCCTTGTTGGTGGCTGACCTTACCAGCACTTCTCTCCGGGAAGTCGTTCCTTTCGTTTCACTGGATAGTCATCACAATGGACTCCAGCCTTACCGGTTGGGGGGGGGGGGAGTCTGGGGGGTTTAGTTGACCCAGGGTCGTTGGTCTCCAGAGGATTCCCACTTGCCGATCAAGGTCCTGGAACTTTGGGCGATCAGGCTGTGCCTCTCCACATGGTCTCAGAGGCTACAAGGGCGTCCAGTCATGATCCAGTCGGACAACGCCATGGCGGTGGCATATGTCAACCATCAAGGAGGAACAAGAAGCTTGGCTGCAGCATCAGAAGTCGCTCACATCCTAAGGTGAGCAGAAAGGAGCATACCGGCCTTGTCGGCCATATACATTTTTGAGGTTTGTTACATTGTAACTGTAGTTAGATGATACTTTCCTGCCGGGATCCTAGAAAATAGTAATTCATTTTTTTTTTTTTTTTTTTGGAGTAGTTCTTTAATGATTATTCACTTCTGGCTTATAGGTCTACTTTAAAATGTAAGAGAACATCCATTAAAATTGCTCTTACTTCTACATTATTTTACTAAATAGGAACCACTGATCAAACCCAAGTCTCCCAAGTCTCAGTTTTTAAAAGTCACTTTCCAGAAATCATTTTAGTAATTGTGTTAACTTAAAACTCATTTGCATCAGCGAATGTACCTTAATGTCTTCTGGAAATGATGAAACTTCAATTATTGTGTCCCCTTGTGAATTCCGAACACTGAACAAGTTTGGGAGAAGCGTTACTAGACTCGTCTAATTTCCAGCACCGCGCTGAAATACAGATCAGGCCGTGTAATATGCTTAGCTGCAGACGCAATGCATTGACAGAGGCATTTATTTTTCTTTTACGATATAAGATTTTATTAGGTCAGTAAATCACAGAAATACAGATTGGACAGAATAAGCAATAGGCCTGAGATGTAACTACTGTATTATTTTATTTCTGGTGAAATAATGGCCTTTCTGATGTTAAATCTCATCTCCGCTATCTGAGGAGGAATCCTACATCAGTCATATTTTAAAGAGGAACTCCAGCCTAAAATAAACATTTTCTGGAGCTGCCATTGGCAACCTGTTTAGATTTGTAATTATAATCCGTGAACAATGTAATTTTTGAAGACTATGGCCCAGATTCACAAAGCACCTACGCCGACGTATAACACGTTACGCTGACGTAAGTGCAAATGTGCACCGGCGTATGTGTGCGCCAGACCCACAAACTAATATGCGCCTAAAAACAGGGGGACTCAGAAAAGGGGAGTTCCTGCACCTCTCTGGCCTCGTACACACGACCAGATCTCCGCTGGAAACGGTCCGCTGGACCGTTTCCAGCGGAGATTCGTCCTCCGGATTTGGATCCGATGGCGTGTACACACCATCGGATCAAAATCCGTTCGGAATTCCTCCGCGGTGACGTGTCGCCGGGACGATGACGCGGCGACGTGCGCGACGCTGGAAGGTAAGTACTTCCACGCATGCGTCGAATCATTACGACGCATGCGAGGGAGGGGAGCGGACGGATTGATCCGGTGAGTCTGTACAGACCACCAGATCAATCCGCTGGTCCCGATTCAAGTGGATAGATTTCTTAGCATGCTAAGAAATTTCTATCCGCTTGAAATGGACCGGCCGGACGAATCTCCGCGGATAAATATCCGCTAGGCCGTACAGACGACCGGATTTGTCCGCTGGAACTGATCCGCCGATCAATCCCAGCGGATAGATCCGGTCGTGTGTACGGGGCCTTAAAGAAAAAAAGCCCTGACTGTATTTAATAAAGCAGAAGTAGACTTTTGGAACTCCCTTGCTTTCTCCATGATCCAGCGAATGTTGGCAATTAGATCGTTAGTTGGACATAAGCAGCAATAAATGCATCACACAAGTTCCAATCCTTTCCCATCCAATCATATTTGAGTTTTGCATACATTTAAAAAAAATCTACATACAAAGCCCTTTAAATAGCACAATATAACAGCATTCGCTCCCCGTCACTCCCTGTCTTGGTTTGGTTCATTTAGTAAGGAATTTTTTAATTTCTAAAAATGCAGCTTTAACTGGGTTTGGGTAAACTTCAAATCAGCTAATGTTGTATTTGTATATTTTAATTATCTCTTTTTTTTTTTTTTTACAGATTGGACACCCCAACTCCCTTTCCCTCTTAGCACTGTAAAAGTAATGGAACCATTTTCATTTCAATGTTGGCTAGATAAACATCGTTCAGAAATCATTCAGAAAAAATACTTACAGTTATTTGCAGGCGATCATGAGACAGAGGTATGATATCTCTTTGCCTTTAGTATATCAGCCCCTTTGTCTTAACCACCTGTCACTATTTACTGGACAGCTTGATCTGTTAAAATGTTTGTTAACCACTTAAGACTCGGACCATTATGCAGGTAAAGGACCTGGCCAGTTTTTGCGATTCAGCACTGCGTCGCTTTAACTGACAATTGCACGGTCATGCGATGTGGCTTCCAAACAAAATTGGCGTCCTTTTTTTCCCACAAATAGAGCTTTCTTTTGGTGGTATTTGATCACCTCTGCGGTTTTTATTTTTTGCGCTATAAACAAAAATAGAGCGACAATTTTGAAAAAAAAACAATATTTTTTGCTATAATAAATACCCCCAAAAAAGATCTAAAAAAAACATTTTTCTCAGTTTAGGCCGATACGTATTCTTCTACATACTTTTGGTAAAAAAAATCACAATAAGCGTTTAACGATTGGTTTGCGCAAAATGTATAGTGTTCACAAAATAGGGGATAGTTTTATGGCATTTTTATTAACATTTTTTTTTTTTTACTACTAATGGCGGTGATAAGCGATTTTTTTGTGACTGCGACATTATGGCGGACACATCAGACAATTTTGACACATTTTTGGGACCATTGTCACTTTCACAGCAAAAAATGCTATAAAAATGCACTGTTTACTGTGAAAATTACACTTGCAGTTTAGGAGTTAACCACTAGGGGGCGCTGAAGGGGTTAAGTGTGACTTCATATGTGTATATTTTGCCTTTCATTATTTTTTCAAACTGAGTGGGTTATTTTACAACGTGATTGTTTACAATCACTTTTTGGCTCGGTTTACACCTATGCAAATTGAATGCGTGTTTTCCCGCATTCAATTCGCATAGCAAGAGAATGTGACGGTTCACATATCTCTGCAGCGGGTCCGGTGCGGTGTGCAGGAAAAACGTGTGCCAAAGAACAGATGGCTGACACTTGGTGAGTAAACAGTCCAGAAAGCAGATAGTGGTCCTAGTGATATATAAGCATGCATCACACACCAAGGTCCACACCGTGTGCGTTACACTCTCCTAAGGGTTCAAACGCGCCAGCAATATGTATTCGCAAGCCAGGAGGCTTTCAGACCATTTACAAAACGCAGCACATCTCAAGCATCCGCAGTGGGAAGCCAGCTGTGAAGCCACAAGGAGTCATTTTTTCCACAGTAAGCATGTTGGCGCCAGGGACCTGAAGACCAGTGAAAAATCTGATTGAGGATGGCGCTGGATCTCTGGACAGGTAAGTATGCTTTTAGTAAAAGTCAGGAGCTACAGTATTTTTTTCTTTCTAGGTTAAAGATTAGAGGTCGACCGATATATCGACTGATATTTGTCCGTTTTGGAGAAATTGTCATCGGCCAATTATTATCCAAATTAGGCCGATATTGAACACTGACCACACCATGCCTACGTCCCTCCTCCCTTCCCTTGGCTGAGCAGCGCCGCAGTGTGTGAAACTGACGTGTAAATAAATAGAGAGAGAGGAGATGTCAAAATTGAGCATTGATGTCCGGGGTGGGCGGGACCCAGCAGCTGTCCAACACCAGCCAATGGGATGGGATCTGGGCAGGCCGCTACATGTATGTGGTCCCACCCCTTTCTTAAACAGCTCAATCATTGGCTGGTGTTGCCAATGGCCCAGCCCCGGGTCCCGCCCACCCCCGACATCACAGCTGAATTTGACAGCTCCTCTCTCTGCATTCAGTTACATGTCAGTTTCACACACCACGGCGCGGCTCTGTGTGAAACCTGCCAGTGCAATCTGCCAGTGCCACCTGCCAGTGCCAACCAGTGCCATCTGCCAATCAGTGCCACCTGCCAGTGCCACCTTTTAATCAGTGTCAACCAGTGCCACTTAGTGCCACCTTCCAGTGTCAACCAGCGCTACCTGCCAGTGCCAATCAGTGCCTGCTAGTGTCACCTGCCAGTGCCATCTGCCAACCAGTGCCACCTTTCAGTGCCAACCAGTGCCTGCCAGTGCCACCTGCCAGAGCCAACCAGTGCCACCTGACAGAGCCAACCAGTACCACCTGCCAGAGCCAACCAGTGTCGAATGCCAGAGCCAACCAGTGCAATCTGTACTGAGGACATCAAGTGTGTGATAAAGTGACAGGAGCAAGCGGGGGGAGTGGAGTGGGAGTGGGTGAGTTTATGAGACTAAGGAAAAAATAAATATCAGCCTAAAATATCGGCTGCAAAAATCGGCATCATATATCGGCCATCGGCCACCCCGATTTCTAAATTTCGGCATCGGCCAGAGAAAAACCCATATAAGTTGACCTCTAGTAAAGATCCTCTTTAAAGTTCTATATGTGCAATGCAATGAACAACATATAGAAGAATAAGCAAGTGTATAGTAAATGTGGCTACATCACAATTTCTTTTTTAAAGGCTAAAGGTTGCCCTGTACAGGCAAACGTGATGTCTCAGTTTTGGGAAGACCCCCTGTGGGCCAGGAATTGCAATTGAGAATGGAAATTAATCTGGACTAATAGAATGGACTTTTGGCGGTACAAGTAATTAATGTAAAAAATCTATAAATATTTATTCATAAAAGGGGATATACAAAGAAAATTGTATACATAACTTTGTGAAAAACCGTACAGTATCAGCATATTATCTCAGTACATATTATAAAGAATATTACAAAAAAGCTTATACTTATGCAGATATACTCATAACATGAGAACATATAGCACCAGAGGGTATATATAAACTTTTAATCCTTGAAACTGAGTTTGGTATGCGGAATGGTAGATTTTGCTTTTACTCTCGACATGTTTCTTTATCAGGAGCATACAGGTCTAATGATAAACATACATAACTTGTGTTATATTTGTTTATCATTAGACCTCTATTCTCCTGATGAAGTGTCCTATACGCGAAACATGTCGAGAGTAAAAGCAAAATCTACCATTCCGCATACCAAACTCAGTTTCAAGGATTAAAAGTTTATATATACCCTCTGGTGCTATATGTTCTCATGTTATGAGTATATCTGCATAAGTATAAGCTTTTTTGTAATATTCTTTATAATATGTACTGAGATAATATGCTGATACTGTACGGTTTTTCACAAAGTTATGTATACAATTTTCTTCGTATATCCCCTTTATGAATAAATATTTATAGATGTTTTACATTAATTACTTGTCCTGCCAAAAGTCCATTCTCTTTGTCCAGATTAATTCCCATTCTCATATTATCGGGACGTTGCTACACTCAAACAGTTGCATTCACAGTCGCCCTGTGTTTTATGTTTTTTTTGGCAAGGTTCACTTAAACAGGAATTGAAATTAGCTTGTTGAAAAACAGTAGCAAATGTATTGGTGACTCCCATTACAGCATTATTACATTTTACCAAAATGAGAAAACAAATTGCAGGGGGGCTACTTTGTTGTCCTCAAAGCCCCTTAAGATATTCAATAGAGATGAAGCAGAAAACTCCAGAGAGTTGTCCTCATTGCTGAAGTCCCAAAGATCTGAGCAGCTGAAATTAGAAGCCATCCTACTGATCTGTTTTACTAATGACAAATTAACATTTAATTGAAGACTAATGTTTTAACAATTACATCCTGCTAATATTATGAAATAATGTTACCCAAAGGATGTGGTATGTAAATTGAAATGCATTGATCCTTTCCTGGGAGTGAAGCCATTTCAAACTTTGGGCGAAGAGTCAAGGCGAGTTTAGGTGGCTGTCATAAAGTAACGATGAACAATGACTGGAGGACAAAGAAGAAAACAATGGCAAGGATACTCTACATAGAACGTGTTAGTGAAGTCTGTACAATGGCTGCTCATTGAGTGCTTTTGATGTCAAGGAAAAAATGAACGTTCGCTTCTGAGCGAGGAATTCATACACAGAAATATCTTTTCTTCCACGGTATACACAGACTGTGTGGGTGGAATGCAGTAAAATGTAGCCTTTACCGCCATCGTACACGGAACATAATAAATATTTATTTTATTCATTTTTACAGCTCCGAGAAATTTCTCCCAGCTTTATATTGGTCACAGACCATTTTTATCAGTCCTGGCTCTGAAAATAGTGTTAAGATTTATGTCTCCTCTGCAATTTTATAGACACACGCTAGGACCTGTTTTGGATGGGTGCCAGTTAAAGTTGCTCTCCAGGCAGATATCAAAGTTAAATAAAATGTATATTTATTATGTATCACCCTCTAGTGTGTGCTACTAGTAGTGGAAAAGTAGCAAAAAATTCTGTACATTTATATTTTTGATACACCTAATTTATTTGTATAAAGCCCTGTCCAAGTTTGTCTCCCCCCCCCTCCCCATTTTCTTATGGGATACCCTTGCTGAGCGCAGGAGCCATCTTTTTGTAAATTTTTCCAGCTGATTTTAGAAGCAGGTGAGTGTAGCTCCCTCTAGTGTGTGATACTAGTAGTGGCAGTGTAGGAAAAATACAGTGGAACCTCGGATTACGAGCATAATCCGTTCCAGGAGAATGCTCGTATTAAGGTGAGTTTCCCCATTGAAGTCAATGGAAACGAAAATAATTTGTTCCGCATTGACTTCAATGGCATGCAATACCACATGCGCCCAGAGGCAGGAGGGTGCCGGAGAGCCTCGGAAATGGCTGGAAAGGCCCGAGGACAGTTCGGCTGACCTCGACAAACCTCGGAAACCTCCCTCCCTGCCTTTCCGTGGATTTCCTAACGGCTGCGATCGGCTCCATGCATTTTGGCTCTGCTCGGCTCTGGCGCCCCCCCACCTTGGGCCAAACACGGTACTACACACCGCTTTGGCCGGAATCCTGCTCGTTTTGCGAGACAACACTTGCAAACCGAGTTAGGATCTTTTTCTCGTTAACCGTGTTACTCGCAATCCAAGGTTCCACTGTAGCTGGCTCTGGATTAGACCTGAGTCAATGAATTGGGTCAGGGTTACTAGAGGAAAGGGCTAGATGACTCAACCTGACAGCTCTCTGATACCTCCCCCCTGTTTCCTTGGTTCCACACTCTACCCACCTCCCAGTAGTGCCCTTTTTAGAGAATACAGAGCCAAGTATCATTTTGTAGGGCTAAGTCATTTGTTAATGATAACAAGAAAAGTAGTAAAATTTAAATACCAACCCAGAAGCAACAAAAGATTTCCCAGTAGCCAGCATCAATAGACTCTCCATCAGATAGCAACAATAGATCCCCTTGTTCAACAGTAGATTTCTTCCAGCAGCGATTAACGCCCAAGCAAAAATAGATCACCCAGCATTAACCCCTTGCCGACCAGTGCACGATGATATATGTCGGCACAATGGCACAGCTGGGCAATTGGGTGTACCTGTACATCCCCTTTAAATAGCGGTTTACTCCGTGAGCGTGCCCACAGGTCCAGTGAACTCGATGTCCGCCAGGGGGCGGCGATCGTGACACGGAGTGGAAGAACGGGGATATTTACCTGTTATGCCTAGCAACATTACAGGGATCTACTTCTCCCTGTCATCGGGAGCAGTGATCATGTTGTAGTGAGCCCATCCCCCAAAGTTAGAACGCAGTGAGGGAACAAGTTAACCATAATCGCACCCTAGTGTTTAACCCCTTCCCTGCCAGTGTCAATTACATAGTAATTAGTGCGTTTTTTTTTGCACTGATCGCTGTATAAATGTGAATGGTCCCAAAATAGTGTCAAATGTGTCCGCCGCAATGTCGCAGTCATGATAAAAACTGCCATTACTAATAAAAAAAAATAATAATACAAATGCCATAAATCTATCCCCTATTTTGTAGACACTATGGGCCAGATTCACGAAAATTTACGGCGGCGTAACGTATCCCCTTTACGTTACACCGCCGCAAGTTTTCCACGTAAGTGCTTGATTCACAAAGCACTTGCGTGTAAACTTGCGGCGGCGTAGCGTAAAGCCGCCCGGCGAAAGCCCGCCTAATTCAAATGGGGCGTGTACCATTTAAATTAGGCGCGCTCCTGCGCCGAACGTTCTGCGCATGCTCCGTTAGGAAATTTCCCGCCGTGCTTTGCGCGAAATTACGGCGCCCCAACGTATTTTTTGAACAGCGACGTGCGTAACGTACTTTCGTATTCCCGGACGTCTTACGCAAAAAAATAAAAAAAATTAAAATTCGACGCGGGAACGACGGCCATACTTTAACATGGATGGTGTAATTTTACACCACCTAAAGAGGACTCGTAACATTGCGACGGGAAAAGCCAAAGAGCGACGACGTAAGCGATTGCGACGAACTCGTGTATCTTCGTGGATCGCCGTAAACATCTAATTTGCATACCCGACGCAGGAAAACAACGCAAACTCCACCCAGCGGCCGCCGGAAAATTACACCTACGATCCGAAGGCGTACGAAGCCGTACGCCTGTCGGATCTTAGCCAAAAGCCGTCGTATCTTTGTTTGTGAATTACAAATAAAAATACGACGCGCCAAATTTGAAAGTACGCCGGAGTATCAGCAGATACTCCGGCGTACTTTTTCTGTGAATCTGGCTCTATAACTTTTGCGCAAACCAATCAATATACGCTTATTGCGGGGTTTCTTTTGTTTTTTTACCAAAAACATGTAGAAGAATACATATTGGCCTAAACTGCGAAAGAAATTCTTTTTTTTATATATTTTTTGGAGATATTTATTATAGCAAAAAGTAAAAAAATAGAGCTTTTTTAAAAAAATGTTTCGCTCTTTTTGTTTATAGCGCAAAAAATAAAAACCACATAGGGGTTTAAATACCACCAAAAGAAAGCTCTATTTGTTCGAAAAAAGGACATCAATTTTGTTTGGGTGCAACGTCACACGACCGCGCAATTATCAGTTAAAACGGCGCAGTGCCGAATCACAAAAAGTGCTCTGGTCAGGAAGGGGGTAAATTCTTCTAGGGCTGAAGTGGTTAATAGACTCTGTCCAGCACCCCTGTCCAATTACATACATTCAGAGCTGGAGGTGCCGAAACTGCTTCCCCCACGTTCCTGCTGAAAAAAAGCCCTGCCCCTACTCCATCACCAGTTATCATCCCCTAATAAAATGGGGGGGGGGGGCAGACATGTGCGCTGCCGAAAAATGTGTTAATTTTCGTTTTTGTTTCACTTGTATCGAAATTCTGGAAATTCTGAAATTCCAAAATTCGAAATTCTGAAATTAAAAAATTTGGAATTCGAAAATCCAATTTTTCGAATATAGAATTTTCGAAATTTTTGAATTTCCGAAATGTTAAACTTCCTGAAATTTCGAATTTCCGAAATCTCAAATGTTCTAATTTCCAAAATTCCGAATTTCAAAATTCCAAAATTCATTAAACTAATTTGGAACTAAACGAATTGCACATGTCTAGTGGGGGGACCCTAACTCTGCAGCTCTTATGAGGGGTGTGCTACATTATATAGTGTAGAAATATAAATTGACTTACAGTAGCATCAGTCTCTTGGAGTCTACTGCACTATATGCACAAAGGGGCTCATAGAGGTGGACAGATAAGAAGCACAGGGGAGCCAAATGTTGTGTTATAACCTGGCACCTGGCAAGAATATTTAAGCACTTAACCACCATGCCACCCATAATGTTGTCTTAATAACTCCTTTACAATAAACCTGTGTTTTGTGTTTCAGGCTGCGATGTATGGATCTGGAGAAATCAAACATGATGCATCAGACACGGATACGTGGATTTGGCAACTGGTGCGTTTAAATGTAGCATGTTAAGATATGTAAGAAAAACACTCCAGCATTCAATCGGCCACACATCCAATGGTGTCACCGTAATGCTTTGCTCAATGCAGCCCTCCTCAGATAAGGAAATCTCCAGAAAACTGTAGAGACACACAGGAGGGCGAATACGCCTAGTGCATTACTACCATTACATTTTATTGAATAAGAATATCTTAGTGTACTCACAAACATAGTAAGAAACAAGCACATCAAAAGACAACTACAGCCACAAGGCACAGGTGCTTATCCAAACATGACACTGTTGAAACTAACATGTTTCGGGGGTCGTGCCACCTTCCTCAGAGCCCTGGAGTTGTCTTTTGATGCACTTGTTTTGTAGTACTTTTGGTGAGTACACAAACATATTCTTATTCAATGGAATGTAATGGTGGTAATGCGCTAGGCGTTTTCACATTCACAGAATGTGACAGCAATCAAGAGGAGAAGATCCCACACTTGCTGTCAAAATGGGGATGGGGGGGGCAGGTGCTGGTGTATCTGTAACCTAAATATGAGTGTAACATGTTACAAAAGGTGAACTTATTTTTTAATTATGCAGAGACCCTCTATAAAGTGTTGTCCCATGTTACTACATAACTTCCTCGAAGTATGTGGCATTTAGGGGGCACACTGCCTGAGTCATCTCCACTGGTCCAGCATACCTCTGCCACCTCACTCCCAGTGACAGAATGGGGTACCGACAAGCACTACCGCGGACCTCATGTATACGCACACTTCACTCCATTACTCTCCTGTACCATGCCACTAGGTCTATTGGGTCTCCGTACCGCGGGTTCAATCCCGGTTACTTTGGGGAACCAACTGCTAGGGAGGGAGCCAGATCACTGCCCACCCTTGGTGAAGGATCTGTCACCTTCACCAGGTACCATGCTCTATGACTGGCTGCTATACACTTTTTGCCAGTTCATGGCTACCCATAGCAACTGCTCTCCAACTCTCCTCTTGAGTTAACCTTTGTAGTAGCTCTCCTTACTTCATAGCTTTACAGGCCCTGTTCTGCAGATACGCCTCTAACCACCATGCACCCTCTGTCCAGAACCCGCACTTTTCAAAACCCCTTAGCTCACCCAGTCACCAGCCGTAACACAGTGTAGGGTGAACAACATCAAATCTCCTTTTATTATCACACATGTACACAGATATCCAACTCCGAGACACTTCCCCCCACCCTTGGATTCAGGGCGGGTTAAACTGTTCTATGATAATAGACACACAGGTCAGGTGAATTCAAACTTATCAGTTAACAGTCTTATCAGCAAAGGGGCCGCTGAAGGAGTCCCCTCCCCTCTTTCCTCACAGCAAACACACTTACACATCCCATAATATTTGAGACAGACAGCCACAATAGAACATTGAATAACTTCAGACCAGACTTTAGTTAACAGCTTTACTGAATATTCAGCAACACAGTACACCAGCATACTGTACATGAAACAGAGTTAAGGCGATTAAGTTCGCATTTGTTGCGCTATACAAGTCACTCACTCACTCAGAGTCCAGCCCTAACTAATGCAGGCTGCCCAGGTTCATACATTCTATAGAAGTGTAGCACTACCCCCGGAGGAGCTGCTGGTTGTTTTGGGTGGCACGATTACCTCATGGCTACGTATGATGCGTATTGCATTTGGTAGAAGTAAAGGAATGTCCGCAACAGGTGCTCTTTGCTGTGCTCTTTATTACCCAGCCGGGTAAAAACAATAAACTTGTGGTGAGGAAAGTAAAGTTGAAGAAGAAGGGAGAATAGCAGATTCAGGCGTGAGGATAGGAACAGTCCTGCTCCCAAGTGTAACACTTCTTTGCGCCTCTCCTGCCTGAGTGGGTTTAGTGTACCCGGACAGGCCTCTCTCACTGACCTGGCAGCCGGAGTATCACTCGAACATTTGTAGGATAAAGTCCCTGCCACAGACCCTCCTTGGTGAACTTGAGCTTGAGGAAAAGTCTCTGCCACAGACCCTCTCTGACTTGTAGTTATGGAGGCAATCCTCCTTAGATAAATGACGCCTGGATCTCCTTCAACTTGTCGCCCAGGTACCAACTGACAGGTAATCAATCCTTCAGTATACAGCTACCTTGATCCCCGGTGGTTTGTCGAGGCCCTTTTGGATCGCCAGCCTCTCAATTGCGCTCCACAGACAGACTCCCCACCAAACAGCAATACAGCTTGGTATCCTCAAAGGTGGTAACCCAGTCACTCACTGGGTCCCCATCGCTGCTCAGATGCTCCGGGCCAACATGGTCCCGGAACCAGGAACACCATGTGGCACGCACACCCTGGCCAGGTAGGCCATAACGCCGGGGCGCCGTTATGTGGTCACCCTAAAGGTGGGTGCCACACTCAAACACCAAGGCCAAACCCTCCTGATTGGCTGCTGGGAAAGAGCACCCAAACCTCGACTCCACTGCCGCCACCTGCAGCACCGGGGTTGGAAGAACACCCCAACACAACAGAAAAGCACCCACAGCACAGCCAAGCTGAGACAGAGACCCTGTTTTACACTTAACAATTTGGATCAGAGTTCAACTACACTCTGATCTCCCTCTAAATTTAACTAGCACCGGTACCATAAAGTACACAGGCGCTACAGAAGCAAAATCCATTCAGCAACCCAAACACACTAATAGTAGGATTCTAGTGCAGGAAGGAACCCAGCAGGGTGACCCAGGAGGCGGCCACGTGCTCCAGTTGGACTGCATGGTGCAGACCTTCCTCTTTAAATCCCATGTGGAAGAGAAAGCTTGCTCTGAGCCCTCCCCTGGTATTTACGTGGCTTACGGCAGGGGGCAGGACTCATGAAGCCCAGTAAAGAGTCTAGACTCAGTTAACCCCTTCCTATCAAGGGTTCCTCCAGGTTAAATGTGCTTATAAAGGTTGATCTAATTTTTGCAAGAGATGCAGCAGTTCCAGTGATGCATACCTCCCAACTGTCCCTGATTTCAAGGGACTGTCCCTGATTTGGAGCAATGTCCCTCTGTCCCTCATTCTCCTCATTTGTCCCTCATTTTGGTCTGATCTATAGGGATGTATATAACATGCACTTTTTATCTATCAAAAAGTGTTTCCCAGTGCTAAACCTTTCATCTGATTTCTAAATTGCCGCATTTGTAAATTCCGAAAGCCAATATAAAGAAATAGTAGTGGTAAAAAAAGCACTTGTGGGTTTAACCAATCTTTTTTTTTTTGTACAATTCTCCTTTAAGGGGGCGTGGCAAGGGGTGTGTCCTATGCCTACATACTTTTGCTGATAGGTGTCCCTCATTCCCATCTCAGAAAGTTGGGAGGTATGGTGATGACTTCTTACTGGTGCCAGTGGGGTGGGGATTTGGCACTGTAGGACTTCCCTAGGAGACAACATGACTATGGTAAGACAGATCCAACTGCCTATTGCCATAATACCAAACTCCACACTTAACCTACAAATAACCAGGCAACACCCATTTTGGAGTAAATTGGCCACATCAGCCATTTTATTAACATATTAACCATAACATTTTATTTACAAAAACAACCCTTCACAGATACATTGTCACTCCATTGAGGATCATTGAAGGCACTGACCAAATTTCCTTCATATCAGCGTGGCCACCCAAGGTCCCCAGACAGAAAGTGCAGAATCAAGGACAATACCACTCTGCACCTTCCCACACTGATACCCATCTCCCGATGCCAGTTAAACCTTGGTTAACTGGCATGAACCAAGGATCCCTTACTTATGCCAAATTGGTCTAAATTTTTACTGCCTTCAAAGATCCCCAACCGCTAACTCCTAACCCAAACACACAATAAATATACAAGAAAAACATATAAATTACGGCGGGTGGGTGGGAGCTCCTTCTTCTCTTGCTGACCTCCAGACCCCCAGGCCCCTCCTACCCTGGGAAAAACAAATTCAGGCCACCCCCTGATCTGACAAACTACACTCCCCTTAAATTAACCCCTGTAAGTGCTGCTTCCCTGCTACCTAGTATTGCCAGCCCTGCACCCAATACTACGTATTGCTATGGGCTTCTCTCTTCTGGTGAGAAAGGCTTGTTGTCACACCCAATATGTTGGAAAATCTCTGTGCAGGTAGGCACCAATCTTCCATTTTTCAGTAGAGAAAGAGAAACAAAGTGTTCTGCGTATGTAAATCTGATTGGCTAAGAGAAATTTACAATTAGGAACTAGTTGGGAGGCAGAAGAGGACAAACTAATATCACCAACCTTTGCTGGTAGTGAGATACACTATATTACCAAAAGTATTGGGACACCTGCCTTTCCACACACCTGGGGCCAGGTTCAGATACAAGATACGACGGCGTATCTTCAGATACGCTTTTGTATCTCTGAGTGCGGGCCGTCGTATCTATGCGCCTGATTCAGAGAATCAGTTACGCATAGATTTCCCTAAGATCCGACCGGCGTAAGTGTCTTACACAGTGGCGGCCCGTCCATAGGGGCGCCCGGGCGCCGCCCCCCATCCCACAGTCAGTAAAAAAAAAAAAAAAAAAAAAAAATTTTTTTTAAATCTGTCCCTTTAAGAATTTTTTTTTTCCCAAAAAAGGGCCTTATGGGCTCTATGTCCGCGCGCCGGACGCCGGGAACAGTCCTGTAAGAGTAGCGCCACGTCTGTGCAATCACGGGATTGCAGACGCGGCGCTACATTGGCACAAAAAATATGCCTTTGTGGCGCTCTCCATCGCGCCATTTGCTTCCGGCGCGATGGAGTGTATAGTTATGGCCAGGCGGGTGCATACACTGTCTGTGTGCACCCGCCCGTCTCTGTGCTCGTTCCGACGTCACTTGAAAAACAGGAAGTGACGTCGGGTCAGCTAGAGCTCAGTGCGCCCGACCGTGGACGAGGTAAGCTTGCCTGTCTCTACTTCGGCTGCCGCATCACAGCTGCATCCAACCCCTCCCGCGATTTGCGATTTCCACAAAGTATGTTCGTATTCGGCCGGCCGGCCCCCCCCCCGCTTATTCAAATAAATTTTTTCAATTGATTATTCGGCGGCACAACCCCCCCCCGCTTATTCAAAGGCTTTTTTTTGCATTTAATATTCGGCGGCCCCCCCCACCCCCCGCTTATTCAGTCTTTTTTTTTATCTAATATTCGGCGGCTGGCATCCACCCTCCACCCCCCCTGCTTAATCCAATTTCTTTTTTATATATTTTTGTAATATTTTTTTAAAATATTTTTTAATATTTAATATTCAGCGAAAATAATGCCAGGCAACAACCCCCCCCCCCCCAATCAATGTTTTTTTTTATTTAATATTATTTAAATATATTAAGCTTATTAACAGTTTATTTTTTATATTTGATTCAATTTAGCATTAAGTATAAAAAAGTTTTTTTTTTTAATAACTGGGGGGGGGGGTGGTCTGGTGGGGTAGTGTTACCGCCCGCTGTAGTGTTACTTGTGCTGTAATGAATTTTTACATAGAAAATAAATGTTGTTAATAAATGGGTAAATGAATTATAAAAAAAAGATTTTTCCAATAACGGTTATTAAAAAAATCTTTTTTTTATAATTCATTTACCCATTTATTAACAACATTTCTTTTCTATGTAAAAAATCATTACAGCACAAATAGCGGGCGGTAACACTACCCCACCAGACCACCCCACCCCCCCCCCCAGTTATTAAAAAAAAAAAAACTTTTTTTATACTTAATGTGCAGGGAAAATATCGGCCGTCAACACCACCCCCCGCTTGCAAATTGTCCTGCGACTTGGGACTGGAAAGTTGCAGGATAAGTTGGACCCGATGATTTCCAATGAGAACTGTTCATATCTGTGCAACTTTGAAGTAGTCCCTGCATTACTTTTGTCCCACTTTGATGTGACTTGAGTCCATAGACCTCCAGAATACATAGGCATTGCTTCAAGTCGCTGCAAAATCGCACCAAAAAATTGTGGCAGAATCTTGCGACTTTCAGGCTAATGCAGTCTGAAAGTTGCACAATTCTACTGCAATTCTGATGTGACTGTAAGCAATGCCTGTGTATTCTCGAGGTCTATGGACCTCAAGTTGCATCAAAGTGGGACCAAAGTAATGCAGGGACTACTTTGAAGTCGCACAGATATGAACGGTTCTCATTGGAAATCATGGGGTACGACTTGTCATGCAACATTTAAGTCCCAAGTCGCAGGACAAGTAATTCCTGCAGTCTCTGGTAATCTTGTGTAGTATGTCCGCAGTCTCTGGTAATCTTGTGCAGTATGTCCGCAGTCTCTGGTAATCTTGTGTAGTATGTCCGCAGTCTCTGGTAATCTTGTGTAGTATGTCCGCAGTCTCTGGTAATCTTTTGCAGTATGTCCGCAGTCTCTGGTAATCTCCTGCAGTATGTCCGCAGTCTCTGGTAATCTCCTGCAGTATGTCTGCAGTCTCTGGTAATCTTGTGCAGTATGTCCGCAGTCTCTGGTAATCTTGTGCAGTATGTCCGCAGTCTCTGGTAATCTCCTGCAGTATGTTTGCAGTCTCTGGTAATCTCCTGCAGTATGTCCGCAGTCTCTGGTAATCTCCTGCTGTATGTCCGCAGTCTCTGGTAATCTTTTGCAGTATGTCCGCAGTCTCTGGTAATCTCCTGCAGTATGTCCGCAGTCTCTGGTAATCTCCTGCAGTATGTCCGCAGTATGTCCGCAGTCTCTGGTAATCTTCTGCAGTATGTCCGCAGTCTCTGGTACTCTTGTGCAGTATGTCCGCAGTCTCTGGTAATCTTGTGCAGTATGTCCGCAGTCTCTGGTAATCATGTGCAGTATGTCCGCAGTCTCTGGTAATCCTGTGCAGTATGTCCGCAGTCTCTGGTAATCTTGTGCAGTATGTCCGCAGTCTCTGGTAATCCTGTGCAGTATGTCCGCAGTCTCTGGTAATCCTGTGCAGTATGTCCGCAGTCTCTGGTAATCTTGTGCAGTATGTCCGCAGTCTCTGGTAATCCTGTGCAGTATGTCCGCAGTCTCTGGTAATCTTGTGCAGTATGTCCGCAGTCTCTGGTAATCTCCTGCCCATTTCGAGTACTTCATTACTAACAGTGTCATATTTTAGTTTGTTTGCACCGATCTGTAAGGCTGCGCTATATACCATGATTTGTGATGCTGGGGCTATATACTCTGTGCTGTGACGCTGAGCTGTATACTCCTGACATTGAGTGGAATACAGGGGACGGAGTGGTGGATTCTATAAGGGGTGTGGCTTATGAGAAGTGGGAGGGACCAAATGTGGAAGGGCGGGGTATTGCGCCCCCCCATCATAAAACTTCACCAGCCGCCACTGGTCTTACACCGTCGTATCTTAGGCTGCATATTTACGCTGGCCGCTAGGTGGCGCTTCCGTATAGTTAAGTGAGGAATATGCTAATTAGGAATTTACGCTGATTCAGAAACGTACGTCCCGCCGGCGCATTTTTTTACGTCGTTTACGTTAGGCCTTTTTTCGGCGTATAGTTACCCCTCCTATATGAGGCGTAGCTAATGTTAAGTATGGACGTCGTTCCCGCGCCGAGTTTTGAAAATTTTACGTTGTTTGCGTAAGTCGTTCGCGAATAGGGCTGGACGTAATTTACGTTCACGTCGAATCCAATACGTCCTTGCGGCGTACTTTGGAGCAATGCACACTGGGATATTTCACGGACGGCGCATGCGCCGTTCACAAAAAACGTAAAATACGCGGGGTCATCTTAAATTTAAATAAAACACACCCACAACATCCCCATTTGAATTAGGCGGGCTTACGCCGCCTCACATACGTTACGCCGCCGTAACTAAGGGCGCAAGTTCCTTCTGCATACGGAACTTGCGCCCAAAGTTACAGCGGTGTAACGTATCTGAGATACGTTATGCCCGCAGATAGACGAATCTATCTGAATCCGGGCCATAAACTTTAGTGCCATCCCAGTCTTAGTCCGTAGGTTTCAATATTGAGTTGGCCCACCCTTTGCAGCTATAACAGCTTTAACTCTTCTGGGAAGGCTGTCCACAATGTTTAGGAGTGTCTATGGGAATGTTTGACCATTCTTCCAGAAGCGCATTTGTGAGGTCAGGCACCGATGTTGGACGAGAAGGCCTGGCTCAAAGTCTCTGCTCTAAGGCTGCATTCACACCTAAGCGACAGCCGCGTACGCGTGTAGCGGCAGATTTGCCGCGATTACAAATGTTTCTTTTTTTTTTCTAAAGTATTCCCATTGCTGTCTATGGGAAAACGCGCCTGTCGCGTGAAAAAAAGGGTCCGGGACTTTTTTTCAGGCGACAGGCGTTGCGCGTCTATGAGATGTGAACCATCTCCATAGACGGCAATGGGAATTCTCCCCTCTAGCGACAGAAGCGTCCCGCGTCGGGCGTTTTGTCGCTTAGGTGTGAATGGGGTCTAATTCATCCCAAAGTTGTTCTATCGGGTTGAGGTCAGGACTCTGTCCTGAATCATTTATTGGAGGGGGGATTATGGTGTGGGGTTGTTTTTCAGGGGCTGGGTTTTGCCCCTTAGTTCCAGTGAAGGGAACTCTTAAGGCATCAGCATACCAAGACATTTTGGACAATTTCATGCTCTCAACTTTGTGGGAACAGTTGCAACATGACTGCACACCAGTCCACAAACAAGATCCATAAAGACATGAATGAGCGAGTTTGGGGCACAGAGATTTTGGCCTCAACCTGATAGAATACCTATGTGATGAATTGGAGCAGAGACTGCTAGCCAGGCCTTCTCATCCACATCAGTGCCTGACCTTCCAAATGCACTTTTGGAAGAATGGTCAAACATTCCCATAGACACACTCCTAAACCTTGAGGACAGCCTTCCCAGAAGAGTTGAAGCTGTTATAGCTGCAAATGGTGGGCCAACTCAATATTGAACCCTATGGACTAAAACTGGGATGCCATTAAAGTTCATGTGTATGTAAAAGCAGGCGTCCCAATACTTTTGGTAATATAGTGTATGTAATTTGCTCACGTGGCTTACCTTTTGTATGTTTGGATGAGATATTTCCTAAACTTTTAGTCTATTATGTTGTATTATTATTACAGGAGGGGTCCTCTGTCATATTTCTTGGTGATAAAGTTGTGTCATTGTCCAATGGGGACAGCCTTCTCATCCCAGAAAAGACTCAGTAAGTACAAAAATAGTATAAAGATGCTGAATGTAAAAAAACTGTTTTAAGTTATTTGTGTTTTAATTGTCAGGCTTGGAGCTATTAAGGTCGGGTTCCCACCTGTGTGCTCTGCAAGACGCGTTTTGCAGGGACACAGCAGCTTATTCATATTTATATGAATGGGCTGCCGTACATCCTGGAAATGCAGGAAAGGGTCTCTCTGCTCCATCTTGTGCAGGCCACAGCGTGCGGACCACAGGGTCAAACAGCATGCAATGCCATCCACTCTATGTTGCATTATAAATGTGGGAGTGACAATGTTAAAAAAAACATGCACGTGAGCTCTCTGTGTGTCTGTAATTGATGTACCTGTTTGTATCTGTGTCATATCTAATTATTGTTTAGCTCTTACCTGCAGAGCACTAGACTGAGAATCCCAGGGATTGTGGGATATATAGTTTCTTCATAGGAAATGTCAGTTCTTACACTACAGACCTGCATTGCTCTGATGAGGAAAGTGGCAGGGTCTGCATCCCTTTTTAGACACAATTTACTTTTGGGAATATATCAGCAAAAACAACATTTTTGTTGCAGAGGATGTCCAAAGTCTGACTTGTATCTTAGTGCAGACTTCTGGTAAAATCAGTAAGCCAATCACACAAGCAGGAAGTGACATTTCTGGGGGGGTACAGAACACATTCAGGTTGCAGATTGAAAGGGAAAGATAATTTTTAATAACATTCAATTACAATATGACTTGTGTTGCACATTTATACACTATAATATTATTATTTTATGTTGCTATTTTTTTCCCCTTTTAAAAGTTACACTTTAAATCTGGCTCTAATGTAGAATGAACAGTAAACTCAAATGCAATGTCTTGTCTTGCCATTGTTGTTCAGTGTTTCGTGCAATTTTTCTTTAACATTTTTTTATGTATCAAAAAATAATTGCAATGTTATTCTATAACATATTTACATCGGTATTACTGTCTAGCTATTTGATGCACGAAGCCTAATGTATTTTTATTTATACATTTTAAAAAAGCAGTAAAAGTGACAATAAATATTAAATGATCAAAAGTGTTGATCTGTCAGGAGCTGCAATTTGTTGGGTGCAAAAGACCTCACTAAACTCTCATGCCGCGTACTGTACACACGATCATTATTCGGCTTGTAAAAAACAAAGGGCTAGATTCAGAGAGAATTTACGTTGGCGTAAATTCAAATCTGCGCCGGCGTATCATCTTTCTGTATTCAGAAAGCAAGATACACCGACATTAGCCTAAGATGCGACTGGCGTAAGTCTCTTACACTGTCGTATCTTAGAGTCCATATTTACGCTGGCCGCTAGGTGGCGCTTCCATCGTTTTAGGCGTAGAATATGCAAATGACTAGATACGCCGATTCACAAATTTACGTATGCCCGGCGCTATTTTTTTATGTCGTTTACGTTAGGTTTTTTCGGCGTAAGTTTACTCCTGCTAATTAGGAGGCGCAAGCAATGTTAACCACTTGCCGCCCGCCAATGACATATTGACGGCGGCAAAGTGGTTGTCTGATCCTGACCGGACGTCATATGACGTCCTCAGGATTCTGAGCCGCTGCGCGCCCCCGGGGGCGCGCATCGCGGCGATCGTTGTTGCGGGGTGTCAGTCTGACACCCTGCAACACCGATCTTGGTAAAGAGTCTCTCACGGAGACTCTTTACCACGTGATCAGCCGTGTCGAATCACGGCTGTTCACGGTGTAAACAGGAAAAGCCGTTGTCGGCTCTTCCTCACTCGCGTCTGACAGACGCGAGTAGAGGAGAGCCGATCTGCGGCTCTCCTGACAGGGGGGGTTCGCGCTGATTGTTTATCAGCGCAGCCCCCCCTCGGATCGCCACATGGACCACCAGGGATGCCCACCCTGGACCACCAGGGTGGGCAAAAAAAAAAAAAAGTCTGTAAAAAAAAAAAAAAAAAAGTCTGTCAAAAAAAAAAAAAAAAGCATTAAAAAAAAAAAAGATGCCAATCAGCGCCCACAAATGGGCACTGACTGGCAACATAGCTAAATCAGTGCCGCCCCAGTGTCCATCAGTGCCACCCCACATTGTCCATCAGTGCCACCCTACAGTGTCCATCAGTGCCACCCCACAGTGCCCATCCATGCCCAGTGCCCATCTGTGCCACCCATAAGTAGCCATCAGTGCCACCCATAAGTGCCGCCCATGAGTGCCCATCTGTGCCGCCTATGAGTGCCCAGTGCCGCCCATCAGTGCCCATCAGTGCCGCCCATGAGTGCCCATCATTGCCGCCCATGAGTGCCCATCAGTGCCGCCCATGAGTGCCCATCAGTTCCGCCCTGTGTGTGCCCATCAGTGCCACCTATGTGTGCCCATCAGTGCCGCATACAAGCGCCGCCAATCAGTACCACCACATCTGTGCCCGTCAGTACTACCTCATCGATGCCCATCAGTGCCATCTCATCGGTGCCCATCAGTGCCGCCATATCAGTGCCCGTAATTGAAAGAAAACGTACTTATTTACAAAAAAATTAACAGAAAAAAATAAAAACATATTTTTTTTCAAAATTTTCTGTCTTTTTTTAGTTGTTGCGCACAAAAAAAAAATCGCAGAGGTGATCAAATACCACCAAAAGAAAGCTCTATTTGTGGGGAAAAAAGGACGCCAGTTTTGTTTGGGTACAGTGTAGCATGACCGCGCAATTGCCATTCAAAGTGCGACAGTGCTGAAAGCTGAAAATTGGCTTGGGCGGGAAGGTGTATACGTGCCCTGTATGGAAGTGGTTAAGTATGGCCGTCGTTCCCGCGTCGAAATCGGAATTTTTTACGTTGTTTGCGTAAGTCGTTTGCGAATAGGGCTGGACGTAATTTACGTTCACGTCGAAACCAATGACGTCTTTGCGGCGTACTTTGGAGCAATGCACTTTGGAGCAAATTCCACGGACGGCGCATGCGCCGTTCGGGAAAAACGTCAATCACGTCAGGTCAACAAGAATTTACATAAAACAAGCCCCCTCATCCACATTTGAATTACGCGCGCTTACGCCGGCCCCATTTACGCTGCGCCGCCGTAATTCTGCGCGCCCCTACCTGAATCTAGCCCACAGTTTTTTCCAACTTCATCATTAATGCCACGTACACACAATCGGTCCATCTGATGAAAATGGACTGATGGACTTTTTCATCAGTTATCCGATGAAGCTGACTGATAATCAGTCGTGCCTACACACCATCGGTTAAAAAAACGATTGTTTCAGAACGCGGTGACGTAAAACACAACGACGTGCTGAGAAAAATGAAGTTCAATGCTTCCGAGCATGCGTCGACTTGATTCTGAGCATACGTGGATTTTTAACCAATGGATGTGCCCACAGACGATCGTTTTTTTCTATTGGTTAGTTAACCATCAGATAATTTTAAAACAAGTTCCTAGTTTTTTAACCGATGGATAAAAAACCGATGGGGCCCACACACGATCGGTTAGTCTGATGAAAACGGTCCATCAGACCGTTTTCATCAGACAAACTGATTGTGTGTACGAGGCATAAAACGACGTTGCCCGAACACACAAAACACAAAAAAATGCTCTAGCAAAGCGCGGTGACATACAACACGTACGACCCACTATAAAGGGGAAGTTCCATTCAGATGACGTCACCCTTTAGCTGATTCCGTGTTAGTAAAAGACGATTCGCGCTTTTCTGTCTGTTACAGCGTGATGAATGTGCTTACTCCATTATGAACGGTAGTTTTACCAGAACGAGCGCTCCCGTCTCATAACTTGCTTCTGAGCATGCGCGGGTTTTTAACGTCGTTTTAGCCCACACACGATAATTTTTTACAACCCGAAAAACGACATTGGGCTAGATTCAGGTACCTGCGCTTGATCTTACGGCGGCGCAGCGTATTGTATTTACGCTATGCCACGGCAACTTACAGGAGCAAGTGCAGTATTCACCAAGCACTTGCTCCGTAAGTTGCGGCGGTGTAGCGTAAATGGGGCCGGCATAAGCCAACGTAATTCAAATGTGGAAGGGGGGCGTGTTTAACGTTATTGTGTGATGACCTGACGTGATTGACGTTTTTTACGAACGGCGCATGCGCCGTCCGTGTACATATCCCAGTGTGCATTGCTCCCAAGTATGCCGCAACGACGTATTGGTTTCGACGTGAACGTAAATTACGTCCAGCCCTATTCGCGAACGACTTACGCAAATGACGTAAAAAATTAAAAAATCTAAGTGGGAACGACGTCCATACTTAACATTGCGTGCGCCTCATAGAAGCAGGAGCAACCTTTATGCCAGAAAAAGCCTTACGCAAACGACGTAAAAAACTACCGCCGGGCGCACGTACGTTTGTGAATCGGCGTATCTAGGTAATTTGCATACTCTACGCCGAAAACTACGGAAGTGCCACCTAGCGGCCAGCGTGAGAATGCACCCTAAGATACGACGGCGTAAGAGAATTACGCCAGTCGGATCTTAGGCTAATGTCGGCGTATCTTGCTTTCTGAATACAGAACCGGAAAAATTATGTGAAGCCCACACACGATCATTTTAAATTACATTTTTTTTAAAAGTCGTTTTTTACATGCCGAAAATTGATCGTGTGTGCGCGCGGCATTAGCCTCTTCACACCAGCTGTTTGTGTTGGATGGACGTTTTCAGTTTAGCCAGCAGGTGGTGCTACAAGTTAATTCTGAGATTGGAGATTCGTTTGTGAAGGTAAAGAAGTGGAGCTCAAATTAAGGGGGGGTCCTCATTGTCTCTCTATAGGGGGGAATCAGTAGCTTTAATATTGCAGCGACCTCACACACCTAGCATGAAGATGCCAACACTTTTATAGATATATACTCCCCTCTTTTTTTATTGTCTAGCAACCCTGAACATAGAAAACAGGTTAGAATGAGAATGCAAAGCCCCATAAACCCTCAATCACATTTCAATTTGTTTCTCTATGATGTATTTTGAAATTGTTGGATTTACAGCAACATTTTGAAATGTGGCACATATACATTTAATCAGGCTTTTTTTTCTCTGAAAATAGGTGCAGGAACTCGACCACGACCCCTGAAATTCCCTTCTCCCCTGCACATACCCTCCATTAAATAGTGGATTTTTGCGCTCAACCGCGCAAATTGTGACTTAAAGCATCGCAGTGCCGAATGGCAAAAAGTGGCCCTGTCATTTGGCAGCCAAATCCTCTGGGGCTGAAGTGGTTAGAATCCCTGTAATGTCCATTGATCACCCAGAGGATGACAAACGTGGAATTACACTTGAAGTAGCATGGCTTAGTAGTGAGCATAGGAACAGTTATTGTGTTGTGAGCCCGAGTTTATAAAAAGCGAAATATTCATGTAACATTTGTTATCTGGGAATAGTTATAGTAACATTTTTCTTGATACTTGGGACAGGTTTTTCTGGAAGAGAGAAGAGGGGTGCATCGCTTTCTGCGTTTGCCAGGATCCTGCTCGACGTAAAGAATATAATTAATCATTTGATCACAGTGTTTTCAGAAGGGAGCAGCTGCATTTTCATCATGGCACCGGAGCTGTACAGCCGGCTCATGAATAAATCTGATAACTGATAATGTATTACCTTAATATTATTGTATTTAGTATATTGAAGATTAAAGAAACATTATTTGGCTAAATACAGAAGTGATAAAGTCCCAGCTGTTATTGTAACCTACCGTATATATCCGTTTAATAAACTGTGAAGTTTTTTCTCCGTTCAGTTCACAGCAGTTCACGGCAGTTCTCATGAGGAGAATTATCTCCTCTGCAGCCGGTTTAATAAACTGAGAACTTCAGTTCTCAGATTGTGAACAGAGGTGAAGTTTTTTTCTCTGAAAACAGCCGAGATCTGTGTAAAAGTGGGTGGACTGCCTGTAATCTCGTGAGATATTGTGAGATTATGGAGCAGCCGAGTTCAAAAAGTGAAACTAAAGTTTAAAACAACATGTAATTAATGTTTTCAGACATGTGATAACACATATATATATATATATATATATATATATATATACACACATACACACACACATATATATATACCGGATTTATATATATGTATACATATACAGTATATATGTATATATTCATGTGTTTGTGTGTGTATATATGTGTGTGTATACATATATAAATACTGTATATATATGTGTGTATATATATATATATATATATATATATACACATACACACACACACATTATATAGATACTGTATGCCAGATCCACAAAGAATTTACGGCGGCGTATCTATTGATACGCCGCGTAAGTTCTACGATGCGCCGTCGTATCTTTGTTTTGTATCCACAAAACAAGATACGCCTGAATGTGGGCTAGATCTGACTGACGTAGGTCTTAGTACGTCGTCGGATCTTAGGTGCATATTTACGCTGGCCGCTAGGTGGCGCTTCCGTTGATTTCCGCGTAGAGTATGCAAATTGGCTAGATACGCCGATTCTCAAACGTACGTCCGCCCGGCACATTTTTTTACGTCATTTACGTAAGGCTTTTTTCGCCGTAATGTTCCCCCTACCTCTATGAGGTGTACGCAATGTTAGGCATGGACGTTGGGACAGTGTCGAATTTTCCCTCGTTTACGTTGTTTGCGTAAATCGTTCGCGAATAGGGCTTTGCGTAAGTTACGTTCACGTCGAAAGCATTGACTATTTGCGACGTGATTTCCCGCATTCGCACTGGGATATGACCATGGACGGCGCATGCGCCGTTCGTAAAAAGCATCAATTATGTGGGGTCATACCAGATTACCATACAACACGCCCACTCCAAGCCTGCTTTGAATTACGCGGGCTTACTCCGGCAGATTTACGCTACGCCGGCCCGCATATGGGAGAAAGTTCTTTGTGGATACCCTAGGAGCCACTCTGATTTACGGCGGCATAGCGCATATGAGATGTGCTACGCCGCCTAAATATACGCCCGTTTTTGTGGATCTGGCCCTGTATGTATGTGTGTGTGTGTGTGTGTATATATATATATATATATATATATATATATATATATATATATATATATATATATATATATATATATATATATACACACACATATACACAGTATCTATATTGTTGTTAATATTCATTTTTAACCCACTGGTGTTGAAATTAGGAAGAAATAAGCCTTCTTCCTCTTATCACACCAGCTTCTCTCCCAGATTCTCCACCTCTGAGCTGGTGAATCTGGAAGGGAGATATTTCAGGTGAAGAGCTGTGAAATCTTCAGATCACGGTTTATTAAACTGGCCATTTGTGACAAAACATCCATGTGCTGTGATGTGAAGTGGAGAATGTGTTCTCTGCTCCTTATCACAGTTTATTAAACCGGCAATGCTCTGTGATAAGCCGTGATCATCATGATCTCGGCTTATCACGGTTTATTAAACGTACACCATACTGTGCATAGAAGACGGAGCAAACAATACTGTCTGACAAATGTTTTGTGTTGATATTTGTGGGCTATTAATCACTTCACTACTACGGTACATTTATGAATGTTGGAGTGGTGGATTGTTATTTCTCCAGCACCATTTATTGTATACCGTATTTATCGGCGTATACCGCGCACTTTTTCCCCCTTAAAATCAGGGGGAAATTGTGGGTGCGCGATATACGCCGATCCCCACTTCCTGCGATGTGTTTGAACGCCGCCGCCAAAATATACCGAGCGCAGTACACTCGGGTACACTCAGCCAGGCACGGCTCCCCTCGCGGTCACGCCCTGTGCCGCCTCCTAGCCTTTATGCGAGAGGAGCCGAGCATGGCCGAGCGTGCCCGAGTGTATTGCGCTCGGTATATGTCGGCGGCGGTGTTCAAACACAGCGCGGGAAGCGGGGATCGACTCAAAAACAGCGCGGGAGAAGCGGGAGGACACCACCAAGGTCGCAGACGGACGCCGGACCGGACAAGGCCGCCGATGGACACCGGGCAAGACACCGACGAGGGGCATTCAAACTGTAAGTATTTTCTTTTTTTCCTGAAATTCCCCTTCCAGGTTGGGGGTGCGCGCTATACGCTGGGGGGCGCGCTATATGAAGATAAATACGGTACTTTCTATTGAATTATCAATTGCAGTGTTTAAAATAATTTGCCATCAATAATTTTGTCTTTACCTGCTTGCCTTGTGATTTTTCGCTATATTCATTTGTGATGACGTCACCTGCGCATGCGCCGTATCTTCTATCTCTCCAGGGAGCCGAGACCCTGCCGGTGACTTGTCGTTAAGGTTCCCCTATCGAGCTGGTTCCTGTAAGGGCTGCGCAGGCGCAAATCTTTGCAGACGGAAATCTCCAAACCTCGGCCGGCATCCAGGCTCATACTTTAACATCCCCGTGGATTGGAGGATGTTAAAAAAAGAGCCAGGAGGCCGAGCGAGCGATAAAGAACTACTTGGATTGGCTCTGTGGGGTTGATTTACTAAAGGCAAATAGACTCTGGACTTTGCAAAGTGCAACTGCCCTCTGCAAATGCAGTGGCTCCAGAGCTTAGTAAATGAGGTAAAGCTTTACTTTGGAAAGAATACCCAATCACATGCAGGGAAAAAAAAAAAAAAACATAATTTTTACTTGCACATGATTGGATGATGGAAGTCAGCAGACGCTGGAGCAACTGCTCTTGCAGAGTGAAATTGCACAGTCTATTTGCCTTTAGTAAATCAACCCCATAGTTCGGATAACATATTATGTAAAATCTCCCCAATGGGGAAACAAAAAACAAAAAACAAAAAACCCCTGACAGAGGTTCTTCATTTTTCTCTTAAATAATTTTTTTTCTTTTTTTCCTAATGGGAAGAGGAAATCTCTTGAACAGGGACTCAAAAAAAAAAAAAAACAACTGGACATGAGTTATAAACCTTGGGGTAGATTCAGTAACATCTGCGCTTTTATTACGTAGGCGCAGGGCACCGTTTTTGCCCTGCGGCCACGCAACTTTTCTGCGCTACCCGCGATTCACGGAGCAGTAACTCCGTAAATTGCGTGTGCGCTCCGGCAAAATGCCCGGCGTAAGCGCGCGCAATTTAAATGATCCCGTAGGGTGCGGGAATCATTTAAATTAGGCGCGTTCCCGCGGCGATCGTGGAGCCCATGCTCCGTCAGGAAACTTTCCCAATGTGCATTGCGGCAAATGACGTCGCAAGGACGTCATTTGCTTCAAAGTGACCGTGAATGGCGTCCAGCGCCATTCACGAATCACTTAAGCAAACTACGTAAAATTCAATTTTCGCGACGCGGGAACGACGGGTATACGTAACATTGGCTGCCCCTCCTAATAGCCTTACGCGAAAACCGCTGTATGCAAACGACGTAAACTGCGTACGCAGGGCTCGCGTAACGTTGTGAATCGGCGTTAGTATGCAATTTGCATACTATGCGCTGAGCACAACGGGAACGGCCATCACAAGAATGCAGCCTAAGATATGCGGGCATAAGAGCCTTATGCCACGCATATCTTAGGCTGCAGTCGGCGTAACGAGGTTCCTGAATCAGGAGCATTCGTTATGCCGGCGCAAGTAAGCAATTGCGCTGCGTAACGATGGTTACGCAGGCGCAATTGCTCTCTGAATCCGGGCCCTTCTATATATCTAAAGAAAAGTTTGTCTGGAGTTGGGCCTTAAAGCGGTAGTTCCCCCTCAAAAAAAAATTTAAGATTAGATTCATGCTCATTTTGTCTAGGGGAATCGGCTAGTTTTTTTAAAAACGAAGCAGTACTTACCGTTTTAGAGTAACATCTTCTCCGCCGCTTCCGGGTATGGTCTTCGGCACTGGGCGTTTCTTCTTGATTGACAGGCTTCCGACGGTCGCATCTATCGCGTCACGATTTTCCGAAAGTAGCCGAACGTCGGTGCGCAGGCGCCGTATAGAGCCGCGCCGACGTTCGGCTTCTTTCGGCATCTCGTGACACGATGTATGCGACCGTCGGATGCCTGTCAATCAAGTAGGAACGCCCAGTCCCGACCATCATACCCGGAAGCGGCGGTGAGAACACATATAGGAAACGGTATGTACGGACGTATTTTTTTATAAAAAACAGCCGATTCTAATAGTCATTAATCTCATAAATGCAATGTTAAAAGTTTATTTTTAGGGGAACCTCCACTTTAAGCAACTGCAGTAGATGATCACAGTTTATAAGATATTCAGGAAATGAGTCAGCATCAACTCTTATGTACTTGGCAGTTTTTAAATTCTTTACACATTCAATTCCAAATACCCCACGGTTCCATCTAATTAATACAGAACTAATTAACTCTCTCGATCTTAATATAAGATTTAAAATAAATGCACATTGGAAATGAAGAAAAATGGCATTCAATCGATTGCCATTTAATGATCCAAACAATCAAAATTCATTTTTTATATATATATATACACACACACACAAACACAGGCGCATTTTGTACTTAAAGAAGAAATAAGTCACTTAATGCTAAAAACAGCTTCTTGTTGACGCATATTGATCTTCACTGAATAGTACACCTGTTCCCACAGACGTACTGAGGAAATGTGCTGGTAAACAATCAGATGGTGTTATTTAAATTAGTTGCAAATTTTCAGAAAATATGGTGTTTTCAAGGAATATGTTTCAAGGAAACCTTTCTAAACTATATTTCTAGAGGGACTCGGTCGCTGATGGTTATTTACAATTGGTGCTTTTGCTCTACAATTCTACTTATTTTCAAGGAATATGTCATTAATTGATATGTATTTAATAATGTATCGTATACAGCTTGTCACCAAATATAGCATTTTAAAACCTAGAGATACTATAATCAGAACTATCTGGGTCCCAAAGTAATTCCCAAATGCCAGGGTCCAGGAGAGGACCAGACTAGGGGGTAGGGGACATTTGCCTTCTGGTCCAATATTCTTAGGTGATGTTGGGCTGGTCCCCAGGCAAAGATGAAGACTAAGCCCACTGCAGTCTTCAGAGAACACTGTTGTAGCTGACAGTCTCTCCTCTTGTATTGGCCCTGTTCAGTGCTGATCTCATACTCACTGTCTGTTTTTGCTCTATCCCACTGCCTGTTCTTCACCAACTGCTTCCTATGGTGGGGTCCTTCTAGGCCAGCTTACCCCCTCCCTGGCAGGGGGTTTCCTCAAGGGTCAACGACAGCCTCTCCTCAGCACTCCATCTCCATCTTCCACCCAACTTCACTTGCTGGCATGGCACATGTCTATGTTTAGGGTTGTCCCAGTGCCTTGCTAGCCCACCACTGGCAATTGGCTGGAGCCCCATAAATATTCACGGGAGCTCCTCCTAAATCCCCACCCTCCTTGTTCTAGAAGGTTCTCCAACCTTCCAGATACCAGGGGGAGGAACCAGAGAGCTGCCAGGATGAGTCATCCAGCCCTGGCCTCTAATAACCCTGACCCAATTTATTGACTTAGGTTATTCCTGGCCAGAATATGTTTTTTCCTACACTCATTCTAGTAGAGGGTGCTACATCTAAGGGATCTCATCCTAGATCTCAAGGATTCCTCCTAGGGCTTGTAGTCCTTCACTTTGTAGGGGGGGGGCACATACTTAGATCTCAAGGGTTCATGCTGGGACCTGCATTCCTTCACTTTTGGGGGGTCACATCCTTATATCACAAGGGTTCATGCTGGAACTTATAGTCCATTGCTTTTGGAGATGTAACTTCTCTTTGCGTCAATACATGTCAGTGGTGTACCCGTTCCTGGATAGCCACGGACTCCTGTGTTATAACCCGATACTATGTCTCATACAGATTATCTTGGTTTGATGATCCCATGTTATTAACACGATCCAACGTCCTACTGACCAGTTTTGGTGGATCTGGCTTTCACCAATAATTCATTGCGGGTGGTCTATACCAGCCTTCTCCTCATGTGGTGTCGCGCCGCTAAATTATGAATTACAACACAATTTACAGTAATTGGACCATGTGATTTTTATCTGATATTTTGTAATACAAATCTTGAATTTTATTAAATTGTCATTGTATGTGTGCTTACCTTGTTGACAGATGCAGACACATCCAAAAAAATCCCATCACTTAAAGAAGGAGCGGTGTCACTCTCCAGTCTCTTTTTAGCCGTTTTAATAAAAAAAATAGTTGCTTGGTTTTATAAAAAATTATGTTTTATTAAAACAGTGTTGCACTAATACCCATTTATGTTATGATAATTGGTGCCATTGGTTGGATGGAAGTACACAACTAAAGGAGATGTGGTAATAATGGCTGGGGAGTAATACAGCTTTATATTGAAAAAGGCGTGATTGGTCCTGAAGTGGTGACCTTGGGCTTCTGGTGAGTGCATTTAGTACACTGCATGTGGTGTAGCACTAAATATTTTCTGAAGAAGAGCACGTTAAAAATCTTTTCATGAACGGTGGATGGACACATAGACTGTTGATACTTTACAGCAAAATGGATTTTTTATTTATAGATCTTTGGGATTTTTGTGTTGATCACTCACCATTTTTTTTTTTTTCAAAGAATTTTGTGGTATTAATACAAAATATGTGATTTGATTATTTTACGCACAAATATTTTTAAATACATTTCATTTTTGAAATGGCAAAATATGAATGCACTGTCATTTACATGATATACTGTATGCCGGTATTTATTTGCACTACCAATAGTGGGATTAGGAGTACAACACTTTTTTGAAAAATATATATATATATATAATTTTTTATGACATTTATTCTGCTTCTATTTGGGGCAATATTGTTTTCTTTTTGTCCCACTGTAGGCAGTAACTGGGTCATAGAAGTGCAGAACTAATCTTTGGCCATACTCCTCTGTCCTTCTCCGATTATCTGATCATCACCCTGGCTTATTTCTCAATTTCCTGAGGACATGCAGAACCACCCACTGATTAGTTCCTCTCTGTGGAAAGTGAGATCAGTTTTCCGTAGAATGGACCTTTCACCATTGCCCACGCCCATGACACCGGTCCTCGGTAACCTTGACTTTACTCTTGGTTTCACGAACAGACATCTTAGGAGAAGAAGCCAACGGGGGAAGATGTGTTTTCTGGATTTATGACCCCACGGAGGGTTTCCTTCCCAGGCTGACATCACCAGGCTCTTGGGAACCTCCCATGGACTGTTGGAGGATCGTCCAACTCGGACACTACTTACAGCCTTTTCAAAGATCTCATTATTCACCACATTCACTTACACCATATGAATTGCTTTGGAGCCGACCCGAAACAGTCTCTCTTTTCTTTATGGTTATCTTGCTGTGCCCTCTGAATACCACTTCTGTTGTTCTTACATCAATGGGAACTGGACCTGGGGACTAAATTTACACCTTCTCAAGCAGATGAGATTTTTATCTTGGCCCACAAATCATCCATAGCTAACCAGTATCAAGAGGTGGGGTATACATTTCTATTGAGATGGTACTGCATACCTCAATTGCTCCACAAAATGAATATCAGTGTTCCGGACATTTACTGGCGTTGCAACCAAACGATGGGTACAATGTTCCATATATTCTGGCAGTGTTCTCTTTTAGGGCTTGGCATTGGTGGACCTAAGTGAGAATACAGTGGCGTGCCTCCTGCACCTGACAGGGAGACCCTTCCGGAAATACAAAAAAATCACTCACTATACATCTGGTGAATGCATCTGGAGCTTGCATCTCTTCACTCTGGAGGCAGACACAGCCTCCGACTAAGGTCCTGTGGTATGTTAAAGTCAATAATATCTTACACATGGGGAACTAACTGCCACCCTGAACAATACTGAGGAAGCCCTGGAGATATTTCACCTGCACAGATGGTTATTTTGCTGACTGTGGCCCAATCTGTGAATGGATGGCGGTGTCTGATCCCTGGAGGGTGACCCTCCAGTTTCCTATCCCACTACTCTCTCCCCAGATCTCTTTCCTCCTCGCTCCTTCTTGCCCATTGCACCATTTCCTTTTAAACTGGTTACTCCCCTTTCAGAAGAATTTACTGATCCTTTGTCCTGTATGCGATAATGACGTGCTATTGCTATACTTGTATTTGAGTTATCCACAGAAGCTTGTCAGTATATCTCCACTATCCTTCTGTTGTGTTTTATGTGCTCATTATATGACAAGTTTAGATTCTTTGCTTTACCTTGGCTAGATTGAACACTGACATTAGGCATGCCTTACTAGTCCTATGGTACAGACCAACCAGCTATGTTGCCTTGGTTTTCCCTTTTTATTATTATTTTTTTTTCTTTTTTTGATCAGTTTTACATTCTGTAGGTCTATTGCTTCGCCTGTTTATATATGTTGACCTGTTGTAACATTGACAGTAGGGATGCACCGAATGTTTTTTTTGGTGCCGAAACCGATACCGAAAATGAAAAATACACTAGGCCAAAAACCGAAACCGATACCGAAAGTGACTGTTTTAAAAAAAAATGTATACAGGACATGCTCAGAGACTGGGGACATGGTACAGGAGATTGTCAAAGACTGGGGACACATTACAGGAGAAGGTCAGAGACTGGGGACATGGTACAGGAGATGGTCAGGGACTGGGGACATGGTACAGGAGATGGTCAAAGACTGAGGACACATTACAGGAGATTGTCAGAGACTGCAGACACATTACAATAGATGGTCAGAGACTGCAGATACGGTACAGGAGATGGTCAGAGACTGAGGACACGGTACAGGAGATGGTCAGAGACTGTGGACATGGTACAGGAGATAGTCAGATACTGAAGATATGGTACAGGAGATCAATGCAGCCTCACCAGTGCCCATCATATACAGCCTGCCAGTGCCCAGCAGCCTACCAGTGCCTATCATTTGCAGCCTGCCTGTGCCTCACTAGTGCCCAGCAGCCTACCAGTGCCTCACCAGTGCATATAAACATACACATATAAAACACACACACACACACACATATAAAACACACACATATGAAACACACAAACATACACATATAAACATACTCAATTAAACACACACACTTGCAGACACCCAAACATGCATGCAGACACGCATACATACAGTACAGACCAACAGTTTGGATACACCTTCTCATTCAAAGAGTTTTCTTTATTTTCATGAAAATTGTAGATTCACACTGAAGGCATCAAAACTATGAATGAACACATGTGGAATTATATATAACAAAAAAGTGTGATACAACTGAAAATATATTTCATATTCTAGGTTATTCAAAGTAGCCACCTTTTGCTTTGATTACTGCTTGGCACACTCTTGGCATTCTCTTGATGAGCTTCAAGAGGTAGTCACCTGGCGCAGCACCCCATCACTCTCCTTCTTGGTCAAATAGCCCTTACACAGCCTGGAGGTGTGTTTGGGGTCATTGTCCTGTTGAAAAATAAATGATGGTCCAACTAAACGCAAACCGGATGGAATAGCATGCCGCTGCAAGATGCTGTGGTAGCCATGCTGGTTCAGTATGCCTTCAATTTTGAATAAATCCCCAACAGTGTCACCAGCAAAGCACCCCCACACCATCACACCTCCTCCTCCATGCTTCACGGTGGGAACCAGGCATGTAGAGTCCATCCGTTCACCTTTTCTGCGTCGCACAAAGACACGGGGGTTGGGACCAAAGATCTCAAGTTTGGACTCATCAGACCAAAGCACAGATTTCCACTGGTCTAATGTCCATTCCTTGTGTTCTTTATCCCAAACAAGTCTCTTCTGCTTGTTGCCTTTCTTTAGCAGTGGTTTCCTAGCAGATATTCTACCATGAAGGTCCGATTCACACTGTCTCCTCTTACCAGTTTCAAAAGGTGGCTACTTTTTTGTTATGTATAATTCCACATGTGTTACTTCATAGTTTTGATGCCTTCAGTGTGAATCTACAATTTTCATAGTCATGAAAATAAAGAAAACTCTTTGATTGAGAAGGTGTGTCCAAACTTTTGGTCTGTACTGTACATATATAGACAGCCTTTTTAAATATCGTCAACTGCAGCACTGTGCCTTCACTCTCCATGCCGGGTACTGCACTGTAGGGGGAGGCAGAGAGCACAGCACACATTGATAGACACCTCTCCTTGCTTTCACTTTCATAGAAAAGAAAACACAGCATGACCGTGCTCCTGCACAGCCCATTTACACATCGGCTGAGGATCGGGGAACCCGGTTCCATATGCAGCCACCGCTTAGGGAGAGGGCACACAGAGACCCCACAGGCCGCCTGCAGCATGGGCAAGGAGGAGAGAGTAAGGACAGGCGCTCCAGAAAGACACCCCCGTGATGGGCGGCACCAGCAGGCCCCGCCCCATTTTTAGCTCCATTATAGGCGTGAATTCTCTTTCGGAAAATTGCGAAAAGGCGATTTTCGACCCAAAATGCCGAAATTTCAGTGCATCCCTTATTGACAGGATAGGCATGGCTTTTGTGAGTATGTGGCTATGGTCAACCATGTGCTTGTTCAATTATATGTACCATGTATAGCCATCAATAAAGATGGAATTAAAAAAAAAAAAAAACATGGGAAAAGCTAGGAGCCATGTGCAAAAGAAGTAAAATGATATTAACCCCTCAATTTTTTATGCATTTTCAGCAGCTGATTTCATTGCTTACTCAGTAAGCAATGAAATCATTTAATCCTTGCCTATATTATATTCCTGTTTTAGCTGGTTCCAGGACTGCTCTCTTGGGTTTCCTGCTTCAGGGTTCATCCTTTCTCTTGCAGCTTCCTATGAAATCACCCTTGCATGCAGGGAGTAGAGTTGTGTCTCCCTACACTGTGTCCATCAATAAAAACCCAATTCTCTAGTTATCAATTGTCAGGTGCAGCTGCCATTTTTACTTTAGTTTGCTGGAATAGGAGGCCTTCAGCTGTCATTGTGCAGTGTGGGGCTTCTGGTGAGTTCTTAAAGAGTTGTGACTGGGGTGATGGGCAGATCGTGGATTGGGTGCACCACACTTCATATGTGATGGCCTTGAATAGCAATTTACCTATACATGGCTTGCTGAAATTCAGGGCGCAACGTCAGGGGCGTGGTCATTTGTCACCGTGCTGACATCACTGTGTGTGTACAGGCAGAGTTACGGCTAGACACATGTCACCATTTTGGCATCAATAGGGGGGTACATATGAGAGCTACTGTATTTCCAGATTGTCTCCTTTTGGGCCACATGGAGTAGGGATGACAAATGGCATATGGGTCAGTATCTTTTTCTACACATGAGTAAGGGACTATTTGATATTTTTATATTTTCTTAAAAAGATACTACTAACTTCTATTTATAGTTTCTAGTGGTTGGATCTGCTTTATTTCTCAGACCCAAGTATATCCCTAGGATGATATGTCTATATATGTAAATTTCTTCTAATGCCCACAATAAAGCCCTTTAAGTGGTGACTGGTGAGTGTAGATATCCCGGGGTTGGTTACTTGTTGGAACACAGACAAGAAAGTTATGTTCTGGAACTTTCTATCTATTACTTTTAGGGGCTATTATATATTTTTTTTTGTTTTTATTGCCCAGTTTCTTTAAAACATTATTTACATTCAAGAATTATGCATTTTCCTGGAATTACATGATATGTTGTTTTTTTTTTTTTTTTTTCATTGCAAGTCAAACCTTCTAGGGTTTAATAATGTAGAGTTCATTTGCATTTTTCTTGGTTTCCAATTTGGAGCAAGTGTAACCTGAGTGTGTATTTGATGACCACCTGTTCTGCTATCATACAGCCAAAGTACCAGGGTACTGCATATTCCAGTGTAATAAGACCCATGATGTTTCCAGGGAAATGAGAATAGTCCCAAGGACATGCATCGAAAATCCTCAGCACATAGCCTGTGGAGAATTCCCATGTGTATGTCCACAAGGTGTATACAAGACATCGAAAAATGAGGGGACATCTTCTCTGTAGGTAAAAATACATCTTTTCAATTATAAAAATGGCTGTCCCATATATGAAAATGGCCCAGATGCTGCTGACTCCTACCAGTTTCCAGCTTTTTATGGCGAAAATGTCCCAGATTGAGGTAAACAGTATTTCACACAGAAGCCCATGGATGGCATAAATGTACCATCGGATGATCCCGCTAAGTGACCTGGATTTCTGCATCTTGATGGGGTGGTGGTCTGTGAAATCTTGACAATACTATCAAAGAATTTACAAGAGGATGTTATGTTGACCATAGATGATCCAAGGCTGGAGGAGCACCTGTGTGGACTGAAAGAACCACTACACATAAATAACACAATTTTTATAAACTGGTAAATGTAAAGGAGGTTTTTTTTTTTTTTTTACAATAACAGGGAAATATGTAATTTTTTTAAGAAAATTTGAGAGCAGATATCTAAAATACATGTGTTATGTGGAGTAATATTTTTCAATACACAGTTATTCCCATTCAATCATTTTGTCTTTCTTGTTTAGGGAAGCCCATGAACATCATAGAGTGCTCAGGCGTGCAGTTGCTATCTGACTGCCATTTTCAGAGCACTAAGGAGCGTTCCAAAAACTTGTAAGGTTGTCTCTAGTTAGTGAAAGGGGGAGAGGGCACAGACATACACTGCCAACATTGCCTAACTCAGTTAAGAACAGTAGTGATTGAAACAGGCTTCTCAAGCAGTACAATGTTCTCCTCGAAAGTCTCCTATTCAGGGCCCGTCTTTGAGCCAGGGCAAGAGGGCAAGCTGCCCTGGGCCCTGTCATTGTTGTGGGGGTCCAAAGCAGCTGCCTTATACTTGCCAACTATCCCAGTTTAAATTCCCTTGTCCCTTGAAATTTTAGTCCTGTGCTGTGTCCCGATATCTCAGTGTAAAGTGCTGCTACTAATGCTGCCTAGCTCTGCCCTATTGTTGTGTACAGATGTCTCACGTTCGTGCCCTGTGTTTACATGTAAATAACCGTCATTCATATGCAAATTATAGGAGCATTCATATGTAAATAGCGGTGGCCGACGGCACTGATATGTAAATAAAAGCGGCATTCATATGTATATCATGCCCCTCTGCAGTGAGGAGATGATGTGCTGTAACCTCTAGCAATTAATCAGTGAGTGGTAATGATATGCTGTAACCTCTGGCAACCAGTCGCAATCGCTGCTTGATCTGATACCGTAAACTGATCTTAAGTCTAGCTGATATTTATTGTATGTCACAGAGCATGTGGAGAGCAAAATTGCATTGCATTTTTTTGCCCAGGGTCCAATCAATATTAAAGACGGCCCTGCTCCTATTACTTGCTAACAGTCTATAGCAATCTTCTGTAACTTGGAGCTTGGACCAACAGAAGGTGTGCCACACAAAATTCATAACGGAGTCCAAAATAGCTTTAATGATTAGCAATATTGCCAATGCATACACTGTTCCTCTTCATCAGGGTTTCAGAAGATAGATGCCATTCCTCTATATGTGGAATTACCCAAGATGTTTTGATGCCACGTTTTGGACGTAGCTCTTCGTCTTTGCCTGGAACCTGGATGCCTTTACAGATCCATCAGCAAGACTCCTTATCTGATTAGCCTTGTTTGACCCTTGGGTCATTGTTGGAGGTGAGCGGCCAATTCATAAATTTAACAGTCAATGTTTGGATAGATGTTTTATAATTTTTTTCGTCTATCAAGTTAATCCCAGGGATGGACTGGCCATTGGGACTACAGGGAGTTTCTCGGTGGGCCGATGGCTCAGTGGGCCGGCTTCAGTGACAGCAGACCGCCGCCCCCCTCCACTCCTCTGTCTCTCCCTTCCTGCAGTGCTCACCTCCTCTCCCTCCCAGCAGCGCTCACCTGGGGGGACAAAGAAGCAGGGGGAGGACCAGAGGAGCAGGGGGGACGACAGAGGAGCATGGGGGAGGGGACAAACAGCTGACTCAACAGCTATGGCCTGGGAGTTTCTCACTTCTGCCAAACCTTGTCCCATAAGGGGGGCACCAAACTGATTCTTTGCCCTGGGTGAAATAATGTCTAGCTTCCCCACTGGTACTGCCTATAAGGCCCCGTACACACGGTCGGACAAAACCGATAAGAATGGTCCGACGGACCGTTTTCATCGGTTCACTGCTGAAGTGGCCTGATGGTCTGATGTGTGTACACACCATCAGTTCAAAATCAGATCGGGTCAGAACGCGGTGACATCAAACACACGACGTGCTGAAAAAAACAAAGTTCAATGCTTCCAAGCATGCGTCGACTTGATTCTGAGCATGTGCAGGTTTTGAACCAATGCTTTTCTGTACTAACCATCGGTTTGGTCCGATGGGGCAGCGGTCCATCGGTTCGGTTTTGAAGCATGTTTTAAAATTTTGGACTGAAGGAAAACAGACTGATAGCCTCTACACACGGTCGGTTTGGTCCGATGAAACTGAACTTCGGTTCATTCTCATCGGACCAAACCGACCGTGTGTACGGGGCCTAAGAGTACCAGTACCAGCATTTCTCCTCTAATAAAGTAGAACGGCTAGTGGCTATTGAAGGGGGAGAGGGGGCTTGGGTGGCCGGGTGCGGGAGTCGTCCGGCCGCCATGGGAGAGACCTGTCAAAGTGGGCCAGTCTGGATGTAGTCCAGGGCCAAATTTTTGTTCCAGTCCAGCCCTGGTTATGCCTATGAGATTTTTGCCTTTATATGAACTAATTCCTACCATTGGGCTTTTGTTGGACTTTGTTCACATTTATTTCGTTATTTGTATGTTTGGATACTCATCATATTTTTTCCTTAAGTATATTACTTTATGGCACATTATTGAATAAGCGCACCATTCTCAACTTTTTCTTTTACATTTATTATGCAGTGTCTTTTGAGCACACTACTAAGTGGTTGCAACTAATTCACGGTCACTATACATGTACTACAGTATATATAGAAAAATAAATCTGAGTTTATTTTCACTATTTTCACTGGAGGTTGATGATTTATCCGCTGACGAAGTCCAATCGAACGTAACGTGCTTACAGGGGAGGGGCTTTGTGACGTCACCCGCGTCCTTTCCATTGCCGTTTGCGGCTGTACACCGCGGCTACATGCCATGCTTTTTTTATGCTTTTAATCTTATTCCCTATACCACATGGTAGTCCTCCAGTGGATTTCCCTGTGCCTATTGTCCAGTCCAGGATTTTTTCTGTATAGTGAACTTTTTTACCCTTGGAATAAAATACAAACAGTCTACACTGAGATCGTGTTTTCTGTTGTTTTTTCATATCTGATCGGATTACTTACCACTCTGCTGGTCTTCTCTCCCATGGTGAGACCAAGCTGTTTTGACCAGTTGTTAACGCAAATGGTCCATCCCATCTGGTAAGGAAGCATTTCTCTTGTTGGTGGAGGTTACATCACTTTCGTTTGAAGAGTTTTCGCTATATCACTGGGTGTCATCTTCAGTTACTTTTATATGGACTTTCATTGCGCTGCACTTACATATTTTTTTAATTTGCTACATTTGAGGTCATGATTACCTTTTTTTGTGTTCAGCTTGCAATATTTTTAGCTTAACTGTATTATTTGTGCGCTGATTGTTGCTTTTATTGATGATTTATATTTACTTAAAAATTAGAACATAGCAGCGCGCAAGTTTTTCCCTTATAACACAGTCTGTAGTGTATGTTGATACCTCAAGAACATAAATAATAACATATTCGATTTTTCACTCCAGCAGTATATAATGAGTTTGGAAATTGTAGAGAAATGCTTAAAGGAGTTGTAAAGTAAACAATATTTTCACCTTAATGCAATCTATGCATTAAGGTGAAAAAACATCTGATGCTGCCGGCCCTCCCGAGCCCCTGTTATACTAACCTGACCCCTCGAAAGTCCCGCGCGCGGTCCCGAGTTCCTCTTCACCGCTCAGCCTGGCCGCTGATTGGCTAGAGCGGATGGATTGAGAGCAGCGCAGCCATTGGCTGGCGCTGCTGTCAATCACATCCAGTGACGCGGCACGCCGAGGGGCGGGGCCGAGTGATACAGTGAGCGCCCACAATTACTCACCACCATGCAAGCTCTCTCGCATGACTGTGGTCAGTACTTGCGGGGAGGACCAGAAACAGCCGCCGAGGGACCCAAGAAGACGTGGATCGGGGGCCACTCTGTGCAAAACAAACTGCACAGTGGAGGTAAGTATAACATGTTTGTTATTTTAAAGGAAAAACATTTTTTCCTTTACTAACCCTTTAAATAATGTATCACAATTAAACTACACCCATTAGATTTTAGATGACTAAAATGATTTTAGTTGACTAAAATGTCCTGGAGATTTAGCCGACTAAATATGACTAAAACTAAAATAATTGCAGAAGACTAAATAGGGACTAAGGGCCAGATTCAGAAAGAACTGCGGCGGCGTAACGTATCGTCTTTAAGTTACACTGCCGCAAGTTTTCCTCGTAAGTGCCTGATTCACAAAGCACTTGAGTATAAACTTGCGGCGGAGTAACGTAAAGACGTCTGGCGCAAGCCCGCCTAATTTAAATGGGGTGTGTACCATTTAAATTAGGCGCGTTCCCGCGCCGAAAGTTCTGCGCATGCTCCGTTAGGAAATTTCGTGAAATTACGGCGCCCGACGTGTTTTTTGAATGGCGACGTGCGTAACGTACTTTCGCATTCCCGGACGTCTTCCGCAAAAAAAAAAAAAATTGAAATTCGACCCTGGAACGACGGCCATACTTTAACATGGCTCGTCTAAAGTTAAGCCATGAAAAAGCAGGCCTAACTTTGCAACGGGAAAAACCGACTAGCGACAACGTAACGAACGCCGTACCTTCGTGGATCGCCATAAAAGCTCATTTGCATACCCGACCCTGGAAAACGACGCAAACTCCACCCAGCGGCGGCCGAAGTATTGCATCCTAAGATCCGACGGTGTAAGTCAATTACACCTGTCGGATCTTAGGGCTATCTATGCGTAACTGATTCTATGAATCAGCCGCATAGATAGAAACAGAGATACGACGGTGTATCAGGAGATACGCCATCGTATCTCTTCTGTGAATCTGGCCCTAAAACTAAAATGGCATTTTAGTCCCAAGACTAAAACTAAATCGAAAAATGCTGCCAAAATAAATACTGCTTGTAACATGTATCACTGTCCAATATAAAAGTGTATTTTACAATGCAAAATCTCCTGTGAGTTGGCAGCTCTCCCATTTAAAATGGTAGTCTCACATACTTTGACAGCTCTGTAACAAGCACACGTTTTAAGATTTCAAGAGTATTTGCTGCCCCCTTATGAAGGGAGGGGGCATGTTATGTCCCTGAAACATGTTGGATGGCATGCAAATCATTAAAGTTGTTGGGGATTCATTTATGAATTTGGTCTGGCCTCCTTCTGGTTTTAGCTCTTACAGAAAAAAAGAAAACCTGTACTGAGAGAAATAAATAGGCTATCATTGCTGACCTCCTTCTGTCTGTTTTAATGCTTTTTGGGTCACTAGCCAAGTATGTGCAGCAAAATAAAATAGGAGTAAAGTCAGGATTCTTGTTTTGCACACCTGTTTCAAGCCAGTGTCTCAGAACGAGTTTAAGTCAGAGATAGCTAGACATCTGACATTTTCAAAAGAAGACCAGCAATGACAACCTATATTTTTATCTCAGGAAAAGTTTATTTTAAGAGTTAAGCCTCATACACATGATCGCAATTCCATCGGACAAATCTGTGGATTTTTGTCTGAAGGGCGTTGGCCGTGAACCTGTTCTGCATACAGACGGCAGAACTTTTTCAGCCAACATACACAAAACTTTCGTGGTTTTTCAGCTCTTTAGCACCACCCTTTGGGCAACTTCTGCCAATGTTGTGCTATGGTTAGCATTGCTTCTGAGCATGCGTGTTTGTACTTTGTTTTTTTCCCGACTGACTTGTGCAAACACGATCAGATAATCCGACAAGACACATTTGTTGTCATCTTTTAAAGCATCTTATAAAACATTTGTTGTCGGAAATTCCGACAACAATTGTCCGATGGAGCATCCAAAGATCAGATTATCCGACAAAACACTTCCATCACACATTTGTTGTCAGAAAATCCGATCGTGTGGGCCTTAAAGTGGAGGTTCACCCTATAAAAAAATTCTAACACTACATCCAGCCCAGTCCTGCATATAAAATGACACTGACCTTTTTTTTTTCTTCGCTGTAGATAGCGTTTAGCCGTGGAATTCACCGCGGCTTCCGGGTAGGGAATCCCGCGGGAGTGGGCGTTCCTATTGTCATGCCAATTGATTGACATGCTAAACGACGGCGCACACAGCGCGTCACGACTTCCCAAAGGAAGCTCGGCTCGGCTCTATTCGGCGCCTACAGACAACCGAACATGTCCGCTGAAACTGGTCTGCGGACCAGTTTCAGCAGACATGTTCGGTCGTGTGTACGGGGCCTCACAAGCAAGGGTTATCCAAACTTTTTTGAAAGACATTTTGGGGATCTTTTCACTTTTCATATGTCATTTATAACATCCCACAAGTTGAAAGTAATGCCTTGTACACATGGTCAGACTTTTGACCGTGCAAAAGTCCGCCGTGAGTCCGTCAGGAGTCCGACGGAAAGAAAGAGAACAGGTTCTCTATCTAAGGTACCCTGCGCACAAGTGGATTGTCCAACAGTCAGTGTTCAATGGGAAAAGTGCAAAAAATGCAAAAAACGGTAACAGTGGCCTTGTTGCCCTTCATGGATGGGGAATATCCTGGTAGCAAAAAGGAGAGAAGGGTCTACACTGCTGGGCTCTGATGAAGAGGTCTTTGTAGCCTCGAAACGCATCAGCCGGCAGTGACACACCTTTATCCCCCCCATTTGGAGTGTGAGGGGTATCCACTACAGCGTTGTCGATAAGCCTATTATGTTGCTTTCCTTGTGAGTAGTTTTTTATTACATTTTAATTCTATTAAATTGTCAACGGTAACACACTATGCTGGTACGCCTTTTTCTTTTCTTCTCTATCTAAGATCCATCGGACTTCCAAAAAAAGTCAGATGGAGGCTAACCGCGGCCGGAATTTCCTAGAAAAAAAGCATGTCTGACTTTTTTTCTTGGAAAATCCGGCCGTGTGCACGAGGCATAATGGTTACGACTGTATCTGGCTGGCAATCATTTTGATACCTAGAGACATTCTGCAGTCTCTTGTGTTTTTTGTATGTCCTTAAAGCTTAAGACCCCCTCTCACACTGGGCCCGCAAGTGCGTTAGCGGTAAAGCCACTAGTTTTAGCACCGCTTTACTGCTGATTAAGTTGCGCTTTTCGGCCGATAGAGGGGCGCTCTTAAGGAAGGGTTAAAAATGCCCATTTTGCGGTGCTTCCGAATCGCTTTTCAGGCTCTTTGGAAGCGCTGCCCAGTCATTGCAATGGGCAGGGGTGTTTTGGGAGCACTGACTACAGCGCTTCCGAACCACCCCAAATATGCTGCTTACAGGACTTTTCCTAATCTTCTGTTACTTCCCTACCTGTCAGAGAGAGGGGGAAATCTCCCAAATAAGATTTCAACAAGTCAGATGAGATTTCACAGCCTGTACTGGAGACCGCTGATGAAAGTTGGTATCTTTACTTGCTGCTGGTAGCCCTTGGAGATGTTTGGAAAGGCAAAGAGGGTCTTCTTAGAGGGTGCCTCAACCTGCACCCCCCCCTCCCCTTCCCCAGTGTAGTGGTTTAGATCCCTGAAAATGGAAAAAACTCTTTAGACTGATGAATTCCTCAAACTACTGTGGTCATTACTTACCATCTCCACTCAAAGGTGGTCAAATCCCACCATACCTGAGGCTGTTCTAATGCCCCGTACACACGATCGGAAATTCCGACAGCAAAAGTCCGATGTGAGCTTTTTAACGTAATTTTTCGACCGTGTGTATGCTCCATTGGACTTTTGCTGTCGGAATTTCCGCCAACAAAAGATTGAGAGCTGGTTCTCAAATTTTCAGATAGAAAAAAATCCGTCTGTAGCAATTCTGACGCGCAAAATTACGACGCATGCTCCGAAACAATTCGACGCATCGAAAGCATTGAACTTGATTTTCTCAGCTTGTCGTAGTGTTGTACGTCACCGTGTTCTTGACGGACGATAGTTCAGAGAACTTTTGTGTGACCGTGTATGCAAGCCAAGCATGAGCGGAATTCCGTCGGAAAAAACATCCAAGGTTTTTCCGACGGAAAATCCGATCGTGTGAACGTGGCTTAATCGTGAGGCTTAATTTGGCCACAATGCTTGTCTTGAGTTTCTTTATTGTTTAGTGATCACTAGGCTGTGATAATATAATGTAAATACACCAGTTTATAGCCCGAATAATAACTTGGTTCCTGGCTTTACCACTGTGTTCCTTACCTACTGATTTATAGACATCGATCTGCAAGCCTTGCAGAAGATAAGATAACTTGCACACTGTCAGTGCCATGCACCAAACTATACGGCCCTCACCTAGGCCAAAAGTCAAATTAATATTTGACTAGCTCTCCATTCACTTGGTATTAGCAAATCAGCTTGTCATACAAACGTATATCTAATATAAAGCACAGAATATAGCAGATTAGTTTTAAAAATTGATACAGTAAAGCAACATTGTCTAAATCAACAATATATATTTATATATATTGTGTAGGGGTTTGGCTTGAAGTGGTCATTTTAATCACCTAACTAGGGATGAGCCGAACACCCCCTGTTCGGTTCGCACCAGAACCTGCAAACAGACCAAAAGTTTGTGTGAACTTTAGAACCCCATTAAAGTCTATGGGACTCGAACGTTTGAAATCTAAAGTGCTAATTTTAAAGGCTAATATGCAAGTTATTGTCCTAAAAAGTGTTTGGGGACCGGGTCCTGCCCCTGGGGACATGTATCAATGCAAAAAGTTTTAAAAACTGATTTTTTTTCGGGAGCAGTGATTTTAAATGACTTTTTATCCTTCAGGAATGACACTTTGTGCAGGAACAGTTCTAAGCACGGGAAACAAGCGCTACTTTACAGGCATACTATACACCCCCCCCCCCCCAGGTACGAAATTTTAAGGAATATTTCACTTTTATTGTTTCACTTTAAGCATTATTAAAATCACTGCTCCCGAAAAATCGGCTGTTTTTTCAAAACTTTTTTGCATTGATACATGTCCCCTGGGGCAGGACCCAGGTCTCCAATAACTTGCATATAAGCCATTAAAATTAGCACTTTAGATTTCTCCCATAGACTTTTCCAGGGTGTTCTGCGGCTTTTCAAATTTGCCGCGAACACCCCAAATTTTTTTCTGTACGGCGAACAGGCAATGTTCGAGTCGAACATGAGTTTGTCTCGAACTCGAAGCTCATCCCTACACCTAACTGTTCAACATTTTTTATAAATCGCAGCCATCGTCTTATTATGTTTCAAAAAGCAATTTCTGCATATATATAGAATCCTGTATATCAGTCATCACAATTTAGCACTGCGTACAACCTACAAGCAACTAGGGGGACCCCATTTCAAGGAACCCCATGCCCTCAGGACTTATGTCAAGCAGAACCGATCTGACTTGTGCAACTTTTAATCTTACCAATGCCGCTTATGAATGCTGTGTAAAGATTATAAAAAGGCTTTACGATCATAAAAAATGTGGCGGCCTTTGATTGTAAGCAGACCCCCCACATGTGTACAATCAAATAAATTTGATTTGAAACTGCCCACAGACGTTGGTTACTGCTAGTCATTTTTCTTGCCCCCCTAAACAAAATGGTGCCGCTAAGTCGGGTGGATTGAAGCTTGAACTTCCAGACCTCCGTACGAACTTGAACTCTACAAATAAGAGGCGCCTCGGCAGGGGTCAAGTCCTGGGGAAAAAAGTGTGGGAACTCCCACCCAAGATCCACTCTCCCACCAAAAAAGAAAAATGATACACTCATATGCATAATTACTAAACCGCATGTTTTTTTTTGTTTTTTTTCGATCCACTGTACCTTAGTAATCCTTTATGTTACTGGCCGCTTCCTGTATATGGATTCATCGGGTAGTGTTCCGGTATTCTGTCACTTCTTCGATGCCTGCGGCATCGAGGAAGTGACAATACCTGCACACTACCTGATGAATCTATATACAGGAAGCGGCAGTAACATAAAGGATTACTAAGGTTCGCCTGCCCCTGGCGGTGACTCGAGCTGGGCATCGCAGCCTAGTGAAGGATTGGCTCGGGCGGCTCGGCTGCTCTCGGCTGCTCTAGTCCTGCAAAGGGAACTGCGTTCCTGCTATGAAAAAAGTGCAGGGACTCCGTTCCCACGCGTTCCCACAGGACTTGAGCCCTGCGCCTCTTGAGTATTTTATCACTATTATGTTTGGAGACTTCTGTGGTAGGGCAGGCAGGTTTGGAACCTCAAGTCTATACACCATTCAAGAACCTCTGTGAGTAGTTATATGTTTTATGTTTATCTGTCTATGTTTTGGATTAACATCTAACTAACCTTCTTGAATGTGTGGGCTCCCAGAAGTAGCTACCATTAGGGTTGCTTTACAAGGCTTCGGCTTCAAGAAGATCAAGGTATATTGCCTTAAAGAAGAAGGACTGTACTTCTCCTGTGGGTGACATAAGTGCAGTTCGTTCTGCATTCTTGTGACCCATTTTCAGCAGACAGCGGGCCGAAGCTGACGTCACAGATCCGGTCCAGGCTGGGGAAAGATCTTGACAATAAAGTCAAGATATTCACCCACAATCCTGTACCGGTACCTGTCTCAGCCTCTCAGTGAGCTGCTGAGAGCCTGAGATGGCCACTCCCCCCCCTCCACAGCTCAGTGCTCCAGTGAACTCGGGGGTCAGAGCAGAGAGACACTGACTGGCAGTGACCAGCTCTCTGCTCACGGAGCTCTAAGAACTGAGTAATCAGCAGTGTTTGATCGCTCGGTTCTCAGTCTTAGAGCTGGTGGGGGACAAATACAGCATCAGACTGATGCTGCATCCACCTAGATAGGTATGGTTTTGAAGAAAAAAAAAATGAACGGCTGATACATCCACCTAGGCATATGAATGTTGTAGCAGAGTGACCCTGTGTTCATTGGTAAAATGGTGGTTAATGCCAAATTTTGAGAGTAGCAAGCACATTGATGGTTCAGGTATGTGCTGGCTTTATAATAGAGCCAGAGTTGGAGCTCAGGGCCCCACCATCCTGAGAGAGGTTAGTGTTCCTAAAGGGAGCCATGTGAGTTGCTCCAATGCATCAAGGTGTTTAGGTTGGGGCCGAGGAAGGCTCAAGCCTCAGAGGAAGTCTATGTGGAACGGGAGCAGCCAAGAAGCTGCAGAGAAAGTCTAGGAGGGACAATGAGGAGCTGCAAGGAAAGATGCAGAGCTAAAGATTAGTATCTGTGCATAACTCTTGGATGTGTTTGATTGTCAGGAAGACTAAAACGTGTTTGATGGTCAGAAAGACACTGAACAGGTAAAGCTGCCACAAGAAAGCCTGGAGGCTGAATGCTATGGCCGGGATTCACATACATCGGCGCATATTTATGCCGCCGTAGCGTATCTCTTTTACGCTATGCCGGTGCAGCGCACAGATGCAAGCACAGTATTCACAAAGCACTGGCCCCCAGTCGCTCTCAAATCTACACTGGGTTTCCTCAGCGTAAGCCAGCGTAGGTGGAAGTGGGCGTGAGCCATGCTAATGAGGCATGACCCCATGTAAATGAAGGACTGAGCGTCATAAAGTTACGAATAACGTACGGCGCATGCGCCGTCCCGTGGACGCATCCCAGTGCGCATGCTCAGAATCACATCGAAACAGCTGCCTAAGATACGTCGAATCACTGCCGACGACGTGAACGTAACCAACGCCTAGCCCTATTCACGTACTGCGTAAATGACGTAAAATACGACGGCTGTGTTCCCTGGTCCATACCTTTGCATGAGTTGCACCTCCTATATGGGGAAAAACTTTACGCCGGACGTACGACTTACGCAAACCGCGTATATTATGCGCCGGGCGCAACTACGTTCGTGAATCGGCGTATCTCCCTCATTTGCATATGTGCATTGAAAATCAATGGGAGCGGAAAATGCGCCCAGCGTAAATATGCGCCCACGATACGACGGCGTAGGCAAGATACGTCGGTCATAGGAAGCCTATTTTTTTTTCACAAGAAAAATAAGCCTATTTTTAGGCGTATCTCAGATTGTGGGCATGGCGCACAGATACAACGGCGCATAGATAGACTTACGCGGCGTATCTCGAGATACGTTGGCGTAAGTGCTTTGTGAATCCGGGCCTATGTGTTTGCAGTAATGGTGAAAACCTCCTGCGTTGGAAGAGCTATCTGTATGAATTTGCTTTTAAATAATAGTGGGCTGCAATGCCCTAAAATACCGTTTTGGACTGGCGCAACTTATTGTAAACGCACCTACTGCTTTAGTTTAATCACCTCAATCTTACAATCTGGTGTAAATTGGATGTGGTAAGTGTTTGCGCCCGTGTTAAGTTGGACATGCTTACTAACACATTGCCATACGGGAAGAGATAGTAGAAACTGTTGTAAGTTTTGAGAAGACCCTGCGGTTTGGCACTTAGCCAGGTAAAGTGCATTTTTAGTTACCTGTTTCAAGTGTGAAAGGAACGCTATTTTTCAAACTACTTCTGTGATTATAAGTTGCAAGAAACTGTCTGATTGCTAAATGACCTGGTGATTTAATAGGTTAGCAGCGTGCCAGGCTGGTACATGTAGTTCCACTGGCGGATAGAGTAGTGATTTCTAGGGTAAAAGTGAGAGACAAATTCACTTACTAGTCTTTCTTCTCTTTTTTTTCTCCATAGGCTGTACTGAGTTGCCGTCTCTATCTCTGTCTAAAAACGACACGGCCTCTTGTAGGTTGGTAAGATAAGAAAAATGCAAAAATGAATGTGGTGACTGATAAATTCCTTACTTAAAGCGGAGCTCCACCCTAAAGTGGAACTTCCGCTCATCGGATTCCTCCCCCCCTCCGGTGCCACAATTGGCACCTTTCGAGGGAAGGGGGGACAGGATACCTGTCTTTCACAGGTATCCTATCCCACTTCCGGGAGACTGGCCGCGGCCGTGACGTGGCAGTGACGTCACTGTGGGGCTCCCTTCTCCTCCTCCCCTGGCCGCCGGGCTAATAGGAGAGAGGAGCGGGGCCTCGCGCATGCTCAGTAGGGTTCCCGGCGGGAACCCTACTGCTGACATCGAGGGACAGCAGGACAGGTAAGTGTCCATTTATTAAAAGCCAGCAGCTGCAGTATGTGTAGCTGCTGGCTTTTCATTTTTTTTTTCCCCCCCGGACCTCTTCTTTAAGCACTTCTCCTTATAGCTGACAATTTTATTAAAGCAGAGTTCCACCCAGGGCCGCCATCAGGAATTATGGGGCCCCTTACACAGCTTCAGGCATGGGCCCTCCTGGAGCAGAGAACTGGGGTCAGGGGGGGGGTGCTGCCGCCTGAAATTGAGAAGCGGGGGGGGGGGGGCGTGCCACGAATTGAGAAGCGGGGGGGGCCCTCTACAAAAAAAGAGAAGAAATAAAGAAAAATATATGTAAAAAAAGGGGGGTAGCCATCCGGGTCCCTGGGGACCTCTGGGCCCTTTAATTAAGAGAAATAAAAAAATATATATTTATTTCTTTTTAAAAAGGGGGGGGGTGCCATCTGGGGACCTCTGGGCCCTTTAATAAAATATATATATATATATATATATATATATATACTAGGGTTGTCCAGATACCGATACTAGTATCGGTATCGGGACCGATACCGAGTATTTGCGGGAGTACTCGTACTCGCGCAAATGCTCCCGATACCTAAATAGAATACTTTTTTTGTATTTATCAACATGTTCTATGAAAATTCTTTGAGTTTTTTACTACTGCGTGACAAGCAAATAAAACATTTTTATTCATTTTTACTCATTTTTATTCTTTTATAATGTCTTGAGTTAGAGTTCTTCATAATTCTAAAGAAAATATCCTTAGTCTGTATTGTGGTTTGAAAACTGTCACATGACATTTAAAAAAAGTATCGGTATTCGGTATCGGCGACTACATGAAAAAAAGTATCGGTACTTGTACTCGGTCCTAAAAAAGTGGTATCGGGACAACCCTAATATATACACAAATTATAATTTTTTTTATAAAAAGAAATTATAAAAAAAGGGGGGTTGTCATCCGGAACCTTTGGGCCCTTTAATAATGATAATAAAAAAAAGAAACCTCTGGGCCCTTTAATAAAAAAAAAATAAAAAAAAATATTTAAACAAAAATAAACATTTATAAAAAAAAAGGGGGGGGTTTGCCACATGGGGCCCTGGGGACCTCTGAGCCCTTTAATAATAAAAAAAAATATATATATATATATATATATATATATATAAAGAAATAAAAAGAAAAAAAAAAGAAAAATAATATAATTTTATTTTAAAAAAATTTATAAAAAAAAGGGGGTTGCCATCCGGGGCCCTGGGGACCTCCGGACCCCTTACAGGTGTACTGCCTGTACCCCCCTGATGGCGGCCCTGGTTCCACCCATATAAAAGTCAACGGCTACAAAAAGTGTAGCTGCTGACTTTTAATAATCGGACACTTACCTGTCCCACGGTCCAGAGATGCGGGTGTACCAAGTCCCGCTCTTCTCCCTCTCCTCGGTGCCGGCATTGTGACTGTGGGCGCCCAGCTGTGGCTTCACAGCCTGGCACACACTGCGCATGCGCGAGCCACACTACATGCTGCGTTTGGCAGGGCAATCTTCTGGGACCTGTGACCTGTTCCAGAAGATTGCAGAGAGGGAGGGGTGAAAGGTGTACTTCCTTCTGGCACCGCAGAGCCCCGGGAGGAAGTGGGAGCTGGTTAGCCCTTACAAGAGGGTATGCGCTCCCCCCCCCCAAAAAAATGACATGCCAAATGTGGCATGTCAGGGGGTCACCGTCACTTAAAGTGGAAATTCCATTTTTGGGTGGAACTCCACTTTAGGTCATTGATCAGCAGACAGATTCCTGGGAACATTTTAAATATAAACGTCTGCAGTGGGCTAAGTGATGTATTAGGCCCCATTCACACCTGAGCGATTTTCAGCTTGAAGCTTGTAGCTCTTAGAAGTTCAACAAGCCAAATCCTATTAATTTCAATGGCCCCTGTTCACATATGAGCATTCTGTCGTCTGACGCAAAATGTTTGTCGCTCAAGAAAGTACATGAGCTTCTTTTTGGCAGATTACAAGTTTTTTTGGCCCCATAGACTTCTATAGAAACGCCTGAAAACACATGACTTAAGCGTTTTATGAGTGTTTGGTCGCAAGATTTCTGATCAAACAGCAGATCTCTACCTTTAATTTCCTCCCCCTAGTGCTTATTTTTATTTGAGTAAGAGAATGGGTCATAGGGTGCCCACGTGTCCCGGATTGCCAGGGATTGTCCCGCAATTTGCATTTGTGTCCCGTGTCCTGGGCACCTTCATTCCAGGACAATATAGTGTCCCGGAATGAAATGAGGACACACAGCCACCCTAATAGACAATTGCCAAACTGCTTGCTAGGGTCGCCCCACCTGGCATCCAGCAACCAGTGACGTCACATTCGCAGAGTCTCAGAGCGAGGCAGAGAGGATTAAGGCCTTTACCCAGTGCTGCCCTGCTCTCCCAGTCCACCCACCTCCTCTCCTTCTCCGACCGCGGCAGCAGCACCTCCAGACTCCTTGAGGCTTCAGTGACCTCCCGGCCAGGGGTCAAGTCCTGGGGAAAAAAGTGTGGGAACTCCCACCCAAGATCCACTCCCCCACCAAAAAAAAAAAATGATAGGCTCATATGCATAATTACTAAACTGCATGTTTTTTTTTATTTTTTAAGCAAGTTCTTTCTAAATCCCGCGATAACTCACTGCAGACCTCCGCAATGTCTCCTGGTAACAATGACAAAAGCTCCCAGGAGACATTGCGGCATCGAGGAAGTGACGGAATACCCGCACACTACCCGATGAATCCATATACAGGAAGCGGCCAGTAACATAAAGGATTACTAAGGTTCGCCTGCCCATGACAGTGACTCAAGCTGGGCATCGCTGCTTAGTGAAGGATTGGCTCGGTCGGCTCGGCTGCTCTAGTCCTGCAAAGGGAACTGAGTTCCTGCTGTGAAAAAAGTGCAGGAACTCCGTTCCCAAGCGTTCCCGTAGGACTTGAGCCCTGCTCCCGGCAGGTGGCGGCATTCTGTAGTGCTGGCTGGCTTGGATCCATGGTTTGACTGCCCGTCCCGACTCCCACAGTGCACTGCCCGACTTCTCCTCCTCCCGCCTGCGGCCCGAGCCGCCCGACTGCCTGGGGGGGGGGGGACCAACCTGGACCAGGGAAAAAAGACTGGCACTCAACCGCCCACCACACCAGTCCAGATTAGAAGGTGAGCAAAGGGAACCTGATTGGAGCAGGTCAGGTGACAAGGTGGGGCACTGGGGCTGGGGACAGTACAGTAATAAATAAGGCTTTCAAAGTGGGGCCCTGCCCTGGGGGGGGGGGGGGGCAATAACAAATGAAGCTGACAAGTGGGGGATATAAAAAATGTAAAAAATGTATACCACCTGTCTAAACTGGTGACCACTGTTTTCCAAAAATTGGCAAAATGGTGTCCAGTGGTGAGATGAGTGTAGCTTTGTGACATGGTGACATTATCCTGCTGGAAGGAGCCATCAGAAGATGGGGACACTGTAGTCATAAAGGGATGGACATGATCAGCAACAATACTCAGGTAGGACGTGGTGTATAAACGATGCTCAATTGGTACTTAGGGGGTCCAAAGTGTGCCAAGAAAATATCCCCCGCACCATTACACCACCACCAGTCTGAACCATTCATACAAGGCAGGATGGATCCATGAGTTCATGATTTTTATTGCAAATTTTGACCCTACCATCTGAATGTTACAGACTCATCAGACCAGGCAACGTTTTTCCGATCTTCTATTGTCCAATTTTGGTGAGCCTGTGCGAATTGTAGCCTCAGTTTCCTGTTCTTAGCTGGCGGGAGTGGCACCCGGTGTGGTCTTCTGCTGCTGTAGCCCATCTGCTTCAAGGTTCGATCTGTTGTGTGTTCAGAGATGGTATTTTGCATTCCTTGGTTGTAACAAGTGGTTATTTGAGTTACTTTTGCCTTTCTATCTGTCTGCCCATTCTTCTCTGACCTCTGACATCAACAAGGCATTGTCCTCCACACAACCACCGCTCACTGGATATTTTCTCTTTTTCGAGCCATTGAGAGATGGTTGTGCGTAAAAATCCCAGTAGATCAGCAGTTTTTGAAATGCTCAGACCAGCCCGTCTGGGACCAACAACCATACCACATTCAAAATCACTTATTTTTTTTATGTCACAATGTAGAGTATAAGATTTCCTATCATCTGTGCCCAGTCTTGCCACACAGAGTTAATCCAGCTCTGAGCAATCCTCTTTTATTGTTCAATGAAATAAAACGTACTTACAGAGAAAAACCTTAGTCCGTTCCGCCCCCTTGCTGTGAAAAATCATGAACTCATGGATCCATCCTGCCTTGTATGAATGGTTCAGGCTGGTGGTGGGGGTGTAATGGTGCGGGTGATATTTTCTTGGCACACTTTGGGCCCCTTAGTACCAATTGAGCATTGTTTATACGCCACGGCCTACCTGAGTATTGTTGCTGACCATGTCCATCCCTTTATGACTACAGTGTACCCATCTTCTGATGGCGCCTTCCAGCAGGATAATGCACCATGTCACAAAGCTCCAATCATCTCACCACTGGACAATGAGGTCACTGCACTCCAATGGCCTCCACAGTCACCAGATCTCATCCAATAGAGCACCTTTGGGATGTGGTGGAACAGGAGATTATTTTACATTTGAGATTTGCTCCTTCTGTCTCTTCTCTGTAAGAGCAGATCAAGCTGCACTGAACATGACATGAGAGCTCAAAAGTTTTGGCTTATTTGGGAAGTTCTGTGTTCAGAACCTTGACATATCTTAAACTCCATTAAATTAAGTATACTGGAGTTCAGAGGTGCCAATGTTTTAGAATCTTATGGATTAACTTTGAAATGTTTTATTTCCATCATAAGAGATTGTGTTTAACATCAGTTTGCTTACTAAGCATATAGTCAATTTATCTGGGCATTTTAGCTAAACGAGGTCTTATCTCTGTCCACCAGAGGTTACTTTATGCAAGTAATATATAAGCCCTAATCTTAAGGAAATATTAACCCTTGGATTGAATGCTTATCCTATATGAAAGAAAAAATAACGTTTTATGTTAATATAATTTAACAAAGGAAGTCCTGTTTTATAAGATAATTAAAAGAGAAGTATGGGATTTTTTTTTCTCTGGGGGATCATACTTACCTAGGTGTCCCTCGCCAGCTTGAAAAATGAGGGATCAAACACAGCCGATCGCTCAGTTCTCAGAGCTCCCTGAGCAGAGAGCCGTTGACTGTCAGGCTCGATTTACACCTATGCATGTTGCTTTTGAGCGTTTTTGCGGTGCTTGCTGCGTTTTTTGATGTGCGTTTTTACCGCGATTTGCGTTTTTTTTTTTTTTAGCCAGTAATTTTAATTGTTTTACATTTCCTTTAACAACCAGCTATAAACAGGTAAAAAAAAAACGCAAATCGCGGCAAAATCGCGGCACTTGCGTTTTTGATGCAGGTCCATTGAATTCTATTGCATGCAAAACGCTGTTTTTTGCAGGAAAAAAAGTCCCTGACCCTTTCCAAAAATGCAGAGGCACAAAAAAGCATTGATGTGAACACGTTCCATAGGAACTCATGTTAAAAAAAATTCCCTGCATTTCTGCAAAATGCATAAAAAAAAACATTAGTGTGAATGCAGCCTCAATCACCGGCTCTCTGCTCTGCCCCCCCCCCCCCCCACGCTCACTGGAGTGTTGGGCTGTGGAGGGGGTGGGAGCAGCCAGGGGTGGATTTATTCCAACCCTACATTTGAAGTTCAGGTGTGCTATCTATCTCTTTTTTCTTTTATGTATATACCGTATATATATATAAAAGTATTGGGATGCTTGGCTTCACATGCACATGAACTTTAATGGCGTCCCAGTCTTAGTCCATCTGGAAGAACGGTCAAACATTCCCATAGACACACTCCTAAACCTTGTGGGCAGCCTTCCCAGAAGAGTTGAAGCTGTTAGGCTCCATTCACACTAATGCGTTTTTTGGTGCATTTTGCAGAAAAGCAGGGAAATTTTTTAACATGGGTTCCTATGGAACATGTTCACATCAATGCTTTTTTGTGCCTCTGCGTTTTTGGAAAGGGTCGGTGACTTTTTCCCCCGCAAGTACCGCGTTTTTACCGCGATTTTGCAGCGATTTGTGTTTTTTGTTTTTTTAACCTGTTTATAGCTGGTTGTTAAAGGAAATGTAAAAAAAAAATTATTGATGGCTAAAAAAAACGCATGTGCCGTCCGTGGACATATCCCAGTGTGCATTGCTCCAAAGTACGCCGCAAGGACGTATTGGTTTCGACGTGAACATAAATTACGTCCAGCCCCATTCACGGACGACTTACGCAAACGACGTAAAATTTTCAAATTTCGACGCGGGAACGACGGCCATACTTAACATTGACTAGGCCAGCTATTTGTTTGACTAACTTTATGCCGGAAAACGACTTACGTAAACGGCATATCTTTACTGCTACGGGCAAGCGTACGTTGGTGAATCGGCGTATCTCGCTGATTTACGCATTCTAGGCGTAAATCAGCGTTAACGCCCCTAGCGGCCGACGGAACTAGACAGCTAAGATACGACAGCGCAGGCCATCGTATCTTAGCTAGGTTTAAGTGTATCTCAGTTTGAGAATACACTTAAACATACGACGGCTTAGATTCCGAGTTACGCCGGCGTATCTACTGATACGCCGGCGTAACTCTTTGTGAATCTAGCTAATAGAGTTTTATTTAAAGGGGAAGTCCAGCCTGAGCTCGTTTGGCTGGGCTTCTCCTATGGGTCACAGGAGTGCAATTTGTTTTGCACTCCTGTGACCCATTTTCAGCAGAGAGCAGGCTGAAGTACACTCATTACTGACGTCACAGGAATCAGTCCAGGCACTGAGTCATCGTGACAATAATGATGCCCATGATGCAAGGCCGCTGAGAGCCTGAGACGGACGCTCCCCGCCCTCCACAGCTCAGAGCTCCAGTGAGCATGGAGGAGCAGAGCAGGAGAGCTGATGATTGACAGTCAGCAGCTCTCTACTCAGGGATCTGTGAGAACCGACTCTGTGTTCGATCGCACAGTTCTCAGTGCAGAGGCGCCAGGGGACAGATGCAGCATCCACCTACTGTAGGTAAGTATGAATGGAGCATACAAATACTGCAGCTGCTGACTTTTAATATTAGGACGCTTGTCTGTCCTGGACGCCCGCAATGTCGATCAGTCCCTCGGCTCTCGGTGTTGCAGTCGCCATCTTCAGTAAGGGAATGAGTGCTGCTTCACTTCTACTCCTGTGCCAGCTTCACTAATGACACTTGGGTCTAGGGTCATCCTATGTCCCTTTTGGGCATAGGATGACTGAGAAATTATAATTCATGTATTACAGGATATCTTGACATATTACAGGTGGTTTATTTTGACCTCAACAGGTCAATAGAGTGTAATTCATTCAATGTGTAACATAGACTGTTGAGATGCTAATTAAGTCCACCTGGCTGTAGTGGTGGGGCTTGCTGTGATTGCATTCTGTTGTCCATTGTGCTAATTACATCTGCTTCTAAGATCTTTCATTGTGTATGCTAATGACACTGTTTTGTGTGAAGATACCATTGATAATAGATGTGGAATGTGACTTGTCAGCTGTAGTAATTAACTCCTCTAGATTCGGTGCCAGAAAATCTGACCTTTCAGGGGTAGGGAATTAGCATGTCAATTATGTTTAGTAAAGGAATGTGTTTTGTGTAACAGGTGAGGATAACTTGTCGCAGAGCCAGACCATCTGGGTAATGAGTAGTAATTAACACACCTGAATGTCATTGTCTAAAAGAATGTGTAAAGTGGTGGGTGGAGTTGAGTCATTGTCCACTCTTAGGCCCCGTACACACGGTCGGACAAAAGCGATGAGAATGGACCGAGGTTCAGTTTCATCGGTCCAAACCGACCGTGTGTATAGGCCATCGGTCTGTTTTCCTTCGGTCCAAAATTGTAAAACATGCTTCAAAATCGAACCGATGGACCGCTGCCCCATCAGACCAAACCGATGGTTAGTACAGAAAAGCATCGGTTCAAAACCTGCGCATGCTCAGAATCAGGTCGACGCATGCTTGGAAGCATTGAACTTAGTTTTATTCAGCACGTCGTGTGTTTGACGTCACCGCGTTCTGACCTGATCGGCTTTTGGAACGATGGTGTGTACGCACATCAGACCATCAGGCCACTTCAGCGGTGAACCGATGGAAATGGCCCGTCGGACCATTCTCATCGTTTTGGAACGACCGTGTGTACGGGGCCTTAGTTTCAACTGTATATAACAAGCTGAGTGTACCATTAAAGTATTAATTTGTTTGACCAGAGACAGAGCTGTGTGTGTCTCGTCCTTCTGGGGAATTCTGATGGATCGTGTCTGCTGGATTGTTGGAGTGTCGGATAAGCTGTCTTGGGTTGGTGGAATGGAATATCGTAAACGGTGTTAACCCCTGACCGTTACAGTTCCCTACTGCGCATGCGCCATCCCACTTGTCCCTGTGTATCTCCCAGAAGACAGTGCAGGGGACGGAGTAGGCAGCAGATGTAGCGTAGGTCACCGCGGTGATCTATGCTAGGAAATGGGAGAAAATACCTGGATTACACAGGTATCTGCTCCCTCCTCCCCCCTGAAAGGTGCCAAATGTGACACTGGAGGGGGGAAAGATTTAAAAAAGCGGAAGTTCCATTTTTGGGTGGAACTCTGCTTTAAGTAAATCAACACATATTGCCGTTGCTACATTTGGTCTGGGTATCTAGGTTTTTAATGACTTTTGGTCATGAAAGGGGTAAGCAACACCTATAATGCCAAATAAACACCCTGTGATAAAAAATAAAATATAGGTTTGGTTACATGATGGTAAAAAATATTTTTGTACAATTATTGACAAATATGCTGAATATAATGTAATACTTGGGACATATTATATGTTTAGTAAAGTACACGTTTGAACTTATAATGTCTGTTAATGGAAATGGATGCGGCTTGTTCGTAGAAGAAAATTATAACATTGAAGTCTTTGAAAGCCTCTCTGCTTTGCTGCATGGTGACTTTGTGCACTAGAATTGCAGCAATAAAAAGAGCCTGCAGTGGTTTTCTACAAAGTGCGTGAAGAGCCATTAAAGAAAGTTTCGGCATCATTCATTCAAATGATTTTACCCTAACTTTAGGAGACTTCCTGGAGACATTAAATGGGCCCTTGACTAGACATTTTATACGCCTCCATTTTAATAATGCCATGCAAATCTTCCAAGCGTTACTAACACCACATGTGTCAGAAGTCATAATACATTTGTTGTGGGTGGTAAGAATTTAAGTTAACTGGAATGTGTTTAACCTCTTCCATACCGGGCATTTTCATCCCCTTCCTGCCCAGACCAATTTTTCGTTTGTGTCATGCAACACTGTACCCAAATGAAATCTTTATGGGTTTTTTAACCCACAAATAGAGCTTTCTTTTGGTGGTATTTGATCACCTCTGAGGTTTTTATTATTTGTGCTATAAACAAAAGAAGAGCGACAATTTTGAAAAAAACACAATCATTTTTACTTTTTGATTTAATAAATATCAAAAAATTTTCCTCAGTTTAGGCCGATACATATTTTTCTACATATTTTTGGTAAAAAAAACGCAATAAGCGTATATTTATTGGTTTGCGTAAAAGTTATAGGCCTGGATTCACGTAACACTTACGCCAATGTATCTATAGATACGCCACGTAAGTGTCAATGTGCACCGTGCCCATAGAACTAGATACGCCTGAAAATAGGCTTCCTCCGACCGATGTAGCCACGCCCTGTTGAAGTCGGATGTGATGAAACGCGTCAGGGCGTGGCTACGACGGCGTATCCAGGAACTGTTAGGAGTGCGCTCCACGACTGAACCATCGCAACCAGGACAGGCATCTCCAGCAGCGTGCATTGAGCACAAGCGCGACCCCCTGTGTAGTCACACTCGTTTATGCTCTTTTACAGTTGTTTTATTGTACGTAGATAGGAAGCGGGGGTGTTGATAAACGGGTTCTTTTTTACATTAAAGTGGAATTACACTATATTGGTGCTTTTGTTTTTTATGATCCGTGAGTTGGAATTAAAACCTTTGCTGTTTCTGGAATGATGTTGGAGGTCTGATCAGGAGGATCTATTTATAAGGCCTCGTACACACGACCGAGTTTCTCGGCAAAAACCAGCATGAAACTTGCTGGGAGATATTTTTTTGCCGAGGAAACCGGTCGTGTGTACATTTTCGTCGAGGAAACTGTCGAGAAACTCGACGAGCCAAAAAGAGAACGGGTTCTCTATTTCCTTGACGGGAATGGAGAAAATTGGGAACTCGACGAGCAAAACGATGTGTTTCGTCGTGTGTACGAGGCCTTAAGGCTCTGTTTTACCTGCTATCTGGTGAGTGTAAAACCCCAGAGGGGAAGTGTGCCTCACTTTTGCGTGGTGAAGATTGGTAGTCGATGGAGGGTGTATTACCATTACTTGAAGCACTTCTTATACTTCTCTGAACTGTGCCTTACTTACTTACCTGTGGACTTTTCCAATATTTATTATACACTGGACTTTATCCATCTTAGCGCTGTTTTATCATTTTATAACCACTTTTAGGCTATATGTTTTTGATACAATTTTATATCACATGGGATGCCCAGGCCCAGATTTACTCCCTTTGCCACCCCAAGGCTGGGTCCTTCAATGCCGCCCCCGCAGTACAGGGGGGACATTATCCGCCGGGGGAGGGGGGGTGCTGCTGCTGAAAATTGCATTGAGAAGCGGGGGGGGGGGGAGTTCTCTCCTCTCACCATCCGTGACATGACAGGGGGGAGCTCCCGAAATGAGAGTGAAAGTGGTGAAAGTGTCCTCTCCTCTCAGCCACAGTGCCGCCCCTGCACCCACTGCCGCCCCGAGGCCTGGCCTTGTCTGGAATCCGGCCCTGGGGATGCCATCAGTTTATGCAACACTGAAGATGTAGGTTTTATATACAATTGTATTATTACTATTAATATTATTATTATTATAATTATTACTAATAAAAGCAACAATAAAAAAGACAAAACAATAGTGCATTATAAGTATTATTATTATTTTGTAGTAAATGTAGTATATTACTTCTATTATTACTACTACTACTACTACTACTACTGTTAAAAATAATCATAATATAATTAGTAGATATTAATTCATATATATTGATAATAATAATATACTGCTTTTTCTGTCTAAATTACTATTAATATTATTATTAATTCATTATTAATAATTACTAATTATAACATACTATTATTATTATTACTTTGTATGTAGTGCAGTACTACAACTATTACTACTAATAAGAAAAAGTTTGGTAGTCATTTAATAATAACATATTAATGATGGTGATAATAATAATAATAATAATAATAATAATAATAATAATAATAATAATAATAATAATAATATTGACAATATTAATGAGAAGAATACACCATTACAATTTATTATTATTATTATTATTATTATTATTATTATTATTATTATTATTATTAATAATAATAAATTGTAATGGTATATTCTTCTCATTAATATTGTCAATATTATTATTATTATTATTATTATTATTATTATTATTATTTATTATTATTATCATCATCACCATCATTAATATATTATTAATAAATTACTACTAACCTTTTATTAGTAGTAGTTGTAGTATTATACTACTACTACTTCTAATAATAATAATAATAATAATAATAATAATAATAATAATAATAATAAAATACATTGTAATGGTATATTCTTCTCATTAATATTATCAATATTATTATCATCATCATCATCATCATCATCACCATCATTAATATATTATTAATAAATGACTACTAACCTTTTATTAGTAGTAGTTGTAGTATTATACTACTACTACTACATTGTAATAGTATATTCTTCCTCTCATTAATAGTATCAATATTATTATGATTATTATTATTTTTATTATCAGTAGTAGTAGTATATTAGTAGTAGTAGTACTGGTGGTATTTATACAATATAAATGTATTTTCCTAAAAACTATTGCTCTATTTTTTTTATTTGTGTGTTTGTGTGATATTTACATGAAATAAAGTTAAATTTTATTGCTGTTTTATAAAAATATTATTAAATAACATACACTCAGCTTACAGGTTTAATGAGAGTGTAATATGTCTGCTTAATATACTGTGTTGAACAATGGTGCTGATTAAATAATTAAGTTCTATTATTTCAAGCTATTCATTAACCAAACTTTCCGAAAATAAATTTGTATTTGTTTCAAAATTCCCTTAAACCAGACTTGGCATTTGCTGTGAACAAAGGCCGCAGTAAAAAAAAACACTCTCCTCCAGTAAATTGGCCTCAATGTCTTCATCATTTTATACTTTTTGAAAAAAAGAAAATGAATTGTCCTCACCTGCGTCTCTTCAAACTAAGTTCTTCATGAGTCTCTGCTTTCTCTTCATGAGCATATGGGTATTAGAGCTTTTGATCTAGTTAATATTTTCTTACTCAAGAGCTTACTCAACCCAGATCACGATTGATCAATACCTTGCTGAGGGGCCGACACGGAGTGGGTTGTGAAAGAGACTCAGCGCTGAGCCCAGAAGGATGGAACTATTTCTGCATGATGTTCACAAATCATACAAAGGTCACTAACACTCTAATAACATTCACCGTCATAAAAAGGTGAGAGCATTGAGCAGGTGTGTAATGTATGGTAGTCACTATCTGCTGCTTATCAATGTTACAGGCAGAGTACGTTGTCATGTGATGATCCATGATATGGTGACCTCATGCTTAAGTGGAAATCCAGACACAATTAGACCTTTAGACATTAGATCCACTTAAAATATAGGGAGAAAAAACACAAAGCCAGTTTTCTAGTCCATACGTTTTATTAAACCTTAATGCAGGGCTCGACAAATCCCGGTCGCCAGGTCGCCATGGCGACTAGAAATAGCATCCTGGCGACTTGGCTTGGAAGCTGGCGCCATCTGGTGGTGAGCCGTTGGTATTACAAGTTATTACCACCAGATGTGTGAGCTGGCGCCATCTGTTAGTGCCCGTTGGTATTACAAGTTAAGCGTTACAAGTTAAACAGCAATTCTAATGTCATTTTTCACTATTTTCACTGCCATCTTCTTCCCTCTAATTAGAACCCCCAAAAATTATATATATATTTTATCCTAACACCCTAGAGAATAAAATGGCGATCGTTGCAATACTTTCTGTCATGCCGTATTTGCACAGCGGTCTTACAAGCGCACTTTTTTGGGGAAAAGATTACACTTTTTTTAATTAAAAAAGTAAGACAACAGTAAAGTTATCCCCATTTTTTTTTATATTATGAAAGATAATGTTACGCCGAGTAAATTCGAACCCAACATGTCACGCTTCAAAATTGCGTCTGCTCGTGGAATGCCGACAAACTTTTACCCTTTAAAATCTTCATAGGCGATGTTTAAAAAAACAGGTTTACAGGTTGCATCTTTTGAGTTACAGAGGAGGTCTAGGGCTAGAATTATTGCTCTCGCTCTACCAATCGCGGCGATACCTCACATGTGTGGTTTGAACACCGTTTACATATGCGAGCGCTGCTCACGTATGTGTTCGCTTCTGCGCGCAAGCTCGTCGGGACGGGGCATGTTTTCTGGCTCCTAACTTTTTTAGCTGGCTCCTAGATTCCAAGCAAATTTGTCAAACCCTGTCTTAATGTTTTCATTACAAAAAACCAACACGTTTTGGGGGGTTCCAATGTCTCCCTTCGGCAGGGACAGAACAAATTCCAAAACATGTACAATAAGTATCTGATCTATAAGATCCACAATCAATTGATGAATATTACTTGTGCCTCTTATGTGGTTGCCTCAAACACATTGCAATATTAGAAAAAAAAATGTTCATCCCAAAGGTGTTCTACTGGGTTGAGGTCAGGACCCTGTACATGCCAGCCAAGTTCTTCCACCTCAAACTCGGTCATCCATGTCTTTATGGACCTTGCTTTGTGCACTGGTCCAAATCATTTGGTGGAGGGGGGATTATGGTGTGGGGTTGTTTTTCAGGGGTTGGGGTTGGCCTATTAGTTCCAGTGAATGGAACTCTTAAGGCGTCAGCATACCAAGACATTTTTGACAATTTCATGCTCCTGACTTTGTGGGAACAGTTTGGGGACGGCCCCTTCCTGTTCCAACATGACTGCACACCAGTGCACAAAGCAAGGTCCATAAATGGATGGATGGTTGAGCGAGTTTTAGGTGGAGGGACTTGGCTGGCCTGCACAGAGTCCTGATCTCAACCCAGTAGAGCACCTCTGGGGTGAATTAGGGCGAAAACTGCGAGCCAGGCCTTCTCATCCAACATTAGTGCCTGGCCTCACAAATGTGTTTCTGGAAGAATGGTAAACATTCACATAGACACACTCCTAAACCTTGTGGACAGCCTTCCCGGGAGAGTTTAAGCTGTTATAGCTGCAAAGAGTGGGTCAACTTAATATTATAAAAGTTAAAGTTCATGTGTGTGTAAAGGCAGGTGTCCCAGAGGAAGAATGAATAACTTGTATAGCGATACTGTGAACTGAATCGCCTCTTGGCGCTTTTTGCAGCCAGTGTCTTCCTGGCTGGTGCGGTCATTTACCCCACAGGATCTCGACACGTTTGGGACACACAGTCGTACACACGTATATACAGAGCCAATTTGGACAGGATCCAATTAACTTACCAACATGTCTTTGGAGTGTGGGAGGAATCCAGAGTACCTGGAGAAAGCCCACGCAGGCACAGGGAGAACATGCAAACTCCAAGCAGATGGTGTCGTGGTCGGGATTCGAACCATCGACCCTTTTGCTGTTAGGTGAAAGTGCTAACCACTACACCACTGTGCTGTGCTGAGAGAAGAGAGAGTCGGCCAGATCATCAGAGCACAGAACATCAATGAAGCAGCTTACATTTCAATTGTCATGTGTTCCTGCAATCAACGTCGCATACAGCTCCGCCCACTGGCCCGGGTTCTTTGATAGACAGATCACCTGTCCATTTCCGGGACCTGTGGCGTATATCAAAGTCCCCGGGCCAGGAGACGGGGCTGTATGTGACAGCGAGCGCTGGAAACACACAGCAATTGAAATCTAAGTTGCTACAGTGATGTTCCTCTGCGCTCTAATGATCAGGCCGGCAATCCTCTTCCTCTCCTCTCTTTCCCTGTACAGGGAGGCTGCATTGATGGACACAGGAGAAGCAGCATTGATGGACACAGGTAGGCTGCATTGTTGGGCATAGGTAGGCTGCACAGATGGGAACAGGTGAGGCTGCATTTTTGGGTATAGGTAGGCTGCATTGTTGGACACAGATAGGCTGTATTGTTGAGCACAGGTGAAGCAGCATTGATGGACAAAGATATGCTGCATTGTTGGGCACAGGTAGGCTGCACTGAAGGCACCGGTGGGGCTGCATTGTTGGGCACAGGTAGGCTACACTGATGGGCACAGGTAGGCTGCATTGATGGACACAGGTAGGCTGCATTGTTGGGCACAGGTGAAGTGGCATTGATGGATACAGGTAGGCTGCATTGGTGGACACAGGTTGGCTGCATTGTTGGGCACAGGTGAAGCATCATTGGTGGACACAGGTAGGCTGTATTGTTGAGCACAGGTGAAGCAGCATTGATGAACAAATATATGCTGCATTGTTGGGCATAGGTAGGCTGCACTGAAGGCACTGGTGGGGCTGCATTGTTGGGCACAGGTAGGCTACACTGATGGGCACAGGTAGGCTGCATTGATGGACACAGGTAGGCTGCATTGGTGGGCACAGGTGAAGCGGCATTTATGGACACAGATAGGCTGCATTGTTGGGCACAGGTGAAGTGGCATTGATGAATACAGATAGGCTGCATTGTTGGGCACAGGTGAGGCTGCACTGATAAAGTTGTTGTTAATATTTTTAAACTTAATTCTGCATAAAACATTTAAGTGTAATTTCACGAGATAATTTATGAGGGCGTGTTTAGGGGTGGAATTAGGGGCAGGGCAGCGTAGGGGTTGGGTGGGGCAACTGGTGGCGAGTAACCCTTGAGGTCTGGCTAGTAGCTCAGGACTTAAAATGTTGAGCCCCAAAATAGTGTATATTATATTTACTTGTTTTCATTGATTTTTTTTATTTACATTTCTTCAGTTGCTTCCTGGTTTCTGGCCTAGGCCAAAATTATGTTATACATCTCAGGAGTCTTCATTGACATTTTTCTTTCTCAGCTAAGCATGCCCTCCTACCTGCATGCCTGAACTAAGGGCAGATGGATTTCAGGACAGGAAGTAAATGCTACATGAATCATCCGCCCTTTCTCAAGATGGCCACAGCTATAACTGCTAGGGAGGTGTTTATCTCAACAAAATAAAGCATGGAGACATGGATGATGGGTGAGTTTGCTTTAAATATGAATAATTTATTAAATAGCGTTTTCAATTTGTGGTACCCAGTTTAGTTCTCTTAAATTAATCCATATATAGTCCAACAAAAATTATGAGAAGACAGAAACTTTTCTTGCAAATATATTGACTTTTTTCTGCAGCCATTGGTGAAGGGTATGCCTTTTTTTGTGAAGGATACCAGACATGTTATTAATCTACTGTCTGACATACAACCTCCTCCTAATTTGTGGTTAATAACCGCAGACGTCACGTCATTATATACTGTTATTCCCCACAATCTAGGATTGGAAGCAGTTTCCCATTTTCTTGAAAGGGATTCGGGACTCTCTGTTGTCCAAATTTCTTTCATTATGGAATTGTTACAGTACGCTGCCTCTCACAACTTTTCCTGGCATGATGGCCATTACTATAGGCAAGACAGAGGAGTCGCCATGGGGGCCAAATACGCCCCCAGCTTGGCAAATTTATTTATGGCCAAGTGGGAGGAGGATGTCGTCGATGCGGTCTCCAGGCCCCAGGTCGTGCTGTGGGCCCGATACATTGACGTCATCCTCCTCCTATGGAATGGTTCTGAGGAGGATCTTTCTCGATTCATGACATTCCTTAACTCTAATGATAGGGGTATCGTCCTCAACTATGAAGCCAGCAAGGAAAAAAATAATTTTTTGGACTTGGTTATTGGTGTGGAAAATGAGAAGTTTGTCACGTCGACATACTTCAAAACCACAGACAGGAATTCCTTCATTCCACAAGATAGCTGCCATCATGCTACTTGGCTTAAGGCGGTGCCCAAGGGCCAATTTCTTCGTTTGAAAAGGAATTGCAGTGATCACGATACCTTTCTCAGACAGGCGAATGTCTTGACTGAGCGGTTTGTGGAGAAGGGGTATTGTCGCAATTCACTTTTGGGAACATTAGAGATGGTAATCAATACCAACAGGGATGACCTACTTAAGAGCAAGCCCAAAAGCGGTTTGGCTAGTGGATTTAAAAGTCCCTTTGTCACTGATTTTTCTTGCCAGCATGCCAATGTGAAGCATATCATGTCTAAACACTGGCATGTTCTAAAAAGCGATAAGGTTCTAAATACTATCTTACCTGATAAACCTCAGGTGGTGTTCAGGGGTTCATCATCATTGAAAAACAAACTGGCACCGAATGTGCTAAACCCACCTAGAATTCAATCCATGTTTCTATCTGGACTTGTGTTTTTTTTTAAAATGTGGTCGTTGTCAGGTTTGTACAATAAATAGAGGTACCCCTAAAAAAAAACATCAGTTTTCGCTCTAGTTGTACATCAAAAAACTACCAGATTGAATCATTTATTACTTGCTCCACTATGGGAGTTGTCTATCTGCTCCAATGCCCATGTGGGCTACAATATGTGGGCAGGACTAAACGTTCTTTACAAATACGTTTGAATGAACATCTGGCCAACATATACAGTGGTTTTGCCAATCACTGTTTCTAAACATTATTTGTTGGTCCATAATAAAGACCCCACAGGTACTACTTTCTTGGGGATAGACAAATATCAGGCCCATTGGAGAGGCAGTGATTTAGTTAGGAGTATCTCTAGATCCGAGATGATGTGGGTGCATACGCTCAAATGTTATGAACCGCATGGCCTCAATATAGAGGTAGATGTCAACTGCTTCATTGACAATTCCTAGATGTACCGGGATTAATTAATTATATTTTTTAACCCATATTATATATATATATTTTTTATTTTTATTGTTTTATTCATATTTTTATCTTTCATATTTGGATAATTATAGTATTTGGTACTGTTAGTGCAGCCTTTCTTTGTTAGGCTCCATGATTTTTTTGAGGACAGTTCCAAAATACATTAGTCTTTTACATTTCCATTTTTCCCCAAATGTTTTTTTTCTTTATTTGAGTATTATATGCATAGTTATCAGCTATGTTTGGCGGTTAATAATTTATATATATGCATTTTTTGTTCACTGTGATATGCTATTGTTGTCAGTGTGCTGGCACTGGTCTCTTACGGCAGACACAATATAACTGATTTAATATCTGTGTATATCATTCCCTTCAGTGAGGTATTCACTATGTATTAAGCCTGCTAAACCGAGTGTTAACGCTTTTACAAGTTTCCCCGGTTATACCATAGTTTTATTTATTTAGCTGTTTCCTTCTATTTAATATTGAGCAAGTTCCATTGCTCTTTCCCTCAGTTAAGATGGCGTGTGTGCGGCCGTTCGAGATCTGTGCCTGATGCTGACTCCGCCCACCCTATGTTTTTATGCGGTGACACAGAACGTTCTCCTCATCCCGTGATCAAGTCTCTTTCAGATGAAACGTCGGGAGGCGACGCTCTGAGGTCACCGCACGCTGAGCGCGAATCCTCGTTCTGCTACGCCGGCCGGCTGTTTCATGTTATGCTGTTTTTTATCTTAATTGTAAGTGTATCCGTTTATTTTTACATTAAATTTTATGGCGGTATTACACTATATGAGTCTATTTTTGTTTATGGACACTCTGCCACTTCATTGGTGACCCCGAGGACCTTAAACATCTAGGACGTTTCATTCCCCCATGCTGGATTACACCTTCCCTGCTCTGTCTGATCCCCATTGGGATCATTTGTTCTGGTAAGGGTCAGTGTGTTTGGTGGTGGTGGTAACCCTTTTTATTTTTCACACTGTCCGTCAGTCAATCACTGGGTGATGTCCTTTGTGTTTTGATTGTATATACGGCTTTACACTATGTGAGTATCTTTTCTTTGGATGTTCTGTGACGTGATCGGTGGCTACTGAGGACCCCGCTAGGTGGCGTGCTACATCCATCCTTTTGATTGTGAGACTTCCTGCACGACTTGATCCGTTAGGATCATTGATTCTGGTAAGGGTCAGCATTGTCGTTTTGGGTGGTCTCCACATTGTCATCATCCATTGCAGCAGTGGTCTTTAACACTATTTAGACTGAACACTTCTGTATATTTCATAGACTTTGCAAGAAAAGTTTCTGTCTTTTCATCATTTTTTTTGGACTCTATATGGATTTTTTTCACAGATATTTACACATTTAATATTTACTTTTCACTAAGGTATTCTCAATCTTTTTTTAGCGGGATTCCAGCTTTTTTCTTTGTACTATATATGTTGTATAACATTTTTGAGTCGCTGCTCTAATATTTTTTTTTTATTATCCATGTGGTATGCGCACTATTCTCTCCATTTTCTCTCTTAAATTAATACAATTCATTCTCTGGATGGAAGCGGTGACATCACTGCCCCTCCTCTCCATCTCATCCAAGTTCTCTCTTCTCCAAGTTCATTCCATTCCCTGTTTCTTCAGTAATACAGTTAGATCTCCAAAGCCTCAGAAAGCCGTATTCCTCAGAATCATCCTATTGAGTGGATGAATACGCTCACATTGGAGGGCCAAACTGATAGAGATCTGTGAAAGAGACTGATAGAGATAACGACATACCAAGAGAATTGTCACCAAGTAATACAAAATCTATCAAAGTGTTTTTTTTTTTTGTTCTTTAAGATGAGCTGACCTTAGCCCAAAATGTTCTCTTCTTTTAACAGCTTGTTAAATTAAAGTTATGTGTCCCGGCACTCTGGGCTTTGAGAACTGATAAAAATGTGATGAAGTTCCTGACTGTGATAATATCAGGACTGTGATAATGGATCGGCTTTGGATTTAAATCTGAGGCCTACGAAGGCATTCTTCCTCCATTTCTTTTACCGTTTTCCATCGAAGATGTTCCTCTTGAAAATCGCATGAATCTCATGAATCCATGAATCATGAAGTCTTTAGGCTTTTTATTGTACTCTATAATATAAGACGGTTATTGAGAATACATACACCATGGAAGACACTCGGTGTCATTTTTATAACTCTCTTATTATTTTCTTTTACAGGTAAGATGTCAGACTTTATCATGCTGCATCTTTAGATACTGTCATTTCTGGGATTTAGATAAAGTTAAAGAGGAAGTAAACCCTTGTTTTTCGATGACTGGTGCACTGCTAGAGTCCTAGCTCATTACCCCTTAACTAACACCACCTTACATACCCCTTAACCTAAATTAACAACACAACACCTTCTGGATTAAATGGCCACTAAAGGCCCCTTTATTAATTCCAAAAGGTAACATAAAATAAGCTATAAAATAACTTTTTTTAATAAATATATATATATATATATATATATATATATATATATATATATATATATATATATATATATATAATCCTTTAAATAAATATATATATTTAAACATAACAACTTTTTATTAACCCAAATAACTTTTTCCAAAGATTACGTAAGAGGTTCCTGAGAGAAGGTAAACAAGGCTATGTCATGGGCTGACACCATCTCCAAAGTATTCTGGCCTCCAGCCGTGTTCCTACCAGCTCTGAGACTTGATCGATTCCTTCACTGTTCAGCCCGATTGACCACTAGCCCACTTAACCCGATAGGGAAGGCGCACTGCCCATCCCGAGAACAGGCCCCAAACCCTACCAACAATCTTTGATATATACCACCAATATATATCTACCCACCACCAACCAACCATCAGGAACCCCATACCCCTGCCAATACCACCTGAAACGGAAAAAAAACACATTAAAAACACATACCCATACCAGACAGACTTCCACTAGGGAGGGAGGGAAGGAGGGAGGGAAAAAACAATCTGTGTGTTACCCCTTCCTGTCCTTGGCGCCGAATGCCTAGCTCCGCCCCCCTCTGCACTTATAGAGAGCTGCCTCGTGTAGCCAGCCCCACCCCCTTAACAACTGCTGACCCACCTCACATGCTCTTCCTGGAGCAACCTCCTCAGCGTTCCCCCAGTCATGCGGCCCCTCTGCCTAGGTTCCCTTTACGCCGGGGCATTCTTTTTTTCTAAAAATACACCTGCAAGAGAAAGTCACAATGAGCTAGTATGCACAGCATACTAGCTCGTTATGTGTCAATTACCTGAGAACGAAGTTCCCGAAGTCCGCCTCGGTCCTGTCCACCGCCGCCGCCATGTCCCCTGGAGCTTCTTCCTTGTTTTCGCCACTCCGGCGCTGTGATTAGCCGCAGTGGCGATGACGTCACTCCAGCGCATGCGCGTGGGACCGGCAGGTCCCCACGCATGCGTGAAAACACGGCATTAACCTAGTTAATGCCATTCACAAAAACGGCACCGCACAGTGCATTTCTGTGAAAATATCTCCTTAACCCTTAAGGAGATATTTGTTGCACCTACAGGTAAGCCTTAATCTAGGCTTACCTATAGGTGCAAGTTGCAAGAGTGGGTTTACAACCACTTTAAGGCATTTTCACTTTATGCCAAGGAATAGGTAATAGCAAAAATTAATTAACCACTTGCCGGCCAGCCGCTGTAGGTTTACTGCAGCAATATGGCTCGGCTGGGCGAAACATTACGTTACGTCGCTTCGCCCTGTGGCTACTAGGGGCATGCTCACCCCCTGCGATCACTCTTGACAGAGCGAGAACCGGGAGCTGTGTGTGTAAACATGTGTTTTGGTGGCAAAATCAGTCCTACTTAATATTACGTGGGTGGTCATAAAAATATGACCGATTGGTCTACATTACACAAATTAAAAGAAAATGAGCCACTCACAGAGGGAGGAACAGACATATGTTGTAGATTCAAGGTCTTTGTTCACACCAATTTGCCATCAATTTATGTGCCGATATGTTGCTCGCATGCAAACTGGGCTATGTGGAAATGCTGTTAAAATATCTCAATGAGGCAGCAAGAAAAGTTAGAATGTATATCCTGTATTATCTGTCAAACCTAGCACAAAAAAAAAAAAAAAAAAAAAAAAGTTTAAAAAAAGTTTAAGGTGTAGATTCACGTATCTTTAGGCGGTCATAGCATATCTCCTATACACTACGATGCCGCAACTTTAAGAGGCTAGTTTGGTATTTTCAAAGATTTTGCAGCCGAAGTTACGGCAGCGTAGCGTATTAGGGCCGGCGTAAGCCCGCCTAATTCAAATGTTGAAGCTGTGGGCGTGTTTTATGTATATTAACTGTGACCCCACGTAAATTACGTTTCGATCGAACGGCACATGCGCTGTCCGTGGACGTATCCCATTGCCCATGCTCCAAATGACTATGGCAAATCGTCATGCTTTCAACGTGAACGTAAATTACGGCCAGCCCCATTCACGGACGAGTTACGCAAACAATGTAAAACTTGAAAAATTTGACGCGGTTCCGACGTCCATACTTAACATTGGCTGCGCCATGTTTTTGGTGGTTTATCTTTACGCCTGAAAACCCCTTACGTAAACGGTGTATCCTTACTGCGACGGCCGGGCGTACGTTCGTGAATAGGCGTATCTAGCCGATTTACATATTCTAGGCATAAATCAGCGCACACGCCCCTAGCCGCCAGCGTAAATATGCAGTTAAGATACGACGGCGTAGGAGACTAACGCCGGTTGTACCTTAGCAATATTTAAGCGTATCTCAGTTTGAGAATACGCTTAAATATACGACGGCGGGGATTCAGACTTACGATGGCGTATGTACTGATACGCCCGTCGTAAGTCTTTATGAATCTACCCCTAAATCTTTAAAGCGGGGGTTCACCCAGAATTTTTTTTTTTAACATTACATTCAGCCTAGTTGTCAGAGTGACAATCGGCTGTTTTTTTTTTTTTTTTCATCCCCGTACATACCGTATTTTCACCGCCGCTTCCGGGTATGTCTTCTGCGGGACTGGGCGTTCCTAATTGATTGACAGGCTTCCGACCGTCGCATACTGCGCGTCACGAGTTGCCGAAATAAGCCAAACGTCGGTGCACAGGCGCCGTATAGAGCCGACTCGCAGTCCGGCTTCTTTCGGCAACTCGTGACGCGCTGTAGGCGACGATCGGAAGCCTGTCAATCAATTAGGAACGCCCAGTCCCGCAGAAGACATACCCGGAAGCGGCGGTGAAAATACCGTATGTACGGGGATAGAATAAAAAAAAAACAGCCGATGGTCATTCTGACAATTCGGCTGAATGTAATGTTAACATTTTTTTTTTTGGGGGAACCCCCCTCTTTAAATGCAAAAAAAAAAAAAAAATGCCCATATTATTTATTTTGGGCTACATCAAAAATAAAAACCTACCAAAAAATATTTACGTTAATCTCAAATTTCAGAGCATTTTTATTGCCAATTTAAAGTAGAGCTTGTTTAGAATATGTTTAGAAATACTGGGGCAGATCCACATAGATCGGCGCGTCTCTCCGCCATGCGTAGCGTATCTAAGATACACTACGCCGCCGTACCTTATTATTTTTTTTTCGAATCCTCAAAAAATTTGCGCCGTAAGTTACGGCGGCGTAGTGTATCTTTGGCGGCGTAAGGGCGGCGTAAGGGCGCGGAATTCAAATGGATGTGATGGGGGCGTGTTTTATGTAAATACGTCGTGACCCGACGTAAACAATGTTGTTTTTTTAACGGCGCATGCGCCGTCCGTGGGGGTATCCCAGTGCGCATGCTCGAAAATTAAACCGGAACAAGCCAATGCTTACGACGGTGACGTCATTCTACGCAAATCCCTATTCGAGAACGACTTGCGCAAACGACGTAAACAATTAAAAATTTGACGCGGGAACGACGGCCATACTTAACATTGAGTACGCCTCATAATAGCAGGGGTAACTATACACCGGAAAAAGCCGAACGCAAACGGCGTAAAAAAAATGCGCCGGCCGGACGTATGTTCGTGGATCGCCGTAACTAGCTAATTTGCATACTCAACGCGGAATTCGACGGAAACGCCACCTAGCGGCCGCCGAAAAATTGCAGCTTAGATCCAACGGCGTACTAAGACTTACGCCTGTCGGATCTAGCCGAGATGCCGTCGTATCTTGTTTTGAGGATTCAAAACAAAGATACGACACGGGAATTTTGAAATCTGCCCCTAAATCTTTAAATGCAAAAAAAAAAAAAAGTGCCCATGCCCATATTATTTATTTTGGGCTACTTAAAAAATAAAAACCTACCAAAAAATATTTACGTTAATCTCAAATTTCAGAGCATTTTTATTGCCAATTTAAAGTAGAACTTGTATATAAGCTTGAGTATAAGCCGACCCGAATATAAGCCGAGGCACCTAATTTTACCACATAAAAACTGGGAAAACGTATTGACTCGAGAATAAGCCTAGGGTGTCCATCTGCATGCCTCACTGTGCACATGCCTCACTGTGCCCATGCCTCACTGTGCCCATGCCTCACTGTGTCCAAAGGACATGCACACAATGCACATATACAAATACCTTATCAGCACACAATTAACCCCGTATGGGAGACTCCAGATTGGAACTTAAGGCTCATCATATGAAGAGGAAATAGAAAAATGTATTCTACTGCTGCTAGCGGCCTCTGGCTCCTATTGTTGCTTGAAAAAAAATCAGCCTCCCCTACATTGGAATTCATGCGTCGATGTCCTGAAAGGAGCTGAACAGACGGATGGGGATGGGGGGGTGGCGATGGACAGGGGGGCTGGTGCCGTGAGCCCTTAAAGCGGGAGTTCACCCATAAAGGCCGTTTCTGCTCTTTTAGTCTAGGGGAATCGGCTAGTTTAAAAATCCGAGCATTACTTACCGTTGTAGAGGGCGATCTTCTCCGCCACTTCCGGGTATGGTCTTCGGGAGTGGGCGTTCCTTCCTGATTGACAGTCTTCCGAAAGGCTTCCGACGGTTGCATCCATCGCGTCACGAGTAGCCGAAAGAAGCCGAACGTCGGTGCGGCTTTATACTGCGCACCGACGTTCGGCTACTTTCGGAAAATCGTGACGCGATGGATGCGACCATCGGAAGCCTTTCGGAAGCCTGTCAATCAAGAAGGAACGCCTACTCCCGAAGACCCATACCCGGAAGTGGCGGAGAAGATCGCTCTCTACAACGGTAAGTAATGCTCGGATTTTTAAACAACAACCCGATTCCCCTAGACTAAATGAGCATACATCTAAGGGTAAAAACACCATTTTACCGGCGAACCTCCGCTTTAATGGATGGGCCGTCTCTGTTAGACATGCATTATTGTCCCATGTGCTCATGTTATTGTGATTGAATTGTTAGTTTGAATTGCTCCTTATTGACTACCTTTAGAGTCGGTTCACACTAGGGCGACACGACTTTCAGAGGCGACTCCGACACGACTTGAGCATGAACCACAGGGCGATCTGGGGCGATTTACAACACGACTTGAAGTCGTCCCCAGGACAGGAGACTTTCCAGTGGCCAATCAAACAACAATCAGCTCTAGGGGAGGGAGGGGGAGGGAGAGGTTTGCCTGAGAAATGTATGTTATCTTCCTGGAAAGTCTCTTCAGTTAAGACAGTGATCAGACTTGGATCAGACTTGGATCAGACTTCCATTGAAATCAATGGGTACAAATCGCCTACAAGTCGGATTGAAGTGGTACAGGAACTTCTTTTGAAGTCGGAGCGACTCCAGTCGTGTGTATTAACACCGCTCCCATTCACTTGCATTGTTTTCTCGACAGCGCAACTTGGGACGACTTGAGGCGACTTCAAGTCGGATCCCAAGTTGCCCCAGTGTGAACCGGCTCTTAGGCAGATTTTAAAGTATTTGTATGGGTTATGGTTGTGCTGCTAAAATTGGATATTCTTTTCTATTTACGGCTTCGGTTTTACAGTTTTTTTAAAATATAAAATTGGCATAAATGGAGTAGCATGGTTTTGTTTCTCTTGAAAGATCTATTTGAGATAGATTTGGAGATTAAATTATTTTTATATTATTTATGATATCAGAAATATGACATCAACTGACTATAAAAACCTGCAGTCATAAAAGTGGCACAATAAACCAACTGATCGTTCAGTCGTGGGCAGGCATTGGCAGGTTGAACTATCAATTTATTTTATGGCTCTTCGAGACAAAAGTTGCAAAATGTTTCATAATTATTTTCATCTCCACCTCCTCACTATCTCACAGCTGGAATCCCTAATTATATGTTCATTGTTTAGCGATACGTAATTTTACAGCTGTGTTTTTACATTTTGTGTGTGATCTGTAGTGTTGAGCAGAATACGCCATATTCGATTTCGCGATATATCTCGAATATATAGTCGAATATTCGAGATATATTCGCTAAATTCGAATATTCGTGATATTTTATCGAAATGAAATGATTGCGAATTTTCGCTATTGCGAATGCGAAAATAATTGCGAATTTTCGATAACTGCGGTAGGAGCACTCTGATTGGCTCAGAATATTCTTGATATTTTTTCGAAATTTCGCAAAATGCGAATGCGATATTTACTGCGCAATTTCGACAAATGCTGTAGGAGCACTCTGATTGGCTCAGAATATTCGTGATATTTTACAATACAAAATAATTGCGAATATTCTGCAAATGCGGAAGGAGCACTCTGATTGGCTCAGAATATTCGTGATATTTTACAATACAAAATAATTGCGAATATTCGGCAAATGCGGAAGGAGCACTCTGATTGGCTCAGAATATTCTTGATATTTTACAATACAAAATAATTGCGAATATTCGGCAAATGCGGAAGGAGCACTCTGATTGGCTCAGAATATTCTTGATATTTTACAATACAAAATAATTGCGAATATTCGGCAAATGCGGAAGGAGCACTCTGATTGGCTCAGAATATTCTTGATATTTTACAATACAAAATAATTGCGAATATTCGGCAAATGCGGAAGGAGCACTCTGATTGGCTCAGAATATTCTTGATATTTTACAATACAAAATAATTGCGAATATTCGGCAAATGCGGAAGGAGCACTCTGATTGGCTCAGAATATTCGTGATATTTTACAATAGAAAATAAAAAGTGTTTTGCATTGGTGGTGATTCTTTACTCTATCCATCTGTCACAGCCGTTTGTCAATCAAACACCTTGCAGATTGCTGCATGCTTTGGACTTTTTTTCACTTCACATATCAAAGACATTTTTATGAAAGATTATTTTTCTATTATTGGGACTATATTTCTTTATATATTTGTTTCACTGTGTATTTCACAAGTTATTTGCGCTTGCTTATTTTATAATTTGCCCACATGTCTTGTCACTAGACATATTTTTTATTCTTGTAGAGCGACTACATTTTCTGTCTTGTATTAATTTATGTTGTATAACATTTTTGAGTTGCTGCTGTATTCTCCCCTTTTTTTAAGGTATGCGCAATTTTTTCCTTCTTACAAAAAAAAATAATATCAAACATACAAATATTCATAACAGAAACATACACAAAGCCCCCCCCTTTTGCATCAGAGACAATCAGAGTTCTCCTACCACAGTTATCGAAAATTCGCAATCATTTTCGCATTCGCATTAGCGAAAATTCGCAATTTTTTTTTTTCAATTCGGCAACATAAAAGGATCGCCTCAGCTTAGCTACTCGGCCCAGGGTCTCTAATCATACCAGCAATGCTTTTACACGTCGATAGGATGTGATCTGTTTTAAAAATAAAATTGAAAAAATGCGAATATTCGGAATTGCGAATATTCACCGCGAAATTCGAAATATATCGCGAATACTCGAATATGCCATATTCGAGCCGAATATTCGCAATACGAATATTCGTGAGCAACACTGGTGATCTGCAGAAAGCAGTCCTTCTGCAGCCAGAATGTTTCTTCATATTGAGCCTAGGTTCACACTGGTGCGTGCAAAACACTGCATGTGAATCGATAAGAAATCGCACTGCATTCCTGTGCAGTGCGATTTGAGCCATACATTTTGTATGGCTCAAATTGCAACACATCTGCACCAAAATGACGAAGGACCCTTTTTTCCCCCTCACCTGAATCACATCGTATAATGGTGGTGAACCTCAATAGGGTTCAGGCTGAATATCTGCTGCTGTTCCAAAATTATAAAGTATGGAAATGTGTGTATGGGTGTAGGAACCCTTACAAATCTGGGGGGGACAGCATTTTTACTCGCCAGGTATATTCGTATCTCAAGCCAATAAATCAAACTATTAAAGCAATCCAGAGAGGGTAATGCGAAGAGTGGCTGCGTTTGATGGGCACAGTGGCTGTGTGTAATTGGCACAGTGGATGCATTTGGGCACAGTGGTGACAATTGGTGGGCACAGTGGCTGCGTTTGATGGGCACAGTGGCTGCATGTGATGGCACAGTGGCTGCATGTGATGGCACAGTGGCTGCATGTGATGGCACAGTGGCTGCGTGTGATGAGCACAGTGGCTGCGTGTGATGAGCACAGTGGCGACAATTGATGGGCACAGTGGCTACTACGTTTGATGGGCACAGTGGCTGCATGTGATGGCACAGTGGCTGCATGTGATGAGCACAGTGGCGACAATTGATGGGCACAGTGGCTGCATGTGATGGCACAGTGACTGCGTGTGATAAGCACAGTGGCGACAATTGATGGGCACAGTGGCTGCATGTGATGGCACACTGACTGAGTTTGGTGGCACAGTGAGGCTGCAATTAATGTTTTTTTTTCTTTAGTCAGAGAAGGCAAGCTCAAAATAACAAACATTTTTTTAAACTGCTATTTTGTATTTAAAAAATTATGGTCACCTCAGGCTGAAGTACTCTAGAACTGGAGCAGGGACCGATGGGTATCAGGAGCCAGCAGAAGAAGACAGGTAGAAAGTCTAGAGCAGGCTGAGGCTCAAACACAGGTAAGCAGACAATCCAGGATACAGACTGGGGTCAAGGCACTGGAGACAGGAGGCAAAACCGGGTCACAGGCAGAAGATCAAAGCACAGGAGACTGAAGGTGAATCCGGGGCACAGGCCGAGGGTCAAACACAGGAGGCAGGAACAAAGTCCATAAAACAAGCCGAGGTCGGGTCCAGGAGAAGATCAGAGTAAGTCAGGGTCAATCCGGGTCACAGCAGGTAATCAATCAATCAGGAACTCAGGTACAGGAAGCTGAAGACAAACCAGCAATTTCCTTTGGGCATCTGCTCAGCTTTATAGGCAGCCAAGAAGTCATGTGGAAGTCATGTGGAAGTCATGTGGTGCGTGTCATGTGACAGCCAGTCTGCAGCTGAAGGTTTCTTTGACAGCTCCCACTGACAACTTTGCTGCCATCTAGTGTTCAGAATCAAATATGTTTCTCTGACAACGTCACTGCTTTGCAAATGTGAGTCTAAAAAGGCACATCTGATTGTCTGGAGCTTGTTCGTCACTCGTTCAATCTCTCCTTTCCTCATTTTTCTAATGCGTGGATAGTAGGGGACAGGCGCCATCTTTAACTTCAGCCATCCTTGACTCGGTGGGAGGGGGTGTTCCTAGAGGTCATTTTCAGTAAGGACTTTTAAAGGAGTTGTGTACATACAAAAACAATATAGACTTTATAGCAGGAGTGTCCAACCATTTTAAGAGCAAGGGCCAATTAAACGACTTGGTGACCGGTCGCGGGTCACGTTGAGCGGAGCGGGTTGATGGCAGCCCATTTGGCTCTATAGAGCCCACTCTACTCTCAGCACATCAAACTCGCAGGTAATAGAAGTCTATGGCTCAGTGCAGGTAACCCACAGGTGAACTTCTCTGCACCTGTGGATCAGTTTGAAAGCAGCCCAGTAACCACTGCAGAACAGATATGCCCAAATATACACTGTGATTTTAGTAATAAACTTAACTTTAAAGTGGAGTTCCACCCATAAATATAACATTACATCAGTAGTTTTAAAAAAAATTCATTAGTCCTTTACGGATTTTTTTTTTTTTTAGATGCCTTTAAAGTGTTGTTGCTAGGCAGAATAGTTAATCTTCCCACTTCCTGCACCTAGGTGCCTAATGCTTCCTAACCTACACCGCACAGACTCCTGGGAATTTAGTGGGTGTAACTTTCCAGGAGTCTGTGCATTCCCCAGTCTCAAAGAATCATGTGACTTGGACAGCACAGGTGCTGAAACCTGATCTGACACTGCTTGTGCAGCACTGAGCATGTGCGAGATTTGCAAGGCTGAAATCCAGGAAGTCATACAGTCTGGCTTCATGATGCCCACACTTAAGATGGCCCCAGTCAATTTCTATTTTATAAAGTGTCTAAATGCTGTAACAACCTAACAAAACGGACCTAAGTTTACAGACTAACTTTACTAGAATACATTAAGCTTGTGTATTACAGGGGTATTTATATTTAAAAAGTGAAATTGTGGCCGGAACTCCGCTTTAATAACAGTATTCTATTCTATTTTATTCCATTCCAGAGCAGGAGATTGCGGGCCACATCAGAGGGCTCTGTGGGTCACATGTAGCCCCTGGGCCACTGGTTGGGCACCCCTGCTTTATAGTATAGGAAAGATGCATAGAGAATAGGCATTTTTGGTTATCATTATGCTCATCACATTTCTTCACAATCGCATGGGTGCTTACATGTAAGGCTGGCAATCGCATTGCATTTTGCAATCTGTTTCGGGGTGTCTTTAATCTGTGTTGAGGAAATTTTAATATATGGACTCATGTTGACATTTTATTCTAGGATGTGCGTTTTATAGATTGTCATCTGTCTCCCTGTGTCTGATTTAATTGAGGAGCGCTCTAGCAGAGCGAACTTGGGTTGAATCGGGACCAGCAGTAAAACCGTCAGTATGAAAACCTTCTCATGGGCTTGGAGACGTGTTCTCTGTGTGTGTGGACATTTGCCAGTTTGTACAGTACCTGTCACAGAGAATGTGTTTCCAGCACGACGGCATTGCAATGATTCTCGGCGACATGGTGACGACATCTCGCACTCGCTGGAATAGGAAAAGCACATTCCAGCGAGCGCGTCATAGAAACGCAACGGGCATCCGACTTGGATTCCCGCCAATTCTAGCTGCGGCGTTTGGTATGAATCATGAGGGGGAACTCCACGCCAAATTTTAAATAAAAAACCGGCATGGGTTTCCCCCCCAGGGGGCATACCAGGCCCTTAAGTCTAGTATGGATTGTAAGGAGAACCCCCTACGCCGAAAAAACCATGTGGGGGTCCCCCCACAATCCATACCAGACCCGTATCCAAGCACGCTGCCCAGCCGGTCGGGAAAGGAGTGGGGACGAGCGAGCGCCCCCCTCCTGAGCCGTACCAGGCCTCATGCCCTCAACATGGGGGTGTTGACGCGTCGCTTCCTCCCACTGTAATGCCGGGTACGCGGCTCGCACCGATTTATATAGGCCTCTTATGACGTCACGGTCCCATCATGCTCCAGGACCGGGACCGGAGCATGATGGGACCGTGACGTCATAAGAGGCCTATATAAATCGGTGCGCATTACAGCGGGAGGAAGCGACGCGTCAACATCTGAAGAAAAGAAGAAGGCGGAAGACTGCAAAGAAGAGCGGGCTTGCACCAGCCCTGCAGCCATACAGTCAGAACACATCTTCCCCACTATTACACACCCCAAAATGAGCAGGTTAGGAATTTATAGTGTATGTAGATAGATAGATAGATTTTAAAATTTTATAAAAAATATATATACATATATACATACATACTTATATACATACTTATATACATACTTATATACATACTTATATATATATATATATATATATATATATATATATATATATATATATATATATATATATATATATATATATATATATATATAGATAGATATATATATCTATATCTATCTATCTATCTATCTATCTATCTATCTATCTATCTATCTATCTATCTATCTATCTATCTATCTATCTATCTATCTATCTATCTCTATCTCTATAGAGATATAGAGATATAGATATATCTATATAGTATAGATATAGATATATCTATATAGTATATATATAGATATATATATATATATAGATATATAGATATATATATATAGATATATATATATATAGATATATATATATATAGATATATATATAGATAGATAGATAGATATATAGATATATCTATATAGCATATATCTATATAGTATATATATATAGATATATATATATATATATATCTATATAGTATATATATAGATATATATATATATATAGATATATATATATATAGATATATATATAATTCTACCTGCATTAAAATGCTATTATTAAAGTAATTTTTATATCATTTCTAATTTATTAGTAACAAGAAAATTGTAAACCCTAAATATGTTTTACACATGGACTGTTCTATTACAGTTATACGGGTTTATATTTGTATACTTTATTAAAAAAAATATTTACTGATTATAAATGTATTTTTCATTTATATTAATGGTGTATAGCTGCATTATATATGTGGATTCATTTACTATACACCATTTACATTTAAATAGGCACATTTATGATCTTTATATATTGATAAAAACGTATAATCGTAGATTGTGTAAGGGGAATTTAACTTTATTATTTTATTAATATGATGGGGAATAATGTGTGCGGATTCGTGTTCAACTATTGTATTTTACACTTCCTCGTACTGTAATCCCGCTACATCACGCGTGATTACAGTGAGAGGAGCTATTTTTAGGAGTTCCCGCCGTTTGTAGATTGCTCCTCATCTCATCATAAGTAGTGTTGCTCACGAATATTCGCATTGCGAATATTCGACTCGAATATAGCATATTCGAGAAATCGCGCTATATTTCGAATTTCGCGGTGAATATTCGCAATTCCGAATATTCGCATTTTTTCAATTTGATTTTTAAAACAGATCACATCCTATCGACGTCTAAAAGCATTGCTGGTATGATTAGAGACCCTGGGCCGAGTAGCTAAGCTGAGGCGATCCTTTTATGTTGCCAAATTGAAAAAAAAAAAATTGCGATTTTTCGCTATTGCGAATGCGAAAATGATTGCGAATTTTCGATAACTGTGGTAGGAGAACTCTGATTGTCTCTGATGCAAAAGGGGGGGGCTTTGTGTATGTGTATGTTATGAATATTTGTATGTTTGATATTATTATTTTTTGTAAGAAGGAAAAAATTGCGCATACCTTAAAAAAGGGGAGAATACAGCAGCAACTAAAAAATGTTATACAACATAAATTAATACAAGACAGAAAATGGAGTCGCTCTACAAGAATAAAAAATATGTCTAGTGACAAGACATGTGGGCAAATTATAAAATAAGCAAGCGCAAATAACTTGTGAAATACACAGTGAAAAAAATATATAAAGAAATATAGTCCCAATAATAGAAAAATAATCTTTCATAAAAATGTCTTTGATATGTGAAGTGAAAAAAAGTCCAAAGCATGCAGCATGAACGTGTTCAATCTTCAAGGTGTTTGATTGACAAATGGCTGTGACAGATGGATAGAGTAAAGAATCACCACCAATGCAAAACACTTTTTATTTTCTATTGTAAAATATCACGAATATTCTGAGCCAATCAGAGTGCTCCTTCCGCATTTGCCGAATATTCGCAATTATTTTGTATTGTAAAATATCAAGAATATTCTGAGCCAATCAGAGTGCTCCTTCCGCATTTGCCGAATATTCGCAATTATTTTGTATTGTAAAATATCAAGAATATTCTGAGCCAATCAGAGTGCTCCTTCTGCATTTGCCGAATATTCGCAATTATTTTGTATTGTAAAATATCAAGAATATTCTGAGCCAATCAGAGTGCTCCTTCCGCATTTGCCGAATATTCGCAATTATTTTGTATTGTAAAATATCACGAATATTCTGAGCCAATCAGAGTGCTCCTACAGCATTTGTCGAAATTGCGCAATAAATATCGCATTCGCATGTTGCGATATTTCGATAAAATATCACGAATATTCTGAGCCAATCAGAGCGCTCCTCCAGCATTTCTCGAAATTGCGCAATAAATATCGCATTCGCATGTTGCGATATTTCGATAAAATATCACGAATATTCTGATCCAATCAGAGTGCTCCTACCGCAGTTATCAAAAAATCGCAATTATTTTCGCATTCGCAATAGCGAAAAATCGCAATCATTTAATTTCGATAAAATATCACGAATATTCGAATTTAGCGAATATATCTCGAATATTCGAATATATATTCGAGATATATCGCGAAATCGAATATGGCATATTCTGCTCAACACTAATCATAAGAAGCGAGCTACAGAGTTTCATAAACAGGCACTCAGAGGAGAGCGATCTCCCCTGAGAATGTCTGAGAACTGAATAGCGGTATTTTACCGCACTTTCATAAAAGGACACCTATATGCCTGAGGTATTCCAACATGAAAGTGTACTGGAACATTTACAATGTGACCTATTTTGCCATCTAGTGGTTGTTTGCAATAGTTATATCGGCACAATTGGGCATTCCATTCCATTTACTGCGTAAAAATGGTAATCCCATAGCTCCCAACTGTTCTTTATTTAGAGCAGTGGTTCTTAACCTTGTTGGAGGTACTGAACCCCACCAGTTTCATATGCGCATTCACCGAACCCTTCTTAATTGGAAAAATAAAATATGATGTTGTGTGTGATGTTCACAGTGGCCGCTTTTTTGGGCTCAGTGGCTGTGTTTGATGGGCACAGTGGCTGTGTGTGATGGGCACAGTGGCTGCGTTTGATGGGCACAGTGGCTGCGTGTGATGGGCACAGTGGCTGCGTGTGATGGGCACAGTGGCTGCGTTTGATGGGCACAGTGGCTGCGTGTGATGGGCACAGTGGCTGCGTGTGATGGGCACAGTGGCTGCATGTGATGGGCACAGTGGCGACAATTGATGGCACAGAGGCTGCATGTGATGGCATAGTGAGGCTGCAATTTATATATATATATTTGCTAGTCAGAGAAGGCTCATTTAAAATACACAAAAACATTTTTTTTATCTGCCATTTTATATTAATAAAGTGCTGGTCACCTCACCTCATTCAGCCTCCTCCCCTCCCCCCCAATCCAGACATTTAATTATATGCTCTTAACAGGTTCCACTTACTTTTAAACAAGTTCAGTAGTCTTTTTTAGCACACTGTCTACTAGGTTCAAATTCCACTAGTCAGGCAGGCTCCTCGAGACTAGTCCTTGCCTCTCTAGCTCGTCACAGGCAGCGCCGACACACAGCTCTCTGCGCAGCGCTCCGAGTCCCCCCCTTCGGGCCGTGAGTGAAGTGACGTAATGCCGCTGGAAGGGACCAAGAGACTCCTTCATAGGGGGAGTAAACAGGCTGCAGCAGACAGGAAAGGGAGCCTGGAGGTGACGGACCCGGATGCAGGAGTGCACTCTGCACACAATTTGTACAGTGCCGCTGGCCGCGCTGGCGGCCGTGGCAGAGCTTCACCTGTGGCTGCGCCCCCCTATACGAAATGGTATCGCCCAGGGCCTGTGTGACGTCCGCCGAACTCCCGAGACTCACTCACCGAACCCCTGGGGGTCGATCGAACCCAGGTTAAGAACCACTGATTTAGAGGGACTGATTTGGAACAAAGTCTCTCTGTCCCTCTTTCCTCCTCATTTTGGTCTGATCCATATAGTTGTATATAAAATGCACTTTTTATCTTTCAAATAAGTTTAGCACTGGGAAACACTTTCATCCAATTAAATTGCTGCATTTGTAAATTTTAAAAGCTAATATAAAGAAATAGTAGTGGTAAAAAAAAAGCCCTGGGGTTTAGTCAGGTAGCTCCTTACAGAATTCCTTGCCAGGAGTAGCTACTGTAGTTAATAACTAAGGATCCATTGACTTCTCCCTAAGTCTGGCCTGGTTGTACTTTCCGCTACTACCTCTAGGTGATCAAATACCACCAAAAGAAAGCTCTATTTGTGGGTAAAAAAGGACGAAAATTTAGTTTGGGTACTGCTGACGAAGTCCGTTCTGAACGTAACGTAAGTACGGGGGAGGGGTTACTGTTCGTGACGTCACCCTGCTCAACTTCTTGCTGATTTTATATTAGGCCGCTGTGCCTCCTTGTGAAAAAATGGTAGTTCTCCCAATACTCCCAGGAAGAGGGAAGACTATGGGCGTCCCCAGTGACGTAGCAGAGGGTACGTCAGAGGGTGCGGAGTCACGTGACGGGTGGCCCTGCCTCCTCTATATAAGTAATGTCACAGCTCCAGCGCGTCATTCGCTGGGCTGTGTCCAGCGGTGGGAGGAGGTCGGGGATGCTGCGCTCCGGATGGAGCGGAGATCACCCGGCCATCACAGGATCTTCTCATCGCTGGAGATCACCCGCAGCCGGCGCAGGATCAGGACAACGTTGAAGCAGGAAGCCGGGAACAAGTGGATTATCACTGCTGGAGTTTTTTTCTTTTTATTAATAAAGGACTTTATTCTACGGTGTGTGTGTGTGTGTTTTTTTTTTACAAGACTTTACACTTCCTTCATGAAATGGTAGGGGTACAGTGTACCCCATTACCATTTCACACAGGGGGGGGGTCAGGATCTGGGGGTCCCCATTGTTAAAGAGGTCTTCCAGATTCTGATAAGCCTCCCGCCCGCATACCCCCACAACCACCGGGCAAGGGTTGTGGGGATAAGACCCTTGTCCCCATCAACATGGGGACATCCTCCCCATGTTGAGGGCATGTGGCCTGGTGCGGTTCAGGAGAGGGGGGGCCGCACTCTGTCCCCCCTCTTTTCTGCGGCCGGCCAGGTCAACGTGCTCGGATAACGGGTCTGGTTATGGATATTTAGGGGGAACTGCACATCATTTTTGTTTTAAATTGACAGCGGGGTTCCCCTTAATATCCATACCAGACCTGAAGGGTCTGGTTATGGATATTTAGGGGGAACCGGACGTCTTTTTTTTTTTATTTGACGGCGGGGTTCCCCTTAATATCCATACCAGACCTAAAGGGTCTGGTTATTGAATTTGCGGGGACCTCCGCGCATTTTTTTTTTCTAAAAGTCCGTGTCCCATTGACTACAATGGGGTTCGGGTTCCCGAACCCAAACTTTTTTTTTAAGTTCGGGTTCGGACCCGAACCCGAACATCCAGGTGTCCGCTCAACTCTACTAACGAGTCACATGACACCGGGGAGGGAAAGTGGCTAATTGGGCCCAAGGTAATAAAATAAGTGTGTTCAAGGAAATGCACCCCAATATCTATGCGAAAAATTAAAAAATCACAATCCCAATCGCTTTCTCCGATCCACCGACCAAAATCTACTCCAGATACCCAAAACCAGATACAAGTTCAAAGGAGAACGAAGTTTTGTAATCCAAGGACCTAGACTATGGAACGCTCTACCAACCAGCATCCGAATGGAGGTGAATCACTTGGCCTTCAGAAAAAAACTCAAAACCCATCTTTTCTGAAGGCAGAAGGACAGTAGGGAACGGATACTAAGCACCCAGAGGCGATTCAGTTCGCATGTGTTGCGCTATATAAGTTTCTCACTCACTCACTCAATTTGGTTATTTTCCCTTATACGTGTACTCACTTTTTTTTTTGCCAGCAGTTTAGACATTAATGGCTGTGTGTTGAGTTATTTTGAGGGGACAGAAAACCTACACTGTTATACAAGCTGTACACTCACTACTTTACTTTGTAGCAAAGTGTCATTTCTTCAGTGTAGTCATATGAAAAGTTATAATAAATTATTTACAAAAAATGTGAGGGGTGTACTTACTTTGTGAGATACTGTGTACAGTATATATATATATATAGCTGGATTCACGCAGGGCGGCGTATGTTTCAGCCGGCATAGCATATCGTATTTACGCTACGCCGCCATAGGTTAGAGAGGCAAGTGCTGTATTCACAAAGCACTTGCGTCCTAAGTTACGGCGGCGTAGCGTAAATGTGCCAGCCTAAGCGCGCCTAATTCAAATGAGGAACAGGGGGGCGTGTTTTATGTTAATGAATCGTGACCCGACGTGATTGACGTATTTAACGAACGCTGCATGCGCCGTCGGTGGATATATCCCAGTGTGCATTGCTCCAAATTACGCCGCAAGGACTTATTGGTTTAGACGTGAACGTAAATTACGTCCAGCCCCATTCACGGACGACTTACGCAAACGACGTAAAATTTTCAAAACTCGATGCGGGAACGACGTCCATACTTAACATTGGCTAGGCCAGCTTTTTGTTGGACTAACTTTACGCCTGAAAACGCCTTACGTAAACGGCGTATCTTTACTGCGACGGGCAAGCGTACGTTCGTGAATAGGCGTATCTCGCTGATTTACGCTTTCTAGGCGTAAATCAGCGTTTACGCCCCTAGCGGCCGGCGGAACTCGACAGCTAAGATACTGTTATATCCTCTGTGTTGTGAGGGACACAAGACTCTGGGCTGGAACAATGGATGTTTATTCAGTACAGCCTGTACACTGCAACATGCATCTCAGGACATTACATATCTCTGCTTCTTACATGTGGTCTCTCTAAGATGGCTACTATACCCCTTGACCCTTGTCATCACTGCTGGGTGGAGCCAGCCTTAAAGTGCCAGTACATGTGAAACCCTTCAGGTATAACACCTTCCATCCATCCCTAAAAAAAAACAAAAACAAAAACAAAAAAAAACACAACAAAACAATAACAGGCACAAAACATTAACTGATAGCTGTCCAATAACAGTCCTCCAAACACAGGAGAATTATGGGACTTCAAGCTTCCAGGAACCGTTGCAGGGTTAATATGTCATCGGATCACTTCCGTCGGCCCCGTCGAAAGTCTCGTAACCGCTCTTGCAACTGAAACCGGTCAGGAGGGCGACAGTGTCGTTGAGGCCGGGCATCCAGCGATTCTGGACCGGAGGAAACAGGGCTGGCCGGAATGGGTACCGGCGGGGCCAAGAAGGGATCCCCCAGCTCAGAGGGTAAACAGACCTCCGGACCAGAGCTGGAGGGCTCTGTTGGAGATGAGTTCAAAAGTTCAGAGTCCCCACAATCATCAGTCTCTGTGCATCCTGATTCGCTGGGAGCAGATCCTTGAGACACTGATGGTTCAGCCGGCATCAGGGATTCGGGCAGTTGAGAACGAGGACGCAGTTGGTCCGCATGACGTCTGCAAATGGAACCATCTTCCAGGCGGACCTTGTACATCTTGGGTCCCAAGGTCTCTGCAATGACAGCAGGAAGCCAACGGGTGTTGGAAGCCCCATAAGATCGGGCCCATACCTTTTGTTGGGCTGTGAATCGGGGGAGCTCATTGTGTTGGACCATCTTGTCTTGGGACTGTAGTACATGTTCCTGGACTGTTTGAGGGCGGAGCATATCCAAAACAGTCCATGGCTGCCGCCCCAGAAGGAGTTCTGCTGGAGTTTTCCCAGTGGTTGCATGTGGTGTGTTTCTGTAAGCAGAAAGGAAGGAGTCCAGCTGCTGGGGTGACAGGGACTGTTGTTTACTTGCAGCCACTGTAGCTTTGAAATAGCGTTTAAAAGTCTGCACAAACCGCTCTGCTTGACCATTTGTAGCCGGGTGGTAAGGTGCGGTCAACTTGTGCTTGATGTTGTGGGCAGTCAGGAAACGCTGAAACTCCTGACTGGTGAATTGTGCACCGTTGTCTGTGACGATTTCTCTGGGGTATCCAAACGTAGCAGCGAGATGTAACAGTATGGAAACCGTTGCCTTAGTCGTTGGCTGAGTAACAGGAATGACCTCAGGCCACTTTGAATGGGCGTCCACTATGATCAAGAAGGTGTGTCCTCTGATCGGGCCTGCAAAGTCCAAGTGTAGGCGAAACCAAGGAACCGTGGGCCAAGTCCAGGGCTGGACGCACCCTCGAGGAGGGTCTCTTGCCGTTTGTGCACATCCAGCACAAGCATTCACATATGTTGTGATATCTGAGTCTAGGTTTGGCCACCACACATAGCCTCTGGCCTTTTGTTTCATACGTGTGCTCCCGGGATGACCAGTATGTAGCAAGTCCAGAATGTGTCTCCGGAGGGTCTGTGGAATGATCACTCGGTCTCCCCATAAAACACAGTTGCCAGCCACAGTTAATTCCATACGCCTACGGAAATAAGGTTCATACTCCTGTGTGACAGTTGCAGGCCAACCGGAACGTACCCAGGAGAGTATGGTTTTCAGAAAGGTATCCTTGTTTGTATGGGCTGCTATCTCCCCAGAAGACAAGAAGGACAGGCTGGTGTAACGACAACTCTTGACCGGTGGAGAAGAGTCCATGGACCTCCCTGTCAGTCGGGACATAGCGTCCGCATTAGCATTGGCATCATGACCACGATACTGAATTTTGTAGCTGTATGCCCCCAAGAATAGGGCATAGCGTTGGAGGCGGGCCGCAGTAGTCTGGGAGATGCCTTTGTCAGGGCTAAAGATCTGAAGGAGTGGTTTATGGTCCGTCAGTATGGTGAATTCCCTACCATACAGGTAAAGATGAAACTTCTTAATTGCCCATATCAGCGCAAGAGCCTCTTTGTCAATGTGTGAGTAATTGCTTTCTGCTTTTGTCAAAGACCTGGAGGCAAATGCCACTGGTTTTTCTGACCCATCTGGTAAGATGTGAGATAGTACCGCCCCCAGACCATAGGGTGAGGCATCACAAGCCAAGGTGAGAGGCTTCTGGAGGTCATAGTGCACGAGCATGCGTGACGCCAACAGCTTCCGCTTAGAAACTTCAAAAGCACGTTGGCATGCAGCCGACCAGTCCCATCTGGAGTGTTTCTCCAAAAGCTTGTTCAACGGAAACAAGGTGTGTGCCAGATCTGGCAGGAATTTGTGGTAATAGTTCAGCAAGCCAAGGTATGATCGCAGCTGCTGGACGTTGGTTGGGGCTGGAGCTTTGACTAAAGCATCAACCTTGGCTTCCGTGGTGTGTATACCTTCTGCATCCACAAGGTGGCCACAAAACTCCAATTTAGGCACCATGAATTGGCATTTTGCTAAGTTCACTTTCAGACCCTGTTCTTGGAGTCTCGCCAACACAAGCTCCACATTCTGCTTGTGTTCCTGGTCGGTCCGTCCTGTAATGAGCATGTCATCTAGCAGGCACTGAGTGAAAGGAATGTCCGCCAAAATCTCGTCCATTTTTCGTTGCCAAATGGCTGGGGCAGAGGCTACCCCAAACACCATCCGATTATATTGATACAGTCCCTTGTGGGTGTTGATGGTCAGAAACTTGCGGGAAGAAGGATGGACCTCAAATTGTAAATATGCTTGTTTGAGATCAAGCTTGGTGAACTTTTGACCTCCTGCAAGAGAGGCAAAAATGTCATCTACTCTGGGTAGGGGATACTGGTCTATTTCCAGTTGAGAGTTCAGTGCCATGCGGAAATCGCCACAAATGCGCAAGTCCCCATTCGATTTCTTTACCGGTACAACTGGTGATGCCCACTCACTGTGCTCTACCTTTGAGATGACACCTTGTTCCTCCAGCCGACTTAGTTCTGCTTCCACACCTGCTCGGAGTGCGAAAGGTACTGTCCGAGCTTTGAAGAACTTAGGCTGAGCGTTGGGTTTCAGCTTGAGTCTCACACAGTCATGCTTTATTTTTCCCAACTGGTCATCAAAAATCTTTGGGAACCGCTGCTTCAGGGACACCACCCATCCCTCATTATCTCCTAATGGAATTGTAACGGTGTTACAGGGAATTATGGCGATGTGTGGCATACCAAAGTGAGCAATCCAGTCTCTCCCAAAGAGAGGGGGTCCCCCATTTTCTAGGATATATAATGGCAGTCTCTTTGTCTGACCCTTGTACAATACCTTTACTTTTGCGTAACCCAGTGGGTGGAGTATCTGCTTTGAGTATGTCTGCAGTTTGATTGGTGTTGGGCGGACAGTTTTTCGGGTCTGAAGTTGTCTCCATTGTTTCTGGGTGATAACTGAAACTGCTGCTCCTGTGTCTACATCCATCCTGAGATTCTTTCCCTCAACGGTTACATCTACAGTCATTGCGGAGGGTGCTGAATGCATATGATGTATGTCTAACCTGTGGAGCACTTCCTCATCCTCTGACTCAGATGATGATGTATATCTTCCCACCATATATGTCTTAGTCTTGGGGTTCAGAGGTTGTTTATCTCGCACCTTCTTGCTACGGCAAACTCGTTTCAGATGGCCGGTCCTACCGCAATTATGACAGGTCTGATCCTTAAACCGGCAGACTTTGTGGTCATGGTCTGTATTCCCACAATGGTAGCAAGCTGACTCCCGGCTTGGTGGGGGTCTGTAGTTCCAGTTTGCGACAGTTGGCTTGACTACTGTTCTGAAAACTTCCTGCTTCACCTCTTCCCTTCTGCTCTGGGGGTTCAATTCCTCTGTATCTTTCACAGCCATTTCCATCACTGAAGCTATCTCAATTGCCTTTGTAAGGGTAAGGTCTTTCTCTGTTAACAGTCTCTTTTGTGTTGACTCACAATTCAGTCCCATAACAAACTTATCTCTCAGTGCAGTAGGTAGGTAGTCCCCAAAAGAACAGGTAGAGGCTAGTCTGCGAAGGGCGAGCACATAAACTTTAATCTCTTCACCTGTCTGTTGCTGCCTCTGATAGAAGCGAAATCTTTCTGCAATTTCTAATGGTTTAGGCTGGAAGTGATCCTCTAGCAGTGTCAGCAGCTCTGCCAATGTCTTAGCTGCTGGTTTTACAGGGGAAAGCAGATCCCTCAGAGTGTCATATGTCTTGGCCCCAACCACTGTCAGAAACACTGCTACTTGCCTGTTGTCTGGGATGGCATTTGCACTGAAATACTGTTCCAGTCTCTCAACCCAGGAACTCCAGGATGTCTGTTCTCCATCAAACTCACTTAATGTCCCGATTAATGACATTTTCCTGCTGGGATCTGTGATTGCTTTTATCCAGGTGACAATCCACAATGTCTTTGTCTCTCTCTCAGACTGATAGACACTTTGTAAATCCCATTCTCGTCGCCACTGTTATATCCTCTGTGTTGTGAGGGACACAAGACTCTGGGCTGGAACAATGGATGTTTATTCAGTACAGCCTGTACACTGCAACATGCATCTCAGGACATTACATATCTCTGCTTCTTACATGTGGTCTCTCTAAGATGGCTACTATACCCCTTGACCCTTGTCATCACTGCTGGGTGGAGCCAGCCTTAAAGTGCCAGTACATGTGAAACCCTTCAGGTATAACAGATACGACGACGCAGACCGTCGTATCTTAGCTACATTTAAGTGCATCTCAATTTGAGAATACACTTAAATGTACGACGGCTTAGATTCAGAGTTACGACGGCGTATCTACTGATACGCTGGCTTAACTCTTTGTGAATCTAGCTAATAAAGTGTTGTGAAAATTGTTGGCATCATATAAATACCTAAAACAAATACTAGAACTTAGCAAGTATGTGATTTAGCTTGACAGAAGCCACATAGGAAATACTGTGTATATCATGTATTGGTTTTGAGTGGAGTTGGGATTACTGATCTTACTTTCCTTAGACCCCTCAGGCCCTCATTTGTTATCCAGTAGATTTCTGTTGCCTGTTGCGCACATGTTTTATACAGAGAATGGCTCATTCTCGTACTTTATATTATGCTGTTTATCAAAACCTTACTCTAAATCTAATCTGCACACAAAGGCAATATCAGAGCCGCAAAAATGTCATTTTTTTTTTTTGCCGTAATGAAAAGTCACAATCATAAGTCGTGCTTGGCTGCTGTATCCAACATTTATAATCTTAAAATTGTGTTTGTAAACTTGAGGATCAGAACGGATGGCATTGTTCTGCTCTAACCCTCCAAACTTAATACCGCACTAAGTCATCTGTAAGCAGCAAAAACCTCAGTTTGAAACAACACACAACGGCAGATGATGGAACGGGAGACACAGAGGCGCCTGTGTTCCAAATGCTATAGACCAATCTACCCGGATAGCAATAACTTATGGTATCAGAAGGAAAAATAAACCATGTGCTTATTTTCTTTGGTTTTATTGATCGCAATGGGATTCTGAAACAAGAGCTGAGTTTTAGTAAATATATATATATATATAAAAAACAGGAGCAACACCAAATGCTCAACCAATTATAAAACTTTATAAATCCTCATAAAGCCCTGGTTTTTATATGCTCAAGGTTGGTGACTTAGGCCCCTTTCACACCGGGGCGTTTTTCGAGCGTTATTCAAGCGTTTTTTGAGCGTTATTCGAGCGAAGCCTCATCTGCAATCCCAATGTGCTGGTAAAGCACCGCTAAGGCCCCTTTCACACTGGGGCGGGAGCCGCGGTGGCGGTATAGTGTAGCAAAAAATAGCGATGCTATGCCGTCGGTTTTGCCGCGGGATTTGGCCACTAGCGGTGCGGTATTAACCCCCGCTAGCGGCCGATAAAGGGTTAATACTGCCCGCAATGCGCCTCTGCCGCGGTTTCCCATTGTTTTAAATGGGAAGGAGCGGTGAAGGAGTGGTATTCCGTATTTATCGGCGTATACCGCGCACTTTTTTGCCCTGAAAATTAGGGCAAAATCGTGGGTGCGCGATATATGCCGATACCCGCTTCCCGTGCCGTGTTTGAATGCCTGCGCCGACATATACCGAGCGCAGTACACTCGGGTACATTCGGCCAGGCTCGGCTTCGCTCGTAGTCACGCTCTGTGACGTTTATGCGTGAGAAGCCGAGCCTGGCCGAATTATACCCGAGTGTACTGCACTCGGTATTCGTCGGCGGAGGCTTTAAACTGAGCGCGGGAAGCGGGGATTCGACATGAATACAGCGCAGGAGAAGCCGGGAGAACACCACCAAGGCCGCAGACGGACGCCGGACCGGACGAGGCCGCCGATGGACGCCGGGCAAGACACCAAAACTGTAAGTAGTAAAATGTAATATTTTTTTTTTTTACAGGATTTTAGGGTCAAAATTAGGGGTGCGCGCTATACGCCGGAGCACGCAATACCCCGCTCCTCTCACCGCTCCAAAGATGCTGCTGACAGGAGATTTTTTTTTCTCCTGCCAGCGCATCGCCTCAGTGTGAAAGCCCTCGGCTTTCACATTGAGGTTGATGGGCATGAGTTTTTCAGGCGGTATAGCAGCGCTATTTTTATCGCTGTACCGCCTGAAAAACTCCTCAGTGTGAAAGGGGTCTAAGACCCTAGCTTTTTAGGGCGTTTTTGCAGTGCCTCAGTGTGAAAGGGTAAGGCTTTTTTACAGCGTTTTCAATTTATTTCAATGGAGAGGAGCGTTTTTGGAGCGTTTTTTTCAGCGTCCAAAAACTGCTCCAAAGATGCTGCTTGCAGGACTTTTCTCAACGCCCCGCCAGTGCAACTCCTCAGTGTGAAAGGGTAAGGCGTTTTTACATCGCTTTCATATTTATTTAAAAGGAGAGGGGCGTTTTTGGAGCGTTTTTTTCAGCGCCCAAAAGCTGCTCCAAAGATGCTGCTTGCAGGACTCAGTGTGAAAGGGTCCATTGAGATGCATGGAGAGCGTTTTATGAGCGTTTTAATAGCGCTATTTTTAATGCTAAAACGCTGTAAAAACGCTTCAGTGGGAAAGGGGTCTTATGGTGTTCAGCTTGATGCAGAACCCCGTAATTTTTTTTTAAAGTGGATAGATGAAAAAAGAAAGAGGCATTTTTTTTTAGTTTTTGAAAGCAATACACAGGAGGGGGAAGGTGGAAAAAGCCAGGGTTTCCCTTTAAGGTCACTTATGTCTGTCCATGGAAATTTAATTAGACAGTTTACGGGAAATGTAAGTGGCGACAATTATATATCTACGGGAAAGGGTCAGGTTTGGACCTGTGACAGCAGATATGCAAACGTTTTTGGCTCAGACGTTTTTGGCTCAAACCTTTTTTAACGTTTAATTTGCCGTCTAGTACAATTACAAATTTTACCGACAACCAACAATATGAATAACTTTATACAGCTAGAAGCAAAAGAACGAGAGGAAGATCGCGGGTTTCTGCACTGTCAAGCACTTCTACTGTTCATCGTGTTCAAAGAAGTTCATCTGATTATGTTCTGCTCATTGACTGCTGATTAGTTGGAAGTGCTGGGTGAGCAATAAAATAACAAACATCTCTAGCATTTTCACTTCTGCTGGTGGATTTTGGCAGACTGATAAAAGACAATTTTATGCAATAAAAGGATACGACTTCCCAGTCATAATAAAGTTTTTCTCATAAGTGGTGGAGGCCATAGTCAACAACTCAAATCTTTAGTGTCTATTAGCCGGATTCAGAAAGCACTTACGCCGACGTATCTTCTGATACGCCGCATAAGTGCACTGATGCGCCGTCGTATCTATGCGCCTGATTCTTGAAATAGGATACGACTGAGGTAAGTCTCCTACGCCGTCGTATCTTGGGTGCATATTTACGCTGGCCGCAAGGGGCGCTTCCATTGATTTACGCGTCGAATATGCAAATGACTGAGATACGCCGATTCACGAACGTACTTGCGCCCGTCGCTGTAATCTATGCCGTTTTTTGTAAGGCGTACGTCCGGCGTAAAGATAGACCACCATATACAGTGTTTCCCCGAAAATAAGCCCGGGTCTTATATTAATTTTGGCAACAAAAGACACAGTAGGGCTTATTTTTGGGGTAGGCCTTACTATGTAAAGTGCTGTCTTCTCTACCCCTCTCTCGACCTGCCTGTCAGGAATCCCCAGTGTGAACTGAGTTAAAATGCTTGTAAAATCTTGTAATCCACTCTATTACTGTAGTATATAATGTACAATGTGTGTATTTCTGTAATATAATTGTGCCAAATACCTTCATTATAGCACCACTCTGCGCTTTTGTGACCTGCCGGAGCTCTCTTCCCTGCATTTATGTTACAAAAACACACACATTGTACATTGTGTACTACTGTAATAGAGTGGGTTATAGGATTTTAAACTAGGGCTTATTTTCAGGGTAGGGCTTATATTGCAGCCCTCCTGGAAAATTACACTAGGTCTTATTTTAGGGGTAGGTTTTATTTTCAGGGAAACAGGGTAGGAGGCGCAGCCCATGCAAAGGTATGGACGTCGGAATAGCTGTCGTATTTTAGGTCGTTTACGTAAGTCGTACGTGAATGGGGCTGGGCATAGATTACGTTCACGTCGTAGGCATTGAGCCGTTGTTTCTTAGGGAGTATATGCGACGTGATTCTGAGCATGCGCACGCATGCGCCGTTCGTTCGGCCCTTCATTTACATGGGGTCACGGTTAATTTAAATGTATCACGCCCACTACCTTCCTACTTTAAATTAGGCGGGCTTACGCCGGCCAATTTACGTTGCGCTGGCGCAATGTAGGGAGCGAGTGCTTTGTGAATACTACACTTGCCTCTCAGAGTTACGTCGGCGTAGCGCATATGAGATATGCGCTACGCCGGCACAAAGATGCGCCAATCTACGTGAATCCGGCTATATATCTATATATTGTGGGAATTAAAGGGGTTGTAAAGGTACAATTTTTTCCCCCCTAAATAGCTTCCTTTACCTTAGTGCAGTCCTCCTTCACTTACCTCATCCTTCCATTTTGCTTTTAGATGTCCTTATTTCTTCTGAGAAATCCTCACTTCCTGTTCTTCTGTCTGTAACTACACACAGTAATGTGAGGCTTTCTCCCTGGTGTGGAGAAAGCCTCTTGAGGGGGGAGCGGGCGAGCAGGAGTGTCAGGACACTCTCTACTTTGCAGATAGAGAAAGAAGCTGTGTGTTAGTGGGCGTCCTGACACTCCTGTTCGCCCCCTCAAGAGGCTTTCTCCACACCAGGGAGAAAGCCTTGCATTACTGTGTGGAGTTACAGACAGAAGAACAGGAAGTGAGGATTTCTCAGAAGAAATAAGGACATTTAAAAGCAAAATGGAAGGATGAGGTAGGTGAAGGAGGACTGCACTAAGGTAAAGGAAGCTATTTAGGGGGGAAAAAAATTCCTTTACAACCCCTTTAAGTCAAGTATACAGTAGTGCTTCCGAGGAGGTAGCTTGTTCTCCAAATCTTTATTTTAGGGGCTTCTTACCCACTTGTTTTAGGCTCCGTTCACACCTAATGCCGATGTAACTCCCAGCAGGAGTCCAGTGCGTCCTGGTTCACCGTTTCTGGTCCGATTTCAGCCCAAATTTTTGGCTGAATTCAGACCTGAAATGGACCAAAAGACGCACAGGGCTCTTGTGCAAATTCGCACCGGAGCCGCATCAGAGATATGGGAGCCGGGTCCATAGAGAGCCATTCACATTCTCCTGCTATTGTGAATTGGATGAAGGGATCCCGCATCCAATTCGCAATAGTGTGAACCTGGCCTAAAAGAAGTTCATATAACACAAAAGGTTCACTCACACATGGGTTGTTCAGCATTTCCCTGCCATCAGAAAATGCTTTGGTCTCTTGGCTTTCACTTTGCAGTAGCAGTGCGTAGACCCTTGTCTCCATCCTCCAGACAGAACTCAACCTCTTTTGTAGCCATGCACCATCTTTGTCCACTCTGTTGCAGGCACACTGGCTCCTGAGGTGGATGGAGTTTCCAGCTTCCTAGGTTTAGCCCTGAACCATTGTCAAAGGGCCAGATTCACAGAGATTTACGTTACTCCGCGGCGGCGTAACGTATCCCATTTACGTTACACCGCCGCAGGTTTACAGCGTAAGTGCCTGATTCACAAAGCTCTTACCTGTAAACTTGCGGCGGTGTAACGTAAATCCGCTTGGCGCAAGCCCGCCTAATTCAAATGGGGCGGGCACCATTTAAATTAGGCGCGTTCCCGCGCCGAACCTTCTGCGCATGCTCCGTGTTCAAATTTCCCGACGTGCTTTGCGCGAAATTACCGGGCCCCGAAGTTTTTTTTTAAATGCGACGTGCGTTACGGCGTTTCGTATTCCCGGACGTCTTACGCAAAAAAAAAAAAAATCGAAATTCGACGTGGGAACGACGGTCATACTTTAACATGACTGATCTAAAGATAAGCCATGTTAAAGCAGGTGTAACTTTGCGATGGGTAAAAACGACTAGCGACGACGTACGGGATTGCGACGAACGCGCGGATCTTCGTGGATCGCCGTTACTAGTCATTTGCATATTCTACGCCGACCGCAATGGAATTGCCACCTAGCGGCCGGCCTAGAATTGCATCCTAAGATCCGACGGTGTAAGTCAATTACACCTGTCGGATCTTATGGCTATCTATGCGTAACCTGATTCTATGAATCAGCCGCATTGTTAGGACGGGCGGATCACAGAGATACGACGGCGTATCAGGAGATACGCCGTTGTATCTCTTCTGTGAATCTGGCCCACAGTTCCTACTAGAAGGACTGTGCACACCTGCTGGTTACCATCAAAAGAAGAAGCTTCACCTTCACCAGGCTCCAAAACCCATACCAAGATTTACCAATTTTGTAGAAAACTGCAAGACCAAATGAGGGATAATTGGGAGTAGTAGTACAACATTTTTATTGTTAAATAGTGCATTTCTAAAGAAGTTTATACATCAGACTTAAAATAGGGACACATGAGGAGGAAAGACAGTTGGACACATGTCGAAATGTATTATTTATTTCTTTTACTTTAACTGCTTTAATACCAGGCACTTACACCCCCTTCCTGCCCAGGCCAATTTTTAGCTTTCAGCGCTGTCACACTTTGAATAACAATTGCGCGGTCATGCAACACTGTACCCATTTTTTTTGTAATTATTTTCAAAATAAATAGAGCTTTCTTTTGATGTTATTTAATCCCCACTGGGTTTTTTATTTTTTGCAAAAAAAAATGTTAAAATGTTTTTCTTAGTTTGTGTTTTTTTAAATACACTGTAAGTAACTTTTCTCCTTCACTGATGTGCTCTGATGAGGCGGCACTGATGGGCACTAATGAGGCGGCACCGAAGAGCACTGATTAGGTGGCACTGATGTGGAGGCACTAATATGCCATACTGATAGGCACTGATAGGTGGCACTGATAGGCAGCACTGATGGATGGCACTGATGAGCAGGCACTGATGCGCAATGAAAGGCAGCACTGATTGGTGTCACTGATGGGCAGTGGCACAGACTGGCCTCACTTGTTGGGCACTGTTGGGGCTGCACTGTAATCAGGGCACAGATTATCAGTGCCCTGATTACCAGTACAGTCTCCCCTGCTAGGAGATACCGCTGATCACATTTACATGTGATCGGCTGTGATGGGACATAGCCGATCACATGGGTAAAGAGTTACGTCTTTGGCTCTTTACCGAGATCGGGGACACGATCAGCATATCATATAATGTGGCCCCAGAACGAGAGGAAGAGGTAAAAGATGTTTTATTTGAAACACATCCCCACAATTTATCACTTTTCCCTCCTGACATGTATTCTCTATCTCAGGCTGGAACTAAGGGGGAACTAAAACTCCATTTTATTTTTCTTCTTTTACAATTAATATAGGATATATACCCACTCACACCTAAAATAAATTACTAGTAAAGCAGAACAACACTGCATATGAGCACCACAAACCAAAAATGCTATTTACAGTAATTAATTTGTAATATTAAAAGTAAACTCACCCATCCTGCTTGCTAAGAAATCTCTTTTAAAAACACCCTTTAGCATTTCTGGTTGGGGGTCATCTTGAGTAAGGGCAGATGAATTATGTAACATTTACTTCCTGGAATTCATCTGCCCTAGGCATTAGGCATTAGGCAAAGTCAGAGACACATTGAATCTGGAGACACAGCGAGTAACACTACCTGTGATTATAGTTGCCATTAAAAGTCCCCACTACAGTTCTCAGATCAGCAGGGGACCTTGATCAAGAGCACCCAAGTTGGCTGATCAGTACTCCTCTCAACACTGCCACTGATACCCCCACCAGCACTGCCACACATCCCATTTCTCCACCACCAAGGAGAAAGAGAAAGAATAAAAATAGAGAATACATGGAAGGGAGAGGAAAAGAGGGGGGAGGAACAAGGAAAAAGGGAGAGAAAGAATAAGAAAGACGGCTAGAGAGAGGGATGGGGAAAAAAACAAGAAATTAGGATATAGAGATAAAAGGGAAAGAAAGGAGGACAATGAGAAAGAGTGGTTCATCCTAAAAATAGAAAAATGTACTCCCAACAATCTGGCATGAACATTGCCACCATCCCTGATATATCAAAAAAGGAAATTACCTCTTGGAAATGGGATTTTGTGGGCAATGAAAAGAACAATTAAAAAATTGAAAAAATATATACATTTTATATACAAAAAGTTGCAAAAAGTATATCCAAGTCATATTATACACATAAACCACGAGGTGGTACATTAAAAACAGTACATAAATTGGATGACAGTACATATGTACAAAGAATGATTGGTGTTTGCAATGGACCTCCAGAACCTACAAAGGGAGATTCAAAGGGATATGCAGATAGCTGAGCCAACGCGTTTCGACTTGTGGGTTTACACTGAATGTCTTCATCAGGAAAAGACAGCATCTCTGAAATTGCAAAAACAACCAAATAATACATGTACTTAATACAGAAAATAATCAATGATAGATAATCATGTATCGATCCTCTGTAGAAATACCATTTAAATACAGAAAACAAAAAATGAATGAAAAGACTTACATGTACATGCATCTGTCACCAAAACATCAAAGAACCAATCCCCTCCACTGGAGCCCGCATAGATCTCCCTAGGCAAAAAGTAGATGTCCACAGCAAAGGAAACCAACACATGAACAATAGTTCATTCAAGAAAGGATTGCCAGAAAAAGGGGGTACAAAAAATGTGTCCAAAAAATCCCCACGGACATAGCAATCATGGAGAATGAGGGCAACTTGACCTAAAATAGGAGAAAAGAGAAGAAAACTAAATTAAGAGTGGTTTATCCTAAACTGTACCATAAGAGGTATTAAAAGAACTGTATGAGTGGAAGGGACTCAGGGAGTGCTAAATGTCCATGGGTTAGGGGCGCAAATTACTTGTCTTGCCTTGGGTGCCGACCACCAACGCTACAAAAATAATTTTACTGTTAGGGGTCCCCACAACTTGGGAAATTTTATCAAGGGGTCACGGCACTTGCAAGGTTGAGAACCCCTGGTGTAGATTGAGAGAGTGGGAAAGTTCCGCTTTAAGGACCTAAAGTTCTGTTTGCGTCATACAGGAAAGTGTGTGCCTTACATTTAATTCCATAATGTACGGACCGTGCAGATTTAGGCTATATGGCTGCATTTGACTTAAATTTCATTTATCTTGTAAGCCGTATAATTTGAAGTGTAACATAGGATTTAACATTCATTTAATTTATAATGCAGTAATTATTACTATTCCCACTTTGCCAATTGCCAAGGAAGCAGCTAAGCCATGAGTCACAGCTAAATGTATGGTGTGAGTATGCCCATTTATGAAAGATCTGCTACAATGTAACTGCTTATTAGGATGGCAAAGCTGAGATGGAATACATAGAATTACCAGTATCATCATTTCTGAGGACAGTTCTGGGTTTTGAGGATGTGTTCCTGGGAATTCTGGTCTCTAAAAAATTCCCTACATTTTTATATTAAATTATAATTTTTTAGCAATTTAAGTCTTTTCAGAACCAAAAAACAAAAACCGCATTCAACAGTTCCCTCCACTGACCCCTATATCACTACTCTGCCCTGTAGAGATCTGGGGGTTGGTGGGGTTTAGACACAGGTGGTTGATACTCCCCGAAATGTCCATTTCTAAAGAGTCTGCAGGGAACAATTTATTTTCATTAAACTAAATCAACAGTCCTTTGACTGCATTAAAGGGGTGTTCCACTCATTTTTAATGTTTATTAAAAGTCAGCAGCTACAAAAAGTGTAGCTGCTGGCTTTTAATAAACATACACTCACCTGCTCCACAATCCAGCGACGCACCGGCCCATGCTCTGCTCCTCTCCCCCCTCTCCAGGCGGCGTCTTCATTCTAAGTGTGGGCACCCGGCCGTGACAGCTTTTTGGCTTCACGGCCAGGCACCCACTGCACATGTGCGAGCGGCGCTGTGCCATTTGATTGGACAGGCAATCGCCTGGGACCTGTCATGTGTCCCAAGCGATCGTCTACAGGGAGGGGCTGCCAAAAGGCGATTAGACTATTCGCTTTTGCAGCCCCTCGGCAGAAGGAGGAAGTGGAACAGGAAGTCCCACTCCTCCTGAAGCACCCACCCCCCCCCCCAAAAAAAAATGACATGCCAAATGTGGCATGTAAGGGCACGAGGAGTGGATTAAGCGGAAGTTCCACTTTTGGGTGGTTATATTTTGATGCATAGGGGGAATGTGGGGGACACATACAGAGAAGAACTGAGAGGCATTTTGGAGACATGTGTACTGCTTGTTCCTCGGGATGTGGCATATGGAAGACTCTGTCTGTGAACATATTTGAGGGCAAATAATTACTAGCACCATAGTCCCAGCTTTTCAAGGCCATCGCTTGGAGGATTCTACAGATCCTGAAAGTTATGTATTCATCCACCTCAATGAACCTTGGATAGGAAAAGAGAACAGTATATACCTAAACAGTGAAAGTGATATCATTTGGGCACCACACTATATGGATGGCAGTTAAAACTATGCCCCCTCTTTTCCTGTCTCCCGCTACAGTCCCCCCACAAGGGAGGGTTTTGGCCCTCGGCTTGCAGAATTAACAACCATTGATTTTGCTTTGACCTTACTTTTTTTAACTCTGTCTTCATGATAAAGCCTAAATGTGAAAATTGTTGAAGTTAGCAAGCTCTACCTCATACATTGTATTGATGTTAAAGCGGATCTCCCGCGCCCCCCCCCCTTTTTTTTTGTCATTATATTTTTGAAAGCATATCAAATGAGTTACTCACTTCTCTGCCATTTCTAATCATCCGCACAGTGATTCCTTCAGGAATAATAACTTTTATTTTGTCAGGAAAGCCGTTTCCATTTTGCTTGTGGGCATGAAGCCGACGAGCACTTACTTCCTTGTTTTGGTGAATGCTGAACTCCCAGCATTCACTGCCTCTCGTTCCCATACATGCTCAGTTCCGTGGCCGCCATCTTGCTACACCCCATACTCCTGCACAGTAATGATAGTGAGAAGGGGGCAAGCGGACATATTGTTACACCCACCGGAGTTTTAGACTTCAGTTCTTTTAAACACAAAATGGATACTGTATTTAAGCATATAAGCTCCGTTTTGTGTTGAAAATAACTGTGAAATCTAAAACTCCGGTGGGTGTAACAAGATGTCCGCTTGCCCCTTCTCACTCTATCATTACTGTGCAGGCGTGTGGGGTGTAGGAAGATGGCGGTGAGGCTCCGCAATGACTCCTGGAAGCAATGAGAAAAGCTCCCAGGAAGGATATGATGCACTACCCGCAGAAAACCTGTAGAAAACCTGAATACGAGGGGACAGGAAGCCGAGTGGCAGATGCTGTAATCAAAGGTACTGTCACAGAAAAAAAAACGTCAATTTTATACTGCATTAGAGTATGCTGTTTGATTAAACAAATGTTTAAAATAGGGTGGAGCTCCGCTTTAAAGCTGAAATATACACAACCATTGCATAACAGCTGTACCTTTCTGCTTGACCAAACCCCATACTCCAACCTCTTACCAATACCCATTAAAGGGGTTGTAAGGGTTCGTTTTTTATTTTCTAAATAGGTTCCTTTAAGCTAGACTCCACTGCTGCCACCTATTATCCTGGGGTGGAAACAGCACCCCGGGAACAACAGAATGAGCCTCCAGCACAGCCAAGCTGAGACAGAGACCCAATTTGAACAGATTAACTGGATCAGAGCTAACTAACTCTCTGATCCCCCTCTAAATTTACGAAGCACAGGTACTTGGAAGTAACCAGGCACTACATGTATAAATACTGCACTGCGGTACCTCTCAAATATGATAATAGGCCTCCGGCCGACATGCTGTCTCAGAGACAACCCCTGACCGCAGTGCACCCGTTACTCAAACTTTCAGCTAAACCACTGTTAGCTGGAATACCACCATCAGGACCCATACTGTACCAACGATGGGTCTCAAACTCTTCCTTCCAAGGTATCTTCATTCACCCGCAAAGACCAACACCCGCCACTGCCATGACTTCCTGAGATCATGTTGACCTGTATGGAAAAAACACGAACCAAAACAGACAAACACAAAAGGGTGGGTGGATGGGAAACTTTCTCCTCACGCTGTGGTGACGTTGGCGAGGATCCAACTACTGTTTTTTAGCTCTGACCCCTCCTCCCCAATACTCATCCAATCATGTTTCCCCTTATAAAATGTACCCTGTTTCCCTTGTCGTGTCAGCCCTGTGCTATGTCATTTAATTTATTTTTTTCTCTGGGCTTCTCTCACTGAGCTTTAGATGGTCATATCTATGCAATTTATGTAATAATAATTTAAAATATATGTAAACTGCCTTATGAGGTAGTGCTTTGAGGTACTGGTAGATCTACATTGTCAATCAAACACTGCATCAATGTATAACAATTGTTTACGTGAGAATGCCTCATGTTCTTTTAAGAAAAATCATTGTACAATAAAACATTCTGGCCCGGATTCACAAAGCACTTGCGCCGACGTATCTCGAGATACGCCGCGTAAGTGCAAATATGCGCCGTCGTATCTGTGCGCCGTGCCCAGACAACTAGATACGCCTGAAAATAGGCTTCATCCGACCGACGTAACTTGCCTACGCCGGCGTACCGTAGGCGCATATTTAAGCTGGGCGCATTTGCCGCTCCCATGGATTTTCTATGCACATATGCAAACGAGGGAGATACGCCGATTCACAAACGTACTTGCGCCCGGCGCATAATATACGCGGTTTGTGTAAGTCGTACGTCCGGCGTAAAGTTATTCCCCATATATGAGGTGCAACCCATGCAAAGGTATGGACCAGGGAACTCAAGCCGCCGTATTTTACGTCATTTACGTTGGACGTGAATATGGCTGGGCGTAGGTTACGTTCACGCCGTAGGCAGTGATCCGTCGTATCTTAGGCATTCGTTCCGACGTGATTCTGAGCATGCTCACTGGGATGCGTCCACGGGACGGCGCATACGCCGTTCGTTATTCGTATCTATCTGGCGCTCGGCCCATCATTTGCATGGGGTCACTCCTCATTAGCTTGGCTCACGCCCACTTCCACCTACGCCGGATTATGCCGAGGAAACCCAGCGCAGTTTGTGAATTCTGTGCTTGCCTCTCTGCACTACGTCGGCGTAGCGTATATATTAGATACGCTACGGCGGCATAAATATGCGCCGATGTATGTGAATCTGGGCCTCTGTTTTTAATATACTATACACATTGACTATTTTTATTTCTGCATCCATAAAGTTCCACACTGTAATTTTGAATTTAACAAATCAACCTCCTTCAAAGTATGCACCTTTTGTGTGTACACAACAATCCCGCAAATGTTTCCATTCTTATAAAGAAAAATGTAACAAACCCGCGCTATGGAGCTTCTGGCCCCTAACTCCCGTCGAGTGCCACCACAGCAAACAGCTTGCTATGGGGGCACCAGAGCCGAGCTGCAGCTCTATGTGTCCATTCAGACACGGAGCTGTGGTTTGGCCCTGCCCCCTCTCTCCTGATTGGCTAACTGAGTTTGATTGACAGCAGCGGGAGCCAGTGTCTCAGCCAATCAGGAGGGAGAGTCCCAGATGGCCGAGGCATTTGTGGATATCACTGGATAGAGATGCATACAATGCATTAAGATAAAAAACCTTCTGACTTTACGACCACTTTAAAGCTGGAGGGGGCAAAATCTGGTGCAGCTGCATGGTAGCCAATCATCTTCTAACTTCAGCTTGCTCAATTAAGCTTTGACAAAAAACAGATTTTGCACTCTCCAGTTTGGTGAATCAACCCCAATGTTCAATTGTAAAATTTCAATAAAATATAATTCTCATCTGGATACACCTTGTATATACTTTGTTACAGCGATGTGGTGCCTTCAGTGGTGCCTTGAGCACCCATCAGTCCAGACAAGGTATATGAATGGAGTAGGTAAATTTGAATTGCATTGTACATGGCACATCTATGGGATTTCACCCGACACTGAAGATGGTGATTATCCCTTCTTTGTATACTGAGAACAGAGAAAGCTTTCACTTTGTGTAGGATTGTAGATAGTACCTGATAATGTAGAAATTCTGAAAAAAAATGTTTCTGTTTCTTTTTACAATATTTTTCATTCATCCTTTCTACAATTGTTGCTATTTATCCGGAGGACTATTTTTTTTTCTTTGCTAATGTAGCCTTAATCCTCTTAGCCAAATAAATGTTTGACTCAGTGCTCTTCAGAAGGCTTCTAAAATACCCATAAGTCACTGCCGCAATAATTCATTATTCCTTTATTGGAGATTTCATAAAGCTAAAAAGTACAAAGGCTGATTCCCTCTTCCTCCCAATACTTTGTATTTCTCTGCATAAAATCAGCTTTGCAATGTAATTTTAAAAAGCTTAGCAGATAGCCGAGCAAGCCGCGGCGCGTCTATTCATCCTACTTCTAATCTTGTCCCCGAAATTTAGCTGAGTCTCTTCTTTTAAGTGACTGTGGAGTGATTACTGGACTGGTCTCCACCTGCTGCATTAGGAAGAGACATGGGATCATTATGATTTATGTATCTGACACAATAAATTGCACATCGTAGACAAATATATGCAAATGTGGAAGGCTGAGTCAACCCCTGTAGTCTGAATCCTGACAGAGACCTGAATTAGAATCAGACTGACAGAAAAAAGCAGCCCCGATGTAGCAAGTGAGCTGCTCCACATAGGAGCATTAATAGGGTAAGTGACACCTACAGAAGTCATTGACTCTTGATGACAGGTTGTTAAAGCCTTAGGGCCAGATTCTTGTAGATTCCGCGGCGGCGTAGCGTAAGCCATTTACACTACGCCGCCGCAAATTACTGGAGCAAGTGCCGTATTCTCCAAGCACTTGCTCCGTAATTTGCAGCGGCGTAGTGTAAATGGCCCAGCGTAAGGCCGCGTAATTCAAAGGGGGCAGCTTGTATTTTAATTAAGCGCGGTTGTTATTGTCATGGAGGAGTGGAAGAGGAATCCAGAGGCAACCTGTGAAGCTCTGGTAAATGCCCAAGAAGGTTAAGGCAGTGCTGGAAAATAATAGTGGCCACACAAAATATTGACACTTTGGGCCCAATTTGGACATTTTCACTTAGGGGTATACTCACTTTTGGCCCTGTGTTGAGTTATTTTGAGGGGACAGCAAATTTAAACTGTTATATTAGCTGTACACTCACTACTTTACATTGTAGCAAAGTGTAATTTCTTCAGTGTTGTCACATCAAAAGACATATTAAAACATTTACCCTCGAACTTTGGTGGTTTGGGGACAAGTTTCTAAGGCTTATCCACACCCTATATTCTAACCCAAATGTCCAAGTTCGTTTTAATGGGCCACTATCCCGACTCGTTTGACATCAGAAGAGGGACTAGACAGGGTTGTCCACTTTTGCCCTTAATCTTTGCGATAGTGATTGAATCATTGGCGATCATTGGCGATAGCCGTTAGAATCAAGCCTGAAATTAAGGGAGTGAGAGGTGGCCAGGAAGAGCACAAGTGTGGCCTCTTTGAAGACAACATGCTATTATTTCTTACCTAACCACTAATACCTACCCCCAACGTCTACTGGCTGCTTCAAGAATTTGGCTCCATCTCAGGACTACAGGTAAATTTAACCAAATCCATAGTGTTAAACATATCTGTTCAATCTAAATAGAGCAGCTCAAACAACACTTCCCCTTCACATGGGCAATAGAGGCAACCCCTTATCTCGGAATCAAACTGACCAACGACCAACTACCCGCATATGTTCCGCACTCTCAAGGGAGAACTAAACTCATGGGCCCAGATTCACGTAGCACTTACGCCGGCGTATCTCGAGATACACAGCGTAAGTGTAAATGTGCGCCGTCGTATCTGTGTGCCATGCCCACAGAACTAGATACGCCTGAAAATAGGCTTCCTATGACCAACGTAAGTTTCCTACGTTGTCGCATCATGTGGGCGCATATTTACGCTGGCCGCAAGGGGCGCTCCCATTGATTTACGATTTGAATATGCAAATGAGTGAGATACGCCGATTCACGAACGTACTTGCGCCCGGCGCATTAATATACGCGGTTTACGTAAGGCTTACGTCCGGCGTATAGTTATTCCCCATCTATGAGGCGCAACTCATGCAAAGGTATGGACCAGGGAACAGCCGTCGTATTTTACGTCGTTTACGTAGTAGTACGTGAATAGGGATGGGCGTAGGTTACGTTCACGTCGTAGGCAGTGATTCGACGTATCTTAGGGAGTATTTTCGACGTGATTCTGAGCATGCGCACTGGGATGCGTCCACGGTACGGCGCATGCGCCGTTCATTCGGACCCATCATTTGCATGGGGTCACGCTTCATTTAAATGGATCACGCCCACTTCCACCTACTTTGAATTAGGCTGGCTTACGCCTACGAATCTACGTTACGCCGGCGCAACGTCAGGAACAAGTGCTTTGTGAATACTGTGCTCGCCGCTCTGCGATACGTTGGCGTAGCGTATATTCGATATGCTACGCCGGTATAACTATGCGCCGCTGTATGTGAATCCGGGCCATGGTCTATCCTCGCCTTCTGTACCTATTTAGTTCCCTGCCTATCCCTATTAAAAAAAGTTGCTTTGACTAAGCTTCAATGCAAAATTATCAGCTTCGTCAGGGGAGACAGGGGACACAGATTTGCCAAGGGCAAGGAGATCCTACTCCGCCTTAGGAACCAGAGAGGGCTAGGACTCCCTAATTTATGGCTATACTACCAAGGAACTCAACTTACCTAATTTTACATCATATACTCCAAAGGCCACAAACCGGACTGGGTTTTCCTAGGGAGAAAAGCTGTTCCTCACCATACGCTTGACTTCCTAATCCGGCGACCAGCTAAACAGGTTATCCTGGCTCCCACTCTCATCCTTTCTAAACTACTGCCATAGTGCTGATCTATAAGGATATAGATGCCTCCTGCATGTATCCTTACCTGTGAAATGTTTCCCCTCTGTCTGTTATAAGAACTGAAAAACTGCAGATTCTGTGGGTGGATCCTCCGCATCCCCAAGTCCTGCTACAAATCGAAGGGAGGACGAAGATTCGCAGTCCAAGGACCACAGCTATGGAACGCTCTACCCACGGACATCCGCATGGAAGAAAACCATCGGGCTTCAGAAAAAAACTTAAGACCTATCTATTCTGAAGATTTCTGGACGACGACATTGGATACAATCTTTTTGCCTGACGAAGAGGTCCTGCGTGGCCTCGAAACGTTGCTCTTTTTGAAATAATAGATATGCATTAAACCTTTGGACGTTATGATCCCTGGTGTGCTGGCGAATATATATATATATAAGACATTGGATACAAAGCGCCTTGAGGCAAATTAGTATGAATTTGTAGCGCTATACAAGTTACTCACTCACTCGCTTACTCTATGCAAGTGGCAATACATTTGGCAAAAAGTAATGCAGGAACCTTTTTCAAAGTCGCTGCGACACGAGTCCCTGCAATTTGAACAGTTCCATTGCCAACAATGGGGTGCCGCTTGTTATGCGATTTGGAACTGTCAAATCGCATTACAAATGTGTGAATTGGGGCTAAATGTTTTTGGTTTGTGGTGCTCAAATGCAGAGAAGATCCACTTTAATTTGAGTTATTGTCAGGTTTAGTTCCAATTTAACTTTATACAGCTGCTGTTGCAAATAATAAACATGTAAGGGAAACGCGAGAATATTCTGAATTCCCCAAAGCTGCTAAATAAAGAACACAGCAAAGTAATAACATGAAGGAAGAGCTGCTCTTTAGAAATGTTTCCCATTGTTAGAATCAGAATTCAATTCCCGATAGACTCTCCAAATTTTATGGAATTTTATTTTCTTTTACTAAACTTTAGAACATGAAAAGATAAAGGAAAAAAAATCAGACAGAGATAAATTGCTTTAGGTGTATAGATGTAGGAGGGTTTTCACTGAAGAGATAATCTTGCTGGAGCTCGGGATGATGTCGAGTGTTTCAGGAAATATCTCGAGGACAGCCTTAGCAGGTATGCTTGCAAGCAGCAGACATTTCCCAGCAAATCAGTGGGATTAGAAGATATAAAGACTTTTTTTAAACAACAAAAAAAAAAGATATAGAGCTCATGTTATGTACAACTTCCAGTTTCTGCAATTAATATAAAAATATATGAAGAAAAATTTAGTATTTATAGTTAAAAAAAAAATTTAGCAAATGTTTGTAAAATGTGTCTACAGAATTAAGTGGCATTAAACTGTATGTTACCCTAAATATTTTATTTTCTTCCATCTGATGATCCTGCCAGTCACCCCTTTCTTTGTTCTAAACTGACCACACAAAGCAAAAAAGCTGATCTGTTCATGTGTGGTCATTTTTCATCCTCTGGCTGGCCATTCAGAGGTACAGGACACTGTGCTGACACATAGCATGCACATGTTGGGAAGTTTGTTCAGCCACCACACCCCCAACCAATCACAGCCTGCCTCTGGCACACACCCTCTCCCAATCACAGTTTGCCTCTGGCACACACTCTCTCCCAATCACAGCCTGCCTCTGGCACACACCCTCTCCCAATCACAGCCTGCCTCTGGCACACACCCTCTCCCAATCACAGCCTGCCTCTGGCACACGCTCTCTCCCAATCACAGCCTGCCTCTGGCACACACCCTCTCCCAATCACAGCCTGCCTTTGGAACACACTCTCTCCCAATCACAGCCTGCCTCTGGCACACACCCTCTCCCAATCACAGCCTGCCTCTGGCACAAACCCTCTCCCAATCACAGCCTGCCTCTGGCACACGCTCTCTCCCGATCACAGCCTGCCTCTGGCACACGCTCTCTCCCAATCACAGCCTGCCTCTGGCACACGCTCTCTCCCAATCACAGCCTGCCTCTGGCACACACCCTCTCCCAATCACAGCCTGCCTCTGGCACACGCTCTTTCCCGATCACAGCCTGCCTCTGGCACACGCTCTCCCCCAATCACAGCCTGCCTCTGGCACACGCTCTTTCCCAATCACAGCCTGCCTCTGGCACACACTCTCTCCCAACCACAGCCTGCCTCTGGCACACGCTCTCTCCCAATAACAGCCTGCCTCTGGCACACACCCTCTCCCAATCACAGCCTGCCTCTGGCACACGCTCTCTCTCAATCACAGCCTTCCTCTGGCACACACTCTCTCCTAATCACAGCCTGCCTTTGGCACACACTCTCTCCAAATCACAGTCTGCCTCTGGCACACACTCTCTCCCAATCACAGCCTGCCTCTGGCACACACTCTCCCAATCACAGCCTGCCTCTGGCACACACTCTCCCAATCACAGCCTGCCTCTGGCACACACTCTTTCCCAATCACAGCCTGCCTCTGGCACACACTCTCCCAATCACAGCCTGCCTTTGGAACACACTCTCCCAATCACAGCCTGCCTCTGGCACACACTCTCTCCCAATCACAGCCTGCCTCTGGCACACACTCTCTCCAAGTCACAGCCTTCCTCTGGAACACACTCTCTCCCAATCACAGCCTGCCTCTGGCACACACTCTTTCCCAATCACAGCCTGCCTCTGGCACACACTCTCCCCCAATCACAGCCTGCCTCTGGCACACACTCTCCCCCAATCACAGCCTGCCTCTGGCACACACTCTCCCACAATCACAGCCTGCCTCTGGCACACTCTCTCTCCCAATCACAGCTTGCCTCTGGCACACACTCTCTCCCAATCACAGCCTGCCTCTGGCACACACTCTCCCAATCACAGCCTGCCTCTGGCACACACTCTCTCCCAATCACAGCCTGCCTCTTGAACACGCTCTCTGATCAAGAACAGCTTCAGACTGAACAGACTTTGTCTGTCTGCAGAGTGTTCTGTCACCCCATCCCCTACTATTATGAAGAAGACATGCATGATCACATGACAGACATTTTTAACCTTGTAAAAAAGGTTAAAAAAAAAAAAATTATTTATGAAACTAAGCAAAAGCAGCTATGGTGCCTGTATAGTTATAACTCTATTAGAAAGCGGCTATAATTTTGTATGCTCACAAGTAGGGATGAGCCGAACACCCCCCCATTCGGTTCGCACCAGAACCTTCGAACGGACCAAACGTTTGTGCAAACATTTAGAACCCCATTGAAGTCTATGGGACTCGAACGTTCGAATTCAAAAGTGCTCATTTTAAAGCCTAATATACAAGTTATTGTCGGAAAACGGGTTTGAGAACCCGGGTCTTGCCCCAGGGAACATGTATCAATGGAAAAAAAGTTTTTAAAACAGTAGTTTTTTCTGGAGCAGTGATTTTAATGTTGCTTAAAGTGAAAACAAATTTGAAAAATTCCTTTAAATATCGTACCTGCTGGGTGTCTATAGTATGCCTGTGAAGTGGCACGTGTTTAGAACTGTCCCTGCACAAAATGAGATTGCTATAAGAAAAAAGTAATTTAAAACTGCTTGCGGCTTTAATGTAATGCCTGGGCCCTGCAATATGGATGAAAATCATTGAGAAAAATATCATTGGTGTCATTGGGAGGAATTCTGCCCCATCATTGGGAGGAATTCTGCACCCCAAGGGCCGGATAAAATAAAGCAAAGGGCCACATCTGGCCCTCGGGCCACAGTTTCGAGACCACTGGTTTAGGTGGACGGCCACGTCTTGGTAGGTCTGTAGTTGTGCCATACTCTTTCCATTTTCGGATGATGGATTGAACAGTGCTCCATGAGATGTTCAAATCTTGGTATTTTTATATAACCTGCCTGCTTTAACCACTTAAGTCTAGAAGATTTGCCCCCTTAATGACAAGGCCATTTTTTGCGATACGGCACTGCGTCACTTTAACTGACAATTGTGCGGTCATTGTAGCCAAACATAATTGACGTCCTTTTTTCCCCACAAATAGAGCGAAATAGTGGTATTTTGATTTTGCGGTTTTAATTTTTTGCGCTGTTAACAAAAAAAAACGACAATATTGAAAAAAATAGTTTTACTTTTTGCTATAATATCTCAGTTTAGGCCGATATGTATTCTTCTACATATTTTTGTTAAAGAAAATCACAATAAGTGCATATTTATTGGTGTGCGCAAAAGTTATAGCGTCTACAAAATAGGGTAAATATTTATGGCATTTTTATTATAATTTTTTTTTTTATCGGGACTATGACATTGCGGCGGACATATTGGACACTTTTGACACTTTTTTGGGACCATTGACATTTATACAGCGATCAGTGCTAAAAATAGCCACTGATTATTGTTCAAATTTCATTGGCTGGGAAAGAGTTGGGGGCGATCAAGGGGTTAAATGTGTTACCTAGGGAGTGTTTCTAATTGTGGGGAGATGGGACTGCCTGGGGGAGGAGACCGATCATTGTTCCTAAGCAGTGGGAACAACTGATCAGTCTCCTCACCCCTGACAGAACGGAGATGGGTATGTTTACATTGACAGACCTTCCGTTCTGTCTCTCTCAGGAGCGATCGTGGGTGCCTATTTAATTACATTACATGTTTAAAGAGGGGGTTCACCCTATAATTTTTTTTTTCTAGCATTAAATTAAGCATAGTAGCGCGAGCTACAGTATGTCTTTATTTTATTTTTTTGCCCCGTACTCACTGTTTAATCCTATAGTGAATATTCAGACTCCCCGCGGAGAATGGGCGTTCCTATCCAGAGGGAAGATGATTGACGGCCGGCTCTGGCGCGTCACGCTTCTCCGGAAATAGCCGAAATAGGACTTGGCTCTTCACGGCGCCTGCGCCTAGTCTGTGCGCAGGCGCCGTATATCGCCGTGAAGAGCCGAGACCTACTCCGGCTATCTTCGGGGAGCGTGACGTGCCATAGCCGGCCGTCAATCATCTTCCCTCTGGATAGGAACGCCCATTCCCCGCGGGGAGTCTGAATCTTCACTATAGGATTAAACAGTGAGTACGGGGCAAAAAATAAAAATAAAGGCATACTGTAGCTCGCGCTACTATGCTTCATTTAATGCTAGAATGTTTTGTATTGAGCGTGAACAACCGCTTTAAGTACAAATTTCACCTGTGACATGGATTCTGGAGTGATAGGTGTATACCAGGGGACTCCAAACTTTCTAAACAAAGGCCCAGTTTACTGTCCTTCAGACTTTAGGGGGACCAGACTGTTGCTATTGAATGTAGGAAAGATCACGAAGTCAGTGAGTAAAAAAAACATCTTTGGTGTCGATGGAAAGAATTGTGCCTCTTCGTTGGTGTCATTGGGCCCCATTGTTGGTGTCATTGGGAGGAATTGTGCCCCACTGTTGGTATAAGTAGATGAAATAGTGCCCCAAGGGCCGGAAAAGTGCAAGTAAAGGGTTGCATCTGCCTCCTGGGACCTAGTTTGGAGACCACTGTTGTATACCAAGAAACAAATTAGCCTGGTGACATGGACAGTGGAAGTGAATTGTTTGTACTGAGGGGTGGATCTCAATGCAGATTTAACCTGGACTCCAGTGGCGGTGTGTCCATAGAGGGCGGACAGGCACTGCCCCTTCTCTCCTGACACCTGTCTGTTAACATAAATAGATTCATGCCTTGTGACAAGTGACAAGTGACATTTCAAGTTGAGAAGCGGGGGGGGGGGGGGGGGCTTGGCTTACCTCTATCCTCCGCCTCACACGGTGTCCGCACATGGGCCCCAGCAGGGAGGGCCCTTGCCGCATCGCTGCGTCCTCCTGCAGTCCGGTCGTCCGTATACCATAACCGCGCGGTGCAGGAGATTTAGTTTGCTGTTCCCGGGGCCGGACTGAAGGAAAGTGAACACTCAGTGTGTGCACTTCCTGTCAGTCCAGCCGGGAACAGGAACCTGATTCTCCTGTACCGCGCGGTTATGGTACACTGCCGACCGGACTGCAGGAGGACGCAGCGGTGCGGCAAGGGCCCTCCCTGCTGGGGCCCCTGGCCAGCTCGGGGCCCCAGGCAAATGCTTGCTTTGCCTGTCGGGTTCCGACGGGCCTGAATCTATCTATGGTTGCCACTGCCACCCCCTATTCAGGTGCCCGGACCCTTTTCGGGCACCAGGCACCTGAATTACAGTGGCGGGGTATTTTTTGGAAGCACCTGAATAGAGCCATATGCCCTAACAGGCGTCCAAAAACGTGAACAGCGGGCGCCATGCTGGGCGCTCGCAGTTCACTCATCGTTGTGTTAGGAAAGCGAATGAATATTTGCTTTCCTAGCACTGAACCACCTCTCAGACAATCAGGTTCTCGTGTCTGTTACCTGTCACCTGTTTGGCTGAAATGACAGGTGCTGTGATTGGATGCCAATAAGGCCAATAAGGCATCCAATCATAGCAGAGGATGGGAGAAGGCATCAAGGAGCGTGGAGGACATCGCCGCCTAGACCCGCTGCCCCCGCCTAAACAGGTAAGTGCCGGGCGGGGGATGCACACTGGCAGCATTTGATAGGCACAGTAGCGGCAATTGATGTGCACACTGGCAGCAATTGATGGGCACTGTGTCAGCAATTGATGGGCACACTGGCAGCAATTGATGGGCACAGTAGCGGCAATTGATGAGAACACTGGCAGCAATTGATGGGCACAGTAGCAGCAATTGATGGGCACAGTGAAAGCAATCAATGGGCACACTGGCAGCAATTGATAGGCACACTGGCAGCAATTGATTGGTACAGTTGCTGAGTTTGATGGCACAGTGGTGGCAATTTATGGGTACAGTGGCTGCGTTTGATGGGCACAGTGGCTGCATTTGATGGGCACAGTGGTGGCAATTGATGGCACAGTGGACGCATTTGATGGGCACATTGGCTGCTTTGATGGGCACAGTGGCTGCGTTTGATGGCACAGTGGCTGTGTTTGGTGGCAATTGATGGGCAAATTAGCTGTGTTTGATGTGCATAGCTGCAATTGATCAAATTTTTTTTCAGTTTTTTTGCGCCCCCCCAAAAATGTTGAGCACCAGCCGCCACTGCTGGACTCTGTTGCCTCTGTATGCCGTAAATCAGAGATCTCTGAAAGTGCAATTTCTATGGATAGTAAAGTTTGCATCGGCTTTCTTTTCAGGGGTTTAGTGCTGTAATTCATAGAAACTAATCAAAGAACATTACAAGATGGATTCACGCAATCTTCAGAGGGTAGTGCATTTTATACCTAGTGCTTTGCTACTTGTTCTATTTTATTTAATAAATGTATTCCATAACACATGAAAAGTGCTAAAGCTTGGTATTTATTTTGGATTAGGAATATTTATGTTTCATGCGGATAAGAGCTTACATGTTTAATGTACATTGTATAAAATATTACACTACGCATTGGATATTTGCACAAGCTTTTTGTGTTATTAAATAGCAGTGGACTGCTTCTTAGTAATGTGTACTTTGTGTCACACTGGCCAACATTTTAAATTCTGCTGAATTTTAGCCGTTGAAATTGCATATGAAACTCACATCGCCATTTCTGGATTAGGTATTTAAAGGGGAACTCCACCTGTTAGCCTCACTAAGATAATAAAGCAATTAGAGATAATGGGATAGATTCAGGTACGGGCGCGCACTACTACGGAGGCGCAGCGTACCGTTTTTACGATGCGTCTCCGTAAATTACTTGAGCTACGCTTCATTCACGAAGCATTTGCTCTGTAATTTGCGGGGGCGTTTCGTAAAAGTGGCCGGCGTAAGCGCGCGTAATTTAAATGATCCCGTAGGGGGCGTGGATCATTTAAATTAGGCGTGCGAACGTAGTGCACATGCTCCGTCGGGAAACTTTCCCGACGTGCATTGCGGTAAATGACGTCGCAAGGACGTCATTTGCTTCGACGGGAACGTAAATGGCGTCCAGTGGCATTCACGATCCACTTACGCAAACGACGCAAATTTCGAAAAACGCGACGTGGGAACGACGTCCATACTTAGCATTGGCTGCGCCTCCTAATAGCAGGAGCAGCCTTACGACGGAAGCGTCGTACGCAAACGACGTAAAACTCAAACGCCGGGCGCGTGTACGTTTGTGAATCGGCGTGAGTATGCAATTTGCATACTCTACGCTGACCACTACGGGAACGCCACCTAGCGGCCAGCGTCAGAATGCAGCCTAAGATACGACGGCATAAGAGCCTTATGCCAGTCATATCTTAGGCTACAGTCGGCGTATCGAGCTTTCTGAATACAGAAAGTAGATACGCCGGCGCTACTTAGCAATTACGCTGCGTATCTATGGATACGCAGGCGTAATTGCTACCTGAATCTACCCCAATATGTAAATTGTTCTCATGCATGTCATGTCACAAATGATATAAATATACATGTAAACCCAATCACTAATATGTCTTATAAACTTTAACATGTTACAGTAATTTCAGAAGCAATTTTCAATATTTTATAATCTGAATTTTTAATTAAAGCAGAATAAATCCACATTTAAAAAAAATGTGAGCAGGAATCTCATTATTACAGAAGAGACGTGTCATGCCAGGTTGGGGCTACCCAAGTGCTGTAAAGATATAGCAAACATGAAGTTTAATCTCTATGGACCTGAAACCACCATACAAGGTGATCACACTGATTTACGTGAGTACATAAAAGAACAACAAAGCAAAACAATGGCTCAGCTTAATCCCTTCATAACCAGGGTCAAAACAAACCCAAAAGTACAGTGTAACCTTGGATTACGAGCATAATCACGCAGAATGCTTGTAATCCAAAGCACTTGCATATCAAAGCAAGTTTCCCCATAGAGGTCAATGGAAACGAAAATAATTTTTTCCGCATTGACTTCTATGGCATGCAATACCGCATGTGGCCAGAGGTGGGGGGTGCCGGAGAGCCTTTGGAAATACTCGGAAAGGCTCGGGGACAGCTCAGCTGAACTCGGAAAACTACGGAAAGGATCCGCTCGGCTACGCCCGTCTTCGCTCGGCTCCAGCGCTCCCACAACTCTGGCCAAATGCGGTACTGCACACCACTGTGGCTTGAATCTTGCTCAAGCCAAGCCTGACTTGGTTTGCAACCAAAAAAATCCTCGTATTGCGAAAACGCGTTACTCGCAATCCGAGGTTTCACTGTAATATTAAAGTCTTGTTTTTTTTTTTGTTTAAAAATAACAAAACATGTCAGACTTACCTGCTCTGTGCAGTAGTTTTGCACGGAGCAGACCTGGTCCTCCTCTTCTCAGGTTCCTCACCTTGCCCCTCCCTCCAGCTAGGTGCCCCCACAGCGAGCAGCTTGCTGTGGGGGCACCTGGGCCAAGCTGCTGCTCTGTGTGTACATTCAGACACAGAGCCACAGCTCAGCCCTGCCCCCCTCTCTCTCTCTCTCCCCATTGGCTCACTGACTTTGATTGACAGCAGCAGGAGCCAATGGGCCCCCCCTGCCTCAGGCACATATATATAAATATATAGGGCCGGATTCAGAAAGCCCGGCGTTACTTTGTGCGGGTATAGCGTATCTCAGATACGCTACGCCGCCGTAACCTAGTGAGGCAGGTTCTATATTCAGAAAGAACCTGCTCCCTAAGTTACGGCGGCGTAGCATATCGTATGTGGTCCGGCGTAAGCCCGCGTTGTATGTTAATCAAGGCTGACCCCACGTAAATGACATTTTTGACTTACTGCGCATGCGCCGTCCCTGAACGTATACCAGTGCGCATGCTCCAAATTACGCTGCAAATAGTCAATGCTTTCGACATGAACGTAACTTACGTACAGCCCTATTCGCGAACGACTTACGCAAACGACGTAGTCGACGGAAAATTCAACGCTGGCCCGACATCCATACTTAACATTGCGTACGCCTCATATAGCAGGGGTAACTTTACGCCGGAAAAAGCCTTACGTAAACGACGTAAAAAAATGCGCCGGGCGGACGTACGTTTCTGAATCGGCGTATCTACCCAATTTGCATATTCAATGCGGAAGTCTTGGGAAGCGCCCCTAGCGGTCAGCGTAAATATTGCACCCTAAGATACGACGGCGTAGGAGACTTACGCCGCTCGTATCTAGGCAACATTGAGGCGTATCTGATTCCATGAATCAGGCGTCGAGATGCGACGGCCCGCATTCGGAGTTACGACGGCGTATCTGGAGATACGCCGACGTAACTCCTTTCTGAATCCGGGCCACTGTGTATATATGTTGTTAAAAGTATTAGGATGCCTGCTTTTACAGGCACATGAATGTTATTGGCATCCCAACCTTAGTCCTTAGGGTTCAATATTGAGTTGGTCCACCCTTTGCAGCTTTAACAGCTTCAACTCTTCTGGGAAGGCTGTCCACAAGGTTTAGGATTGTGTCTATTGGGAAAGTTTGACCATTCTTCCAGAAGAGCATTTGTGAGGTCAGGCACTGATATGGACGAGAAGGCCTGGTTCGCAGTCTCCACTCCAATTCATCCCAAAGATGTTCTATTTGAGGTCAGTAAAAGCAGGCATCCCAATACTTTTGGTAATATAGTGTACGTATATGTGGCGCCCAAGTATAAGGCCTGCTTCACGCCTATGCATTTTTTAGTGCATTTTCAGTTCTGCAGAAACACACTACAGTCTATTTAACATGGTTTCTTATGGGTTATGCTTACATCTATGCATTTTATGGAAAGGGCCAGGGACATCTTTTCTGGTTTTTGGTTCCATAGACTTCAATGGAAGTAATTGAAAAACGGAAGTGCTTTAAAAAAACGCAAATGCGTTTCCCCTCTGGGAAGTGCTTTCTGGTCCAATGCTGGGTTGCGTTCTGTCAATCCCAGGCACAGGGTCAGGAGGAGCAGAGACAATTGTAATTTAAGCTGTAACAGCAAGCTATCCTGCTCTGTGTTCCCGCAGCTCTCCTCTTTCTCCAGTCATGCATTTCTCTGCCCAGGCAAGGCTTCAATAGTGGGCACAGTGAGGCTGCAATAATGTCCGCAGTGAGGCTGCTATAGTGGGCACAGTGTGGCTTCAATAGGTACAGTGTGGCTGCAATAGATGGCACAGTGAGGCTGCACTAGGGGGCACAGTGAGGCAGCAATAGTGGGTACAGTGAGGCTGCAATATTGGGCACAGTGAAGCTGCAATGGGCAGAATAAGACTGCAATAATGAGCACAATAAGGCTGCAATAATGAGCACAGTGAGGCTGCAATAGTGGGCACAGTGATACTGCAATAGTGGGCACAGTGTCATACCTCCCAACTGTCCCTGATTTCGAGGGACTGTCCCTGATTTGGAGCACTGTCCCTCTGTCCCTCATTCCTTCTCATTTGTCCCTCATTTTGGTCTAATCCATATAGTTGTATATAAAATTCATCTGATTTTTAAATTGCTGCATTTGTACAGTAAATTGCAAAAACCTATGTAATGGAATAGTAGTGGTAAAAAAGCACTTGTGGGTTTAACCAATCGTATTTTTTGTACAATTCTCCTTTAATGGGGTGTGGCAAGGGGTGTGTCCTATGCCTGCATACTTTTGCTGATAGGTGTCCCTCATTCCCATCTCAAAAAGTTGGGAGGTATGCAGTGTGGCTGTAATGGGCATAGTAAGGTTTCAATGAACACAGTGAGGCCGCAATGGGCACAGCAAGGCTGCAATAGTGGGCACAGTGTGGTTGCAATTGTGGGCACAGTGAGGCTGCAATGTTGGGCACAGTGTGGCTGCAATGGTGGGCACAGTGAGGCTGCAATGGTGGGAACAGTGTGGCTGCAATGGGCACAGTGAGGCTGCAATGGCGGGCACAGGTGAGGCTGCATTAATGGGCACAGGTGAGGCTGCAATGGTGGGGCACAGATGAGCTTGCATTGATGAGCACAGGTGAGGCTGCACTAATAAAGTTGTGGTTAATATTTATTTTTGTAACTTAATTCTGCATAAAACATTTAAGTGTTATGTCATGAGATAATTTAAGAGGGCGTGTTTAGGGGCGTAATTAGGGGCGGGTCAGTGTAGGGGTTAGGTTGAGGACTTTCTCTTTAACCGCCTTAGCGGTATCCCCGAGCGTGACTCGGGGTTGGTTTTCCATGTTAGGATCGGTAACCCAGAGTCACGCTCGGGCTGGACGTGCAGAGTGTGCAGCGGCGCGGCTTACCTTTCGCTGGATCCACAGGCAAGTTACTTACCTTGTCCCTGGATCCAGCGATGCCACCCCGCTGTGTGAGCGAAGGGGTCCTCCTCGCTCGATTCACAGTCTCCCCGTGTGCCGCCGATCTCCGTTCCCTGCGACGTTACGACGCACGGGAGCGGAGATCGGCGCCAAATTCAAAAAAGTAAACAAACACTTTACATACAGTATACTGTAATCTTATAGATTACAGTACTGTATGTAAAAAATACCCACCCCCCTTGTCCCTAGTGGTCTGCCCAGTGCCCTGCATGTACTTTTATAAAATAAAAAATGTTCTTTCTGCCTAAAAACTGTAGATTGTCCTAAAGGGTCACTTTATGTCAAAAATGGTTTTAGATCAGCTAGAAAACAGCGATAATAAATTATAATCACTTGCAGAAATGTGCGATAGCGATTTGTGGGGAAATTCGTCATAAAAAAAAAAAAATAATGACAGCGACAATTCTGCAACTGAGCAAATTCCAGTGATTTTGAGTTGATTACATTATTGAATAATTTTTATTATAATTATATTATTATTTGTTATAATTATTTATAATTATTTATTATATTATAATTTATAATTTTGTTTTAAAAAAAAAATCATACCCGGGATGCCTACTAGACTCTTGTTTGGTCAGATTTAAGTGAGTTATTTCTAAAAATTACAGGCCTACAGTATAAAACTCCAAATTCCCTTGCAAAATAATTGTACCGCTTTTGGTACGTAATTCCAGACAGAATCATACCGCCAGGGAGGTTAAAGGAGTTGTAAAGGAAAAAAATGTTTTGCTGAAATTACTGTTTACAGGGTATAGAGACATAATAGTTAACTGATTCCTTTTAAAACCGATAAAAAATCGATAAAAATCAATCATATAATGTACCTGTAGTTTCAGTTTCGTTTTTGCATGTTGTTTCCTGCTTCTGTGCTGTACAGAGCCATAGAGCAGTGATGGTTTGGAACATGAAACTAGAATCTCCCAGTAGACATGTGCAGACTGGAATATTTTGTTTAGTTTTTTCGTTTTCGTTTGGAAAATAAATTTATTTAGTTACTCCCGAAAATCGTTTTGATTTAATTCGTTTTTCGTTGGGGAATAGCTTTCGTCCGAAAATCCAATAATACTTGGTTTCTGTCGAATGGTCAAAAGAATATTCACCGGAACGTCGAATCTTTGTTGGTTTCTGTCTAATGGGCAAAAAATATTCGATGGAACGTCGAATCTTTGCGTCGAATCATACATTTCCGTTCGAATATTCCGCCTACAAGAATTCTAATGTTGTATGACTAGTAATAATGTCGAATCTATTTTCTCATAAATTGAAATCTATTCTCTGTAATGTCGAATCTATTATTTCTATAGTGTCGAATCTTTTCTCTATAATGTTGAATCTTTTCTCTATGATGTCGAATCTTTTCCCTATAATGTCGAATCTCTCTATATCGAATTTTTACCGCAACGAAAACGAAAATAAAGCATTTTTTATGTCGGATCTTTCGGTTTTCGTTTCTTGCACTTTCGTTATCGTTTGTTAAAACAATAATGAAAAAAACAGACTTTTCGGACGAACATGAATTCTAACGAAAATGAATGCACATGTCTATCTCCCAGTACTGTGGTGATCAGGAAACAGACAACCAGGAAGTGTCCAGAACAGAGAGGAATTACAGCAACATCAGAGCAAAAACGAACAATGAGGACATGAAACCAGGACTGCAGTAATGTAAAGGAAGCTATTTAGCTAAAAAAATAATCCTTTAGTGACCCTTTAAGGGCTTGGATGTCATACAAATGCTGTTGCATAAAAGCCATGGAAAAAAAGCTCCCTTCCAACCATAGAGAGATCTGTGCTCATCCTAAGTGAAACATGTTCTATTATTCAATCAGCGATCAATCTCATTTTATGTCAAGTCATTTAATCACAATTCTTAACCAATTTAATATTCTGTCTTCCTCTACAAACAAAGATAATGAACACGCTGTACCAGTCAGGACTTGATTTTTATTATTTCCAGTTAAATAGTGAGATAACAGAAGACTAAAGGTGATAATTGATAGAATATCCTTTGATCTCAGTCTGAGCACCAACTATTAATGGAATCAAACATACTCGTGAATTAATCAATGCTGATTAGATGTTAAATATTTCAAAAGGTATTCCCTCTTCCAGATGCGCTCTGTTTGCTTGGTATTAAATGTCATGTTGCTCGGTGATAAAGCACACAATGGTTTGCAGGGAAGCTAAATTTGTCACCAGTCACCGAATACTCTTTTGTAGTTTTATTTAATGTGCTTTGTGAACATTGCTTGTATCATTGAACAGGGTACATGAGATTTTCCTTATATTCTGACACAACACTGCCAAGTTATGTACCAATGCTAAGATTAATTATCATCTAAAGATTTCAATTTATTGGAGTTCAGACACAATACTTGTTTGAAGTCACCAGAGAGCTCTCCCCTCAATGGGGTATTACGCCTTCACAGCCAAACTGCTGTGTTTTAGGACACAGATCCCCTTGCTTCCTTATGCCTAGTACACACGAGAGGATCGATCCGCGGAAACGGTCCAGAGGTCCGTTTCCGCGGATAAATCATCTGGCGGATTTTGATCTCATGGTTGTACTAACCATGAGATCAAAATCCCCGCGGAATTCCCTCCGCGGTGACGGCGCGACACATCACCGCGGAGGGAATTCCACAGGGATTTTGATCTCATGGTTAGTACAACCATGAGATCAAAATCCGCCAGAGGATTTATCCGTGGAAACGGACCTCCGGTGACGTGGCCAGTGGACAATCCACGCGGCAAAGTGCGCTACGCTGCAATATAAGGACTTCCACGCATGCGTCGAATCATTACGACGCATGCGAGGGATGGATTCGGACGGATTGATCCGGTGAGTCTGTACTGACCATCGGATCAATCCCCTGGTCTGGATTCCAGCGGATCGATTCCTTAGCATGTTAAGAAATTTTGATCCGCTGGAAATCCATCGCCCGGAAAAATATCCGCGGATAAATATCCGCTGGATCGTACACACCAGGGGATCTATCCGCTGAAACCGGTCCGCGTAAAAATTTCAGCGGATCGATCCTCTCGTGTGTACGGGGCCTGATGCAATTGGCCCCATCATCTCAGTCCTCCCTCCTCCATCTATGAGCACGCCTTGTGTACGGTGAAGTCCCCCATTGAAGGCGTAATACCCCATGGAGTGCATTACCATGGGGGAGCACTGAGTGGAGCACCTGCACTTGACCAGTGTTTTTGTGTTTTGACCTTGTTTTTGTGTCTGCCCAACCATGAGTACTCCCCATCCCCCTTGCCATAGCTCCCAACAATGCTGTATCTTGGCCTAGGCCAACAAGGCCCAGGCCTAGGGCAGCACTTTGCAGGGGGGCAGCACGAAAAGAGTCCCCGTGGCTTGCGCTACGCTTTTAGTGTAGCCCCACTCTTGGGGCGGACTGGGCCTGGAGGCAAATCAGTCTAGTGCCCCCATAAAGCGGCCGCACTATTGCCGGTATAATAATACTGGCAGGGCCACCATCAGGGGGAGGGACAGCCCATACACATGGAGGAGGCTAGGGCGGCAGACCCCAACCAATGGCTTGTTGTGTGAGCAGGCGGCGTTCTGCAACTGGGGGGGGCTTTGCGTCGCTTCTAGTTTTGACTGTCCCATCATAACAGTGGACCTCCCACCTAAGTTCTCAGCTAGAGAGAGACAGATGCCATGTCGGGAAGCTAAAAACTGTCAAAAAATCAGTTGCATAGATACGACGGCCCAGATTAGGACTTACGAGTTACGACGGCGTACATTGCGTTGCGCCGTCGTAAGCCCTTTGAGAATCTGGGCCATAGTCTAATAAAATCATTACATTGTTATTTACAAATGTTACTCAATTTTTCTATCCTAGCCAAATAACGTTATTACCAGATATCATTGGGCTGCAGGAAAACCATTGCCTGGAGAATTCAGTTATTCAGAAGTAGTGTTGAGCAGAATATGCCATATTCGATTTCGCGATATATCTCGAATATATATTCGAATATTCGAGATATATTCGCTAAATTCGAATATTCGTGATATTTTATCGAAATTAATTGAATGCGATTTTTCGCTATTGCGAATGCGAAAATAATTGCGATTTTTTAATAACTGCGGTAGGAGCGCTCTGATTGGCTTAGAATATTCGTGATATTTTATCGAAATATCGCAACATGCGAATGCGATATTTATTGCGCAATTTCGAGATATGCTGGAGGAGCGCTCTGATTGGCTCAGAATATTCGTGATATTTTATCGAAATATCGCAACATGCGAATGCGATATTTATTGCGCAATTTCGAGATATGCTGGAGGAGCGCTCTGATTGGCTCAGAATATTCCTGATATTTTATCGAAATATCGCAACATGCGAATGCGATATTTATTGCGCAATTTCGAGATATGCTGGAGGAGCGCTCTGATTGGCTCAGAATATTCCTGATATTTTATCGAAATATCGCAACATGCGAATGCGAAATTTATTGCAGATATTTCGAAAACTGCTGTAGCAGCACTCTGAAATCGAATATGTATGATATTTTAACCAAAATACATATTGCGATTGCGATTTTTTCGATCGCGCATGCGCAATTGCGCGAACAACACGCGACCATTTCCTGGAGCCTTGCCAGTTTCCCAATATTACAGCAACATGGTGGGAAGCAATTTCTCAAAGTCTGAGGAAAAGTTGCTGATTTGTGTAAGTATTTTGACCACTGTTATTTCATCATCTTCAACTGCATTTAAGTCTAGTTTAAAAGTTAGTATATATGATCAGATATTAGTATTTAACCAAAAATGTGTCTCCTGCTTTTACAAAACTACAAGTCCCAGCATGCCTGGACAGCTGCAGACACCCTGGTTGGCAAATGTGTATTTAGGCACTTTTCCTTGTTATTTAGCATAATGAATTTAAAATTTTTTTGGACATAGGACGTATGCGAACGTCCTGACTTCAGTGTCCTCAAGGCCCAAGGACGTTCGAATACATATTGCCCTTTAGATGTTGCAGAACTACAACTTCCAGCATGCCTGGGAATGCTGGCACTTCTAGTATTGTAAGTTCTGCAGGCCCACATTTTTCAGGCCTTTATGCACGGGTCTCTAAACTGTGGCACCCTAGATGCAGCAAAAGTAAAATTCTTAGCATGCACTGAAAGACCGTGGCTGATGGGAGTAGTAGTTTTGCAACAGCTGGAGGTGGACTGGTCTTGAAACCCAGAGTTAGGTAACAAACCCGTAGTGTTTTGCAACCATTCTGCCTCCAGCTGGTTATTTTCTGTTGAAAAGCCTGTGGCGTGCAAAACACAACCCAAAAACTCCACCCGGTGCAAGGAAAAATTTGCACACACCTAAAGAGTGACATCACAAAAAACTGCGACGGTTGCATACGTCAGTGGTCCTCCGAAAAGGTCCCGTCTCTGACCCCCCGGGGCGTTAGGCTCCTAGGCTCCTGACAGGGAAAAGAGTTACTGTGGTCCATACAGCCGAAGCCATATGGACCCATCTCGGTCCAAGCAGCGCAATCAACACGCGAACAACACGCGACCATTTCCTGGAGCCTTGCCAGTTTCCAACTTATGATCGCAGCGCAATCACACAGCAACATGGTTGGAAGCAATTTCACTAAGTCTGAGGAAAAGTTGCTGATTTGTGTAAGTATTTTGACCACTGTTATTTCATCATCTTCAACTGCATTTAAGTCTAGTTTAAAAGTTAGTATATATGATCAGATATTAGTATTTAACCAAAAATGTGTCTCCTGCTTTTACAAAACTACAAGTCCCAGCCCAGCCCAGCATTTAAGTCTAGTTTAAAAGTTAGTATATATGATCATATATTAGTATTTCACAAAAAATGTGTCTCCTGCTTTTACAAAACTACAAGTCCCAGCATGCCTGGACAGCTGCAGACACCCTGGTTGGCAAATGTGTATATTGGCACTTTTCCTTGTTATTTAGCATAATGAATTTAAAATTTTTTTGGACATAGGACGTATGCGAACGTCCTGACTTCAGTGTCCTCAAGGCCCAAGGACGTTCGAATACATATTGCCCTTTAGATGTTGCAGAACTACAACTTCCAGCATGCCTGGGAATGCTGGCACTTCTAGTATTGTAAGTTCTGCAGGCCCCCATTTTTCAGGCCTTTATGCACGGGTCTCTAAACTGTGGCACCCTAAATGCAGCAAAAGTAAAATTCTTAGCATGCACTGACAGACCGTGGCTGATGGGAGTAGTAGTTTTGCAACAGCTGGAGGTGGACTGGTCTTGAAACCCAGAGTTAAGTAACAAACACGTAGTGTTTTGCAACCATTCTGCCTCCAGCTGTTTTTTTCCTGTTGAAAAGCCTGTGGCGTGCAAAACACAACCCAAAAACTCCACCCGGATGCAGTGAAAAATGTGCACACACCTAAAGAGTGACATCACAAAAAACTGCGACTGGTACATACGTCAGTGGTCCTCCGAAAAAGGTCCCGTCTCTGACCCCCCGGGGCGTTAGGCTCCTGACAGGGAAAAGAGTTAGCAACGCATATCTCCCCTATACGTGTATCCTGTGTTGTTAATAATATATTCATAATTATGCAAATGATAATGGCTGCTATATTTATGCAAAAAAGGTGGCGACCGAAATGGCAGGATATAAAATCTTTCATGTTACCCCTGTCATTGATTAATAAGGCGAGAATGCTTCCAATTGTTGAATAGCATACATTTACGTCATATATCCATAAGGCTGTCAACAGAAGTATTACAATATACTTTGTTCTTCATCTTGCAGAAGTTCCTGGAAACAGGATATGATGACCTGCGGCGGCAGCCACAGAAAAGGGCTGTGGTCAGCGCCCTAATCGCTGACTTTGGCGGCCAACATGACCACAAGGCCATTGTTAAGAAGTGGTCTGACCTCAAGAGGCGCCAAATGGGTAATGTCAGACGTCTTCGGGCTAAATATCATCCAGGTAAGTTATTGTTGACAGTTATGTTTTTTTTTAAAAAAGTGTATTTTGTGCGTGAACTCGAAAGAGAGAGGAGCCGGCCTGCAGGAGTTGGGAGGCCTCCCCCAGAGGCAATCTGCCACCTTTCTCCATGCCCCGGTTGGCAATGGCGGGTGTGAGGGGGTCCTCCCAACCCAACCTCGCATAGCACACCCACCAGTGGCGGGGCTGAGACCACCAAACTCAATTCACAGGTAGCCGAGAGCGGGATCCGAACCCCTAGCTGCAGAGGTGAATCAGTTGTCAGTGCAGTGGCAATCGCGTGGAGCCACCGCAGCTCCTTTGGTGACAGTTATGTAAGGTCATATGTAATTCATGTAAGGTCAGATGTTGTTAACCAAGATGCCATGTTGTGCTAACATATATCACCACCGGCCAAGGTATTCATAGTACTGTTGAAAAAAGACATGGGGCAGCAGACAGGAACACAGAAGTTATGTGGGAACATAATTTTCCCATTGCTTTGCATGGGACTTTAAAGAAAAACCCCGACCATGGCAAGTGGGGGTGGGTAAGGTTTAAACCACCTATCCTATGTTTGTGGCTGACATATAAGTAACCTGTGTGCCAAGTTTCATATAAATATCTTTAGCCGTTTGTACGTGATGCTGGAACATACATACATACATACATACATACATACATTTATGCACACACACACGTTGAGTTTTATATATATAGATTACCACTAAATTCCTGTGTTAGGAGTGGGGTTGTTATAGTAATCCCGTGTGCTCCATCAGGCCCTTTTTTTAACATGAGATGGTCTGAACAAAACAAAGGAGACAAAAACAGCTCATTTTAACATGGTTGCATCCCAGCTCACGCTCAGTCCCCTGTAGTGCCCACAAGACCCTTTAATATAACATTGTCCCATTGGTTAACTGTCTATATAAATCAATTTGTATTCATATACAATACAGCAGAGTACACAGAATTTGCATACGTCATTAGAAAACATTTTTATAATATATGAACATTGTGTTATTATAGGAGCTCCAATGCCAGTTATCCGCGCCAAGCGCAGAAGGCGCCAGGCCGATGAGGAGGAGGAGGAGGATGCGGCAGAGGAGGATGCGGCAGAGGAGGAGATGGATGAAGAGGAGCAGCCAGGGCCCTCCCACTCCCCAACCCCAGCTCCTGCTGAGGAGCAAGCTGAGGAGATTCCCCCCCCCACCACCCCAGCTTCTCAAGCGGAAGAGCAGGAGGAAGAGAGCGGTCCTGTGAGCCTCGCTCAGGAAGGTAAATATGTGCACAATGATTAATAACATTTCAACAACAAAATGTAGATATAAAAATGGACAACATATAAAGCGCACCTGTCAGATTGTAGAACCATAATATGGTATTGATGCTAGAAGTATACAGGTAGTGCATAATTATTAGGCAAGTTGTATTTTTTGAGGATTCATTTTATTATTGAACAACAACCATGTTCTCAATGAACCCCAAAAACTCATTAATATCAAAGCTGAATTTTTTTGGAAGTAGTTTTTAGTTTGTTTTTAGTGTTAGTTATTTTCGGGGGATATCTGTGTGTGCAGGTGACTACTATTACTGTGCAGAATTATTAGGCAACTTAACCAAAAAATAAATAGATACCCATTTCAATGATTTATTTTTAACCGTGAAACCAATATAACATCTCAACATTCACAAATACACATTTCTGACATTTAAAAACAAAACAAAAACAAATCAGTGACCAATATAGCCACCTTTATTTGCAAGGACACTCAAAAGCCTGACATCCATGGATTCTGTCAGTGTTTTGATCTGTTCACCATCAACATTGCGTGCAGCAGCAACCACAGCCTCCCAGACACTGTTCAGAGAGGTGTACTGTTTTCCCTCCTTGTAAATCCCACATTTGATGATGGACCACAGGTTCTCAATGGGGTTCAGATCAGGTGAACAAGGAGGCCATGTCATTACTTTTTTTTATTTAATACCCTTTCTTGCCAGCCACGCTGTGGAGTACTTTGACACGTGTGATGGAGCATTGTCCTGCATGAAAATCATTTTTTTCTTGAAGGATGGTGACTTCTTCCTGTACCACTGCTTAAAGAAGGTCTCTTCCATAATCTGGCAGTAGGACTGGGAGTTGAGCTTGACTCCATCCTCAATCCGAAAAGGCCCCACAAGCTCATCTTTGATGATACCAGCCCAAACCAGTACTCCACCACCACCTTGCTGGCGTCTGAGTCGGACTGGAGCTCCCTGCCCTTTACCAATCCAGCCACGGGCTCTTCCATCTGGCCCATCAAGACTCACTCTCATTTCAGTAGTCCATAAAACCTTAGAAAAATCTTTCTTGAGATATTTATTGGCACAGTCTTGACGTCGCAGCTTGTGTGTCTTGTTCAGTGGTCGTCGTCTTTCAGCCTTTCTTACCTTGGCCATGTCTCTGGGTATTGCACACCTTGTGCTTTTGGGCACCCCAGTGATGTTGCAGCTCTGAAATATGGCCAATCTGGTGGCAAGTGGCATCTTGGCAGCTGCACGCTTAACCTTTCTCAGGTCATGGGCAGTTAAGTTTGCGCCTTTGTTTTTCCACACGTTTCTTTTGTTTGATGATCACGCTTCAGAAGCTTTGCAATTTTAAGAGTGCTGCATCCCTCTGCTAGATATCTCTCTATTTTGGACTTTTCAGAGTCTGTCAAGTCCTTCTTTTGGCCCATTTTGCCAAAGGAAAGGAAATTGACTAATAATTATGCACACCTGATATAGAGTGTTGATGTCATTAGACCACACACCTTCTCATTACAGAGATGTACATTACCTAATATGCCTAATCGGTAGTAGGCTTTCGAGCCTATACTGCTTGGAGTAAGACAACATGCATAAAGAGGATGATGTGGTCCAAATACTCATTTGCCTAATAATTCTGCACTCCCGGGATGTGTTAGACACATAACAAGTGTATACACATGATAATGATTGATTAATAAGCCAAAAAAATATTTTATTTATTTGGTAACGTTCTTTGAAATCCAAATGTTTTTTTATTATATCCTAACAGTAGCAAGAAAGATGATGCAGCAGCACGCGCTGCTAAAGAAGACACATCAGAGGATAAAGGGAAATCATGAACAAATTAAATACCTGGTCCAGCAAAATACGCAGCTAGACCAGCAGCAATTAGAATATCTTGCTGAGCTGGAAAGGCTTCAGAAGCTCATGCTCAGCTATGTCTGAATTAATTTTTTGATTAAAAAATGTTATTTTTTGGAAATGTTTCATTTCTTTTTGAGATCGATTTAGGTTTTTCAACACATCTAACTTCACATCGAACAAATCAACATCAACACATCTAACTTCATAATAAGCAAAAACATTTTATACTATCATTTTATTTAACACAAACCTAGGACAAACTAAAGCACACGGACACAGACACGACGAACACAAAATAAACTGTTGAAAAATGAACATAACAAAAGCAACAATAAATATATATATATATATACAGAGAGAGAGAGAGAGCAAGAAAGAGAGAGAGAGTGCAGATTTGCTCTTGCAGACAGCCTAATGGTTGCAGTATAAAGGCCGCAAACCAGGGTTTAACATAAGGTTAATTGTTTTAGTTACACTTGCTGTTACGATCCGGTCTGGTAGCTTGAAGCGGAGGCTGTTGGTGAATCCGCTGTGCCAGAGAGGTCATGAAGCTTTACTCAGCATGGAGGCAGCAGCAGTAGTATTAAAATATAATGTAACTAGACAATGCATTTCCTGAGGAAAATGCGAGTGGGAATGCTGAATAGCTTAATTGCTGAGCCCCTTGCCAAAGACATTCACCATAACCACTACACTATCTTTAGGACACACAGCTTCTTTCTCTATCTGCAAAGTATAGAGTATGCTGACTTCCTGGTCGCCCCTCCCCCCTCAAGAGGTTTCCCCTCCCCCCCAGGTCAGTGAGGAGGAATATTGCACTGAGGTCAGGAAAGTTATTTATGGAAAGAAATAACATTACAAACGCTTTTAATTCACAGATCAAATACATGATTTAAGCCTCCAAACAAAGCTTAATAAATCCTCAACCGTACATGCGATCGATACAACGACTACACCGTTTGAAATACACGGCCCTTGTGAACGCATTGATATGAAATTTATGTTGATAAACTTAAAAATGTGGCCATGTCTGCGATTTAGAAAACAGCGTCTTTGTGAGTTTTGCAGCAACATTTTTTAGATAATTTAACATGAGAGTCTATGAGACATAATTTCTGGCTGTTGCTCCAATAACTAAAACTAAAATACGTATCGCAGAATTGATCACATTGCCAGAAACCAGACAAGCATAGCTACGTTTTGATATAAAAATTGTGTATGAAAAGTAGATCTTGTGGGCGTGAGACCATTTTGTTTCCCCTTTTTGTAAAGATATTTTTAATTACAAAGATCTCCAATGTTAAGGTCACATGACAGACTCTAAATCCCCTCCATAGGATTACATTATAACCTATCGCATTTTTGTGAAAAATTCGCAAAACGTAAATTGCGTTTTCAACAAAAAATTGTAAACGATGAAGATCTGAAAAGTCATAGCCGGATAGCTAAATATTTTGTGACCGCTTTACAGTTTTTTCTGTGTCTGTAAGTGAAAGTATGAAGTAGCTGAAACTTTTGGCAGGGCATGTGAATTCAAAGGGGAAAAGGATGTTCTCATTGACTTCAATGTTAAAAAAAGGGTCTAAAAGCTTAAAATTTATAAAAGTGTAAAAAGTAGAAAAAAACTTGAAGAAGTCCCATCATTAGCTGAAAGAGACGAACATTTTTACAGTTGAATGGTCTCAATAGCTGAAAGTATGCCGAAGTTACGCAGAACCAAAAAACGTAAGGAATAATAAGATTACTAAATTTACGTATATCAATACTGGAAATGTTTATTAAAGCATTCACACTAATTAAGATTAATACATTTACGGGTATCCATACTGGGAATGCTTATTAAAGCATTCCCACTAAGTATCACACAGGCATGATTTACAAGCAGTAGTGGTAATAGTAATACATAGCATAAAAACACTTGGGGAATACTGTACAGCATCAGTAGTGGTCATAGTAGTCAATAGTGTACCAAAAAATTGGGACACAGGTGTCTTGACTGAGCTGTAATAGTAGTAGTAGACATTGACAATACAGTGTCAAATCACTCGGGCAAGAGGTGCCATGATGAACAGCAGTCTTAATAAGAGTATATAGGGTGTGAAATAACTGCTGACATAGGTGTATTGACTGGGCAGCAGCAGCAGAAGCAGCAGTAGTATTAACAGTAGTAGTTGATACAGAGTCATATCACATGGGCAGGAGGTGCCATCATGAACAGCAGTAGGAATAGGAGTATATAGAGTGTCAAATAACTGCTGACATAGGTGTATTGACTGGGCAGCAGCAGCAGAAGCAGCAGTAGTATTAACAGTAGTAGTTGATACAGAGTCATATCACATGGGCAGGAGGTGCCATGATGAACAGCAGTAGGAATAGGAGTATATAGAGTGTCAAATAACTGCTGACATAGGTGTCTTGACTGGGCAGCAGCAGCAGAAGCAGCAGTAGTATTAACAGTAGTAGTTGATACAGAGTCATATCACATGGGCAGGAGGTGCCATCATGAACAGCAGTAGGAATAGGAGTATATAGAGTGTCAAATAACTGCTGACATAGGTGTATTGACTGGGCAGCAGCAGCAGAAGCAGCAGTAGTATTAACAGTAGTAGTTGATACAGAGTCATATCACATGGGCAGGAGGTGCCATCATGAACAGCAGTAGGAATAGGAGTATATAGAGTGTCAAATAACTGCTGACATAGGTGTCTTGACTGGGCAGCAGCAGCAGAAGCAGCAGTAGTATTAACAGTAGTAGTTGATACAGAGTCATATCACATGGGCAGGAGGTGCCATGATGAACAGCAGTAGGAATAGGAGTATATAGAGTGTCAAATAACTGCTGACATAGGTGTCTTGACTGGGCAGCAGCAGCAGCAGAAGCAGCAGCAGTAGTATTAACAGTAGTAGTTGATACAGAGTCATATCACATGGGCAGGAGGTGCCATGATGAACAGCAGTAGGAATAGGAGTATATAGAGTGTCAAATAACTGCTGACATAGGTGTCTTGACTGGGCAGCAGCAGCAGAAGCAGCAGTAGTATTAACAGTAGTAGTTGATACAGAGTCATATCACATGGGCAGGAGGTGCCATGATGAACAGCAGTAGGAATAGGAGTATATAGAGTGTCAAATAACTGCTGACATAGGTGTCTTGACTGGGCAGCAGCAGCAGAAGCAGCAGTAGTATTAACAGTAGTAGTTGATACAGAGTCATATCACATGGGCAGGAGGTGCCATGATGAACAGCAGTAGGAATAGGAGTATATAGAGTGTCAAATAACTGCTGACATAGGTGTCTTGACTGGGCAGCAGCAGCAGAAGCAGCAGTAGTATTAACAGTAGTAGTTGATACAGAGTCATATCACATGGGCAGGAGGTGCCATGATGAACAGCAGTAGGAATAGGAGTATATAGAGTGTCAAATAACTGCTGACATAGGTGTCTTGACTGGGCAGCAGCAGCAGAAGCAGCAGTAGTATTAACAGTAGTAGTTGATACAGAGTCATATCACATGGGCAGGAGGTGCCATCATGAACAGCAGTAGGAATAGGAGTATATAGAGTGTCAAATAACTGCTGACATAGGTGTATTGACTGGGCAGCAGCAGCAGAAGCAGCAGTAGTATTAACAGTAGTAGTTGATACAGAGTCATATCACATGGGCAGGAGGTGCCATGATGAACAGCAGTAGGAATAGGAGTATATAGAGTGTCAAATAACTGCTGACATAGGTGTCTTGACTGGGCAGCAGCAGCAGAAGCAGCAGTAGTATTAACAGTAGTAGTTGATACAGAGTCATATCACATGGGCAGGAGGTGCCATGATGAACAGCAGTAGGAATAGGAGTATATAGAGTGTCAAATAACTGCTGACATAGGTGTCTTGACTGGGCAGCAGCAGCAGCAGAAGCAGCAGCAGTAGTATTAACAGTAGTAGTTGATACAGAGTCATATCACATGGGCAGGAGGTGCCATGATGAACAGCAGTAGGAATAGGAGTATATAGAGTGTCAAATAACTGCTGACATAGGTGTATTGACTGGGCAGCAGCAGAAGCAGCAGCAGTAGTATTAACAGTAGTAGTTGATACAGAGTCATATCACATGGGCAGGAGGTGCCATGATGAACAGCAGTAGGAATAGGAGTATATAGAGTGTCAAATAACTGCTGACATAGGTGTCTTGACTGGGCAGCAGCAGCAGCAGAAGCAGCAGTAGTAGTATTAACAGTAGTAGTTGATACAGAGTCATATCACATGGGCAGGAGTTGCCATGATGTACAGCAGTCTTAATAAGAGTATATAGGGTGTGAAATAACTGCTGACATAATTGTCTTGACTGATCCAAAGGAGTCATGGGAGAAAATCATGTGGTCAGATGAGACTATAATATAATTTTTTGATCATAATTTCACTAACCGTGTTCGGAGGAAGAATAATGATGAGTACCATGCCAAGAACGCCATCCCTAATGTGAAGCATGGGTGTGGTAGCATCATGCTTTGGTGGTGTTTTTCTGCACATGGGACAGGGTGACTGCACTGTATTAAGGAGAGGATGACCGGGGCCATGTATTGCAAGATTTTGGGCAACAACCTCCTTCCCTGAGTTAGAGCTTTGAAGATGGGTCGAGGCTGGGTCTTCCAACATGAGAATGACCCAAAGCACACAGCCAGGATAACCAAGGATTGGCTCTGTAAGGAGCATATCAAGGTTCTGGCGTGGCCTAGCCAGTCTCCAGACCTAAACCCAATAGAGAATCTTTGGAGGGAGCTCAAACTCCGTGTTTCTCAGCGATAGCCCAGAAACATGACTGATGTAGAGAAGATCTGTGTGGAGGAGTGGGCCAAAATCCCTCCTCCAGTGTGTGCAAAGCTGGTGTAAAACTACAAGAAATTTTTGACCGCTGTAATTGCAAAGAAAGCCTACTGTACCAAATATTAACATTGATTTTCTCTGATGTTGAAATAGTTATATTCAGCACTGTAAATACATCAGGTCCGGGGCTTCATCAGGGAATGCATGGCAAGGGACCCTTCAGCGCCCTGAACCGACGACGGGTGCCAGAAAGTCACCGCCGATCCAGGACTCATTCATCTTTATGAATGTGAGTCTGTCCACGGACTCTGTGGACAGACGGGTCCTCTTGTCCGTGACCACCCCACCTGCCGCGCTGAATGTCCGCTCAGATAGTACGCTGGAGGGGGGGCAAGACAATAACTCCAGCGCATACTGAGCGAGCTCGCGGCAGGTGTCCAATCTGGCAACCCAGTACTCCATGGGGTCGTCGGTGCTCATACTGTCAGAAGCACCGACGGACGCCATGTAGTCTGCCACCATGTGGGCCAGCCGCTGGTGGTGACTGCTGCTGCTGCTGCTGGTGGTGGTACTGGGTCGCTCGGTTTGGAAGAACATCCTCATCTCTTCCATTAGGTCCCCTGCTCGGCTGCAGCTGGGTGCAGCCACCTGCTGGGTGAGATGAGGGGGGACAACTGGAGGCCGGGGAGTTGCCTGCTCCAACCGTCTGACAATGGCTGCCTGCAGTTCCTCCATCCGGTGCTGCCTCCGGCTGGCTGGGATGAACTGCTCCAGTTTCCCCTTGCACCTGGGATCCAAAAGGGTGGCCATCCAGAAATCATCCCTCGTCTTGATGGTCTTAACCCGGGGGTCCCTCCTGAGGCATCTGAGCATGTGGGCAGCCATGGGGAAGAGCACAGCCCGCTGTGACTCCTCAATGCTGGCCAGGTGAATGAGGTGCGACTCTTCTTCCCTGAGGCGCTGCTGGTCAAACTCAGACATGCCCAACCCCCGGACTATCGGTGCCCCCAACACCGGCTCTCCCTCCTGACCAGGCCCTGACTCCGGGACGACACCAGCAACCACCTCCTCCTCCTCTTCATCATCATCCTCCTCCTCCTCCTCCTCCTCCTGGTCCTGGCCCTGGTCTCGGTGGAGCATTGCTGACTCCTCCTGCTCCACCAAGGCACTCTCCCCAGCCTCGAGCAGGCGATCTAGTGTCCTCTCCAGCATGAACAGTATTGGCAGCACGCTATTGAGGCCAATTTGCTCACTGCTGACCATCTTGGTCGCCTGCTCGAAGGAGGACAACACTTGGCAGACCTGGTTTATCTGCCCCCACTCCGCACAGGCGATGAAAGGGAGTTGTGGTGAAGCCCTCTGAGTGCCTAGTTCCATCAGGTACTCCCTCACCGCCCTTTGCTGCTCCCACAACCTCTTCAGCATGTGGAGGGTGGAGTTCCACCGCGTCACACTGTCCACAATCAGCCTGTGAAGGGGCAGATTGTACTTCCGCTGCAATTTGGACAGGGACGCGGTAGCGGTTGGGGAGCGCCTGAAGTGGCTGGCAATCCTACGCGCCTTTGCCACAATGTCACTCAACCCTGGATAAGTGCGCAGGAACTTCTGCACCACCAGGTTGAGGACATGTGCCAGACAGGGCACGTGCGTCAGACTGCCAGCATGGAGGGCGGCGAGTAGGTTGCTGCCGTTATCGCAGACAACCATACCTGGCTGGAGCCTTCGGGGTGTCAGCCACTTCTGGACCTGAGCTTGAAGTGCTTTCAGCACTTCTTCTGCAGTGTGTCTCCGGTCCCCTAAACTAACAAGCTGGAGCACGGCCTGACAGCGCACGTGCCCCACACTTGAGTAGCTACGGGGGCGCTTGCTGGGAGGCTCAGCAGCTGCGGAGACAGTGGCTTGAGGGAGACCAGCAGTTCTCCCCTGGACACCCCGGGGCGGCACCACAAGATCGGTTGCCGACGATCCCTCACCGACGCCTCGGAGGGAAACCCAATGGGCCGTGAAGCTGATGTAGCGTCCCTGCCCATGCCTGCTGGTCCAGCCATCCATTGTCAGATGAACCCTGTCGCTGACAGCGTGATCCAGCGACAGGGTTACATTCTGCACAATGTGCTGGTGTAGGGCAGGGACACCAGTCCTGGCAAAGAAATGGCGGCTGGGGACACGCCATTGGGGTTGGGCCTGCTCCAACATCTGCCTGAAGGGGTTGCTGTCAACTATGTTGAAGGGCAGCAGATGTTGGGCAATAACCCTTGCCAGGAGCCCATTGAGGGAACGCACACGTCGGTCTCCAGGGGGGAAGGGAGTGGTGCGGTCAAAGGCGTCTGAAATCGACGCCTGGCGCCGGACGGCAGTGCGGGACACAGACGTGGAGGGTGCTGTGGAAGTAGAGGTCTGGCTGCCGGTACCAGTACCTCTACTAGAGGGAGCGGGGGGGCATGACCTGCTGGAAACAGATGAAGATGTGGCAGGGGCTGCTGTACCCTGCTCACTTGTGGTGGTGGCGCTGCTACCACCACCACGCTTCATCTCCTCATACAACGCCCAGTGGTTTATCCTGAGGTGCTGGTTCAGGGCTGTGGTACCCACCCGAGCCAAACACTTCCCTCTCTTCACCCTCACTTTACAAATCCGGCAGATGGCCACGGTAGGGTTGTCTGCCACCAGGGTAAAGAAATTCCAGACAGGTGACTTCAGCACCGCCCTCCTGTCAGATGGGGTGACGCTTACTTGCACCTGCTGGGATTCGGTGCGCACAGGTGGAGCTGCCTGCTGCTGCTGCTGCTGCTGCTGCTCCTCCTCCTGACACCTCCTGCTGCCATCACCAGTGGAGACCCTGACGATGGTCTCCCTGGTGGTGACCTGGCGCACCGTTTCACCAGGGTGCCTACCTTCCCCGTCGTCACTGACGTAGTGAGCCGACGCGTCAGATGGCAACCATGATGGGTCACCCTCTTCGCCCCCAGAGATGTCAGACCAAGGGCTGAGATGTGTTGGTCTGAGGGAACCACGTGACATGGAGCCTCTAGCCTGGCTCCGCTGTCCCCTCACCCACGCCTGGGTCTGACTAGGTGCTGCTGTTTCCTGCACCAAAACAGCAGCACCAGTTTGAAGGGATGTCTCTGGGATACTGCCAGCAGGTATCCCATCCTCCTCATCCATCCCTTCAAAAAGGTCCTGACCATCAGGACAGAGCTGGAGGTCTGCCTGATGCATGGCCTCCCCCAAGAGATCCCTATCACTGTCGCTGTCGAACAGTAAGATGCTGGACTCTTGGGGGCTGGGGGGGGGTAGTACAGGCAACGGTGTAATGGTGGTACTACTGTGAGTCGGGACCGACGACTCAGTGGCACTGCTGTGCCCCATGTAGTCCACCACTACTTGAGCCTGAGATGGCAATATCGGGCGGCTGCCCGATGGGAAGAACTCCCGGATCAGGCGTACTCCCCTTGCACCCGATCCTCTACCACTAGTAGGGGCACGAGAGGTACCCCGTGCTGGCAGCGATCCAGCACTGGGAGTAACTCCCCTACCCCTACTGCCACGGCCACGGATGCCGCTCATAATTGCTGATATGTGTGTGGGGGGGTTAAACTTTATTGGGGGGGAAAATGTGAACAAAATGTGTTTTTGTGTTTTTTTTACAAGACAGGCACGCAGACAAAGACGTACACAGACAGCTACTAAACTATAAGAAAAGTAGTACACCAGACAAGGACTACAAAATTAAAGAAAAAAAAAAAAAGCACTAAACAAACACTAACTTTTTTTTTTTTTTTTTTTTTTAAACACAAAACACAGACACTAAACACACACTAAGCTAAGCTAGATGAAATAAATGTACACTAACAGTGTGTACACTTACTACACAAAATTTAACTAAACTGAACACAAAACTTAGCTTTTATAAAAGCTCTTTAGGGAAAACTAAACAAAATTTGAACTGAGATGCCTATCAAATATCACTGAACAGTGAACCTGCAAGATCTGACAGTAACACAAGATGAACAAAACTTAGCTTTTAGAAAAGCTCTTTTATAAAGCTCAGATCAATATGTGTTCTGAAATCTCTTGCAAATATAACTGAACAGGGAGGATTGCAGGATCAAACAGTAACACAAATGAAAAAAACAGCACAAAACAGCACAAAACGTAGCTTTGAAAAAAGCTCTTGGGTCTATTGCTTTGAAAAAAGCAGTTGATATACTGGAAAAGATCCACTGGAATCACTAAATAGCAATGCTGGTGATGATCTAAATCAATCAAGAACAAAGACACAGGAAACCAGGAAACCAGGAACACAGAAACAGCCTCCACACTCTATAGCAAGCTTCTGAATCTGCAATGAAATGGTGCTGGGAGTGAGCTTATATAATGTCCATGCAGGCAGGTTCCTATTGGTTGCTAACCTGTGACGAGTGTGGAAGGAGAACTCTGATTGGCTCTGATGCAAAAGGGCGGAGCAAATAATCGCGCAATATTCCTATTGCCGAATATTCGCATTGCGATTATTCGGCAATATAAAATGATCGCTTCAGCTACTCGGCCCAATGGCTCTAATCATACCAGCAATGCTTTCAGACGTCTATGGAGATCACTAGGATGTGATCTGTTTTAAAAATGAAACTGTAAAAATCGCTCTGATGCGGAAGATCGGGGCGAGGAAAATAATCGCGCGATATTGCGTTTGCCGAATAATCGCATTGCGATCTTTCTGGAAAATTCAATGAACGCTTCAGCTACTCGGCCCAGGGTCTCTAATGATACCAGCAATGCTTTTAGACGTCGATGGAGATATCTAGGATGTGATCTGATTAAAAAAAAAAATTGTAAAAAATCGAATATTCGGAATTGCGAATATTCACCGCGAATTTCGAAATATAGCGCGATTTCTCGAATATGCTATATTCGAGTCGAATATTCGCAATGCGAATATTCGTGAGCAACACTATTCAGAAGGAGCTGGTCACTGGTTGACTTTTATTCCCATTCAGACTTCCATCCAGCCTGGGCACTCCACCAGCACTTCACTGAGTCCTAGCCACATTTGCATGGAACTGTATAGGGGCTAGGACCAGTAGGAATACCCACTAACTTTACTACGAGTCGCTTCAAAGGCCCATTGTCCTGCCACGTCCCTCTTATGGGAATATGTTCTCCTTTTGGAAGGACATGGGCCGAGGTGGTTCCCGAAAGGGAGTTTGCTTGGGAACCTCGGAATTTCAGAGCTACAATTTACTGGCTTTTGGTAACCATGGCTATGGAACTGTTGCCTGATTACTCTGTGAACGGCACCCGGGTACATGGAACATGTCGCTTTTTGGATCATATCATCTGAGGGTCCGGGTTATCAAATGGTACCCCCGGATTGCTACTGCTGCCTCTGGATCACCCCAAAAGAACTATCATTATAACATATGGCTTCCTATGTATAATGTATTCCTATGTTGGTGCCGGACTGTCTGGGGTGGGCTTTGTCTGTGAAAATGTAATTAGCTTTCTGTATATATTCAGTGTGGTTTTCTTTAGTTTGGAGAAGTCTGCATGAAAATTTTCCAGCTAATCAGAATTTTTTTTACATATACTTTTTTTTTGGGTTATTTTAGTGAAATTAATTACCTACTTTAATTACTCTATAATGTACATTTACTGTACAGAGCTTATTTAAAGTGTTACTAAACCCACAACAGTAAAATCAGTCTGTATGTGCCGTAAAGCATGCTTGTTATACTCAATGTGGAACCTTAGGGGTTAATCCTCTGCATCATGTATAAAGGTTTTCTCATGTCTCTATGATCCTCCCCTTCTCCCACTGTCCCCAATCCAATTCCTGATAAGACATAGCCTTTGTAGTCACTCTGCACATGCTCAGTTTGGTGTGTATTGCTAGAGAGTTTTATCTTTTCTTCTTGGGAGGGTGCATGTAATCAGCACAGGGCCAATCAGCACTGTACAGACAGAGGGTCAGGGATCCTGCAGCCTCATAGAACAGTCAGAGGAGAATGAAAACTCCTCCTACCAGCTTTGACCAGACACTGATAGAAGTCACAAGACTGCTATATACTGCCTATGAGAAAAGGTATTTAGCTGGTTATTAGGGCTGTGCAAATTAACTTTTAATTAATCGATTAATCTTTAATTATTTTGATCGATCAAAATCTTTTTGATCGATTAAAATTCTTTTGATTGGTACTCACCTCTCCGCCGGCTTCTGGGCCTTCAGGGAGTTCCGTCGGAGATCTAGTAACGTCACGGACACCGGCAGGGCTTGCCGTGTTCATCTGAAGGGCTCCTTTGCTGTGCCTTCATATCTGCATGCCGGCGGGACCTCAATATCTGCCACACGCAAGGGCTGTTACACTTCCCTCTATCAACCTGGGATTCTACAACCATCCACTGGGAGTTGTGATAGTTCCCTTCATGGGACATCTACATGCCGACGGACTGATGTTAACCTCTCCTCATCTGGATTCAGCAGTGGCATCGTTGTACACATTTTTATACCAGTATCATACGTAGATACATGTCTTTATGACTGCTTTTGGTACCGTTTGGTATTACTCGCACCATTTTTATAGTTTATGTAGCTACATCGATTTTATCTCCAGTGCAATATTTATTTTGTTACCTACTTGAAGACTATAAAAGTTTTAATGCTATTCCCATCTATCGCTGCCTTTGTGTGTTTTTTGTATCCCGCTATCCATTTTTCCAGTGGTTGGTAGCTGCACTGGGAATCAGCCTGCAAGGAGATGAGCTAAAAGTAGTTGGATCTGTATGTGCGTTATAATTAATCAAAATTAGTCCATTTTCTGAGTCCTGGGTCTAGCAACACTTTAAGTTCACATTAAAAATGCTTTGAGAATATGGTTTGAGTATCTAAGCCCCCAAAATACTCTGGTCATGAAAGGGTTAAATGAAATAAATGAAAGTTATATGGTGTTAAAAAAGTAAGCTTCATTTTATATTAAATACCCCAGTGGCTTCTGCTCTAAGACGGTCTTTTCACTTGTATTTTGTACCTTTTTTTCTTCCCTTTGACAAGTCATCTCATTGTACTTTGTCCCATCATGTAACACAGTGCTAATTGGCTAAAATAATTATGCAGCAGCTCTAAATCTGATGATAATTAGCTCTAGCTCTGGTATTCTTCAGAAGTACATTAAAATGAAGGTGAATGTGTCATGACACAGGCTTTACGGCTGGAAGCTTTTCAAAAAATGAGGGCAGCTTGACTTTTTCTACAGCGACACAAAATAAATGAAGTAACGCTTAACAGTTTTTAATAAGGAACTGGTCAATTATTTTAAAGAAGAGTCATAATGACAAAATCTTCTCTATTAATATACTAAGGGAGCCGTTCATGTATCATTGTTTATTAATAGTTATTGGTTTAGGAGAGCTGGTGTATTAATACAAATTAGCCCCTACATAGATGATTTACTAATGTTGACTTTGAATGCCCTGTTAGTTAAAGCGGTGGTTCACCCTAAAAACTACTTTTTCTAATTCCACTGCCCCCCCACATTACAATACGATTAAGGCTCTTATTATTTTTTCCATGCTGTACATACCTTAGTACAGCATATTCACCCGTGCATCCGGGTTGCGAGTCCCGCGGGAGTGGGCATTCCTCACATGTGTGTGATTGACGTTTTTCCCAAAAACGAGCTCCCCCCCGTCGCGTAAGCCACGTCACGATTGGCGAAAGGAGCCGAACGGCGATGCGCATGCTCAGTATAGCGCCGACTCGCCGTTCGGCTCCTTTCGCCAACCGTGACATGGCTTACGCGACGGGGGGGAGCTCGTTTTTGGGCAAAACGTCAATCACACACATGTGAGGAACGCCCACTCCCGCGGGACTCGCAACCCGGATGCACGGGTGAATATGCTGTACTAAGGTATGTACAGCATGAAAAAAATAATAAGAGCCTTAATCGGATTGTAATGTGGGGGGGCAGTGGAATAAGAAAAAGTAGTTTTTAGGGTGAACCACCGCTTTAAGGTAAGTATTCACTAAGCTCAGTTTGCTATTTAAATGGATTAAAATGTTTTATTTAGATTTGAATACAGCAGGGAAGAGTTAAAGTCTCTTAGCTAGATTCAGAAAGACCGCCTTAACTTTGCGGCGGCGTAGTGTATCGTGTTTACACTACGCCGCCGTAAGTTAGCGAGGCAAGTACATGATTCACAAAGTACTTGCCTGCTAAGTTACGGCGGCGTATCGTAAATGCGGCGGGCGTGCGCGCCTAATTCAAATTCGGCTGAGGGGGCGTGTTTTATGTTAATATGGGTTGACCTGACGTGATTGACGTTTTTTAGGAACGGCGCATGTGCCGTCCGTGTACATATCCCAGTGTGCATTGCGGCAAAGTACGCCGCAAGGACCTATTGGTTTCAACGTGGACGTAAATTACGTCCAGCCCTACTCACGGACGACTTACTCAAACGACGTAAAATTTTCAAATTTTGACGCGGGAACGACGGCCATACTAAACATTACTTGTCCAGCTATTTGATGGAATAACTATACGCCTGAAAATGCCTTACGTAAACGGCGTATCTGTACAGCGTCGGCCGGGCATACGTTCGTGAATCGGCGTATCTAGTAATTTACATATTCTACGCCGACCGCAATGGAAGCGCCACCTAGCGGCCAGCCTAAAAATTACACTTTAAGATACGACGGTGTAAGACACTTACTCCGCTCGTATCATAGCCTAATTTAAGCGTATTTGGTTACCAGAATGCGCTTAAATTTGCGTTGGCGCAGATTCAGACTTAGGCTGGCGTATCTACTGATACACCAGCCTAAGTCTATCTGAATCTGCCTATTTGTTTTGATTGTTGTCTGTGTCCCTGTTGGGAAGATTTTACCACACTTTACGCCAGGACAGGAAATAATAGTAAATCCCTCTAACAGAGGCACAAAAATAACAAGACCATATTTCCTGCTGCCAAGGCAGCATAGATGTGATAGTAGTCCCTTCTACGCTTAGGCCAGGGGTCTCAAACTGTCGGCCCTCCAGCTGTTGCAGAACTACAAGTCCCATGAGATATTGCATGGTTGACAGTTACAAGCATGACTCCCAAAGACAGAGGCATGATGGGACTTGTAGTATTACAACAGCTGGAGGGCCGCCAGTTTGAGACCCCTGGCTTAGGCGCAGGATCAGTGCATAACTATAAAGCGTTTGTGGGCGGGTGCAGTTAGCCTTCCCACCTGTAGGTGGCCTAGTGTCATGAGTGCATAGTAAAGGGGATCCTCCTCAATGAGACTTCAGCAGCCATCTGTGAGGGAACCTTTTAATTAAAGCACCCCACGTCATTCTGGTGAGCTTCTGGTGAGTGAGCAGTCAGGGACAGGAGCCCCGCCTGTGAAGGACATTATTATTCCAGGTGAGAAAGGATAGTTTAGGGTGGACTGCTTATTCATTGCTTTTACTCCAGTGGTCAGTACAGAGATGTGTATCTGGTGCAAGCGCAGAACTATCTGGTACATATTAAAGGGACACTAGGGATGGGCGAACGGTTAGGCCCGAGCATAATTTCTGGCGAACACCGAACAATATGCTGAGTCGGGGAAAATTCGAAAAGCTGCAGAGCCCCGTTTAAAGTGGAGGTTCACCCTAAAACAATTATATAACATTACATCCAGCATACTAACGACATGTACAGTATGCTGGTATTTTTTTTTTTTCCCTGTACATACCGTTTAATTGTTATTTTCCCCCCGGCTTCCGGGTTCTGATTCCCGCGGGACTGGGCGTTCCTATTGAGAGCTTAGATGATTGATGTCTGGTGAAAAACTTCCCATGGCGCATAAAGCGCGTCACCAGTTTTTCGTAAATAGCCGACCTGCTAGTCGGCTCTATATGGTGCCTGCGCAGTCAGCTCTACTCGGCAGACGCCGTATAGCGCCGATTTGCAGGTCGGCTATTTACGGAAAACTGGTAATGCGCCTTATGCGCCATGGGAAGTTTTTCACCAGACATCAATCATCTAAACTCTCAATAGGAACGCCCAGTTCCGCAGGTATTAGAACCCGGAAGCCGGGGGGAAAATAACAATTAAACGGTATGTGCGGCGAAAAATAAATAAATACCAGCATACTGTACATGTCGTTAGTATGCTGGATGTAATGTTATATAATTGTTTTAGGGTGAACCTCCACTTTAAGTCTATGGGACACTAACATGAAAAATCAAAAGTGCTAATTTTAAAGGCTTTTATGCATGGTATCGTCATAAAAAGTGTTTGGGGACTTGGGTCCTGCATCAGGGGACATGTATCAATGCAAAAAAAGTTTTAAATACTGCAGTTTTTTCGGGAGCAGTGATTTTAATAATGCTTAAAGTGAAACAATAAAAGTAATATTCCTTTAAATTTCATACCTGGGGGGTGTCTATAGTATGCCTGTAAAGTGGTGCATTTTCCCCGTGTTTAGAAAATTAAAAAGTAATTTAAAACTGCTCACGGCCATAATGAATTTTCGGGTCCCGCAATACAGATAAAAGACATTGAAAAAAACGGCATGGATTCCCCCCCCCCCCATGACCAGGTCCCCAAACCAAAATTTAAAAAAAAAATTGCATGTCTGGTACGGATTTTAAAGGGAACCCCGTGCCAAAATAAAAAAAAATGCAGTGGGGTTCCCCCAAAAATCCATACCAGACCCTTATCCGAGCATGCAACCTGGCAGGCCGCAGGAAAAGAGGGGAGGACGAGAAAGCACCCCCCCCTGAACCGTACCAGGCCACATGCCCTCAACATGAGGAGGATGCTTTGGGGTCCAAAGCACCATATCCCAAAGTTAATGGGGACACGGGCCCCATCCCCACAACCCTTGCCCGGTGGTTGTGGGGGTCTGCAGGTGGGGGGCTTATCAGAATCTGGAAGTCCCCTTTAACAAGGGGAACCCCATATCCCGCCCCCCCATGTGAATTGGTAATGGGGTACATTGTACCCCTTCCATTTCACCAAAAAAGTGTCTGTGTCTTTGCCTGATAACACCCACACTTCCAATTTCTTGTGCAGGCATCACAGGAAAAATGTGGTCGTAAAGAGATATAAACACCTGACAAAAATCTTATCTCTTTCTCACTTTCTCCTCTCCTCTGTTCTCCTTCCATCCTCTCTTCCTTCTTATCACACTTCCTCCCTTCCTCTTTTTTTTTCCACTTTTTTTTTCCTCTCCTCTTCTCTTTTCTCCTTCCGTCCTCTCTTATCACACTTCCTTCTTTCCTTCCTTCCTTCCTCTTTTCTTTTTTCTTTCCCTCCTTTTCTTTTCCTCTTCTCTTCTCGCCTCTACCCTTCTCTTCACTTTTCCCTTTCTGTCCTCTCTTCCTTCTTATCACACTTCCTTATTTCCTTCCTCTTCATGTTCTCTTTTCCTCTTCTCTCCTCTCCTTCCGTCCTCTCCTCTCCTTCTTTTTTCTCCTTCCGTCCTCTCTTCCTTCTTATTACACTTCCTTCCTCCATTCTCTTTTCTTTTCCTCTCCTTCCATTCCCTCATCTCCTTCCTTCCGTCTTTCCTCTCCTCTTCTCTTTTCTCCTCTTACCCTCTCTTCCTTCTCATCACACTTCCTTCCTTCCTCTTTTAATTTTCTCTTCTCTCCTCTCCTTCTGTCCTCTCTACTGCCCTCCTTCCATCCTCTCTTCCTCCCTTTTCTTCCTCCTTATCCTCCTCCCTTCCTTTCTCTTCCTTCCTTTTCTCTTTCCCGTCTTTGCTGCTATAATTTCTTCCCTTGTCTCCCTCCATTCCTTTCTCTTGCTTTTCCTTCCTCCCTTCTCTCTTTCCCATCTTTTCTGCCATAATTTCTTGTTTTTTCCATGTTCCTTCCTCCCTCCCTTCCTTTCTCCCTCTCCCTCTGCCCCTCTCCCCCTCTCCCCCTCTCCCCCTCTCTCTCTCTCTCTCTCTCTCTCTCTCTCTCTCTCTCTCCCTCTCTCCCTCTCTCCCTCTCTCCCTCTCCCTCTCCCTCTCCCTCTCCCTCTCTCTCCCTCTCTCTCTCTCTCTCTCTCTCTCTCTCTCTCTCTCTTCCTTCTTTCCTTACAATACACATTATGCCAGGAATACATCTTGGCTCAGAATCTCCAGCTAGGCTGGCGATGACAATGGATTTAAGATACTATTGTCAGATTATTTTTGATGCATCGGTTGATAGAACACAATGATTATTACAGTGGGGTGATAGAAAGGGCAGCGGGAAAATGATGAAGTGCATCCGTAAACAAGACAGAATACTCCGTGGATTGCTAAAAGCTCCAAAAAACTTCAGAAAGCGTTATTTATGAGTTAGGAAAGTGATTGAAGTTTTTGAAAGTAAAATTACACAATCAAAAATCGGACTGCAGACCGAGGAGGCCTCGCGCAGACTGAGTTACGGCTAATGAGTATTTTAGGAAGACAGCTGAGAACTACCTGGGAAGAATGTAATTAAAAGAACCCTTTCAATCCACTTAAACAGAGAATGAAAAATCAGAGGTCTGTGAAATAGCTTGACTGTGCCTTTGAAACAAAGCAGTCTGGATAGGTCTGATATCCCCATCTGTCAACCGAATGTCTTTTAATTTCATGTTATTTGGATAAATGCATTTAAGAAAGAAAAGATAACTTCTAGGAGGTTTTTGATGTGCCAATAAGTCATATAATGTACACAAAAAGGAATTTACAATTTATATCAAATATCTGTAGCCAACAGTGGACTACAAGTATCTGCATTGCAGACCTACCTTTGCATTTTACACTGTTGCTGTGTCCCTCTAGTGTTGGGCGAGTAACTTACATCACCCCCCTGTGCCAATTGGAAAGCATTGTAGGAATTGTAGTATCTTGAACAGACATTCTGGACTTCAGAACTATTGGACCACACTTCCCATCAGGCCACCTTCTTCCCAGGATGGAATGCTGGGAAAGATATAAAAGGGCCAGTAGCCCGGCCCACGCTTTTCTTCCAGGGCGCCATGAGGTGAACACATCCCTGCTGTTGTGCGAGAGGACTGCGGCCTACCATGCGGAGAAAGCAGCGACCCAAGCCCAGCCCAGGCGAGTCTAACGCTGCTTTCTACTCAGGGGACATCACCGCAGAGTCGCTGTATCAGCCGGATCAGACGACGTACAGTCAGGGCCGATCCTAGGGTCACAGGCACCTGGGTGCAGAAATATTTCTGGCGCCCCCGCATGGACGTGGTCATTTTACGAACTCCTCCACTTTACAAATGTTTCTATGGCAATGACTCAACCACAGAGATGCTCCCCCACAATGTCCTCATTACCCTGGGATCCATACATTATCTCTTAACAATAAACAACATACAGGAAGCGAAGCAGAGTACTTTATTGGGACCTGGAGGGGGGGGGCCTCTCTGATGGACACACAGAGGGCTTCTGTTAGAGAGTCTGTTAGAAAGAGCCCCCAGACTGCAGACATAATACAGGAGATGGTCAGAGATTGCAGACTTAGTACAGGAAATGGCCAGAGACTGCAGACATAGTAAAGGAGATGGTCAGAGACTACAGACATAGTACAGGAGATGGTCAGAGACTGCAGACACAGTACAGCAGATGATCAGAGACTGCAGACACAGTGCAGAAGATGATCAGAGACTGCAGACATAGTACAGGAGATGGTCAGAGACACATCAGTTCTGGACGGACACACACCTATGCTCAGAACACTAGTTCTGGACAGACACAAACAAGGAGAGAAGGAGGAAGGGGAGAACTCTGCCACTTCGGTGCCCCCACCTTCTCAGGCGCCTGGGTGCAAAGCACCCTGTGCACCCTGCCTAGGATCGGCCCTGCGTACAGTTCCTGCAGGTAGTCAGTAATCTCTGATCGTTTGTCAAGGGGACGACTATTCCAGAATCGCTCTTCAGGAGGATCCTGCGCTGTTCTTCAGTTGGTGAGAGGACTTCTGCCCAGTAAATACACACCCTGCGTTATTACATTGCATATGAACACTGTATACAGACATCTTACTCCTGGAATTACTTTATTACATTGTATATGAACACTGTACACAGACATCTTACCCCTTAGAATTACTTTATAGATTACTGCTAGTCAGATTGAGTTGTTCTTATCTGCCTACATGCCACTTGCTATATTCAGGATACAGTTTGATTGAGCGCCAACTGCCGGTAAAGACAATTGCAGGCCTTGCACTCTGGACATTGCAGTTTACTGCTCTTTAAAGGGACCCACCCCTGATACTTATTAAATATGATCTCCCATTAGGACTTAACCACTTCAGCCCCGGAGGATTTGGCTGTCCAATGACCGGGAGATTTTTTCCAATTCGGCACTGCGTCGCTTTAACTGACAATTGTGCGGTCGTGCTATGTTGCACCCAAACAAATTTACTTCCTTTTTTTTCCCCACAAATAGAGATTTCTTTTGGTGGTATTTGATCATCTCTGTGGTTTTCCTTTTTTGCGCTATAAACAAAAAAGAGCGCCAATTTTGATAAAAAAAAAAATATTTTTTACTTTTTGCTATAATAAATATCCCCAAAAAATATATAAAAAAACGTATTTCTTTCTCAGTTTAGGCCGATACGTATACTTCTACATAATTTTGGTAAAAACATTGCAATAAGCGTATATTGTTTTGTGCAAAAGTTATAGAGTCTACAAAATAGGGGATAGATTTATGGCATTTTTATTAATATATTTTTTTTACTAGTAATGGTGGTGACTTGCGATTTTTATCATGACTGCGACATTATGGTGGACACATCGGACACTTTTGACCCTATTTTGGGACCATTGTCATTTATACAGCGATCAGTGCTATAAAAATGCACTGATTACTGTGTAAATAACACTGGCAGGGAAGGGGTTAACGACTAGGGGGCGAGGAAGGGGTTAAGTGTGTCCTAGGGAGTGATTCTAACTGTGGGGGGGCTGGGCTACCGAGTGACATGACACTGATCACTGCTCCCGATGACAGGGAGCAGTAGATCACTGTCCTGTCACTAGGCAGAATAGGGAAATGGCTTGTTTACATCTCCCCGTTCTGCAGCTCCGTGACACGATCACGGAACTACGGCGGACATCAAGTCCGCGAGTGCCGGAGCCACAGTCACGGAGCTCAAGGCAGGGACGCGGGCCCGCACGGTGGTAAATTCAAAGCAACGTACCGGTAAGTTGCTTTGCTCAGCCGTGCCATTTTGCCAGACGTATATCTACAGGAGGCAGTCGGTATGCGGTTAAGGTGAAATAGGCCAGCCCGGGATTCCCTATTAGCCATGGCTGCTTGCGTTGACCGGTCATTCATTTGAAGACACAGACGGAGGAAGTATGCACACCCAGTAAGCCGTTAATATAGGTGAGGAACCCTTTAACAGGGATGAACTTTCTAGTACATTTTCTCTATCTGTGTTCTACTTTCTGGGTTCACTTTATTTATAGTGATTTTTATAGCCTTTTATTGATTTTTATATCGGTTCCATCTATGCTGCAAGGATAAGCAAAAGCTTAGGTGTGGCTTGATTCACGCTTCAATTTTGCCTCTTGTAACTTGGGACACTCCTTTGACCCAGTTCTGGCCCCTTTTGGTTGTTTAAGATAAGATTTTCTTGCTCCCTTCTCCCCCACCTCCCCCTCCTCTTTCCCTTCCCCCAACTTTCCTCTTTCCCCCTCCCCACCTTTTTCTCCCACCCCCTTCTTTCCTTACCCCCCTTTTTTCATTCCCTTCTCTCCTTCCTATTTGGCCTTCCCATTTCCCTCTCCCTCCCCTATTCCCTTTCCTCTCTCTTCCTTCCTTTCCTCATCTTCCTTTCTTTCTTTCCACAAGTCTTTCCCATTCTCCCCCCCCCCCCCCATCAATTTCTCTCTCCCCCTTCTTTACCTCCCAATCCCTTTTCTTTTTCTCCCCCCCCTTTCCATTTCCCCTTCTTTCCCCCTTTTCCCTCCAACTTCCCTCTCCCTCCTTTCCTTTTTCCTTCCTCCCCCTTCCTTCCCCATCCCTTCCTCTTTCCTTCTCCTTCCCTATAGCCCCCATTTCTCTGATATCACCACTAAGTTTATTTTATCACCATCATCACATAGGAGTCTGTTTTCTCTAGGGGGAGGCAAGGCACAGAGTTAATCGCCATCGGGCTCCCCAGGCTACTCCTCCACCAGACAGTCTGACAAAAACTACACAGGTGAATCAACAATCTTCTTGGTGGTTTTCTAGGTATGAATGTAGATGTTAGAATACAGTTTATGTTTATATATATAGGGATCTATATCTATATGGGACATCGTGATATATATTGGACTTCTTTTAACATGTTACCATTGATCTCTGCATATGAGAGCAGTATCTGGAAGTTTTTGCTTAGATTTTGTTTTAATTCGATTTGCTGTAATGATATGAGCACTAACAATTTATTTTTGTGTGTATGTTGAATGACAGTACATAGGCATAGCCACGTATTTCAGACATTGTTTTACTTTTGTAGTAATCTTTGTGGTTGATAGTGTTGAGCGGAATACGCCATATTCGATTTTGCGATATATCACGAATATATAGACGAATATTCGTGAAATATTCGCTAAAATCGAATATTCGTGATATTTTATCAAAATTTTTTTTTTAGAAATTTCGCTAATGCGAATGCGAAATTGATTGCGAAATTTTGACAACTGTGGTAGGAGAACTCTGATTGGCTCTGATGCAAAAGAAGGGCGGAGAAAGTATTTGCGAATATTCGTGATATTTTATCGAAATTTCGCTAATGCGAATGCGAAATTGATTGGGAAATTTTGACAACTGTGGTAGGAGAACTCTGATTGGCTCTGATGCAAAAGAAGGGCGGAGAAAGTATTCGCGAATATTCGTGATATTTTATCGAAATTTCGCTAATGCGAATGCGAAATTGATTGCGAAATTTTGACAACTGTGGTAGGAGAACTCTGATTGGCTATGATGCAAAAGAAGGGCGGAGAAAGTATTTGCGAATATTCGGAAATCGAATATTCGCGATTGTGAATATTCGGCAACATAAAAGGATCGCCTCAGCTTAGCTACTCGGCCCAAGGTCTCTAATCATACCAGCAATGCTTTTAGACGTCGATAGGATGTGATCTGTTTTAAAAATAAATTTGAAAAAATACGAATATTCGGAATAGCGAATTTTGGCCGCGAAGTTATTCGCGAATATTCGAATATGCCATATTCGTAACGAATATTCGCAATGCGAATATTCGTGAGCAACACTAGTGGTTGACACACTTTGTTGCTGTTATATGAGCATCAATTTTTTGGTGTATGTTGAGTGATATCCCCACAGCATTCCTTCAGACATAATTTTTGTAGCAACCTTTGCGGTTGATAATTTTTTTTATTTCATTTCATTTCACCTAGCACCGTATCTTATGTATGCACTAGTCACTTTATTTATTACACTTCATTAAATTAAGTCACGATATTTAATTTAGGAACAGTGCTCCATTTTATATATATATATATATATATATATATATATATATACCGGTATATATATATATATATATATATATTTATATTTGGCTGCATTCCTGGTCTTGAGTAGCAGCTGCTCATTAATTTAACCAGCACAGATATCATCTTTTTTAACACAGTTTATGTTTATACTTTTAATTTACTTGAGATAATTTGTCCTCCCTGCCCACTCTCTTTGCTCATAAATTGCTGTGGTGTTTGTAACAAGCTCTAATAGGATACCATTACAAAAATGTAAAGCAACATGACTCAGTATATTGAAAGTTTGTAATGTTTAATATTTCTTGGTAATATAATTATTTGTTAATGTTTATATACGTTATTTGTTAATAATGTTTATATATCTTTGCAGTATATGTACAAATTTGTACTCCAATCTAAGGCCCTGATGAAGAGTGACTCCCTGCGAAACACGTAGACCTGTTATCTCAAATCTTCAGCCAGGACCAGCACATCCTGGATAGACTTACAGTAACTGTGGTTTTAACCAATTGTATTCAACTTTTTTAAATATAACCATTTGTATATGGAAATTAAAGATTTTAATTTTTTTTAAGCCTTTTTGGTATGTGTATTTATTTGCCCCTTCAAGGTACATGTAAAGTCACACCCTATTTTTCTTCTCATTCTGTAATTAAAAAAAAAAACAGCAGTTCCCGTGGCTGAAAAAAAACCAAACATTCTTATAGAGCATTTTTGTACACAGCTTAGGGGAGTTTAGCGTCTTTTTTCTGCCCGAAAGCTACAACCAGAAACGCAAACCAGAAGTTCTTTTTTCCTGCCTCTAAACGCTGAGCTCAAAATAAGCCCAGTCCCAAGTTCACCCCCCCAGACTGGGGAGCTCCCTCAAAGGCCCCAACAGCCTCCGCACTCTCTCACTCCAGCTCTTCCACCCGACAACTTCTTCTCCAGCTGGGCTGACCCTGGGTATTTAAGGAGGCTTGCCCCCTGCTAAGAAGCCTTGAGGATTGGCCAAGGCTTCTTAGAATACCCCAGACAGCTCACCCTCTCCTCCCCTCCTTTCTTTCCAGAATCTTCTGTAAAGAAGAGGGAGGTCTTAGTGATGCTGCTTGTGAGTCACAAGCTGCTACCCTGAGCCACTCCCAGCCCAGAATGAAAACAAAGAGGCTTAGCAACCAGCCAGACCTGCCTAAATGTACCTACTCTCTCTAGCACACTACTAGAGGGTGCTACAAATATATCACGCAATATTAGTCCCAGTCTTATTTTAGGAAAAAATGCAGCCACAGCTTTCCTTTGCAAAATACCCCCTGCCAAATATGAAGCTACCATTGTACGGGATTTCAATTTATTTTTAGACATATACTTTATACAATATATGCAAATGTACATCTACATGCATGTATACATGCATCCATATACTCATAAAAAAATCAACCTGATAAGTTAAGGTAAGAGCACACTAACTAGAGATAAATTGTGAACATTAGAATAAAGGGACAAAAAAGGAATCAATAAATAGTGAATATATAATCTTCAAATGATAAATATCCAGGTTATAAATAGGTGGATCCCTTTCAGCAGAAGATATTGGTTACATGGATGCTATATATTCACTAGTAATGGATTTTTTTTAACTGGTGTTGTTTTCTTATTGATAAATAATGCACTATTTAGTTCTAATGTGCTTTTATCTTTTTTTTTGTATGTGCATATGTACAACTTTCAAAGCAAAGGGCCAGTTAACTGTCATTTAGGTTTTAGGGGGCCAGACTTTGGCCAGTGGGATTAGAAAACACCCTGGCGTCAGTGGGAGTAAACAATGGCCAATCAGTGGTTTTAGAGTAATAGTGCCCCATTGTTGGCATCAGTGGAAGGAATGGTGCCCCATTGTTGGTATTTAGGGGAGGGATTGTGCCCCATCATTGGTGTCAGTGGATAAAATGGTGCCTCAAAGCACCTATAAAGGCAAGCAAAGGGCCACATCTGGCCCACGGGCCACAGTTTGGAGAATGTATAGAACATTTCTTTGGACACAAAAAAAAATTGTTGTCCCCACATGCACTTGACTAATGACAAAATATTACTGAATTACCTGAATGGGTAAATGGCAGTGTTTCTTTATGTCTCTTTACAGCTGAAGTTTTAGATGTGGCAGTTTTTGCCCAGTTACATTGATCCAGCTTGGACCAATGTAAGTGGTATGTACCATACCAGTGGGATCTCCGTTGAAGCTGGAAATCTCTAAAATAGGCACCGATACTCCAGTGATCTCTACTTAACTTCCGGGGCCCGTGCCAAGTAGATGTCCTGCTCTTTCCTGAACAGAAGAAGTTGCCAACTTGGCATGGGTGCCCTTTTGGATTTTCCCAATGAATGTAAAAGTTTTCTCTTATTAGACAATGTGAATTTTGTGATGTCAACTCCCTATCTCTCCAGAGATCTATGCAGAGAATGCAGGTGGATCATCCCTTTTTTTCCCAGGAGAAATTGGGCTTTCAATTGGTGGTAAATGGTAATGCATATGTCCTGATTTTTAGTTATTTATTTTTATCCAAGGAAACTGCCACATAATAATTAAAAAATAAATGGTTTTACAATTTATCTGTATACATTTCTTGCTATTACAATAACCTACAACCAAAGAACAACCCAAAATAAAGTCTCCTGCTCTTGACATAGGTGTATGTTATTTGTTATTTGCACCTGTGGTAGGGCACAGAAACTGCACATTTTGCGTTTTTTTTATCCTAACAAAAACATACTGATACTATTTGTTTTAAATATTTTTTTTAATCCTATTTAACGTACATTGACCTTGACCTTTGGTCCCAAACTGGACTCTGACCTTTGACTCTGACATTACATACCGTATTTATTGGGGTATAGCGCGCTCCCGCGTATAGCGCGCACCCCTAAAGTTGCCCCCAATTCCTGTGGAAAAAATGATTTTTGTACTTACAGTTTGGTGTCTTGCGCGGCGTCCATCGGCGGTCTCGTCGGGTCCGGCGTCCGTCTGCGGCTTTGGGTGTCCTCTTCGTCGGGTCCGGCGTCCTTCCCGCTCGTTTCCCGCTTTCCTGCGCCGAGTTTGAATACTGCGCCGGCATATACCGAGAGCAGTACACTCGGGCAGGCTCGGCTACTCTCGCGCTGACGTCCTGTACGTCAGACTGCCCGCCAATACACGAGTGTACTGCGCTCGGTATATGCCGGCGCAGTATTCAAACTCGGCGCGGGAAAGCGGGTATCGGCGTATATCGCGCACCCACGACTTTGCCCTGATTTTCAGGGCAAAAAAGTGCGTGGTATACGCTGATAAATACGGTAGTTACATAGTGAATCTGGTTGAAAAAAGTCCACCCAGTCCCCCGCCCCGATATAGCATGATCCAATTTGATCCAGCAGGGAAAAAAAAATCCTTCCTGATCCCCCATCAGGCAATCAGATATTCCCTGGATCAACTTTACCTATAAATGTTAGTTTCCAGTTATATTATGTACATTTTGGAAGGAATCCATGCCTTTGGTACCATGCAATCCAGTGGGGGCAGGTGCGGGGAAACGCAATGCGTTTGCAACCTGCGTTTGGGGTGTCGTTAACTTGAACTGACCCCCAAAGTAGATCACAAGGTATTGCAATCCGAATGCAGGGCAGAAAACTGCCAGGGAAAGCGGCTATCTCCCGCACTGCATTCCAGTCTGAACAAACCCTGACCAGGGTTGCCAACTTTCAGTAAATTTATGAACAGTTGGTAAAATCCGTACATTTTGCATCTGTCCTTGAATGTCCATTACGGACATGTAGGCTGAATGTCAGTAACTGACATTCATTTACAGATGCGACAATTATGGATTTTACAAACTGTTTGTAAATTTACTGAAAGTTGGCAACCCTCACCCTGACCTGAACCAAACCCTGATCTAGCATTTTTTTATTTTTATTAATATTATTATTATAGTTGACATTTGTTTTTGATTACACTTTCTCCAGTAGCAGGTATCTTTTTCTCCTTTCAAGAGGAGAAAAAACACAGGGGCGGGTTGCACAGTGACTGATTACTGTAAAAACTAATCAGAGGCTATCACCACGATCAAGTGAACAGGAACGAACCAGGCTTCTTAAATCACGATTGTTAGTACAGGACTCAGGGCTCTTAGTGAGAGCTTGGTCCCTGTGCTGGGATCGCACTGTCCAACACATGTATGCATATAAGGGGGCCCCATGGAAGAAGACTCGCTTCTGTGAGGCCACAAATATGTGTATACGGGGAAGGGGTTAAACTACTGACACATTAAAGTGATATTAAATATAGATTTTTTAAGTGCAATTGATCCTTGTAAAACTATATGCTTCTATGATACTTCCAGTTTTGATTTTTCTTTAAAAAAATAAAATAAACCCGCTAAATACCTTATTTGGGCTATGTTGTTGAGAGGTCACATGATCTGTCCTGCTGGTTTCCATCTGCAAGGAAAGATCTGTGGGAGGAGCCTTTAGCAGTCCCTGTTAAATCCACCCCCTCCCAGCTAGGCTAGGAACACTCTAGCAGTGCCTGTTGGTTCCACCTACCTATTGGGTATACACATGTCAGCATTGAGCAGTACTATGCACTCACTATGTATACGCCTACAAATATGACTGTTTAGTCATGTTGGCTGCCTGGAACGGGAATAAGGGAACAGCTAGCCTGATCACTCCCACCAAAGCATGAGTAGTAAAGATGGCAATGGAAAATCCATAGGACACAGGCAAGGGGGTAGCACCTGCAATTGGCAGAATCAACAAGGTTTTTATTACTATCATAGGCAGGGGCATAGGCGTGCCCAAGGGGTGTGCCAGGTGTGCCTGGGCACACCCTAATCCTGGGGTTGGCAACCTGTCATTGGTGAGCAGGTGATAGATAAACCACAATCCTTCCTTGCCGACCCTCAGAACCTGGCAGGGGAGGTGGTGGGGTGGAATTTAGTGGAACTGATCTGTATTTTCCTCCTGCAGCAGCTAAAAGTAGGCTTCTCGTCCTCTCCCTTTTGTCAACATTCAGCTGCCACAGGAGGAAAATATAGGGGATCTGTACTAATATATGGCACCCCTCCTTTCCCTGTTCCATTTCCTTCTGTTGCCTGGGTCCCTCATGTGCTCCCTTGCTCCCCCTTCTCCACATTGTTTCAGAATGGAGAGCGGGGAAGAGGCCGGTAATTATGTCAAACGCATATGTGTTGGAGGTTTGGGGTGCACACCCTAATGCAATAGGCTGCGCACACCTATGGGCAGGGGGTGTCCCCGCTGTGCCTGGGCACAGCCTAATCACTATGTGCCGATTCCCCCTACTGTCCGCGGGCCCCCCCCCCCCCATTAGCTCCCATTCTGCAGTGCTGCTGGCTTCACCCCTCCCTTTTAGGCTGCTGCACGGGATGTTTCAGGATGGAAATAGTGGAAATGGGCTAGTAAATAAGTAATTTACCGGCCCCTTCCTTTTCTAAATGAACACCATAAACACACTCGCGTGTCCATTCATAACTGAAGCATAGCAAAACTGTGTCTACTATGCTTCCATTTGTGAATGAACAGGAAGCCGCTCTGCACAGAGCACCTCCCATTCATTTACTGCCCCATGCAACTGAGGCTGCAGAGAAAGGCATGTGTGTTTGAGCTTTGGGGTGCACACCCTAATGCAATAAGCTATAATGCACACCTATGATTACTATACACAAAACAAATGTGATAATGCGTACATCATTATGTATCCAAAATATACCATACAATACAATAAAAATACAATGCAAAATATGTAAAGACATTTTTTTAAGATATTGGGTTTAATGATACCTTAGCTATTGCAAAACTCTACAATTAGTCTGTAATTACAGAATTTGGGTACAGTTAATAAAGTCAGGCACTGCTTTTTAATTGATAGTTTCCATGTAATGAATACATTTTCTTATTCATCATTCTGGGGCTTTTATTAAAACCAAGTACAAGAAAAATAATGTATCAAGCTCTGCGTAACTTTTTATCTCTGACATAGACTTTGTTTAATTACCAAGCCTAAAACTTTTAGATAAGACAGGTGAATAATTAAATCCATCTTCAAATGACTTAACCATCTTGTAACGATAATTTGCTATGCATCTAAGGAGCTGGAAGAACACAGAACCTATTTTAGATGACTCTGATTGGAATAATTGAAAGGGTTCTTGCAATACATTTATTTGTTTAGTGAATTGTCCCTGGTAAGTTTTAACACTTTTTTATTAGGACGGTCTCACCTGCTGGCATATCATTAATTATTGCTGCACAAAATTTAAAGGACCATTAATGAGTAAAAATTAACTGAGAAATAAAGTCAAATGAACATGTCCATGGCCAGCTATAACATGAACATGCCCATAGTGGTTCCCCAAGAACTCCCAGAATGCAACGCAGTCACCAAATTCTTCCAGTCGCGGGGCGTCCATAAGGGGCGCACGGGCACTGCCCCCTTTCTCCTGACACCTGTCTATCACCATAGAATCTATCTATGGTTGCTGCTGCCACCCCCTATTCAGGTGCCCGACCCCTTTTTAGGCACTGGGCACCTGAATTACAGCGGCAGGGTATTTTTTGGAAGCACCTGATTAGATCCATAGGCTCTAATAGGCGTCCAAGAAGGTGAACAGCGGGCGCCATGCTGGGTGCTCGCTGTTCACTCAGTGTTGTTTTAGGAAAGCAAATGAATATTCACTTTCCTAACACTGAACCGCCTCTCAGCCAATCAGGTGCTCGGGTCTGTTACCTGTTACCTGATTGGCTGAACCAACAGGTGCTGTGATTGGATGCCTATCAGGCATCCAATCATAGCAGAGGATGGGAAGAGAGGACGGGAGAAGACATTGAGGAGTGTGTAGGACACCGTGACCCGCTGCCCCACTGAGACAGGTAAGTGCCGGGCGGGCAGGGGATACACACTGGCAGCATTTAATGGGGCACAGTAGCGGCAATTAATGGGCACACTGGCAGCATTTGATGGGACACAGTAGCGGTAATTGATGGGCACACTGGCAACAATTGATGGGCACAGTAGCGGCAATTGGATGAACACACTGGCAGCATATGATGGGCACAGTAGCAGCATATGATGGGCATATAGGCAGCAATTGATGGGCGCACTGGCAGCAATTTATGGGTACAGTAGCTGCATTTGATGGCACAGTGGCTGCATTTGATGGGCACAGTGGCTGCATTTGAGAGCATAGTGGCTGTGTTTAATGGGCACAGTGGCTGTGCTTGATGGGCACAGTGGCTGCAATTTATGTTTTTTTTTTCTGTTTGTTTGCGTCCCCCAAAAATGTTGAGCACCAGCCACCACTGCACTCCACCCTACATCTCACAAAGCAATGCTTGGGTTCTGTGCAACCTAGGTCATGGGAATTTCCATGCAGAACACAGGAGTGTATCTATGGTCTGATTAATGAAAGAGACTAGCAGGGGTATCTTGAGAGCTACTATATGGAACTAGCTGTTTACAGTGCCTTTTGTAATGTACCATTCATTTTTTTTGTAGCAGTTCACTATTGATTTACCTAGCATTTTAAAGAGTTAAACCACCCCAAACTCTTTCAGTTTTTGGTAGATGATGGAAGGGTTACAGATGATGGAAGGGTTAAACCTACCTGACTATTATTTTCTTTCAGTCATAGAAATGGTTGGTGATATCTGTGCTAAGTTCCCATTCACCCTGATAGAGTTTTAGTTTATTTCAATGCAAAGAGAAGCATGTGGTTGCCTATGCCTAAGGAGGCTTGTTTGCTCTGATTGGGAGATCTGAGCATATATTTTTGAGACATTACACATGTGTGATCTTTATAAAGAAAACCTACATTTCCTCAAATGTTTAACTTGCCTTAGGCAGGTTAAATGCTGACATTTGAGAAAATGTAGGTTTTCATTATCAAGGTCACACTTACCGTATATACTAGGGTATAAGCCAAGTTTTTCAGCACATTTTTTTTGTGCTGAAAATGGCCCCCTCGGCTTATACTCAAGTCACCTTTTTATGCCTGATCTCCCGGACTTTGGGGACCCGGTACCAAACTTGGCACACATGTAGCCTCACTATTCCTCTACAAGTGTGCAAAGTTTGTTGTCCCGGGGAGCATCAATTTTTCAAAGCCGAGCATCCATAGACTCCCATGTTAAACAGTAATTTCTCCGGTGACTTTGGGGACCTGGTACATGCCTGTCATAGGTCCCCTGGACCCATTTCTTCTCTACAAGTGTGCAAAGTTGGTTGTCTGGGGGGCCTACGGCTGGGGAGCACCGATTTTTTAAAAGCCGGGCACCCCTTCCATAGACTCCCATGTTAAACTTCAGTCTAGTCATGGACACAGTGAGGCATGGGCACAGTGAGGCATGCACATGGACACAGTGAGGCAAAGTGAGGCACAGTGAGGTATGCAGATGGACACCCTAGGCTTATACTTGAGTCAATACGTTTTCCCATTTTTTTGTGGTAAAATTAGGTGCCTCGGCTTATATTCGGGTCGGCTTATACTCGAGTATATACAGTAGTTTGGTTCTGTGAGAACAGGAGTGTCTAGGGTCTGATTTAATGAAGGAGGTACCCAGGGATATCTTAAGAGCTACTTCTTTTGATATCAAAGGAGACAGGAACAACAAGCGCCCAGAGGCGATTTAGTTAGCATGTGCCGCGCTATATAAGTTTTTCATTCATTCATTCATTCATTCATTCACTATATTGCCAAAGTATTGGGACATCTGCCTTTACACGCACATGAACTTTAATGGCATCCCAGTCTTAGTCCGTAGGGTTCGAAGGGTTCAATATTGAGTTGGCCCACCCTTTGCAGATATAACGCTCATCCTCATTTTAGCATGGTAATCAGGCCTGTTTATCAGCTGTTCTCTTATGCTACATACACACGATAGGTTAGTCTGATGAAAACGGTCTGATAGACCGTTTTCATCAGACCAAACCGATCGTGTGTGGGCCCCATCGGTTATTTATCTATAGGTTAAAAGAAATGGAACTTGTTTTAAAATTTTCTGATGGATACCTAACCGATAGTAAAAAAACGATCGTCTGTAGGCACGTCCATAGGTTTAAAATCCATGCATGCTCAGAATCAAGTCGACGCATGCTTGGAAGCATTGAACTTTTTCAGCACGTCGTTGTGTTTTACGTCACCGCGTTCTGACACGATCGTTTTTTTGGATATGTGGGGGGAAAATTGCGCTAACTAGAAAAATTAGTGATAAGAGGTATGACCCAAAAAGCAGCCAGCACACAAACAAACAAAGTCCAGGCAAATAAATACAAAAAAGTGCAGCGCTAAAGAACATTAATGTTTAAAAAAATGTTATATAAACATAAACAATTGAGGAAACACTTGTGTAGTGAATGGTAAATGGGAAGTTAGCTCATGAGAGCCAAAGTATATGTGTCTAGCGATCAAGCTAGTGGAAAACACTGGATAAATGCAAAAAAGCAATCAAAGTTCAATGAGCTGTAGGGAGAGTTCATGAAACTGCTTCCAGCTGGAAAGGTGAATGCACTTCACAGATGATGTAAATTCAAACAAACAGTGGTAATGGCTTGTCTGTAGCAATCTCCACGTTGGTATAGGAAATAAAAAGGGTACTCTTACCAGCTGTGGTGGACTTGCGTGCTAATACTAGCGCCAAGTCAGGTAAAGCGTGGTGGTCACAGCGGACCCTGGGTTTTGTGCAGATGGATGGCTCTGTTGGATGGTTCAGATGGTCGCTCCACTCAGGATATTGGAACCGATCTGGTCAGACGCTCTCTCCAAGGCAGAAACCCCAATGGGTGAGGCCAAATGATGGAAAAGGCCACACTCGTGGAACACAGCATATGTGAGAAATAAATGAAAAAATGCTCCAATGGTGCAGGTCAAACAAGTAAAAACCGTGAAGGCTTTATTTTGTTAAAAAATGTAGCAGTAAAATCACGTGAAATTAGGATCATAAAAAGCAGTATGGGGTACTCAGCATGTTACCCGACGCGTTTCGGCTCAAAGCCATCAACAGGGGCATGTGACATGCCCCTGTTGATGGCTTTGAGACGAAACGCGTCGGGTAACATGCTGAGTACCCCATACTGCTTTTTATGATCCTAATTTCACGTGATTTTACTGCTACATTTTTTAACAAAATAAAGCCTTCACGGTTTTTACTTGTTTGACCTGCACCATTGGAGCATTTTTTCATTTATTTCTCACATATGCTGTGTTCCACGAGTGTGGCCTTTTCCATCATTTGGCCTCACCCATTGGGGTTTCTGCCTTGGAGAGAGCGTCTGACCAGATCGGTTCCAATATCCTGAGTGGAGCGACCATCTGAACCATCCAACAGAGCCATCCATCTGCACAAAACCCAGGGTCCGCTGTGACCACCACGCTTTACCTGACTTGGCGCTAGTATTAGCATGCAAGTCCACCACAGCTGGTAAGAGTACCCTTTTTATTTCCTATACCAACGTGGAGATTGCTACAGACAAGCCATTACCACTGTTTGTTTGAATTTACATCATCTGTGAAGTGCATTCACCTTTCCAGCTGGAAGCAGTTTCATGAACTCTCCGTACAGCTCATTGAACTTTGATTGCTTTTTTGCATTTATCCAGTGTTTTCCACTAGCTTGATCGCTAGACACATATACTTTGGCTCTCATGAGCTAACTTCCCATTTACCATTCACTACACAAGTGTTTCCTCAATTGTTTATGTTTATATAACATTTTTTTCACATTAATGTTTTTTAGCGCTGCACTTTTTTGTATTTATTTGCCTGGACGATCGTTTTTTTAACTGATGGTGTGTAGGCACGACTGATCAGTCAGCTTCATCGGAAAACTGATGGAAAAATCCATCAGACCGTTTTCATCAGACTAACCTTCTTTTTAAGTGCATTTTTAAGTCTGCTAGCCACTGCACGCCAAATGGGTTCAAGATGCCTGCAACTCCAAAAGATGTGAAGGTAATCTCCCTCCTCTGGACAACCCCTGAAGCAGCACGGGGGGGATGTGGTGTAAAAGGAATGGATTTTGGATGGAGTCATATACCATCTGGTGAGAAGCTTTAGGGGTGGTTCTCTGAATGCTGCTGCACAAGTACTTTTCCGGAGGTTGTCAAACATGTTGGACCAAGACTCAATAGTGAGAGTGCAGTTCAAGTCCGACTCCCAGCGCAGCATGGGACCAGACTTTTCAGGTTGGTTCAAGTTGTTGAGGTAATTATACAGTAATGATATAAGCCCCTTGTTTCGTGAGGAAGAAATGCAGATGTGCTCAAATATTGTATTAGGGGGTTTAGTAGGCAGTGAGTAGTGCCTGGCATAAAAGTCTTGGATCAGAGAATAGTGGGGGAGTTCCGAGAGGGGGGAGGTCAGATTTTTTATTTATCATGTACCCATTCACAAATGCCATAATGTATCCATATATTATAAATTTATGAAATTATTATATAAATGTCAGATTCCTATGGAATTTGTTTCAATAATTGCATCATGTATTTAGAGAACATTTTTTATTCTGTTTGTATAATAAATCAATTTATATTTCATATATTTTTTGTAACATTACTTCATTAGTGTCTGGCCTCGCACAAAGTCCCATGACCATAGTTATTTGCATACATACAAGTTATGTTGAGTTCAATGATAACACACTTAAATCACATGTAAAGTGCACTTAAAGCACAGCGCACAGATGGGAACCAGGCCTTAAAGACACTAACAGAGAAAACAATGCTGATATATAGCTGGTGCCTGAAACGTAATGTTGGGGGATACATCACCATGTACATTTTTAGTGGTGGGTGTAATTTTTCTTTTATAATAGATGTAATAATAATCAATTAGATCTGGATATAACTTAGTTGTGCTCATTAGTTTACATACCGTGACAGAATTGATGATTTCTTGGCCATTTTTCAGAGAATATGAATAACACAAACATTTTTCTTTCACTAGCCGGTTCACACAAGGGCAACACGACTTCCAGCATGACTTTGGGAGGCAACTTGGACACGACTTGAGTATGAATCATCAAGCAACTTACAAGGCAACTTCAAGTCACCCCCAGGACAGGGGGCTTTCCAGTGGCCAATCAAACAACAATCAGCTCTGTGGGAGGGAGGGGGAGGGAGGAGTTTGCTTGAGAAATGTATGTTCTCTTCCTGTATTGTTGCTTCAGTTAAGACAGTTATCCGACTTCTGAGGCGACTTCCATTGAAATCAATTGGTACAAGTTGCCTACAAGTTGCCTAGAAGTCGAATGAAGTAGCACAGGAACCTTTTCTGAGGTCGGAGCGACTTCATTAGTGTGTATTAAGACGGCTCCATTCACTTTCATTGATTTTCTCAACCACGGGACTTGGGATGACTTGGGGCAACTTCAAGTCGGATCCAAGGTCGTCCCTGTGTGAACCGACTCTCATGGTTAGTGTTTGGCTGAAGCCATTTATTATAAATCAACTTTGTTTACTCTTTTTAAATCATAATGACAACAGAAACTACCCAAATGACCCTGTTTAAAAGTTTACATACCCCAGTTCTTGATACCAATTGATTGCCCCCTTTAACATCAATGACAGCTTGCAGTCTCTTGTAGTATTTGTGGATGAGGCTCTTTATCTTCTCAGATGGTAAAGCTGCCCATTCCTCTTGGCAAAAAGCCTCCAGTTCCTGTAAATTCTTGGGTTGTCTTGCATGAACGGCACATTTGAGATCTCCCCAGAGTGGCTCAATGATATTGAGGTCAGGAGACTGAGATGGCCACTTTAGAACTTTCACTTTATTCTGAAAGGTCAACTTGGTCTTTTGTTTTGGATCATTGTCATGTTGAAAGGTCCAAGTACGTCCCATGCGCATCTCCCTGGCTGATGAATGCAAATGTTCCTCGGGTATTTTATGATAACATACTGCATTCATCTTTCCAACAGTTTTTACCAAATTTCCTGTACCTTTGTAGCTCAAACATCCCCAAAACATCAACGACCCCCCTCCGTGTTTCACAGTAGGAATGGTGCACCTTTCATCATAGGCCTTGTTGACTCCTCTCCAAATGTAGCGTTAATGGTTGTGGCCAAAAAGCAACATTTTAGTCTCATCACTCCAAATGATTTTGTGCCAGAAGGTTTGAGGCTTGTCTCTGTGCTGCTTGGTGTATTGTAAGCAGGATATTTTGTGGAATTTAGGTAAGAAATGACTTTCTTATGGCGACTCAACCATGCAGCCCATCTTTCTTCAAGTGCCTTTTTATTGTTCATCTTGAAACAGCCACACCACATGTTTTCAGAGAGTCCTGTATTCCACCTGAAGTTATTTGTGAGTTATTTTTTGCATCCCAAACAATTTTGCTGGCAGTTGTGGCTGAAATTTTAGTTGGTTTACCTAACCGTGGTTTTCTTTCAACAGAACCCCTCATTTTCCATTTCTTGATTAGAGTTTGAACACTACTGATTGACATTCTCAATTCCTTGGATATCTTTTTATATCCCTTTCCTGTTTTTTACAGTTCAACTACCTTTTCCCGCAGATTCTTTGACGATTCTTTCGCTTTCTTCATGACTTAGAATCCAGAAACGTCAGTGCAGCACTGGATGAAAGATGCAAGGGTCTGTCAGGAGTCCAGAAACTCATTGACTTTTTATACACGTCGACGTTCGCTGCCATTACTAGTAAAAAAATATAAAAAAATTATAAAAATATCCCATAGTTTGTAGACACTATTAGCCAGATTCACGTAGCTGTGCCTAACTTTAGGCGGGCGAATCACATCTCATATACGCTACGTTGCCGTAAGTTAGAGAGGCAAGTACAGTATTCACAAAGAACTTGCGTCCTAAGTTACGGCGGCGTAGTGTAAATGGGCCGGCGTAAGCGCGCGTAATTCAAAGTAGGCTGTAGTGGGTATGTTGTATGGTAATGAACTGTGACCTCACGTAAATGACGCGCCGAACAAACGGTGCATGCGCCGTCCGTGAACGTATCCCAGTGTGCATGCTCAAAATCACGTCACAAATAGTCAATGCTTTCGACGTGAACGTAACTTACGCCCAGCCCCATTCATGGATGAGTTACGCAAACGACGTAAAACGTGAAAAATTTGACGCTGTTCCGACGTCCATACTTAACATTGGCTGCGCCATCTTTTTGGTGGTTTATCTTTACGCCTGAAAACGCCTTACGTAAACGGCGCATCTTTACTGCGACGGGCGTGCGTACGTTCATGAATAGGTGTATCTTGCTGATTTACAGATTCTAGGCGTAAATCAGCGTACACGCCCCTAGCGGCCAGCGTAAATAGACAGCTAAGATACGACGGAGTAGGAGACTTACGCCGGTCGTATCTTAGCAACATTTAAGCGTATCTCAGTTTGAGCATACGCTTAAATATACGATGGCGCGGATTCGGAGTTACGACGGCGTATCTACTGATACGCCGTCGTAACTGTACCTGAATCCAGCTACATAACTTTTGCGCAAACCAATCAATATACATCATTTAGATTTGTTTCTATTTTTTTTTATTGGATATATTGTTTTTTTTTCCAAAATGTGGGTATTTTTTCTTTATAGCACAAAACATTAAAACCGCAGAGGTGATCTAATACCACCAAAATAAAGCTCTATTTGTAAGGAAAAAAGGACATACTGAACATTTTATTTGGGTACAATGTCGCACAACTGCTCAATTGTCAGTTAAAGTAACGCAGTGCCGTATTGTAAAAAATGGGGTTAGATCCTGGTTAAGGTGTAATATTTAGCTCTGTATGGCCCATTGGAGAGATTTCTCTTTACTGCTCTCAAGGCCAACAGAAGGTGACAGGAAATCTTTACAAAGTGTCAACCCCAACCCCTTTCCCCCCTTAGGAATTCCCACACAAATTCCCCCCTTAGGCAAATGTCATCAGAGAATGCGTCCCCAATGGAAGATTTCTTCTCACTTTTTGTTCTGGCGACAACTGTAATATTTTGGACTTCCTGTCACTTTCTGCCTCAGGGATAACGGTCATAAAGACAAGAATATAAACCCAACAGAGATTTTATCCTTCATCCGCTATCCAAAACTTTAAGAAAAAAATCTTTTGTCTATAGATACACTTGTATAGGTATACTTACAATAATAAGTGCAAACTGGGCTTTTTGTGATAGTTACACTACATATTGGTTGCCTGCAACCTTCTAAAAAAAAAAAAAAAAATCACAGGTTTCACCTAAAAAACTAGTTTGATGACTTATTTGACCATTTGGCAAAACAAAGCTACTTGATTGTAATGTATACACGATTCATTCCTATATACTCCTCAGAGAACATAGAAGTGGAAGCCATCTGGTCTTGCCTGCGGTGCTGCTTTATTCAGAGGTTACATATCCGCAGGTGTTGACACCTTCCAGAATCTCAGATCCCAGATTAAAAGAAGTCGTTGCAATAATACATCACATGCATACAGCCCAGCAGATGTGTGTTTGTGGCATGCGTTCAGCTTCAGAAGAATTATTTTACTATTCAGTTTGAAAAAGATACATATTTGTATTTACGAGCATACTGTATGGTGTAAAGACATATCTAGTAGTAGTTCATCTGGCCATAGACAGGTAGTTTTTTTTATTTTTTTCAGGCAGATTCCTCTATCCATCCCTTCGCCTAATGCCAGGACACTGTATACTGACAGCAGGACATGCCTTTATACTTACACTATATTACCAAAAGTATTGGGACACCTGCCTGCCTTTACACGCACAAATAGGTAGATTTCAGAGAGAATGCAGCAAATTTGCGGCGGTGTAGCTTAGCGTGTTTAGGCTACGCCGCCGTAAGTTAGCGAGGCAAGTACTTGATTCTCAAAGTACTTGCCTGCTAAGTTACGGCGGCCTAGCCTAAAGCGGGCGGGCGTAAGGACGCCTAATTCAAATTAGTCTGAGGGGGCGTGTTTAATGGTAATGAGGCTTGACCCGACGTGATTGACGTTTTTTAAGAACTGCACATGCACATGCCGGGCGCCTACATTTCCCAGTGTGCATTGCAACTAAGTACGCCGCACGGGCCTATTGATTTCGACGTGGACGTAAACTACGTAAATCCCTATTCACGGACGACTTACGCAAACGACGTAAAAATTATTACTATTCTACGCGGGAACGGCGGCCATACATTACTATTCCATCTATTTGATGGAATAACTTTTGGCGGCCTATCTCTTACGTAAACGGCGTAATTGTACTGCGGCGGCCGGGCGTACGTTCGTGAATCGGCGTATCTACTGATTTGCATATTCTACGCCGACCGCAATGGAAGCGCCACCTAGCGGCCATCCAAAAAATTGCAAGCTAAGATAGGACGGCGCAAGCCGTCATATCTTAGATATGTTTAAGCGTATCTCTGTTTGAGAATACACTTAAACATAAGTCGGCGTAGATTCTGAGTTAGGTCGGCGTATCTACTGATACGCCGGCCTAACTCTACCTGAATCTACCTAATAACCTTTAATGGCATCCCACTCTTATTCCGTAGGGTTGATACCCCTGTGCTCACATGTTTTCAATATAGTTACATTCCTTCCCACAAACATAAATTCCTCGCATATATACAATGTTGTGTTGTGATATTTTTAGTCATTTGATGCATATCACACCAGGAAAACGTGTGTATTAAATATCACACAAAAAAGTGCCACAGTGTTCATCAATCAAAATTTTACATTAATTAAAATGGTTTGTGCATCATGGTCTCGTCTCGACCACAACCACCACATTGTTATCCTCTACCTTAACCACATATGTGCAAAGCTGTGGCGGTTGGTGCAAACTAACGACACCCCAATTTGGTCTCAGGACCAGCTTCCTGATTGCCCTTGAGGAGAATCAGAAAGACAATAGCGAATATTAATTTGCTATTGTCACACAACTGAGTGGGCTCAGGGCGAAGTGCTCTGCTCCCCGAGCCCACCCTTTTTTTAAGGCAGTTAAAGCATCAGGCTCTAATCATGTGCTTCAAAAAACAAAACAAAACAAAAAACATTGGAATACATGTGTCTGGATGTAGATTAGGGGCCAGGCGCATGGATTGGGGGGGGGGGGGGGCGGCTCCCCAGCGCCCCTTATGGACGGGCCGCCATTGGTGCAAAGTTGGACCCTTCCCCTTTCTGGTAGACCTCTTAAACTACAGGAGGTCAAATATAGCCTGATACTACATCCATTTTGGGTAAGTGTGTTTGTTTCTTCCCAAAAGGATGAATTAATATGTAATATGAAAGACATAAAAAAAAAAAATCACGAGGAACTGAAAGAATATCTATTTTTGGATAGTACATTTGACCTGTACCAATATTTTTGTATTTTTTGATATGATGTTTATATTTGTTTGCGTTTTTGATCTGTTTTTAAATTATAAAGTGGGAGTGATGAGCGCAAACTGAAAATCTAAAAGTGAATATAAAGACAGTCAAAAGACTGATAACATTTATAGATCAACGAAAAATGGCAAACCGTAAACCATAAATTAAAATCCAAAACTTAAGCCAAATGCAACTAATGTATCAAAACATGTGAATAAAGTCCAATGTGTATAAATCCAGTGAATCAACTTGTGTAAAAGCTTCTGCCCTTGGACATCAGTGTAGACAATTTGAATGGAACTTCACAATGATTGAGCTCACAGAGCGCTTACCTCCAGTTAGAGGATAATACATATCAATGAAATCCTTGAAATGTTGGGATGGTCTCCAAGAGAAATCCCCTCCAGTCAAAGGATGATGCGTGTCCCCGAAATCCTCCTATTGCTGGGTTGGAATCCAGGAGCGTTCTCTGTGTCCACTAGTGGTGTAGGTCTCGATGAGGTGGAGTCAGCTCACAGGTGGCCACAAGTATTAACAGGAGCAAAAATGAAGATAAAAAACTCTCATCGTGAAGTAGTGGACAAAGAGAACGCTCCTGGATTCCAACCCAGCAATAGGAGGATTTCGGGGACACACATCATCCTTTGACTGGAGGGGATTTCTCTTGGAGACCATCCCAACATTTCGAGGATTTCGTTGATACGTATTATCCTCTAACTGGAGGTAAGCGCTCTGTGAGCTCAATCATTGTGAAGTTCCATTCAGATTGTCTACACCAGTGGTCTCAAAGTACCGGCCCGCGGGCCATTTGCGGCCCGCGGACCGGTTATAAATGGCCCGCAGGCAGAGCGGAGGGTGCCGCAGAAGTGGGGGGAGTAGATTTCCTTCACATGCAGAGTAGCGCAGGAAGCGTCTCTGTTATAAGTTCACTTCTCTGTCTCACGCTGCGGCTGCTCCCCGCCCCCCGGCGGCCTCCCCCTCTCTTCTCGTCCATCCCCATTTGCTTGTGATATCACCTGGGATGGACGAGAAGGGGGGCCGCCGGGGGGGCGGGGAGCAGCCGCAGCAGGAGACAGAGAAGTGAACTTATGACAGAGACGCTTCCTGCGCTACTCTGCATGTGAAGGAAAAAGACAACAGGTAAACGCTGACCTGTACCCCATGTACCCTGATTGTGCCCCATGTGCCCTGATTGTGCCCCATGTGCCCTGATTGTGCCCCATGTACCCTGATTGTTCCCAATGTACCCCGACTGTGACCTCATGTTCCCCATGTACCCTGATGTGCCTTAATGTGCCCCATGTACCCTGATTGTGCCCCCATGTACCCCGATTGTGCCCCATGTACCCCGATTGTGATGTCATGTGCCCCATGTACCCTGATTGTGCCCCATGTACCCTGAATGTGCCCCATGTACCCTGAATGTGCCCCATGTACCCTGATGTGCCTTAATGCGCCCCATGTACCCTGATGTGCCCTGATTGTGCCCCATGTGCTCTGATGCGCCCCATGTACCCTGATGTGCCCCATGTGCTCTGATGTGCCCCATGTGTACCCTGATGTGGCTGATGTACCGCATGTACCCTAATGTGCCCCATGTGCTCTGATGTGCCCCATGTACCCTGATGTGCCCCATGTACCCTGATGTGCTGGGCTCTGTACCCTGATGTGCTGTGTCCTGTGCCCTGTACCCTCATGTGCCATGTGCCCTGTCCTGATGTGCTATGCCCTGATGTGCCATGTACCTTGTCCTGTACCCTGATGTGGCCTGTTGTGCTGTGCTCTGATGTGCTGTGCCCTGTACCCTGATGTGCCCTGATGTGCGCTGTGCCCTGTACCCTGATGTGCTGGGCACTGTACCCTGATGTGCGCTGTGCCCTGTACCCAAATGTGCTGGGCTCTGTGACCTGATGTGCTGTGCCCTGATGGTGAGTGGTCAGTGTGTAGTGGTCAGTGGGGTATGTAGTGGTCAGTGTGCAGTGTTGTGGTCATTGTGTAGTGTAGTGGTGAGTGTGTAGTGTAGTGGTCAGTGTGTAGTGTTCAGTGGTCAGTGTAGTGTGCAGTGTAGTGGTCAGTGTGCAGTGTAGTGGTCAGTGTGCAGTGGTTACTGTGTAGTGGTCAGTGTGATGTGTAGTGGTCAGGGTTAATAATGCATCCACTGACACCAGTGCTGGGGGTAAAAATGTGTCAGCTTACACCAGTGCTGGTGGTAATAATGCGCTCGCTGACACCAGTACTGTTGTTTTTGAAGTTTGAAAGTTTGCATGCGGCCCCCCATGGGATATGAAAACTTGTCTTGTGGCCCTCAGGTAATTTGAGTTTGAGACCCCTGGTCTACACTGATGTCCAAGGGCAGAAGCTTTTACACAAATTGATTCACTGGATTTATACACATTGGACATTATTCACATGTTTTGATACATTAGTTGCATTTGGCTTAAGTTTTTGATTTTAATTTATGGTTTACGGTTTGCCATTTTTCGTTGATCTATAGATGTTATCAGTCTTTTGACTGTCTTTATATTCACTTTTAGATTTTCAGTTTGCGCTCATCACTCCCACTTTATACCCTATATTTGTTGTTAGCACATTTTAGATTTGAGCAGCATTTTGAGTTATTTTATTGGTCACTTATCACTTTCACTGTTGGCTAGCGCTTTAGTTACCCACTTTTTTTGTCTGTTTTTAAATTGTTTAATTATCAATCTCAATGTACCTTACTCCACTGGTCCTGACGAAGCGGATGATCTGCAAAACGCGTTGACCCTTCTAATAGCCCAGACTTGTTTGTAATGTATTATATTGACAGCAACATATAGGCCCAGATTCACAGAGAGCGGGCGCACATTACGCCGCCGTAGCGCAAACCAATGTACGCCACGCCTGTAACGGCTACCCAATTAGTGAGAGGGTATTATCCGTTGGAAACGTCCTTTTCCCTGGCAAGTTGCGATATGCAAGTGAAGCCGGTATATCCCCATCCACGAGATCCAGAGAGAGAGTCAAGTGCAGCTGTAAAAATAGCAGAATAATAGTTCCATAGAATGCCCTTTCAAGAACGAGACGGGGCTACGTGTTGAAGGGTCCAGTCGACTGATCTTTATTGGTACATTCACCTAGCTTATATCTGGTTACAAGCTGTTACAGGAACAATGAAACTCTCCACCCCCCCTCCTCACACAGTGGGGGGGGGGCCTTCAATACAGATACTTTAAAATAATGACATCTCGTTGAGTTAATCACTTAATCAGTATCTGGACATTTCGGCCCCGAGACCCATTTAACATGACCTGATCAGACACATTCCTTTATCAATAGAATTCAATTAACCTTTAGAACAAAACACACTCACAGATAATCCCATCAGCATACACCTGACATGAGACTGCTAACTTGTAGAACAATACACAAAAGAGATTCAATTAGCTGACGAAAGGGGGACATTAGAATTTAGGAGTAAAAGAGTCACTCTACAATTAACCCTTTGTATGCCTCACTGCATGATGATTATAGATGTCCAGGCAGAATACATAGTTCCGTTACAACGCCGACGCAGCGCAGAGAGGCAAGCATGGAATTCAGGAAGCCAGTGCTCCCCAGGCTGCGTCGGTGTGGCATAGGTTTTGAAGACACAGGCCGGCGTAGGTGGAAGTGGGCTTGACCCATGCAAACCCATGCAAATGAGGCGTGACCCCATGCAAATGATGGTCCGAGCGCCAGACAAGTACGTTTAACGAACTGTGCATGCGCAGTGACGTGGACGCATCCCCCTGCGCATGCTCACAACCGCGTCGGAACAACTGCCTAAGATACTTCGGATCACTGCGTACGCCAAGAATGTAACCTACGTTCAGACAGACACGTCCAACGTAAAATACGTCGGCTTGGCCGGCTTGTGTTCCCTGGTGCAGACCTCGCATGTCTGCTGCTGGGTTACACCTCCTTTATGGGGCTTAACCTTACGCTGGACGTACAACTTACGCGCACCTTTCGTAGCCTGCGTCGGGCGCACTCAGGTTCGTGAGTCGCCGTATTTCCCTCATTTGCATGTTTGAATGACTAATCAATGGGAGCGGCACCATGCTCCCAGCCTAAATGTGCGCCCACTCTACGTTGGCGTAAGCAAGATACATCAGCGTGGTGTAGCCTGGTTTTAGGCGCATCTCTGTTTGTGGGTCTTGCGCACAGATACGACGGCGCACATTTGCACTTACGTCGGCGTAACTTGTTATACGTCGGCGTAAGTGCTTTGTAAATCCGGGCCATGCTTTTTATATTGTGTAAAATAAAGACAAAATTATTTTAGACATTTGTATGTATTTGGTATCTGTTTGTATGTTATTGTGCACACCGGGGTATATCCACAGTCCCAACACCCATTCTCCCTCTTTGCTACAACATTGGAAATAGAGCGTTATTTACATTGTATACACTTGTTGTTTTACTTGAGCATAATTATATGTTATTTATGTTTATGCATTCATCATTTATTTGAGTACAGTTATTTGCAGTTAACAATAATTTATTTGTAAGTTATATTTTTTCTCATTTATAATTGTGGAGCTCTGCACTATAAGTTCTTTGCAATTGATCAACAATATGTGTATATACCGTAATGTCATATGGGGAGCCCGGGATCATCAAACAATGGTTTGTAAAAAGTAAACAGTCTTTATTGTACTCTTAAAAAACAGCAAACAAAACAGTTTTCTTCAACAAACAAACGCAAAACAGTGCATAACTATAAATGAATAAATAAAACATGTGCAGAATAATGTGTACCGCTAACACAAACCAAGCGAAGAATGTTCCCCCAACCAAATAAAAATCAAGCAGAAGTTTCTGTGTAGTTTCAAAAGAATTCTTCCAAAAGTGCATTAACCACTTCCATACCAGGCACTTATACACCTTCCCGCCCAGACCAATTTTTAGCTTTCAGCGCTGTTGCACTTTGAATGACAATTGCGCGGTCATGCTACACTGTACCCAAACTACATTTTTATCATTTTGTTTCCACAAATAGAGCTTTCTTTTGGTGGTATTTGATCACCTCTGGGATTTTTATTTTCTGCAAAAAAAAAAAAAAAAATGAGAATTTAGAAAAAAATAAGATTTTTTTGTTTCAGTTACAAAACATTGTAAATAAGTAAGTTTTCTCCTTCACGGATGGGCACTGATGGTACTGCACTGACGGGCACTGATAAGGTGGCACTGATGGGCACCGATGAGGTGGCACTGATGTGGTGGCATTGATGGGCACTGATGATGGGCACTAATATGCGGCACTGATAGGCGGCACGGATGGGCACTGATAGGCGGCATGGATGGGCACAGATAGGCAGCACAGATGGGCACGGATAGGTGGCACGGATGGGCATGGATAGGTGGCATGGATGGGCACGGATAGGCGGCATGGATGGGCACTGATAGGCGGCATGGATGGGCACTGATTGGTGGCACAGATGGGCATAGATGGGCACTAACATACTAATGTATGTGTTGTACTAATGGATGCCAATCAGTGCAAAACAATAATGCCTGTGGGCACTTATTGGCATCCATTGTGGGCACTGATTGGCATCCATTATTTGTGATTGTCATCCCTGGTGGTCTAGGGTGGCATACCTGTGGTGGGCATCCCTGGTGGTCTAGTGGCATCCCTGGTGGTCCAGTGTGGACATCCTCGGGGGGGCTGTGCTGATGATCGATCAGCACAAACCCCCCCCCCTGTCAGAGGAGCAGCCGATCGGCTCTCCTCTACTCGTGTCTGACAGACGTGAGTGAGTGACGTTACTCGCAATCCGAGGTTCCACGGTACTGCAATCACTGAGAAAACAGCGCCTCTGTATTCAGACAGTTCACACTTGCTCATAGCTATGAACAACTCCACTCTACCACACAGACACCTGCTGGCTGTTTCCTGTTCCTTTTTTTGGACTCTGCTGCAGAGGGGGTTGACCATTTTGGGATTAAAGTCCCTGTAATCAGGGTTTGGAGGCTTTTTCCCACCCAATGTCTCAAAATCTCTGAATTTCAGGTCCCAAATATGGATTTTTCCAGTCCTGAGAGAATACTCTACCCCTCATCCTGCAATGGAGAAAACCCCTAAGCACTATAAAAAAAAATGTCTCCTCAACTCTCCCTTAAATGAACCACAACCCAGATAGTGCGGAAATGTGTCTCCATGTGTAGACGAGAAACCTAGGTGACATACACTATGGGCCAAATCCTCAAAAAGGATACGCAGGCGGAACTGCTGTTCAGCCTGCGTATCCCTGTGCCTATCTTTGGAACTGATCCTCAGAAGCAGTTTTCCAAAGATAGGCAGAAGATCCGACATCTGTAAGAGACTTACACTGTCGGATCTTAGGATGCAGTACCGCATCTGCCGCTGGGGGCATTTCGAGTCGAAATGCTGCTTCGCGTATGCAAATGAGGACTTACGGAGATCCACAAAGCTTTTCAGCTTTGTGTTTTCTGCGTAAGTTTACGTTTGCATACGTAAAATTAGTTCTGCTTTTACAAAGTGTAAACTAGTTACACCTTGTAAAAACAGACCTTTTTTCCGATCGCCGCGATTTTTTTTAAATTTTGAATTATTTTTTTCGGCGCGTAACTTTTTTTTTACCCGACGCAACTTTATTGTCCCGTCGCAATTCACAAAGCCCGGCTTAACGTAATTTTGCGCGCTGCCCGTCGGGAAAATGACGTCACGAGCATGCGCAGTACGGCCGGCGCGGGAGCGCGCCTCATTTAAATTGTCATCGCCCCCTGCAGAAGAGGACCGCCTTGCGCTGGAGACATTTAAGTTACACGGCCTGAAATTTCTAGGTAAGTGCTTTGTGGATCGGGCACTTAGGTAGTAATTTTAAGGCAGTGTAACTTAAATGGGAAAAGATAAGTTAGGCAGGATCTTTGAGGATTTGGCCCTATATTACCAAAAGTATTGGGACTCCTGCTTTTTACATTCACATGAACTTTAAATGCATCCCAGTTTTAGTCTGTAGGGTTCAATATTGAGTTGGCTCACCCTTTGCAGCTATAACAGCTTCAACTCTTCTGGGAATAGTTACCAATACTTTTGGTAATATAGGGCCAGATCCTCAAAAGAGATACGCAGACTTAACTGCTGTTCAGTCTGTGTCTAACTTTGGAAACGATCCTCAAAAGGCTTTTTCCAAAGTTAGGCAGAAGATCCGGCATGTGTAATTGAATTACACTGCCGAATCTTAGGATGCAGTACCGCATCCGCCGCTGGGGGCATTTCGAGTCGAAATGCCGTTTCTAGTATGCAAATTAGCACTTAAGGCGATCCACAAAGCTTTCCAGCTTCTTTTTTTCGCCGTAAGTTTTATTTTGCAAGTGTAAAACTAGGGCTGATGTTACAAAGTGTAAACTAGTCACACCATGTAAAAGCCCATTCCAGCGACGGCATTTGGTATGCATTCCCGAGGGAGAACTCCACGGCAATTTTAAAATTCAAAACCGGCATGGGTTCCCCCCCAGGAGCATACCAGGCCCTTAGGTCTAGTATGGGTTGTAAGGAGACCCCCCCCACGCCGAAAAATCGACGTAGGGGGTCCCCCTACAATCCATACCAGACCCGTATCCAAAGCACGCTACCCGGCCGGTCAGGAAGGGAGTGGGGACGAGCGAGCGCCCCCCCCCTCCTGAGCCGTGCCAGGCCGCATGCCCTCAACATGGGGGGGTTGGGTGCTCTGGGGCAGGGGGGCGCACTGCGGGCCCCCCACCCCAGAGCACCCTGTCCCCATGTTGATGAGGACAGGACCTCTTCCCGACAACCCTTGCCGTTGGTTGTCGGGGTCTACGGGCGGGGGCTTATCGGAATCTGGGAGTCCCCTTTAATAAGGGGGCCCCCAGATACCGGCCCCCCACCCTAAGTGAATGGATATGGGGTACATCGTACCCCTACCCATTCACCTGGAGGCAAAAAGTTAAAGTTAGTAAACACACAACACAAGGGTTTTTAAAATAATTTATTATTCTGCTCCGGATGCCCCCCCTGTCTTCTTTATTAGCTCTATTAGCAGGGGGGGCTTCTTCTTCCACTCTCCGGGGGGGGGGGGGGTTTCTTCTTCCGCTCTCCGGGGGGGGCTTCTCCGCTCTCCGGGGGTCTTCTTCCATCTTCTCCCCTCTTCCGCTGTTGACTCGGCGAACCCCGGTTCTTCTGCAGATGTCCGGTGCCTTCTTCTTCAGCGCTGGCTGCCTGCTATCTTTGTGTGTTAGCTCAATTTCTAACAGGCAGCCGGCGCGGTCTTCTGTGACGTCAGGGTCTTCTCTTCTGTTCTTCTCCCCTCTTCCGATGTTGCCTCGTCGCCTCTTGTCGCTGTAATGATGGAAGCGCGCCTTGCATCCCATTTATATAGGCATCACCGTCCCATCATGCTCCGGTAGGTACCCACGTGGTGGGTGCACGTGGGTAGGCACCCACCACGTGGGTACCTGCCGGAGCATGATGGGATTTAAATGGGATTTTTTAAGTTACGCCAGGTTTTTGTGGATCTGGCCCATAGTGTATGTCACCTAGGTTTGTGCGTGTAAAGGCAGGTGTCCCAATACTTTTGACAATAATATATATATATATATATATATATATATATATATATATATATATATATATATATATATATATATATATATATATATATTGTGTATAAAAAATGCTATTGTTTTTATTTTAATCTATTTGGAAATTCTTCTGGTGAATAATAGCTCTGATAAAAGGTAAACTTAATTCATTAAGCATAAGAAGAAAAAAAGCATCATTGTAACAGAAAAGGAGACACATTTTTCTCCGGCATGCGATAATGACCCTGGGTGTCCTTTATGTAAAGTACAAGATGATGGCATAAGGCTGGTGGCATGTCAGGCATTTCAGCTGTCAAGGTAGCTTTTCACATTCTAGCAGCTTTCTCGAACAAACATAACTTCTGAGTCAAAGAAGAAATCTTCAGCATCAATTGAAAGGGGAAAAATGGAAGTCAAGGCAGCAGGATGAGAAGAACCGGTGGAGCGTTCTATGAGTCGATTCCGGATTTCAAATGCAGTAAATGCTTTATTTAATAAAGCATTAGAAAGCATTAGAAAGTCAAAGCAGCTTCATGTTCCATAAGTGGGAAACTGTTTATAGAGATTTTTTAAATATAATTTCCTGTCTGCATGGTTCTTATAAATGTAGCAAAGAACGGGTGCGAAGAGGAAAAGAGAAATCACTGTAGGCTCAGTTCACAAGGCTAACACACCAGAATAGGGATACTTATTTATTTTTTTTAAAGTCCAATAAGATTTTAAAACTACAGTCACGCAGATGAAATAAGGATACATATCTACAGTATTTCTTAAAACTGACCTAATCCTTAAAAGAGTTCTAAAGGAAACATTTTTTTTTTGCTGAAATGACTGTTTACAGGGTATAGAGACATAATAGTTAACTGATTCCTTTTAAAAATGATTAAAAATAGATAAAAATCAATCATATAATGTACCTGCAGTTTCAGTTTTGTTTTTGCATGCTGTTTCATGCTTCTGTGATGAACAGAGACAAAGAGCCAATACAGAGCAGTGATGGTTTGGAAAACGAAACTGATTGGTGTTGAGGGGTTTTAGACACACAGGCCCAGATTCAGAAAGGAGTTACCTCGGCGTATCTCCAGATACGCCGTCGTAACTCCGAATGCGGGCCGTCGCATCTCGGCACATGATTCATGGAATCAGATATGCCTCAATGTTGCCTAGATACGAGCGGCGTAAGTCTCCTACGCCATTGTATCTTAGGGTGCAATATTTACGCTGACCACTAGGGGCGCTTCCCTAGACTTCCGCGCATAATATGCAAATGAGATAGATACGCCGATTCAGAAACGTACGTCCGCCCGGCGCATTTTTTTTTACGTCGTTTACGTAAGGCTTTTTCCGGAGTAAAGTTACCCCTGCTATATGAGGCGTAGCCAATGTTAAGTATGGACGTCGGGCCAGCGTTGAATTTTGCGTTGTTTACATCGTTTGCGTAAGTCGTTCTGGAATAGGGCTGTGCGTAAGTTTCGTTCACGTCGAAAGCATTGACTAATTGCGGCGTGATTTCGAGCATGCGCACTGGGATACTTTCACGGACGGCGCATGCACCGTTCGTAAAAAGCGTCATTTACGTGGGGTCACGAGTAATTAACATAAAACACGCCCACCTCCTCCACATTTGAATTAGGCGGGCTTACGCCGGCCCAGTTATACTACGCCGCCGTAACTTACAGCGCAAGTTCTTTCTGAATACAGGGCCTGCCGCTCTAAGTTACGGCGGCGTAGTGTATCTGAGATACGCTACGCCCGCCGAAAGATATGCAAATGTATCTGAATCCCTGCCACAGTAATTACACCTCCTTGATTAGTGACCACAGAGAGAAAGCTCCCATGACCTTTTTCATCAGGAAACAGACTGTTCAGAACAGAGAAGGATTACAGCAACATCAGAGCAAAAACGAACAATGAGGACATGAAACCAGGACTGCAGTAAGGTAAAGGAAGCTATTTAGCTAAAAAAATAAATTCCTTTAGTGACCCTTTAAGGCAAAACTAAACCTTCCTATTATTTTCATCCAAGGAAGCTGGCATCTTGGCCTCTGTTTGATCTGCAATTTCCATGGTGCTGCACATGTGATCAGTTATGTCACCGGCCATTTGATGGTTTGATGGTTTGGTTGAGAACACAAGCAAATGTGACCATAATGCCGCGTACAACGATTGGAAATTCTGACAACAAAACCGTGGATTTTTTCAGACGGATGTTGGCTCAAACTTGTCTTGCATACACACGGTCACACAAATGTTGTTGGAAATTCCGAATGCCAAGAACGCGGTGACGTACAACACGTACAACGGCACTATTAAAGGGAAGTTCAATACCAGTCGTGTTAGTAGAAGTTTGGTGAGAGACGATTTGTGCTTTTCAGTCCGTTACAGCGTGACGAATGTGCTATCTCCAATACGAACGCTAGTTTTACCAGACTTCCATCTTGTACTTAATTCAGAGCATGCGATCGGAATTTACGAGAACGGATTTTGTTGTCGTAAAATTTGAGAACCAGCTCTCAAATTTTTGCTGTTGGAAATATCGACAGCAAATGTCAGATGGAGTAGACACACCGTCAGAATTTCCGGCAAAAAGCTCCCATCGAACATTTGTTGTCGGAAATTCTGACTGTGTGTACGCAGCAGAAGAATTCCCTGGAATGTGACGGGATTGCAACTGTTTTTTTAAACCGTTAAATTGATTGGTTTAGTTCTGGTGTAACTGTCACATTTGCTTGTGCTCTCAACCATATTCTCAAAACATCAAATGGCTGGAGTCATGCATTACATGGCAGTTGAATATCAAACTGGGGCCAAGATGGCAGCTTCCTTGGCTGAAAACAATAGGAGAGTTTAGTCCCGCATTAAGTTTTAACCTATTATATTAAAAATGGAATTGAAGTCCTGTTGTAAAAAACAGTGAGCAGGTAGGCATCGCCGCTTAGTGAAGGATGGGCTCGGGCGGCTCGGCTGCTCGAGGTTGCTCTAGTCCTACAAAGGGAACGGCATTCCTGCTGTGGAAAAAGTGCAGGGAAGCCGTTTCCACGCATTCCCGCAGGACTCAAGCCCTGCTTCAGTGCTCTATGCACTATGCAAATATAGTTGCATAGCAGTCAAATGTTTCATCACAAGGGACCTCACTAAGACATGTAGTGCTGAAGAAAATAGACAATCTGTTAGATAAGGAGAAAACTGCAAAATGGTGAAGCCCCATACACACTCAGTTTTCCTGCAGGTTTTTCTCTTCAGGTTTACCAAAACCATCTAATAAGAGGTCAAACCTCAAGAGTTTCAATCTGTATGCAATCAGGCAGGCCCTTGCTCTACATGGTTTTGGTAAACCCGAAGAGAAAACCTGCAGGAAAACTAATAGGCCCAGATTCACGTAGCTCAGCGGATCTATAGATCCGCTCGATCTACGTGAATTATGATCCGCTCCCGCAAGTTTAGGAGTCAAGTGGCTAATTCACAAACCACTTACCTCCAAACTTGCGACGGCGGATCCTAAATCCCCCGGTGGAATTCAAATTCCGCGGCTAGGGGAGTGTACTATTTAAATCAGGCGTGTTCCCGCGCCGATTTAAATGCGCATGCGCCGTCCGGGGAATTTCCCGGTGTGCATTGCTCCCACTGACGTCACTAGGACGTCAGTGGTTTCGCCGCTTACGTAAACGACGTCCGTCCGTATTCGAGAACGACTTACGCAAACGACGTTAAAAAATTCAAATTCGACGCGGGGACGCCGGCTATACTTAACATTGGCTGCGCCTGATCAAAGAAGGGGTAAGTATACGACGGTACGCCGCTACGGAAACGTCGTAAGAAGACTGCGTCGGGTCCGCGTACGTTCGTGAATTTGCGCATCTCGCTGATTTACATATTATTTATCGTAAATCAGCGGGAACGCCCCCGACGCCATTTTTAAATGGAAAAAAAGATCCGACAGTGTAACACAGTGTAACACTGTCAGATCTTAGTCCTATCTATGCGTAACTGATTCTATGAATCAGGCGCATAGATAGGACCAGTGTAAGTCAGAGATACGATGGTGTATCTGTAGATACACCGTCGTATCTCTTTGTGAATCTGGCCCACAGTGTGTATGGGGCTTAAGACTCTGGTGCCAATTGCGCAGTGCCATCTTATTTAGACACAACTGTTATATTATGGAAGAGTAAAATTATGAAATCAAAGGCCGTAATTACAATGTCTAACTGCATATCTACCTCTGTGATTTCAATTGCGCTTTCACTCTTCAACATCTAGAAAAAAAATGACAAACATTTTAGTTAAATTTACTTTTTAACAGTTAGATAAAACATTTAGAATAGCATAGCCCACATCACTGCACCACACTGTACCATGCCAAATCATTCCTAAACTTTACAGAAGTTCCTAACCCAAAAGTTTTAAATCAGAGCTCCTTTAAAAATCATTTCTTAATGTATTTTTTGGACAAATAGATGTAACAAAAAAAACGTTGAAGATCCAAGAACCGGATTCACTATGCTTTTTTTTACAGATTCGGGAAGGCTGTTGCCACGGCAACACTAAACTTCTCTATCATTATTGCATCCTGCATAAAAATTTATTGTTACCATATACAAAGATGCTAAACACGTTATAAGGTGTACTTGTAAAGTGTAATTATTTCATACACTGCACATTTTCACAGCTAGCAATAATTTTACTTCTGTCAATAATTTCATACATAAATTTCCATCTAGATGGGAATCCAAAGAGGTGAATGAATTAATGAGAATATTGTCCACAGTCATATGTGGTAATGGGCCGTGCACTTTTATAAAAATCTCCAAAGGCAGACTCATTTTACGGAGGGTTGCTTTGGAAAAGTAGGGCTATATATAAAAAGCATACACTTTGATTATGCGAGGCAAAGCAACAGGATCTGTTTAATTCCCCACTCCAGCAGCAAACACTTATCTTTCCTTCGCTCCCACACCACTCCATTCAGCCCACAGGAGCAAAGAAAATACTTCTGGATATGCAGAGCATGGTGTTTGATCCAGTACTATTGGGGGGGGGGGGGGGCTGGGGATGGAAGTCCCCAACCCTGTATAAGCTCTGACTAGAGTAGAGTTTCTCAACCAGGGTTCCTCCAGAGGTTTCTAGGGGTTCCTTGAGCAATGAGCAATTTCTTCCTCTCAGATAAGTTCCCACTGGCACCATTGATCTTTTTAGCTTTCTGTAAGGGGGTAACTCTTCCCAATAACCACAAGTGTAATGCCCTGTACACACGATCGTCCATCGGAAATTCCGATCGTGTGTACAAGGCAGAGTTACAACCACTTTAACTGGTTGCCGACCAGCCGCCGCAATTCTGCGGCGGCAGGTCGGCTCTCCTGCGCGAGAGCCCGTAGCTCTACGTCGGCAGGCGAAGCGGCCACTAGGGGCGCGTGCGCCCCCTGCTCGCTCCTGACTCCCACGCGCGTGCCCGGCAGTCGCGATCGCTCGTTACAGAGCGAGAACCGGGAGCTGTGTGTGTAAACACACAGCTCCCGGTCCTGTCAGGGGAGAAATGCCTGACCGTCTGTTCATACAACAGCGATCAGTCATTTCCCCTAGTGAGTCCACCCCCCCCCCCCTACAGTTAGAACACACCCAGGGAACATACTTAAAGCGGATGTCCGCTCCAAAAAAAATATTAAAAGCCAACAGCTACAAATACTGCAGCTGCTGACTTTTAATTTTAGGACACTTACCTGTCCTGGAGTCCAGCGGCGTCCGCAGCAGAGGACGAGCGATTGCTCATCACCCTGCTGCTCCCCCCTCCATCCACGGTGAGGGAACCAGGAAGTGAAGCGCTCCGGCTTCACTGCCCAGTTCCCTACTGCGCATGCGCGAGTCGCGCTGCGCCCGCCGATTGGCTCCCGCTGTGTGCTGGGAGCCGAGTGTTCCTAGCACACAACGGGGGACGGACGGGATGTCAGGAAAAACCCGTCTTTTGCCCGTGACGTGTGGCCGGAAGTGGGTGCAGATACCTGTCTTTAGACAGGTATCTGCACCCCCCCTCCCCCTGAAAGGTGTCAAATGTGACACCGGAGGGGGGGAGGGTGCCGATCAGTGCGACTTCACTTTAGGGTGGAGATCCGCTTTAACCCCTTCCCCGCCCCCTAGTGTTAACTCCTTCCCTGCCCGTGGCATTTTTATAGTAATCAATGCATTTTTATAGCACTGATCGCTATAAAAATGCCAATGGTCCAAAAAATGTGTCAAAAGTGCCCGAAGTGTCCGCCATAATGTCGCAGTACCGAAAAAAAATTGCTAGTAAAAAAAAAATATTAATAAAAATGCCATAAAAGTACCCCCTATTTTGTAAACACTGTGGGCCAGATCCACATAGCGAGTACTTGTGGCACGAAATCTTCCTGGATTCGACTTAAATCCAGGTAAGATACGGCGGCATAGCGTATCTCTGATACGCTGCGCCTATCCAATTCTATGTGGATCTGGCCCTCTAACTTTTGCGCAAACCAATCAATAAACACTTATTGTAATTTTTTTTTACGAAAAATATGTAGAATACGTATCGGCCTAAACTGAGGAAAAAAACTGCTTTTTTTATATATTTTTGGGGGATATTTATTATAGTAAAAAGTTAAAAATATAAATGTTTTTCAAAATTGTCGCTCCATTTTTGTTTATAGCGCAAAAACCGCAGAGGTGATCAAATACCACCGAAAGAAAGCTCTATTCGTGGGAAAAAAATGACGCCAATTTTGTTTGGGAGCCACGTCGCACGACCGCGCAATTGTCAGTTAAAGCGACGCAGTGCCGAATGGCAAAAAGTGCTCTGGTCTTTGACCAGCAATATGGTCCGGGGGTTAAGTGGTTAAGAAACAAGTGATGCAAAAAGCAAGAGAAGAGCCTGCACTCCATCTCCAGGGCTATACCATCCAAAATGCTGCAGACATTTTTCTTTCCACAGTACTAAAAAAGGAGAGCGCTAAAACCTTTTCTTCAACAGATGATTTGTAAGGGGATTTATTATTGTTGCCTTTTTCCTTTTTGTGTGCTATGTTGTTGCTACTATGCTCAGGAAACACGTCTGTAGGCACCTTATCATTGCAATATATTTATTTTAGTTATGTCAAAAATTAATCAGATGAGACCTATGGGCCAAATCCTCAAAAGAGATACGACGGAGTAACTGCTGTTACTCCGTCGTATCCCTGGTCCTAACTATGGAACTGATCCACAGAATCAGTTTCCCATAGTTAGGGAGAAGATCCGGCATGTGTAAGGGACTTACACTGCCGGATCTTAGGATGCAGTACCGCATCCGCCGCTGGGAGCATTTCGTGTCGAAATGCCGCCTCGGGTATGCAAATTAGCACTTACGGAGATCCACAACGCTTTTCTGCTTCGTTTTTTCTCCGTAAGTATTAAGTTGCATACGCAAAATTTGGGGTTGCTTTTACATGGTGTAAAGTTAGTACACCATGTAAAAGCAGACCCTTCTGTCTAGCGACGCGTTTTTTTTTCCGAATTTTAATTATTATTTTTTGCGCCGTATCTTTTTTTTTTTTGTGACGCAACTTTATTGACCCGTCGCAATCCACAAAGCCCGGCGTAACGTAATTTCGCGCTATGCACGTCGGTAAAATGACGTCACGAGCATGCGCAGCACGGCCGGCGTGGGAGCGCGCCTCATTTAAATGGGAATCGCCCCCATGAAATGAGGAACGCCTTGCGCCTGCGGAATTTAAGTTACACGGCCAGAAATTTCTAGGTAAGTGCTTTGTGGATCGGGCACTTAGGTAGAAATTTTAAGGCAGTGTAACTTAAATTAGAATTTCGCCGTTACGCCGGGTCTTTGTGGATTTGGCCCTATAGGAATAATGCATGCTGTATGGTACAAATACAGCTCTAACCAGGGAAAAGAACACATAAAAAAAACGATATGATGGGCAATTCATAATAGAAAAGCTCTCTTGACTTGATCTTTAGAACGTGCCACAATATGAAACAGAAACATCCGTCTGCACCTTTCTATGCCGCAAATCAGCATCACATGTCATGGTATTTCTTTAGTTTAACCTTTCTAGCCTTGAAAATAAAAAGTCAGCTTGATAAGTAACACTGATATTTAGATCTGGATTGAAAGTGCACACGGAATAATTCACATCAGCTCACAGTAGTTAAAAAAAAAAGATTTACAAGACGACTTGCCACTTGCCTAAAAGTCAATGGCAACTTCAGCTGTTCCATGGTCTCATTATCTTTCCATATCTGGCATGTGGCATTTTGTGAGGCATTTGTACGATTGTAGAAATACAGCCACAGCAAAATACAGACAGGTTGTGATGAATTTTAATTAGGCAGGCAAATTATGCATAGATGTACTAGTGCTTGAACTATTAGGACCACATATGTCTCATCACTCCTCAAAACAGCCAAGCTGTAGCTGATTATTAGAGCAAAATTGTTGCGAGATGTCTTTCATTAGTATCTTTGTGGAATTCATGTGAAGTGTATATAAACCCAAATACTAAAGTTGTATAAATAATGTAGCTCCATTTGTGCCATGTAAATGTAATAATGGAAGGTTTCTTATATTGGGGTAGTCAAGGTTTTATAAATATCAGTTTATCCTTCCAGTTCCTGCTCTATCTCTGATGGCTTTTTTTTAATAAGGTGAACACTGAAATGATTGTAATAATATAAATGAATTACGCCGCCATCTGAAATGTATTTGCCTGGCTTAACTGTATATTCCCTCTTGTATTTAATCTATATGTATCTGTAAGGTATGTAGGAATGTTTGTATAACAACACATCCCTTATTATGTTGTTGTTGGTCAAGCCTGGAATCCTGTTTTAAACCTCAGGCAACACTTTATGACCAGGTGTCCATCTTCTGTTAATTGATAAACAAAACCTGTTTTCCTCCATAGTCATGTACCCATAAAACAGCCCCTCCCTTTGTCATTTAGTCCATATATACTGGGCCAGATTCTGGTAGAATCTGCGGCGGCGTAGCGCAAGCCATTTACACTTCGCCGCCGCAAATTACTGGAGCAAGTGCCGTATTCTCCAAGCACTTGCTCCGTAATTTGCGGCGGCGTAGTGTAAATGGCCCGGCGTAAGGACGCGTAATTCAAAGGGGGCGGCTTGTATTTAAATTAAGCGCGCCCCCGCGACGATCGAACTGCGAATGCGCCGGGCATAAAAATAGCCCAGTGCGCATGCTCCAGCTCACGACGGAAAACGTCAATGACGCCGACGTGAGCGTCATTGACGTAAAGTCGTATTCACGAGCGACTTACGAAAACGACGTAAACGACGGAAAAAGACGACGCTGACCCGACGCCATACTTAACATGGCTTACGACGGACCTTCGTAAACTTGCCCCTCATATAGCAGGGGCAAGTTTACGCTTACGGAAACATCGTAAATTCATTGCGTCGTCCACGCGTACGTTCGGGAATCGCGGTAAATAGCTAATTTGCATAGACGATGGGGAAAACGACGAGGCGACACCTAGCGGCGGGGGAAAAAAATGCATTTAAGAGCCTTACACCTGTCAGATTTAAGGGATATCTATGCGTAACTGATTCTAAGAATCAGTCGCATAGATACGCCGGGCCAGATTAGGACTTAGCCTTTTAAGAATCTGGCCCACTGTGTGTATATATATATATATATATATATATACTGTATGCCTTTTTCAGTAAAACCAGACATCATGCGAATGCGTAACCTGCCTCTCGTGTATTGTTAATATGATGTCTCCAGATCATCTGTAAGAGCGCTGTTGGGAGACCTTAACCACTTAACCCCCCGGACATTTTGGCTGGCCAAAGACCAGGCCACTTTTTGTGATTCGACACTGCATAGAATTAGCTGACAATTGCGCGGTCGTGCGACGTGACTCCCAAACAAAATTTACGTCCTTTTTTTTCCCACAAATAGAGCTTTCTTTTGGTAGTATTTGATCACCCCTGCGGTTTTTATTTTTTACGCTATAAACAAAAATAAAGCAACAATTTTGAAAAAAAAAACAATATTTTTTACTTTTTGTTATTAAAAAAAATACCCCAAAAATATATAAAAAAATTATATATATATATATATATATATATATATATATATATATATACATATATATATATACATATATATATATATATACATATATATATATATATATATATATATATATATATATATATATATATATATATATGAAAAAATATATATTTTCCTCAGTTTAGGCCGATACATTCTTCTACATATTTTTGGTAAAAAAATCGCAATAAGCATTTATTGATTGGTTTGCACAAAAGTTATAGCGTCTACAAAATAGGGGATAGTTTTATGGCATTTTTATTAATATTTTTTTTTACTGGTAATGGCAGCGATTTTTATTGTGACTGCGACATTATGGCGGACACTTTTGACGCCATTTTGGGACCATTGTCATTGTTACAGCGATCAGTGCTATAAAAATGCACTGATACTGTAAAAATGACAGTGGCAGTGAAGGGGTTAACCACTAGGGGGCACTGAAGGGGTTAAGTGTGTCCTAGGGAGTGCTTCTACCTGTAGGGGGATGGGCTGTGTGTGACATGACACTGATCACCGCTCCCAATCACAGGGAGCTGTGATCAGTGTCCTGTCACTAGAAAGAATGGGGAAATGCTTGTTTACATCAGCATTTCCCCGTTCTTCCTCACCGTGAGACAATCGCGGGTATTCCTGCGGACATCGAGTCAACAGGACCCACGGTCAGACTCATGGAGCACCGACCGCGCCCACAATGCCGCTCTTACAGGGGCAACGTATATATACATTGATCTGCCCAGCTGTGCCATTCTGCCGACGTATATATCGGCGTGACACGGTCCTTTAACGGTTAAAGAAGGATTTTTTTTTTTTTTTTAGCATATAAAAGAAAAAAAGTTTTCCTTGGTGGAGCTCCGCTTTAACTGACAATTCCGTGGTCTTGCAACACAAAAATGTGCGTCCTTTTTTCCCCACAAATAGAGCTTTCTTTTGGTGGCATTTGATCACCTCTGCGGTTTTTATTTTTTTGTGCTATAAATAAAAGAACAGAGACAATTTTGAAAAAAACACAATATCTTTTACTTTTTGCTATAATAAATATGCAATTGTTTTTTTCAAAACCTCAGTTTAGGCCGATATGTATTCTTCTACATATTTTTGGTAAAAAAATAGCAATAAGCCTATATTGGTTGGTTTGCGCAAAAGTTATAGCATCTACAAAGTAGGGTATAGATTTATGGCATTTGTATTATTTATTTTTTTACTAGTAAGAAATTACCAGTAGACAATATGGCGCACGCATCGGACATTTTTGACACATTTTTGGAACTCTTGGAACTCTTGACAATTTTACAGCGATTAGTCTCCTACGATGTGCGCATGCGATATGGTCATGTCACGCCAGCTGATTGAAAAATCAGCTAGAACACCATTCTTTTCTGTGCATGCATGGGCACTTTTCGCCGGAGGGCACTTTTCGATAGAACACAGAGTCCGCTCCTCTATCTGCTCCCAGACAAGCTTAATACATTGGATTTATTCCCACTTTGTGGTTGATCCTTGATATACTCACCATGCCTGGAGTAAGTATATCCATCATGCAGGTTCATGACATACTGTACTAATTATGCAATTATATATATTAGGGATGCACCGATGCCACTTTTTTAAGACGAGTAACGATACTTTACCTCAGGTACTCGCCGATACCAATTACCGATACCTATCGTCTAGAAAGAGGGCTGGTTTAGGAGGTGGCGGTAGTTGAGGGTGGGGTGAAATAGGGATTGTGGGACAGTTAGGGACTGCAGGCATGGTACAATAGACAGTTAGGGACTGCAGGCATGGTACAGGAGACAGTTAGGGACTGCAGGCATGGTACAAGAGACAGTTAGGGACTGCAGACATGGTACAGGAGACAGTTAGGGGCTGCAGGGATGATACAGGAGACAGAGACTGCAGGCATGGTACAGGAGACAGGGACTGCAGGCATGGTACAGGAGACAGGGGCTGCAGGCATGGTACAGGAGACAGTTAGGGAATGCAGGCATGGTACAAGAGACAGTTAGGGACTGCACGCATGGTACAAGAGACAGTTAGGGACTACAGACATGGTACAGGAGACAGTTAGGGACTGCAGGCATGGTACAGTAGACAGTTAGGGACTGCAGGCATGGTACAGGAGACAGGGGCTGCAGGCATGGTACAGGAGACAGTTAGGGACTGCAGGCATGGTACAGGAGACAGTTAGGGACTGCAGGCATGGTACAGGAGACAGGGACTGCAGGCATGGTACAGGAGACAGGGACTGCAGGCATGGTACAGGAGACAGGGACTGCAGGCATGGTACAGGAGACAGGGGCTGCAGGCATGGTACAGGAGACAGAGACTGCAGGCATGGTACAGGAGACAGTTAGGGACTGCAGGCATGGTACAGGAGACAGGGACTGCAGGCATGGTACAAAAGACAGTTAGGGAGAGCCTGGATCCAGTGCTGTGTGGCCTGGAGTCAGAGCTGGAGGAGGGAGGTGTGCAGTGCTGAGACAGGCTGGTGGGCTGTTAGGACACCAAGCGATGACACAGTCTGGGAGGAGGCACTGTCTGGAGGAGGCGGTCTGCTTCCTACGCAACGTCACTTCCGGTATCGCCTTCTGGTATCGGAGCATTTTCGCGAGTACCGATACTCGCGAAAATGACTTATATCGGCACCGATACCGGTATCGGTGCATCCCTAATATATATATATATTACTATAACTCTTGTTTATGACTTGTTTTTTCTATTTCTATTCGTCTCCTGACGAATTGGATGCTGCTCCACGAAATGCGTAGAGACTACAGTCCTCAAGTGGATTTATTCAATCGTTCTTCCAACATTGTATATACTGTATGTCATTTTCCGTAATGTGTATATGTGTATATTGTGCTTGTTTTTATGACATATGTAGTGTCTCTTTTGCTTGATTTTAAAACTTTATATGGAATAAAGTGTATATTTTTTCATTACACAGATATTTATCTTATTTGTAACAACTCTCCAAAGTCCCATGGGCTAACAATTGTACTCTTTGGTTCTTATATATATATATATAGGGACTGAGTTCTGCCACTGTCTTAGCACTAGTGACCTATTTTCTTCTTTTCTCCTGACCAGAGCACTTTTTGCGATTCGGCACTGCGTCGTTTTAACTGAAAATTGCGCGGTCGTGTGACGTGGCACCCAAACAAAATTTATGTCCTTTTTTTACCCACAAATAGAACTTTCTTTCGGTGGTATTTGATAACCTCTGCTATTTTTATTTTTTGCGCTATAAACAAAAAAAGAGTGACAATTTTGAAAAAAAAGGAGTATTTTATACCTTTTGCTATAATAAATATCCCCCAAAAACACACATATATATATATATATATATATATATATATATATATATATATATATATAAAAAAATCTTTCTCAGTTTGGGCTAATATGTATTCTTCTACATATTTTTGGTAAAAAAAAAAAATCGTATGTTGATTGGTTTTCGCAAATGTTATAGTGTCTACGAAATAGGGGATAGTTTTATGGCATTTTTATTATTTATTTTTTTATTAGTAATGGCGGCGATCAACAATTTTTATCATGACTGCGACATTATGGCGGACACATAGGATACTTTTGACACTATTTTGGGACCATTGTCATTTATACAGCGATCAGTGCTATAAAAATGCACTGATTACTGTGTAAATGACACTGGCAGGAAAGGGGTTAAACACTAGGGGGCGAGGAAGGGGTTAAGTCTGCCCTAGGGAGTGATTCTAACTGTGAGGGCGCTGGGCTACAAGTGACATGACAGAGATCACTGATCCCGATGACAGGGAGCAGTAGATCACTGTCCTGTCACTAGGCAGAACAGGGAAATGCCTTGTTTGCATCTCCCGTTCTGCAGTTCCGTGACACGATCGCGGGACACCGACGGACATCGAGTCCGCGCTTCCCACGGGCATGGTCACGGAGCTTGCGGGGGGCAGGCGTGCGCATGCCCGCACCGGGGATTTTCAAAGCAACGTACAGCTAGCTTTGCCCAGCCGAGCCATTCTTCCGACGTATATAGACTTTAGGCGGTCGGCACGTGGTTTAAATGGCTTGATTTGTTATAGGCTCAGTGTGTTACCCTAGTCAAAAAAGTTTTTGATATAATAGGTAAGGGTCAGAGTACCTGTCACGTTTTTACTGGTGATTGTGGCCACAATAGGGATATTTCCTCTCACCGTCTGTCCTAGTCCTCACAAGGACAGGAAGTAAAGGGAAATCCCGATGAATACATATATTTTTGTGGTCAGTAAAGCATGTGATTGCCTTTTCTAGTGTGACTATGGGCACTTAACAGTTACAGAAGTAAGGACTTGTACATGGGTAATTGTACTGTCCACTAAGGTTGTCTGCCAACAGAATTTGACCAACATAATTTTAAAATGAAGGTAGTAATAATGATAATAATGCTATTCCTTCATTTTCACTTTAATTGTTTTCAACCACTCTCACGGCAGACAGAAGAACTTGGTATACACCCAGAGAATCACTAATTACCTGAACATCTACAGTAATTGAAATTAATGCTAATGCACTTTGTAGATGCAGGGAATTAATCCAGTATTGCTATGATTAACCAAAATCCCACCTGGTACAGAATCTAATTAGGCAAGGTGCAAATATTTAGATGCTTATCAACAGAGGAATACTTCGGAACTCACATTTTACATTTGTAATTTTATTACTTTTTTAACCTCGTGGAGCGCTACCCCCTCAGGAGCCGATGGTTGTTTTGGGATCGGCGTATTAAGTTACCTTCAATCGTTGTCTAGGGTGATTGTAGTGAGTAGAGCAGTAAACGAATGTCCAATCAGCGGATAAGATTTTCTGAATGCTTTATTGTCTCGGCCCAACATGACCAACATCAACATGAGATAGGACAGAAAAGGTTGATGAAGTAAGAGAACCTTGCAGTATCAGGCTTGGATAAAAGACGAGCAATCCTGCTCTCAGTAGTAATAGATACAGTAGGTGCACGCGATATTGTGTCAATCTCGCTCCCTTTCTCGGCGAGATTGAGCACCTACGAGCCCCATCGCGGGAGCCAGCGCCGAGCTGGCTTGCCGCGATAGAGACAAAGCCGTCATAGAAGCGACGGGAAATCCGACTTGGATTCCCGCCAATTCTACACGTGTGCGGCGTTTGTTATGAATCCTGAGGGGGAAGTCCCCGCCGGATTTTAAATAAAAATCCGGCATGGGTTCCCCCCTCAGGAGCATACCGGGCCCTTAGGTCTGTTATGGGTTGTAAGAAGAGCCCCCCCTACACCGAAAAAACGGCGTAGGGGGTCCCCTTACAATCAATACCAGACCCGTATCCAAAGCACGCTACCCGGCCGGCCAGGAAAGGAGTGGGGACGAGCGAGCAACCCCACCCCTCCTGAGCCGTACCAGGCTGCATGCCCTCAACATGGGGGGGTTGGGTGCTCTGGGGCAGGGGGGCGCACTGCGGGCCCCCACCACCCCAGAGCACCCTGTCCCCATGTTGATGAGGACAGGGCCCCTTCCCGACAACCCTGGCCGTTGGTTGTTGGGGTATGCGGGCGGGAGGCTTATCGGAATCTGGGAGCCCCCTTTAATAAGGGGGCTCCCAGATACCGGCCCCCCACCCTAAGTGAATGGATATGGGGTACATCGTACCCCTACCCATTCACCTGGAGGAAAAATGTTAAAGTCAATAAACACAACACAAGAGTTTTTAAAATAATTTATTAGTCTGCTCCGGAGGCCGCCCCCTGTCTTCTTTAGCTCTGTTTACCAGGGGGGGCTTCTTCTTTGACGTCTTCGGGTGGGGGCCGCTCTTCGCCGCCGTCCGGTTCTCTTCCACCGCCGGGGGGGTCGCTTTTATAAAAGCGCCCACTCCTCGGCGGGTTTCCTCCGACGTCTTCGGCGGGGGGTGGTGTGCTTCTTCTTCCGCTATCCGGGGGGGTCTTCTTCGGCTATCCGGGGGGTCTTCTTCACTCTCCGGGGGTCTTCTGCTATGTTCGCCACTCTCCGCTGTTGACTCGGCGCACCCCGGTTCTTCCTCCAGCTGTCCGGTGCCTTCTCCTTCAGCGCTGAACGTCTATCTTCTTCTTCCGTGCTGTGACGTATTCTTCTTCTTCCGGGCTGTGACGTCATCTTCTTCTCTTCTCCAGATGTTGACACGCCGGCTCTTCTCGCTGAAATGACGGATGCACGGCTTGCATCGGACCTATATAGGCCTCACAGTCCCATCATGCTCTGTACCTACCCATGTGATACCTACCCACGTGGGTAGGTATCACATGGGTAGGTACCAGAGCATGATGGGATTGTGAGGTCTATATAAATCCGATGCAAGCCGCGCACCCGTCATTGCAGCGAGGAAAGGCGACGTGTCAACATCGGGAGAAGAAGAGAAGTGAAGAACATGACGTCACAGCACGGAAGGAGAAGAAGACGTACAGCACGGAAGAAGAAGGCACCGGACAGCGAGAGGAAGAACCGGGGTGCGCCGAGTCAACAGCGGAGAGCGGCGAACATAGAAGGAGACCCCCGGAGAGTTGAGAAGACCCCCCGGATAGCGGAGAAGACCCGTCGGGATAGCGGAAGAAGAAGCCCCCCCGCCGAAGACGCCGGAGGAAACCCGCCGGGGGGTGGGGGCTTTTTTAAAAGCGACCCCATCCGGCGGTGGAAGAGAACCAGATGGCGGCCCCCACCCACCCGAAGACGTCAAAGAAGAAGCTCCCCCTGGTAAAAGAGCTAATAAAGAAGACAGGGGGAGCCTCCGGAGCAGAAAAATAAATTATTTTAAAAACCCTTGTGTGGTGTGTTTATTAACTTTGACATTTTTCCTACAGGTGAATGGTTAGGGGTACGATGTACCCCATATCCATTCACTTAGGGTGGGGGGCCGGTATCTGGGGGCCCCCTTATTAAAGGGGGCTCCCAGATTCCGATAAGCCTCCCGCCCGCATACCCCGACAACCAACGGCCAGGGTTGTCGGGAAGGGGCCCTGTCCTCATCAACATGGGGACAGGGTGCTCTGAGGTGGGGGGGCCGCAGTGCGCCCCCCTGCCCCAGAGCTCCCAACCCCCCCATGTTGAGGGCATGCAGCCTGGTACGGCTCAGGAGGGGGGGGGGCGCTCGCTCGTCCCCACTCCCTTCCTGGCCGGCCGGGTAGCGTGCTTTGGATACGGGTCTGGTATGGATTGTAGGGGGACCTCCTACGCCGTTTTTTTCGGCGTAGGGGGGCTCTCCTTACAACCCATAACAGACCTAAGGGCCCGGTATGCTCCTGAGGGGGAACCCATGCCGGATGTTTATTTAAAATCCGGCGGTGACTTCCCCCTCAGGATTCATAACAAACGCCGCACACGTGTAGATTTGGCGGGAATCCAAGTCGGATCTCCCGTCGCTTCTATGACGCGCTTGCTGGGATGTGCTGTCACTATTCCAGTGAGTGCGAGATGTCGGCGAGATCTCGGCACCATGTCGCCGAGAATCAGCGCGATGCTGTCGTGCTAAAAACACAATATCACAAACACCTACTGTACAGTTCGTCGCCACTCTAGCCAGAGTGGGTAAAGTGCCCCCGGACAGACTCCTGCCACGAGCCTGGCAGCCGAAGTGTCACTTTAAGGTTGCTGGGAGGAACAGGCCTGGCTCTAGTGGGGCCTCTGCCACAGGCCTAGAACTTGGATGAGTGGAATAGTTGAGCTTATCCTCCCAGTAAATTGTGCTTTGGGGTCACCGACTGACAGTACTAAGTTTATCTGTCAGTATTCGGTCACCCAGATCCCCGATGGTTCGTTCAAGCTTCTCAGACAACCTGCTTCTTGGTTCTCCTTGAGCCGATCCCCCACCGCACAGCACACAGCTTGGGATCTCTTCAGTAGAGTTGGGAACCCAGTAAGTCACTGGGTCCCCTGGTAGCATCAGTTGCTCCAGGCCATGAGGGCCCAGAGTCAGGAACTCCGCATTGCGCGTGACCCCAGGCCAGGTAGGCCATAGTGGTGGGGCCCGCGATGTGCGCACACCCTAAAGGTGGGTGCCGCACCCAGAACCCGCGAAGAACCCAGAACAACGGCCCACGCCACAGAAATACTCCTCCCCAGCATGCCCCGCGAGGGAAAACTCCTCTAATTGGCTGCTAGGGAAAAGCAGCTCCGTCTGGACCTCTCTGTTGCCACCTGCCGCCCAGGGATGGTGTCTCATCCCTAGAACACAGTCTAGCACACAGAACAATCCAGATTTGGCGACAGTCAAATTTGAAATAATTCAGAATGAGAGCAAATTCTCTCTCTCATTCTCCCACTAACTTTAGCGTAGCGCCTTTACTGAATATAAAGGGGCGCTACACTCAGTTATCCAAAGTTTTTGCGGTATGTGTAGTGCTTATAAATATTCATTATTCATATTCATATTCATATAAAGATTGTTTTAATGCCAGCCCAGTGTATCATTTAGTGAACCTGGATAGTAATCACTGAGGCTCTGAACTTTGGCATAATTATTTCAATTCAACATTTTTTAAATCCCTACGCTGCCTACTGAACAAAAAAGATAGGGAACTATTACTCAGACTTGTTATTTTAGCAGTATGGCGAATCCAAAAAGTGTACAAGTATACAGTTCATACGGCGCTCCTAGAAAAAGTTTAGAGTCACTTAGTCCGCTGGAACCTTTGTCTGTGTCTGAAGGTCCACACACGTGACCTCCTTGTAAGCCGTTTCTGGCTGGCTCTCGCTCGGAGGAACGGGGATCTTTCTGTGAGGGTCTCTGGATCATTTTATACATTTTAGCAATGATCTCTGGTTATATGCCATCTCAATAATCTTTGAGCGATAAATATATTTCCAATACTATCCTTTTGACAGATGTCTACATTTTTGTTAGAGGGATAGAACTTAAATATTTTTTCTAATATATTTCATCAGAGTACAATTCCCCTGAAGAAGACCATGACAGTATTGGTCGAAACGCGTTGGGGTACTCAAATGGAAGTTAATTGAACTACAGCTTATCGTGCATTGTATTGTTGTTGATTATTTGGTATATATATATATATATAATTTTTTTTAAATCATGTATAGCCAGAGTGTACTATGTTTACAATTTTTTTTAAATGATCCAACTATGTTGTATTTTTACTGTATTGTATAAACCAAGTAAAGATTGAATTTTAACACTTAAAAATAATTTCTTAAATTCAGTACATCATGCCGCTAAAAAACCCCACCGGGGGACCTTTCCATTTTTTTTTTTTTGCACTTTTGGGGTGTGCGGCCCTTGGACTCTATATATGCGTTTTTTCCCTTTAACTGTCTGTGTCTGTAGACCATCAACAGGGTAGAGGAAGGGATGAGGCAACTGGATGTAAGGATGAGAGAGTAATCAGTGGATGGATGGCTGAACAGGAGAAGGGACAGAGACTGTAACCTCTGCAGCTCCAGAAGAAGATCTGGGTAGGGTTACCTCAATGCAGAAGAAATTGAACAGCAGGGCGCTGAGGTCAGTATCAAATAAAAATTCACTTTATTAAAATATTCAGCACACTTACATTGAAGTTAGCCTGAATCAGCATTTATCGGGAACACCTGAGACCAAGCAGCTGTGATCAGTGTGAGGCTTCACAAGCAAACACACACCAAGGATAACAGGGCTACAGCCAGATCAAGGTATGGATAGAAGCAGTGTCGTCCTCAGCCACACACGAGGATGACAGCTGCCAAAATGCCTGGTGAATGTCGGGAGAGGGGGTGTGCATGACGTGTTTCCAGGGACTTTGCCTTCTTTTTCAAATGCATGGACAGTGGAAGGAAGTGATGGTCTTATAAAGCCAAAAGGGCAGGAAGCAGAGGAATATGGGAGGGGAAACAAAGAGAAAGCCCAGCTGCTGCATAGAGCCAAAAGGGGTGGAGAGGGACGGGGGAGAAAAGCACAGAAGACAAAGCTGAGCAGTTACCGTAACCCTCGGCTTGCAGACTGCAAGTATCAGGGAATTCAATGTTACTACTGAGGTAAGAGGTAGAAGTCCCTGGAAACACATCATGCACACCCCTTTCCTGACATACACCAGTCATTTTGACAGCTGTCATCCTCCTCGCTACTATCTATACCTTGAGCGGGCTGGAACCATGTCATCCTTGGTTTCAGTTTGCTCAGTGATGCCTACAGCCTCACACTAATCACAGCTGCTTGGTCTCAGGTGCTCCCTATCCATTCTGTTTCATGCTAACTTCAATGTAAGTGTGCTGCTTATTTTAATAAATGTATATTTTTATTTGATACTGACCTTGTTTTCTTTTTTGTTATTTTAGCAATCTAACTGGAGCCCATGAGGAAAAACACAGCTTCTTTTTACCTTATTCCCTTTCCCCTCCTCCTCTTCTACCCTATTATCCCCTTAGCGCTAACCATACGCACATATGCGGCCTCGGCTTGTAGGGGTTACACCAGGGTGAAGCCGTTTTTCTAGAGCTGGCAGACGGCTTTTTAGTGATAACAACCGATGCAGCTAAAAGCCTCTTGGCTGTTATACCAAAGAAGCAGGAGAGGACGACCCCCCTCTTGCCGATTTCCGCTGTTCTTCCCGGCCTCCCGTCCCACTGGGAGACCCGAACCACGATTCAGCACTTCCGCCGGCTAGGCTCAGACTGGAACGAAGCCGAAAAATGGCTTTGATGTACAGTAGTCTCCTATGTAAAAACACGGAAGCGACGTCACAACGTCAGTACCGGTTTACTCGGCTGCCAATGGCGTTGATTTTAAAAAAATGACAGTATTCAGAATCGCAGTTTTTGGCGATCTGAATACTTTTAAGTGCAAAGGAGGGATTTAGGGGTCCCTCCATAAAGAGTACCTGTCACCACCTATTACTGTCACAAGGGATGTTTACATTCCTTGTGACAGCAATAAAAGTGATCAGAATTTTTTTTTAAAGGGACAATGTAAAAAAAAAAGATGAATATATAAATCAATAAGGAAAAAAACATTTTTAAAGCGCCCCCGTCCCACTTGCTCGCATAGCAAAGAAAACACATGCCTAAGTTGCGCCTGCATATGTAAACGGTGTTCAAATCACACATGTGAGGTATCACTGTGATCGTCAGAGTGAGGGCAATAATTGTAGCAAAAGACCTCCTCTGTAACTCTAACCTGGAAACCCTTCATATTTTTTTAAAGCATCGCCTATGGGGATTTTTAGGTACCATAGTTTTTCGCCATTCTACAAGTGTGCGCAATTTCAAAGCATCATGTGTTAGGTATCTATTTACTCTGAGTAACATCCTCTTTCACATTATGAGTGACGTCATTGTGGCTCCTGCCAATCACAGCGCCAAAGCCTGCGATACCCGGAAGTAACTCTGGAAGCAATGTCGCTATGCATACTAGCTTATTATGCCTTTATCTTGCAGGGTATTTTTTCGTGGGTTTACAACCACTTTAACTTGTAAGTAACAAATGTCAGAAATAGGCTAATGCCCTGTACACACGATAGGTTAGTATGATGAAAACGGTCTGATGGATTTTTCCATCAGTTATCCGATGAAGCTGACTGATGATCAGTCGTCCCTACACACCATCAGTTAAAAAACCGAACGTGTCAGAACACAGTGACATAAAACACAACGACGTGCTGAAAAAAATGAAGTTCAATGCTTCCAAGCATGCGTCGACTTGAGTCTGAGCATACGTGGATTTTTAACCGATGGACGTCACATACCCACAGACGAACGTTTTTTTTCTATAGGTTTTTTATCCATCAGATAATTTTAAAACAAGTTCCCATTTTTTTAACCTATGGATAAATAACCGATGGGGCTCACACACGATCGGTTTGGTCTGATAAAAACGGTCCATCAGACCGTTTTCATAAGACTAACCTTGGACGCAACCCAGTGCGCATGCTCAGAATCATGTCGGAAATACTCCCTAAGATACGTCGAATCACTGCCTACGACTTGAACATAACCTACGCCCATCCCTATTCACGTCCTACTACGTAAACGACGTAAAATACGACAGCTGTTCCCTGGTCCATACCTTTGCATGAGTTGCGCCTCATAGATGGGGAATAACTTTAGGTCGGGTGTACGACCTACGTAAACCGCGTATATTAATGCGCCGGGCGCAAGTACGTTCGTGAATCGGCGTATCTCACTCATTTGCATATTCAAATCGTAAATCAATGGGAGCGCCCCTTGCGGCCAGCGTAAATATGCGCCCACGATACGACAGCGTAGGAAACTTACGTCGGAAGTAGGAAGCTTATTTTCAGGCGTATCTAGTTCTGTGAGCACGGCGCACAGATACGACGGCGCACATTTACACTTACGTGGCGTATCTCGAGATACGTCGGCGTAGTGCTACGTGAATCCGGGCCAATGTCTATAATTTTGCATAATCTAAAAGCTTAGTAACCAGGTATCCAGGATGCGTACACACGTTCAAAAGATCACATGCATGCATCAAAAAGTGCACCGTGTCTCTTCTGATGTTCTTCCAGGTGGGGGAAGTAACTTGTGTTGTGAAGCTATAGATGTACAGAGGAATACAGTATCAGCAAAAATCATCACTACAGGTCACAAACACGTTAAGGAAACATAAAGCACAGCAAATTTGCAGTGATCTTTTTTTAACCTTCCCTGCAAAGCCTTAATTTCTTCTTGTTACGCTCACTATAAATAGTTTTTCGGTAATTCTCTGTACATATGGGTGTTAATCAATATCATAGCCAATTTTTGTATTCTCCTTTTTATGTCACAATAAAATATCTCATCCCAAATATCTGTAACGTGTTATCCTTCATATTTATTTATTTTTGTCTTGGCAACACTTTCTCAATTCTCCCTCATCTGCAGATGGTGACTTGCACACGCTTTGTGATCTCCATCCAGGAATATTGTCATGGTGCCAACAAAATCGTTTATAAATCTTGGAAAAACATTTTCTTTAGGTAAATAGACATGTAAGAAGTATTTAGCATTATTAAATGATTTGCATTACTATATACTTTGTGATGTGTTTTAAAAGCTTAAAGCGGAGGTTCACCCGTACATGACACTTGTTCCCGCTTACAGGTATGGGCTGCGGGACTGAGCGTTCCTATTTTGATTGACAGTCTTCCGAGAGGCTTCCGACGGTCGCATCCATCGCGTCACGATTTTCCGAAAGAAGCCGAACGTCGGTGCGCAGAGCCGCACCGACGTTCGGCTTCTTTCGGCTACTAGTGACGCGATGGATGCGACCGTCGGAAGCCTCTCGGAAGACTGTCAATCAAGAAGGAACGCCCGCTCCCGAAGACCCATACCCGGAAGCGACGGAGAAGATGCATCTCGTAAACGGTAAGTACAGCTCATATTTTAAAACAAATAGCCGATTCCCCTAGACAAAACGAGCATTAATCTAAGGGGATTGTTTGAAAAAATAGTTTAATGGGTGAACTCCCGCTTTAAATATTTAAGAGCAAATGGATATTTTGCAAAAAATAACACATTTCTTAAAGCTAGGGCATGCAGCAAAATACACAGATAATATATATATATATATATATATATATATATATATATATATATATATATATATATACTGTGTATATATATATATATATATATATATATATATATATCTATATATAGATATAGATATATGTACACTATATTGTCAAAAGTATCGGAATGTCTGCCTTTACACATGCTGGCATCCCAGTCTTAAGCTCTGTACACACGATCGGTCCATCCGATAAGAACGGTCTGATGGACCGTTTTCATCGGTTAACCGATGAAGCTGACTGATGGTCCATCGTGCCTACACACCATCGGTTAAAAAAACAATCGTGTCAGAACGCGGTGACGTAAAACACAACGACGTGCTGAAAAATACGAAGTTCAACGCTTTCAAGCATGCGTCGACTTGATTCTGAGCATGCGTGGAATTTTAACCGAATTTTTATCGGTTAGGTATCCATCGGTTAAATTTAAAACAAGATTGCTTTTTTTTAACCTATGGATAAATAACCAATGGGGCCCACACACGATTGCTTTGGTCCGATGAAAACGGTCCATCAGACCGTTCTCATCGGTTTGACCGATCGTGTGTACGCGGCATTAGTCTGTAGGGTTCCATATTGAGTTGGCTGACCCTTTGCAGCTATAACAGCTTCAACTCTTCTGGGAAGGCTGTCCACAAGGTTTAGGAGTGTGTCTATGGGATTGTTTGACCATTCTTCCAGAAGCACATTTGTGATGTCAGGCACCAATGTGGACGAGAAGGCCTGGCTCGCATTCTCCGCTCTAATTCATCCCCATTAGAGAGACCACAGTCACTGGGGCTGGGAGTAAAGGCAAATTCAAAATTAAGTTGTCGCCAGAACAGAAATAGAGAAGAAATGGTCCACTTGTTTCTGTGACAGCTATTTCCCAAAATTTGGAGAGAACCCCTCTCTTTTCCTGTTGTGTCTGCCGCATAGGTAGTAAAGGGACCTCTCACCGAAGGGACAAAAAAGGGAAAAAACTCTGACAGTGTTTTTAAAGCAGTAGTAGAGGCAGTGAAAACAAAATCACCCTCCTGCAAGTCAATGGCATAATGTGCTAGTGTTCACTCCATGAAAGCCTTACCTTAAACAAATCCTTCCAGTGACACGCCTACATCTTCACTGAGTCTTCCTTGCAGACTTGGAGGCACTGGCCATTTGACTGTGCGAGCCGCAATGACGTCACTCCCACGCAAGTGCATGGAAGCCATTATCGCGCCACAGCACTCTGCATGGATGGCATACTCAGTATGACAACCATTCAGAGCCCAGTGAACATGCACCAAGACGTCACCTTCTGCAGAAATAGTGAATACCTCCTAAACTGATCACGATTAGGAGATATTCCTCGACCCACAGGTAAGCTTTATTATAAGCTTACCTGTAGGTACAAGTCACCAAGTGGTGTTTTCTATTGCTTTAACCACATCCCACCTGGCCACTTCATATATACGGCCGGGGGCGCTTCCTCCTTCTGACTGGACGTTCAGGAACGTCCCTCAGAAGGAGGGAGATCGCGAGCACATGCCCCCACAGCGGCGTGATCCCGATTCACTTGTGTCACCCGGACATGGCGCATCTCCGATCGGCAGGAGGGCTCTGTGACTGGCCCTCCTGATCACATGACGGCTGTAGCCAATCACAGCTGCCATGTGATGTAAATAGAGAGCCGGTTGCTAGGCAATCAGCTCTCCTCTCCTCACACAGAAGTTGTCAGTGAGGAGAGGAGAGCGAATTGCTGCAGCCGGCTGGTGATAAGTGAGTATGAGCTGTTTTGTATAGCTTTTTACACACTGATCACCACCCTAGTGTCCCCACACATGTAAACACACAGGCCCAGATTCTCGTATGAGTTACGCCGGCGTATCTCTAGATACGCCGTCGTAACTCTGAGTCCGAGCCATCTGTGTACGCTAATTTATGCCTAGAAATATGTAAATCAGCTAGATACGCCAATTCACGAACGTACGCCGGCCGATGCAGTACAGATACGCCGTTTACATTAGGCTTTTCCCGGCGTAAAGTTACCCCTGCTATATGAGGTGTAGATGAGGCGTACTAATGTTAAGTATGGACGTCGTTCCCGCGTCGAATTTTGAAAATTTTATGTCGTTTGCGTAAGTCGTTCGCGAATAGGGCTGGGCGTCATTTACGTTCACGTTGAAATGATTGGCTTCTTGCGGGTTTATTTGGAGCATGCGCACTGGGTATACTTTCACGGACGGCGCATGCGCCGTTCGTAAAAAGCGTCATTTACGTGAGGTCACATTAAATTTACATAACACACGCCCACATCTACCACATTTGAATTAGGCGGGCTTACGCCGGCCTATTACGCTACGCCGCCGCAACTTTGGTTTGAGAATATGGCACTTGCCTGTCAAAGTTGCGGAGGCGTAACGTAAATAGGATACGTTACGCCCGCACAAAGATACGCGCATCTACGTGAATCCGGGCCACGGAGTCCCCACACATGTCCCCACACAGTAAAAGCACCTGTCCCCCACATATGTAACAGTAAAATCATATGTCTCAATGATCATGTGCACACATATGTCCGTGATCACCTGCGCACATCTGTACATGATCATCTGCGTACATCTGTCCGTGATCACACAAATCAATTATTATACACGTAATGGGATTTTTATTTACCAAAGACATGTAGCAGAATACGTTTTGGCGTAAATTTATGTCAAAATTCGATTTTTTTTGCATTTCTTTTAAAATAGAAAGAAGAAAATATCGTTTTTTTTTTTCAAATTTTCGCTCTTTTTTCACTTATATCGCAAAAAATAAAAAACAGAGTCATGAATAAATACCACCAAAAGAAAGCTCTATTTGTGTGAACAAAATGATAAAAATTTCATTTGGGTACAGCGTAGCATGACCGCGCAATTCTCATTGAAAATGCGAGAGCGCTGAAAGCTGAAAATTGGTCTGGAAAGGAAGGTGGTGAAAGTGCCCTGTATTGAAGTGGTTAACCATCCCCTAATTTAAAAAAAAATGGCTTTGTATATTTTTAAAGTTAAACTCAGTGACAACTACTCATGGGCATCCGCTGAAATTTTTTCGGGGGGGGGGGGGGGGCGCGCTTCGGCAGCAGCGATACACAGTCGCATTTTACCCTTTCTTCGACCGCTAGCAGGGGGTTAAAAGCGCCCCCCCCACCTTAAAATGTTAAAACACCCCACTGTGCCCCCTGCATCTTTCAATATCTCTTTGTCACTACTGTGTACCCCCTCTCCACAACTGCATCTCTGGACCCCTTTACATTACACAGCACCTCACAGCTCTGGACCCCTTTACATTACACAGCACCCCACAGCTCTGGACCCCTTTACATTACACAGCACCCTGCACCTCTGGACCCCTTTACATTACACAGCACCCTGTATCACTGGACCCCTTTACATTACACAGCACCCTGCATCACTGGACCCCTTTACATTACACAGCACCCCTTTCCCTTGACTGAAACACTACACTATATTGACAGTATATTTATTTCAGGTCTAAAAGAGGAACCTTTTGGAATGAGGGACTAATGGACTTGATTCCAGAAGAGGGACAGGCACGCTAAATAAGGGACAACTAGAAACTATGCCGTAGGCTACAACTCTGTGTTGTGTTTGCTCTGCGTTTCCAGACTTGCTAAAAACACATCAGAAAATAGTCTAGTGTTACCTGTGGCAACAGATGTTGGCACAAACAAAGCACAGGCCTGGTAAACGATATAAAACGGCACTCCACTCCCTCTGTCCTCTGGCGCTCGTATCGTATGTCACAGAGCTGGGTCTGTGTGCAAGGTCCCGCCCCCCCCCCCTAGTTTGGCTCGTGTGATAGGCGGAACACTAGAAGACTATCAGACGAGCCAAACTAGGGGGCGGGACCTTGCACACAGACCCAGCTCCATGACATACGATACGAGCCCTGGAGGACAGAAGGAGGGGAGCGCTGCAGTCGCCGCTTAAAGCGGCCCCAGGGCCAGTTCGGCCCTGCTCCTGGCTCTCCCTGGTGATTCCAGTGGGGGGGGCAAGCGACCCTCCTTGCCCTATGGAGCGGACGCCCATGCAACTACTCCAGAGTTTTGCAGAAAATATAGAGAATTGTGTGTCTTAATTTCATGCACATCATAAAATGCAGAAAACGTACTCAATCTTTAACAAATTAACATTACGCCTAGTGAGGAAAAAAAATAAACAGCGTGTAAAATTCTCCTGGGAGACAACAATTCATTAATGGACTTTAGATCCTTTTACGCATTTGTTTGTTCCATAACAATGGGCGATAATTACGTTAAAACTATGATTATTTTGGAATTGTATTTTCTTGGAACTAAGATCAATAATTTCAAGGGACACAGATGGTCTTGTTAATTACTCTGCCAGTTGCAATTAGGGTTTTATATAAATGTTTAGCCACAAATAAAATACATTTGTGCTTGTGTCCATGGTCTCCCTTGCCCACCAGAGTTTTTTTTGTTATCCTAAATAAGCACTAAACAAAGGATTGCAATGTACCATGTCTGTGTTTGTGTGTAAAACATAATTGTTGCATTGCATTTTTATTATTGTTTGTATTTTGTTAGTGAAGTATTGCTAATCAGAAGCTAAAATCCTTAAAAAACAAGCGGCGGCGGGACTATGGTCCATTTTAGTCATGAGAAATCATTTAAGTTAATTTATTGTTACATTTTTGTTTACAAATTTGACAAGCTTTGTTTTTTTGGATTGGCCCTGCACACTGGAATGTACATTTGATCACATGCTCATATAAAATCCAGAAACAATTCCTTCTGGTATCCATTATGACCATTTTTTGATTATGCGGTTTGTAAATACCTATTGAGATTTGAAGGTCTAGCCAATCATTTACCATGAAACTGCAAAAGCTGGAAAATGTTGAATGAAAAAAGATTACATCTTTATCGCCTCTACTAGTGCACACAATAAACAAACAATCTTCTTTAAATCAAGGGCTCTTTCACACGGGTGGACCGTATGTCCGCTTTTTCATCCATCCGTGTACGGATGAAAAAGGGACATACATTGGTCCCTATGAGATCGCGGGTGTCAGCGGATGAACATTTTTCCATCTGTCTGCAGATCGGATTGGGTGAACACGGACAGACGGCCTGTGTTCATCCGATCCCTCCATAGAGGAGAGCGGAGAAAAGACAGGGCGGTCCCGGCTCAGCGGGGATCAGTGGAGCGATCCCCGCTGAGCAATTTGAGGTTCACGGGGCGGATTATCACTGATCCGCCCCGTGTGAAAGAGCCCTACATTTTTTTATAAAGACCACTATGCGGCTCTTACTCTGCATGGCAGGGATAGTGGTATGAGTGAGCTGGATCAGATCACATATGCTGGTGACCCTGCTGGACTCTCTGCAATAGATGATCAGCAACATTCCCTATAAAGTCGTTAAGGGCTGGTGACAACAAAGATAGGATCATGCACAGGAAGGAGTGCTCTAACGTGGTTAGAGCAGCCTGAGGATAACGTTTTCACCCTATATCAGACATAAATAATTAGAAACTGGCAGGATCAATCAGTTTTCATGCTTACCAATAACATAGGTGGTCAGACACTATAGCTGGCTTCTGTGTTCTTCACCTATAGCAGCCCCCTTTCTCATAAGACAAGAAGGCCTACCGGTACTCAGTTGCCCCCAAGACTTATACACATTGCTATAGTGTCTGGCTACCACACCAGGGCTAGCGCAAACTGAGCAAAGCAAACAGGTACTTGCACTTGGCAGACAGGCAGTGTGACAATCCAGGTACAAAGCAAGCAAGGTACAGAATAGTAAGGGTCAATCCATAGTCAAAACGGCAGGCAGAGTTCAGAGAATAGTCTGATATCCAATCTGATGTCATCATTGAGGGAATTCAAACAGCACATCAGGGCAAACAAACAGCGAGCTTGGAAGACATATTACACATGCTATCACAAGCATGATACTGCAGGCTTGACTGGCTTAAATCAGGTTTGGTCTCCACCCACAGACTGGCCACATTAATCACCTTGCAGGTGGACAGACCGACAAACACTGGATTTTGTCCCACTCCTCTGTGCAGATCATCTTCTAGTCATTAAGATGACTCCAGATTTAATAAATAAACTCCACAATGACTTGAGGTTAAAGCTAAAACTAAAATGCTTAATCTGGATGGCATCCTAAGGGAAAACTATCTTGGAGTCCTAGTATATACTGAACAATCCATACTCAAACTCTGAAGAGAAATATGGCATGATACATAGTAACATAGTAGGTGAGGTTGAAAAAAGACACAAGTCCACTAAGGCCAACCTATTTGTGTGATTATGTCAGTTTTACAGTCCGGCTATCCCCTACTCTTGCTACCTTCAGGCGATCCCTGAAAACTCACCTCCTCAGGGAAGCCTATCACGTCTCCAACTAATCTTTTACCACTTCCATCAGCTCATTCCCCACAGTTACAACCTTTTGTACCACCTGCCCCACCCTATTAGATTGTAAGCTCTTCTGAGCAGGGCCCTCTTAATCCTCTTGTATTTTATTGTATTGTAACTTTATTGTCTCCCTTTTTATATTGTAAAGCGCTGTATTGGCGCTATATAAATCCTGTAACATAATAATAATAATAATAATATTACATTGTATATCTCTGTATGTTGTGGTCGTTCAGGTGCTTATCTAATAGTTTAATTAAACTATCAATACTCCCCGCTGATACTAACGCCTGTGGAAGGAAATTCCACATCCTTGCCGCTCTTACAGTAAAGAACCCTCTACGTAGTTTAGGGTTAAACCCCTGTTCTTCTAATTTTTATAAATGGCCACGTGTCTTGTTAAATTCCCTTCTGCAAAAAAGGGTAGGTTTTAATTAATAAAAACCGACATACAGGATAAAAGTGATCACAGTTCAATAAAAAAAGGGGGGCAATATGGGGAGCGGTGTACCTGGCCCAAAAATACCTTCAGCTGAGGAATATTGGGCCCATTGTTTTTTTTCCCCTGGTTGAAACCAATGGGATATCAGTGAGGCGTACTCTACACTCTTGAGGATTTCCGCTTACAGTTTGGTCCACTAGCCGGTTGGGATACCGCATGCTTGATCGATCAGTTATTGAGTCCAACAGTTCTGGTAAGCGTATTTTATCCATACCTTTGGCTTGAAGAATTGTCGCTGGAATGGTCCATTTAATCTCATGACATCTCTACTGTGTTATGTACATCCACTTATGATAGTCACTTTTATTACATTTGAATTTTTGGGTCACTTGATTATCATTTCAGGTGTGGACTGATTATAATTTATTTGACTATCACATCCAGCTGGGTGTATACTGTTTAGTGTTTATTCCACATTTTACTTTACTATATGTAGCGCTGCATATTTACCTGCACTCTTTTCAACTTTTTGTCACATTCCTATGCAGCTTCTCCCCTTTTTCCTTTTTTGGTTTTGGTTTGCTTGTGTTTTTTTTGGGATAGCGCAATTATCATTCACAATTATAAGGCCCCATACACACGATAGAATCCATCCGCTGAAAAATCCCAGCGAATGGGTTTCAGCGGATAGATCCTATGGTGTGTACACTCCAGCAGATCTTTTTCCGCGGATATTTCTCCCCTGGGATGGATTCCAGCAGATAAATATTTGCTGACATGCTAAACAAATCTATCCGCTGGAATCCATCCCAACGGATGGATCCGCTGGTCTGTATAGACTCACCGGATCCATCCGTCCGAAGGGATCCCCCGCATGCGTCGTAATGATTCGACGCATGCGTGGAATTCCTTATATGACAGCGTCGCGCACGTCGCCGCGTCATAATCGCGGCGACGGCGCGACACGTCATCGCCAGAGGATTTCGGCGCGGATTTCAATGCGATGGTGAGTACACTCCATCGCATGAAAATCCGCAGGAATCCTCGAGAGGATTTATCCGCGGAAACGGTCCGCTGGACCGTATTCGCGGATAAATCCTCTCGTGTGTATGGGGCCTCAGAGTATTTAATTGTTTGACTATTTGAGGTTATACCCACCCAGAAATTCAGTAAAAAAAAATAATTACCTGTCACTTCCCAGATTTCCGCCTCGTTCCTGGCATGATGTTATCCAGCTGAAACTTTCTAAACATTATAAAAAAAGAGAACCAGACAGAACAAATTTCAAGGTTATGTGTGTACAGTATTTTGTAATAAAAAAAATGAAACTCCTGAAAGTTGAGCATTTTTCATTTGGATTCTTTCAGCTCTGCTTAGCCTGTTTATAGGAAAAACAAGGCGAGGTTGTTTGATATGCAGAGAGCGCTTTTCTTTCACAAGGCACTAAATCAAATGCCTTGAGAGTAATTTAAAGCAAATTACATCCAAAGAACACTGATTCCTTGATAAATAGCTAAAGCCTAATCAATGTTTTTTTTAAGTGTAGTGACATATATTATGCTGCACTTCTATACAGCTTAGATGGAAAAGTACGAATGCTTGTACCTTTTCTAGGATATTTATCTTATGGAATAATTTTTTAAAGTGACAACAAACCGATATATATAATAAAAAAAAAAAAAATTCAAGTATGTACTTTTAAGTCCTTTTATTACTTTCAGCTTCCTCCAAATCTCCAAATTTGCTTTTATTTTTTAGCTGCTGTGTGACCTGATTTCCGGTTTGAGTGTGGCTACATTCATTCTCCATGGTCCCACTATATGGATGAAAGCAGCCACCCTTCTTTTTGCTCTTGAGATGGACTATTATTATTGTTCAGTAGTATGCTAGCATCTAGTGGTGGTTTTGTGCCACCACAACTTGTTAACGTGCATGATTTTGTATCTTTCTCTGTCCTCCCTTCCTGTTTAGTGCTAGTTCGTTTACACCTAGCTAGACCCTCCCCATTTCTTCCATGTTCCCTCAGTCAGTGTTATTTCTTCACAGAGACAGGGCTCAGCTAAGTCACTGTTTTCTTCCACTTCAAAAGACTGGAAAAACATCCTCTGTACTGCAATTAGCTAAAAAAAGTGTTGGATTGAACTTCTGTGCCTTACTGGAGCGTTAAACTGCCTGTGGATGGGGCCAAGAGAGCAGGTGACTATACTAGGGGCGCGGCTTTTTTCTCTGTTTATAATTCTTTTGTGTTTCACACGCCAGCTGCTGCCTGGGGTTGGGGGTGGGGGTCTTCTAGCGCGGTTTTTTGTTGTTTAATTTAAGGTGACTATACTGTCCAGAGAGGCTGGGTCTAATGAGGTCTGTTATTTGCACAAAGCAACATTTGAAACTAAATATTATGTAAAGGGAATTTTTTTCTTTTGATTCGTTTTGGATAGAGTTGGGAAGGGTTAGACCCCCATGTTTTATGCTATTAACTCAACCCAAGTATTGTGAACAGACTCTATAAGCACAGATGGGACAGACAATACCATTACTGTAAAAAGTTTAGACCCCCATGACAGGTTTTATGCTATTAACTCAACCCAAGTTTTGTTATCGGACTCTATCGGTGCAGATCGGACAGACAATACCATTAGTGTCAAAAGTTTATACAAAGTTTATTATAGTTAAAACACATATTAAAAAATGACTACTTTTTTAAGGTCCCCTGTGTACTAGAGGACCACTATAACAAAATATACTACTCAATTCTTTTTTGAGACCCCCCAAAGAATAAACCATAAGAAAAGAAACTGGCACATTTTGCTTTAACTGTTTCTTTAGGACCCCGTACTCTTGGATGATAGAGGTGAGTAGTCTAACTACAAAAATATACACATAATCAGCACATAATATTTTTTCAACAATCAATAACCATTTAATCAAATTCACATGTTATTACTCCAAAAAATTGCTATATGTATATGCAGAGAGATACTGGTGTGTGATGTATATGTTGCCCTGTAGACATAGGGATTGGCATGAGACAAGCGAAGGATGGTGGTGGGGGTCCCCGGGGGATTGATAAATCAGACCAAGTTAGTTACTCCTAGACACTATGGACAGGATATCACCCAAGAAAACTACAAAAATCAAAAAGGATATGTCCACAATATTTATTATAAATAAAGAAATAACCCCCTTGGCAACTGGACTTTAAAGGTGATATAAACACCAAATAGATAAAAGGTATACATTTTATTGCAGAAAAAATTAAAACATATCACTAAAAGCATGTCTGTGCAAAGACAAATACAGATGTCATTATGAATTTGTGTATGACATATACAGATAATTGGTGAGTCTCCAATGTGCTGACGCGTTTCTGGCTTTAAATGCCTTTCTTCAGGGGCAATAACAAGGAGAACTGCATTCGTACAGTAATTCTATCAATGAGAAACATATAGCATTATAGAGGACATCAAATAGACAATAATGGAGGGTCATAAACATTCAACAGTTTAGGCTTCACATGCCATTTAGCATCTTGTATGTTCATGCACTTTGATAATTAAAGACCTGCAGAGGGTCAGTTGCCACAAGGTAAGCCGGACAGGTAGGATGGAAAAATGGCTGCCCCCAAAGTAAAGTATGCCCCTGCAGAGGTCCACCCCAAGGAGGGCCACAGATAAGAGGCATCACAGATGATCTGACCTATAAAGATTAGAGATGTTGTGAAGTAGAGTAAAGATGGTTTATATATTCTCACAGACACAATTCTGTGTGTTGTAGATAACCCTACATACCTGGAACACTATATTTGGTCCAAGGCTCTAATAAGTTTGTCCTTGACCTAGGTAAGTCAATTTACAGCCTCTGAAATATTCCCTATTTAAAGGGCTTCCCCTGTGGGATAAATAGAGGTATGATATTTATTTATATTAATACCATAGTGCCAATAAGATCCTTAGGTCTTGAACCAAGTGGCACACACCAGGGACCTCAATCCATGGACGTAAAGGTGCTACCTGCTATTCATAAGCTACTGGCGTGTAAGATGTCTCGTCTGTCACGTGACCGGATCTACTGTATAATGGCGCAGGCGAGTGGGCTACGTGTCATGACGCAAACTCGCGGTAGTCAGAGGCCACCGCGCATGTGCCCTGTGGCTGATAGGACCAACTGTCTCTGGAATGCACGGCCATGTGCTCCAAAAACACGACGCACAACCACGTACAACCATGTTGCCTTTAAAGTCCCATTCCCAATGTGGTTATTTCTTTATTTATAATTAGGGTTGAGCGAACTCGAACTGTAAAGTTCGGGTTCGTACCAGAATTTGGGGTTTTTGGTACCCGGACCCGAACAATTTGCTGTAAGTTCGGGTTCGGGTTCGGTGTTCGGCAATGTAATGGTGCGCTGCAGGGCAGCCAATCACCATTTGTTTTAATTGTGTGACCTAGAAGCCATCACAGCCATGCCTGTGCAGCATGTGACCCAGCATGTGACCCAGCCTCTATATAAGCTAGTGGCACATAGCACAGCTCGTCACTCTGCTTTAGTTAGGGTAGGGAAAGGCTGCTGCTGCTGCTGCTGCTGCTTGTAGGGAGAGAAATATATAGGAGTCAGACTGTCCTGTTTCAGAAATCAAATTACACCAGCACTGCATATGTTCCTGTGAGATACTCTGCATTAGATACTTTAGGGAAATGTTCCTGATTGTGCTTATACGGACAGAAATATATAAAAGTCAGTCCTGCTTCAGAAATCAAATTATACCAGCACTGCATATGTTCCTGTGAGATACTCTGCATTAGATACTTTAGGGAAAGGTTCCTGATTGTGCTCATAGGGAGATAAATATATAGGAGTCAGTCCTGCTTCAGAAATCAAATTACACCAGCACTGCATATTTTACTGTGAGATACACCCTTTACATACTTTTCTTCTATTGTGCTATTCAAAAAACATCCATTTAGGGCAAAAAATATATTTTGCAGTGTTTCCTCCAGTGTTTGCAGTTTTTCCTCCATATCTGTATGTGTGAGATAAACACTTTAGCTAGTGTTCTATTGTTCCTTTTCAAAAACACCCATTTAGGGCCAAAATATATATTTTGTAGTGTTTCCTCCAGTGTTTTTATTTAATTTTTTTTCATGTTATTTTAAGTTATTTTCCTATCCACATTTATTTGCAGAGTACTTGCCATGCTCTTACCAACATTTTGCTGCCATTTACAGCCCTCTAGCCCTTTCCATTATGCCTTGTACACACGGACCGTTTTCATCGGACATGTCTGCTGGGATGTTTTGGTCTGATGTGTGTACACACCATCAGACCAAAATCCCCGCAGACAGAGAGCGTGGTGACGTATACGACACCGACGTTCTCTGATGCAGAAGTTCAATACTTCCATGCATGCGTCGAATCCATTCGACGCATGCGCGGGATTTCGGGCCGCTGGTTATACGTCATAACCAGCGGACATGTCCGATGAGTCATACTGACCATCGGAAATGTCCGACGGACATGGTTCCAGCGGACAAGTTTCTTAGCATGCTAAGAAACTTTTGCCCACTGGAAACCTGTCCTCTAGCCCAGGAATCTGGTCCGGTAGGCCCTACACACGGTCGGACATGTCCGCGGAAACTGGTCCGCGGACCAGTTTCAGCAGACATGTTCGGTCGTGTGTACGAGGCCATAGTGTTTTAGAGACATTTTAGTACTAAAAAGTTTGGGTCCCCATTGACTTCAATGGGGTTCGGGTTCGGGATCAAGTTCGGGTCCCGAACCCGGACTTTTTTCCGAAGTTCGGCCGAACCCGTCAACCCGAACATCCAGGTGTCTGCTCAACTCTATATATAATAATTTGGGATGTTGGCGACAGAATACCTGGGTCTGTTGATCCTAAAATCCTTTTCTTTTTCTTTACAATATTTATTATAGTACATGATGGTGAACTATGGGTAGTATAAGTAGGGGCAAAGAAGGGGAGAAGAGCAGTTAATCTGCCACTTAGTAGTTTATATTTCCTTGACCCAATACAAGGGGTTATTTGTCAATTAATCCCCACTGATATCATTCAACTTATTAGTACTGGTGACCATTGTAATTGAAATAGAAAGTGATAAGAAAATCCAAAATGTTATAATTAACACAAGAACATGAAAAAGGCAAAATCTTCCAATTGGGGCAACTGTATACGAAGGGAACTGATCTACATTTGAGGACATTTTCTTTCTTTTTCTGTTGTGTTTCTAGGACAGAAAGTAAAGGGAAAACCACCTATGATCTCCCCAAGAGCCTTGATATGTCACCAGAGCCCAAGAAATACCCACTACTTCAAAATATAGTGAAACACATAGCATTTCCCCAGCCTCCCATAATATGGTGCTCAGTGCTTGGGTGGGCAAGTCATGGGATGGCGGGAAGGAGGGGAACACGTGTAACTGACGCAGACGTTTCTGGAAGCAAGTTGAGACAGCATTGAAGTGTGGATAAAGTAAATACATAGGTTGAAAAAAAAAACACGCCCATCTATTTCAACCAAAGACAAAAAATAAATAAAATAAAAATCATGTGTCCACAGAACCTTTACACCTGCATTGGATCTGGATGAAGGCAAACATTTACTTCAAATAGTTGTCAAGTTTGCTCCAATTGGGCAACAAAATTTCCTTCCTGTTCCTCTAAGGCATGAGTCTCCAAACTTTTCAAACAAAGGGCCACTTTACTGTGCTTCAGAATTTAGGAAGGCCGGATTATGGCCAGTGAGGGTAGAAAATGTGCCGGGCCCAGCATCAGTGAGAATAAACATGGCCTTGTGGGTTTGTGGTCAGGAGGGAGAGACGTGGTGCCCCATTAGTGGGTATAATACTACCCTATCATCAGTATCATTGGAAGAAATATTTCTCCAAGGGCCGAAAAAAGGCTAGCATAGGGCTGCATCTGGCCCTCGGGCCACAGTTGAGAGACCCCTGTTCTAAGGCAATCAGATATTCCCTGAATCAGCAATATAGTAATCCTTATAAAGATTAATAGGCAGTTAAATTGTGTGTATATAAACACATCCAGGATTTGTTTTTATATCTAAAGAGTTGCCTGGAACCAGATCCTGTGGAAGTCTATTTCACATTTTCACAGCTCTTACTGTGGGCTCATGTTCATGAGCCATTTGGCTTGTACAGTGTAAAAAAAATTGAGTTTGTTTGGCACATAGGAGGCCCAGGTGCATATAGCCCACTGCCAAAATCAATGACAGACATATGCAACTGCTGGATACTGTTCTGAGTGACACTTGTGCTTAAAGGGGTTGTAAACCCTCATGCCTTTTCACCATAATGCATCCTATGCATCCTATTATTATTTTAATAAATATAAACTGCTAAATACCCTTTCTCATCAGCAGTCTATAGCAGTCGTGTGACTTCTATCAGTGTCTGGTCAAAGCTTGTAGGAGGAATGTTCATTCTGCACTGGCTTTCCTATTAGGATCTTGGACCCCTGACTAGGGATGAGCTTCGTATTCGAGTCAAACTCATGTTCGACTCGAACATCGTATGTTCGATCAATCTTCGAATTACGAACGTTTTCGAGTTACGTTTCACAGCCCATAATTCACTGCGGCATCGCAGTGCATTGCTGGCTGATGATTGGCCAAGCATGCACTATGACCCGCATGCTTGGCCAATCACAGCTTGCAAAAAACGGAGAGCCATAATTGGCAGGCAGGCAGGAGATTGTGCTAGCTGCAGTATTCTCACGTGGTGTATTGCCTGTGTCCTCTGCAGTGTGCATCATAAAGCTACGTGGTGTGTACTGCCTTTGTCCTCTGTAGTTTGCACCTAAAGCTACTTGGTGTGTACTGCCCGTGTCCTATGCAGTTTGCACCTAAAGCTACGTAGTGTGTGTACTGTCTGTGTCTGTGCTATTTTTTTCAATGATTTTCATCCATATTGCAGGGACCAGGCATTACATTAAAGCCGCAAGCAGTTTTAAATGACTTTTTTCTTATAGTAATCTCATTTTGTGCAGGGACAGTTCTAAACATGTGCCACTTCACAGGCATACTATAGACACCCAGCAGGTACGATATTTAAAGGAATTTTTCATTTATTTTTTATTTTTAATAAGCATCATTAAAATCACTGCTCCAGAAAAAACGACCATTTTTAAAACTTTTTTTCCATTGATACATGTTCCCTGGGGTAAGACCCGGGTTCTCAAAGACACCCAGCAGGTACAATATTTAAAGGAATTTTTCATTTTTTTATTTTTTTATTTAAGCATCATTAAAATCACTGCTCCAGAAAAAACAACCGTTTTTAAAACTTTTTTTCCATTGATACATGTTCCCTGGGGCAAGACCCAGGTTCTCAAAGACGTTTTACGACAATAACTTGCATATTAGGCCTCGTACACACGACCGAGGAACTCGTCGTACATGAAACATTGTTTTCCTCGACGAGTTCCTTGTTAGGCTTGTGGAGAAACTTGACAAGCTTTCTTTGCGTACACACTGTCAAGACCAAATCTCCTTGTTCTCAAAGGCGGTGACGTACAACACGTACAACGGCAGGGGAAGTTCGATTCCACTGGCGACACCTTTGGGGCTGCTTTTGCTAATCTCATGTTACTGCGTGTTAAGTAAAAGTTTGGTAAGAGACAATTTGCACTTTTCAGTGTGTTACAGCATGACAAATGTGCTATCTCCATTACAAACGCTACTTTTACCGAAGGTGTGCTCCCGTCTCATACTTTATTCTGAGCATGCGCGGGTTTCTTAGCATACACACGAACATGTTTCTCGTCGAAAACCAGCCCGACGATGAACACGACGAGGAAATTGAGACTCCTGTCGAGGGAAAAAGAGGACTTGTTCTCTTTTTTTCTCGTCGAGTTCCTCGACGGTTTCCTTGATGAAAAACATACACACGACCGTTTTCCTCTGCAAAAAAGCTCTGCCACCATATTTCTTGATGGATTCTGTCGAGGAAAACGGTCGTGTGTCGAGGCCATAGGCTTTAAAATGAGCACTTTTGAATTTGAACGTTCGGGTCCCATAGACGTCAATGGGGTTCTAAATGTTCGCACGAACGGTCGGTCCGTTCGAAGGTTCTGGTGCGAACCGAACGGGTGGGTGTTCGGCTCATTCCTACCCCTGACCCTCTGACTGGACAGTGCTGATTGCCCCCAAGATGATCACATGCACTCTCCCAAGGAAAAAAACATCTCTCGCAATATACACCACACTGAGCATGTGCAGCCTCACTCCAAAGCCTCTGTCTTATCCGGACATGTTCTGGAGTCAGTGAAAAAAAAGGAGGACCTGTGCATAGTCTTTTTACACAATGCAATGCACACGATTAACCCCTTAGGTTCCAAAGGGAGTATAAAAGGCATGCTTTACTTCATATACAGACTGATTTTACTGTTGTGGGTTTAGTAATACTTTAAGGGTCCCACTCTGCAGCTGATAGGCAATTACTTTCAAAGGCAACAAACAATAGGACATTGAAAATCTTTACATTTTTATTTTATTTTATTTTTTCATGTATTTAGCTGAAATTAACTGAGAAAAGTACAGGTTTAACTTAACATGTACACTGAATTTATTCAGATGTTAGAACTCCAGGCTATGATTTGCTAAATAGATGCAGCTACTTTCAAATATCAAAGGAATTACACTAAAGGGACTCATTAGTATTATTGTCTGTAGCCATGAAACTCAACTCATCTGTATTGTGTCATCCTTTCTGGGAAAACACACTTGCAGATAAGGTGTTCCCCAGCAGGGCCGTCTTAACAGCATCATGGGCCCCTGGGCAAAGTAATGCTCTGGGGCCCCTACAATGATGACAGTGCAGGTAAACAGACATCAAGTAGGTAGGAGGCAGACTGCCTCCCCTGTGTATCTATCACTCTCAGTGCCATCATGGGGCCCTCAATTTCAGGGGCAGCGTGGGGTCAAGGACCAGCTGCTTTGGGGAAAGTGTAGGGGCCCCCCATGCAGCTGGGGCCCCTGGGCAGTGCCAAGGTGGGCCCTCTCATTAAGACAGCCCTGTTCCCCAGGCCTCTCCAGCCATGCAGGGATTTCACGCTTCGTCCCTGTGTGAGGCTACAGATGAAAGTGTGTCTTATTTAGTAATTTCATCAGCTCTTTGCCTTAGTACAGTACCCTGATTTGCAGGTAAATCCATTAACCACTTGCTGACCGCCTAACGCACATATATCTCGGCAGAATGGCTCATGTGGGCAAAGCAACTTACCTGTACGTTTTTTTTAACAATCCCCCCATGCGGGCACGCCCGCCACATGACTCGATGTCCACCGGTGTCCCGCGATCGTGTCACGGAGCTGCAGAACGAGGGGATGCCTTTGTAAACAAGGTATTTCCCTGTTCTGCCTAGTGACAGGACACTGATCTACTGGTCCCTGTCATCAGGAGCAGTGATCAATGTCAAGTCACTGGTAGCCCAACCCCCTCACAGTTAGAATCACTCCCTAGGACACACTTAAACCCTCCTCACCCGCTAGTGGTTAACCCCTTCCTTGCCAGTGTCATTTACACATTAATCAGTGCATTTTTATAGCACTGATCGCTGTATAAATGACAATGGTGCCAAAATAGTGTCAAAGGTGTCCGATGTGTCCGCCATAATGTCGCAGTCACAATAAAAATCGCTGATCGTCACCATTACTAATAAAAAAAAATTGCCATAAAACAACCCCCTATTTTGTAGACGCTATAAATTTTGCGCAAACCAATCATATATATGCTTATTGCGTTTTTTTGTTTTTTTTACCAAAAATATGTAGAAGAATACATATCGGCCTAAACTGAGAAAGACATTTGTTTTTTTATATATTTTTGCGGGATATTTATTTTAGCAAAAAGTAAAAAATATTTTTTTTTTTCAAAATTGTTGCTCTTTTTTTGTTTATAGCGCAAAAAATAAAAACCGCAGAGGTGATCAAATACCACCAAAAGAAAGCTCTATTTGTGGGAAAGAGAGGATGTCAAATTTGTTTGGGTACCACGTCGCACGACCACACAATTGTCAGTTAAAGCCACGCAGTGCCGAATCGCAAAAAGTCCTCTGGTCAGGAAGGGGGTAAATTCTTCCGGGGCTAAAGTGGTTAAAATACATGAAATAGGATTTTTGGGCCAAATCTTCAAAGGAGATACGCAGGCGGAACTGCTGTTCAGCCTGCGTATCTCTGTGGCTATCTTTGGAAACGATCCTCAGAAGGATTTTTCCAAAGATAGTCAGAAGATCCGACATCTGTAAGACACTTACACTGTCGGATCTTAGGGTGCAGTACCGCATCCGCCGCTGGGGGCATTTCGAGTCGAAATGCCGCTTTGCGTATGCAAATGAGGACTTAGGCAGATCCACAAAGCTTTTTAGCTTTGTGTTTTCTGCGTAAGTTACGTTTTGCATACGTAAAATTAGGGATGCTTTTACAAGGCCTAAACTGTTTAGACCTTGTAAAAACAAACCTTTTTTTCGATCGCCACGTTTTTTTTTCAATTTAAATTTTTTTTTTCCGGCGCGTATTTTTTTTTTTACCCGACGCAACTTTATTGTCCCGTCGAGATTCACAAAGCCCGGCGTAAAGTACGTTCGCGCGATGCACGTCGGGAAAAATGACGTCACACGCATGCGCCGAACGTCCGGCACGGGAGCGCGCCTCATTTGAATAGGAATCGCCCCCTCGAGCAGACGACCGCCTTGCGACGGAGGCACTTAGGTTACACGGCATGTCATTTCTAGGTAAGTGCTTTGTGGATCGGGCACTTAGGTAGAAATTTAACGCCTGTGTAACTTAACTGCTGAAAGTTAAGTTAGGCGGGTTTTTTGAGAATTTGGCCCTTTATTTTAAAACTGTTGGTGCTTTGTATTTCCTTTACAACTGATGGCTGCTATGGCCGCTAATTCCCCAGCAACCAATTATATTCAATCCCCTCGGTAGTAGGCAAATCAGGTTCCATGACCTACCTGAGTACTGTTGCTGACCATGTCCATCCCTTTATGCCGCTTGCTGTCTCTGTACGGTAGGGCTGGAGAGTGAGCTATAGATGCAGTACAAAGAGCCAATCAGTTCATGTGCTGTCAAGTAGCATTCTGAAAGGAGGAGAAAGCAGTGACAGAATGATGAGTTTTTCTCTGTGCTGCTTCTCCTTTCACTGTCCAGTTACAGGCTGGGTGCAAGTCTAGGATGCAGGGCAGCCATCAGAAATTTTGGGGCCCCTTACACAGCTTCAGGCATGGGCCCCCTGCTTCAGGCATTCCCCCCACCCCCCCAGAGAATCGGGGGGTGGGGGGGGGGAATTGCTGCCGAAAATGTTAAAGTGTCATCCCCCCCCCCCCAGTTGAGAACCAGGGGTGGGCTGCTGCCGAAAATTTCAAAGTGTCATCTTACCTCCTCTTCCCTCTCCTGCAGCGAGTTGAGACCTGGGGGAGGGGTGCTGCCGAAAATGTCAATGCCGCGACATAATTACGGGGTGCGGGCCCCTGGGTACATTCAGGCCCCTTACAGGTGTAATGCCTGTACCCCCCTGATGGCGGCCCTGCCAGGATGACCTGAGCTCAGACATGATGGGTTGAATTATGCTGCCATCAGGCTGAGGATATCTAGAGGCAGAAACAAGTACTGTGGGGTAAATGCCTAAATAGAAGAAGAAAATTGAAGCAAAAGCTGATTTTATTTTATTTTTAATTGGCTACTTATTTTTATCTTGTTCTGTTTGGCTGGAGTCATACTTCTTTGGCAGATTTCTTGCTGATGATGTCAGATGGTCAAAGTTTTACCCATCTTCCTCCAATTCTTCCAGGATCTGACCCAGCCAACACACAGATGTGATTTACCAGCAAAGGGATGCTTTCTCGTGTAGCACTACCCCCGAAGGAGTAATTTTGGGTGGCACGTTACCTCTATCTTCTCGCTGTCCAGGGTGGTAAAGAGAGTCTGAAGAATTCCAATGTCCACACAATACACTTCTTTTTCTAGGATTTATTTGTAGAACTTAGTAGAAAATAAGTTGAAGAGGTGGAAGGGTAAATAGGTAGGTAGGTTCAGGTGTATAGTCTCAAATAGGAAACACTCCTGTTTCCAGCATACAGTTCTCGTAGTCACTCTAGCCAGAGTGGGTATTTCTCACCCCGATAGGACCCTCTCACTTGTCTAGGAGCCGGAATGGCGCACGGAATAAAGTACCATCTCTGCCACAGACCTTCCTTTATGAGGAGACACTTTTGGTCCAGAATCCTCTGCCACAGGATTCAGCACCCAGGTCTCCCCCGATTAACTAGAATTTAGATCTGATAGGCGACCACCATCGAGCCTCTCAGAGTATGGTGCATCCTTCGATGAAGTTTCCAGGCCTTCTCCCAAGATACCAGCCTCTTGCATGGTCCTCTCCAGGATAGGTCCTCCCCTGGCTTTCTTCATCAAGTGGCTTCCTCCCGCAGGATGGACAGCACAGGATCACCTTGCAAATACAGACCCAGTCTGACTACTGGGCCTACCAAGCGAAGACGCAACCCTGGACCAACGTGGTCCCGGAGTCAGGATTTAAGACACACGCGCCTGAACAACATGAGGCGCGAACAACGGGCCCCTGCCAATGGTGTCTGTCTCTTAAGTACCCCTCCCCAGCATGCACAGAGTGGTAACCACTCCCACTGATTCGCCGCCGAGGGGGACACCCAATACACCCTGACTCTGCTGCTGCCACCGTTGGCCTGGGATGGTAATAACAGCCCCAGGCGAGCAATGGTGGTTACTTCCAGCACAGCCATGGCTGGAACAGAGGCTAAATTGCCCTCAATCATATTTGTCTGAGCCAAATAACAACTTAGACCCCCTCTAAATTTACAGCAGCCCCTGTTCAACAGGAGCAGGCCGCTACACTCATTTTATTATTCATCCATAGAAGATGGAATGAATGCAGTGTGGTTGTGAATCAGACTATCCTAACATTGTTCAGATTTTTGAGAGTTGTCACTCCGACACTAAACCCTTAAATCCCAGGATAGAAATTTGAGTTCATCAGACCATGCCTGGCCATCCTTACTGAAAGGCTGAAGTAAACTCTATCCTTATCTTTACCCATCTGTGACCAAATTTGTGTAAATACATTTGGTTTTCCCTAAGGAGAACAGCTACTACACAAGGCAGGCTGGCACCTAAGTTTTACATCTCAAATAAAATCATTTTATTACTTCATAAAATTGCAACCTTCATATATTGGGCTGAGGATCTGAGCAGAGCAGAGCTATATTAAAAGTGATTTTTCCATCAGATGGAGATTTTCGATGTACTCCAGTAGAATCGTTATTGTTTGCAGGAAAAATTGGAGCACCTGCTTAAAATATCAGTGGGCTTGGCAATATTCCTTTCATTGTAGCGACTCAGCGAGCACTAGTAAATCACAGTGTACAAATATCATGTGGGTAGACAGCTTAGGAAAACACAAAATGATTTATATATAGTAGAGTGGAGAAAATCGTGCCCACAATATTTTTACTGTTAAGCTAAGTAATTAATAAAAAAAAATATATATATATATATATCCACTTGAGAGCCACACTATAGACGAAAGACGTCCACAGCGTGGCTCTCAACTGCCGGGTCGACGTCCCTGGACGTCCTTTTATGTGCATTTCCCGCGCGCGCCGCTGGGGGCGCGCAGCGGGGAAACACTGTGCCCGGTGCATCGCTGAAATGCTGATGCGCGTGCCTGGCAGCCGCGATGTCCACCAGGTACCCGCGATCGGCGGTGACAGCAAGGACGTGGAGCTCTGTGTGTAAACACAGAGCTCCACGTCCTGTCAGGGAGAGAGGAGACCGATGCTGTGTCCCTTGTACATAGGGACACAGATCGGTCACCTCCCCCAGTCAGTCCCCCTCCACACTCAGTTAGAACACATCCAGGGAATACATTTAACCCCTTCCTCACCCCCTTGTGTTAACCCCTTTCCTGCCAGTCACATTTATACAGTAATTAGTGCATTTTTATAGCACTGAACACTGTATAAATGTGAATGGTCCCAAAATTGTGTCAAAAGTGTCTGATATGTCCGCCGCAATATCGCAGGCCTGACAAAAAAAATCGCAGATCGCCGCCATTACTAGTAAAAAAAAAAAAAAAAACATAAATCTATCCCTTATTTTGTAGGCGCTATAACTTTTGCGCAAACCAATCAATATACGCTTATTGTGATTTTTGTTAACACAAATATGTAAAAGAATACGTATCGGCCTAAACCGAGGAAAAAAATATAAAAAAATAAAAATTGGGATATTATTATAACAAAAAGTAAAAAATATTGGCCCAGATTCAAGTAGAATTGCGCGATATTTGCGGGGGAGCAGGGCAACGATTTTGCCCTGCGCCCCCGCAAATATTTTGCGCTGCCCTCGATTCACGGAGCAGTAGCTCCGTGAATTGCGAGGGCGCGCCGGCAAATTTGCCCGGCGTAAGCGCGTGCAAGTTAAATGATCCTGCCGGGGGCGGGAATCATTTAAATTAGGCGCGCTCCCGCGCCAAGCGTACAGCGCATGCTCCGTCGGGAAACTTTCCCGACGCGCATTGCGGCAAATGACGTCGCAAGGACGTCATTTGCTTCTAAGTGAACGTGAATGGCGCCCAGCACCATTCACGTTTCACTTACGCAAACGCCGTGAAATTCAAATTTCACGGCGCGGGAAGGCCGGCTATACTTTAGCATTGGCTGCCCCTACTATTAGAAGGGGCAGCCTTGCGCTAAAAGTAGCCGTACGGAAACTCCGTACCTGGCTTGCGCGGGGCCCGCGCAAGCTTGTGAATCAGTGGTAGTATGCAATTTGCATACTACACGCTGATACACAATGGGAGCGCCCCCTAGCGGCCCCCGCAAGAATGCAGCCTAAAATCTGCGAGGCATAAGAGCCTTATGCCGCGCAGATTTTAGCCTGCAGTCGGTGTAACGAGGTTCCTGAATCAGGAGCACTCGTTACACCGGAGCAAGTAAGCACTTGCGCTGCGTAACCTATGGTTGCGTGGGCGCAAGTGCTTCTTGAATCTGGGCCATTGTGGGTTTTTTTTCAAAATGTTCTGTCTTTTTTTGTTTATAGCGCCGAAAATAAAAATCACAGAGATGATCAAATACCACCAAAAAAAAGCTCTATTTGTGGGAAAAAATGATAAAAATATAATTTGGGTACAATGTTGTATGACCGCGCAATTATCATTCAAAATGCGTCAGCGCTGAAAGCTGAAAATTGGTCTGGGCAGGAAGGGGGTTTAAGTGCCCAGTAATGAAGTGGATATATATATATATATATATATATATATATATATATATATATATATATATATATATATATATATATATATATATATACACCTGCATTTAAATCAGATTATGCACCACTTCGCCCTGAAAATTTTTGCAATTACAAACATTTAGGCATTCTCATGTTTATTTGCCAAACCTGACACATTCCAGGCAGAACTCCAAAAATGGATTAGACAAAATTATTGGCAACCTCAATTTAACAATTGGTAGCACACCGCTAGGAAAAAATAAATAACCTAAAACAAAATAAATGAAATAAATACAATAAAATAAAATAAATAAAAAAAATAACCTAGGAAGAAATAAAAAAAGAAATCAATTGCTTCCTGTAAACATCAATACGTTTTTTGCACCTCTCTACAGTGGACCATTCCTCTTTCGCTAACTGCTCCAGGTCTCTCAGATTGGAAGGGTTTCTTCTGTTTTGATATCTCTATGGGATTTTGATCTGGACCAGTTCAGTAATCTCAAGCTCTTTGTGTAAAACCATCTCTGGGTGTTTTTGATTTGTGCTTTGGGTCATTGTCCTGCTGTGAGAGCAGTGACCTCTGACAGAGACCCAACTTTCTCACACTGAGCCCTACATTGCACCCCGGAAATTTTTGGTAGTCTTCAGATTTCATAATGCCATGCACACGGTCAAGAAATACAGTGCCTGAAGCAGCAAAGCAACCCAAAACATCAGTGAACCTCAACCATGTTTAGCTGTAGGGACTGTATTATTTTTTTAAACTGCTTCCAATTTGCCCACCGCATATATTCTGTGGCAGGGCGACCCAGCGACCCGACACAGTGGGAGGCAATCAGCGACCCGTCGATTGTTCTGTAGAGAGACAGAGCAGTGGTGTACAATAGATGTAAACAAAGCAAAACCGCTGATCTGTCAGGTAAGCTGAAACACAATCTTGCTTTTCCTCCAGTGTATCCATCCCCCACACAGCTAGTAAACACCCCCCAGGGACACACTTAACCCTTTAATCACCCCTGCTGTTAACCCCTTCCCTGCCAGGTTTATGTTAACACATGTCCTGCTTGTTGTCATTTTCAGGACATTTTTATCTTTGAATCCACTTTTAAGTGGACTGGAAACTTTCAAGCCAGCGCTCTGTTATTCAGGGGTATCCCCCTATCCATTGCTGCTTGGCCCAACAATATAGCCACTGTTCCTTGACCAGCCCTGTGCCCCATGACTGTCCTGTTACTTATTACCATAATCTCGTTTAAACTGTGAGAATTCTCATTCATTGCATCTATGGCCTGTAGCGCTACCCCCTCAGGAGCCGCTGGTTAGATTTGGGTTTTGGCATATTTAAGTTACCTCCGTGATATGTCTAGGGGTGATGATAGTGACGAGAGCAGTAACGGAATGTCTAGACTGTTGATTGACGTTTTCAATGCTTTATTTCTGGCCCAACACGACCAACAGTGAACTTGAGGTAGAAAGGACAGATTGGCGAAAGAAAGAATGAACCTTGCAGATACAGGCAATGGATGAACAGAAGCAGTCCTGCCTCCAGTAGTAACTCTTTCCTCATCGCCACTTCAGCCGAAGTGGGTAAAGTGCCCCTGGACAGGTCCCTCTCACAGGCCTGGCAGCCAGAGTGTCACTTAGCTCGCCTGGGAAGAACTGAACAAGTCTCTGCCACAGACTTGGCTCTAATAGAATTTAGATTTCTGGATGAGACCTCTGCCACAGGCCTAGTGCTTCAAAAGTTGGATAGTAGTGCAAATCCTCCCAGTGTGTAATTTGGGGCCACCGACTGACAGCTTGCCACATACAACCTGTCAGTGTCCGGTACCCAGATCCCCGATGCCCTGTTGGATCACCTGCCTCCGGGTTCTCCTCAAGCCGATCCCCCACCGAACAGCATAACTCGCTTGGGATCTTCTCAATAGAGATGGGGGACCCAGTAAGTCACTGGGGCCCCTTTGCAGCATCAGTTGCTCCGGGCCATGAGGGCCCAGAGTCAGGAACTCCGCGTAGCACGTGCACCCCGGCCTGGTAGGCCATATCGCCGGGGGCCCGTGATGTGGGCACACCCTAAAGGTGGGTGCCGCACCTGGAACCGGGAACCCGCAAAGAACCCCGAGCCATGGCCTCCGCCACAGAAATACTCCTCCCCAGCATGCTCCGCAAGGGAAAACTCCTCTAATTGGCTGCTGGGAAGAAGCGGCTCCGCCCGAACCCCTCTGGCGCCACCTACCGCCCAGAGATGAAACAGCATCCCTGGAAAACAGAGCGACCCACAGGACAGTTCAGGGCTAGCGACAGCCAAATTTAAATAAATCAAACACAGATGAGAGCAAGTAAGTCTCTCATCCCACTAGATTTAACATAGCACCTGTACGGATAAGTACACAGGCGCTACAGGCTTTTTATACCAATAAGCGTTTGAGATGTTTACCGTTATAATTGTGACATCATTGTTATTCACAGATAATATCCCTCTAACTGGCCAATGTGTGTTTCTTTAAACCACGGCTAATGCTAGGTTAAAAAAGAACGATTGTTGTTTACCTCCAACGCGATTACCATGTGAGTACATATGTTCTTTATATATAAAATACATACTGAATCTTTATCAAGCATTGATCTCTATCACTGCCTATTTTCGTTATTTATGTGCATGCCCTATTGCGGTAACGCATGCCAGGCCTCTCTCACGGCACCTTGGGGGTAATTGTTCCTTTGTTGTTTTACCACACACTGACATTTGTTAATGTTTTTTGTATATGTATTGATTATGTATCTGTAGCTTTCACTCCCTATTGGTGTACTTATACAAATAACTCATTGTGTGTTTTTGTATACAGTATGTTTCAATAGATTGATATGTCTATGCTCCTGAGGAAGCGTTATTTGTAACGCGTAACATGTAGAGCGAGCCCTCCTTTCCTTTGGACCCACCGTCTGGTTACACATCGCACAGTTAACTTCAAATTATACTCTATTTCAGTTTTTTTTTTTTTATGATAAAATTGTATTATGATTGTGATAACCTGTGTGGACCAGTTATTTATTTAATTTCTTTGATTTTGTATTTGTAACAGTTTTTTACGACATTTCTATAAAATAAATGTATTTAGTTGCTTATCATATCTACTGTGTGCCTTTAAAGTCCAAAAATCATTAGTCCTTAGCCAAATCCCTGCCAGTGTTATTTATACAGTGATCAGTGCATTTTATTTAGCACTGATCACTGAATCGGTGTCATTGGTCCCCAAAAGTGTCACTAAGTGTCCAATTTGTCCGCCGCAATGTCGCAGTCCTGGTAAAAATCATTGTTCGCCTTAATTACTAGTAAAAAAAAAAATTGCCCGAAATGCCATAAATCTATCCCATAGTCAGGGCTAGGACAAGGGGTGGGCAGGAGGGGAAGCCGCCCCGGGAGCAGTGGTAGTTGGAGGATGGTACGCAGTGGCAGGTTGTGGTTTTTTTTTGTGGGTCCTCTCCTCCTCGTTTCCACCGTGCGTCTCCTCCTATGCTCCTAGGTGTCCAATAGGATTGCCGGTCCTTTCAGCCAATCGGGTGACAGGTCTCAGACCCACTTCCTGATCCAGGAGGAGAATCAGTGTTACAATAGCGAATATGCATTCGATATTTTAACTCACCTGGGTGGGCTGTAAGTGCACTTTCTGCCCCCCCCCCCCGAGACCACCCGATTTGAAGCCTTTTAGAGCCTCTGACTCTAATCAGTGTTTCAAAAAAACACCCCTGCCATAGGAATTTATGTGCCCGGCATCCTGCAAGGGGCTGGACGCATTGGATGGGCGGGCGGTGTTGGATAGGTGGGGGTGGCGCCCATGTGCCCTTAATGGATGGGCCTCCCCTGAGTACAGTCACAATAGAATTCAAAACAAAATGGATCAGTGAGCCCTGCTCGTGAGAGTTTCTAATTTTAAGAATTGTCTCATTGTGCCGTTTCTTCCTCTCGGACACCCTAACCCTGCTGTACAGGGACATCAACAAGCAGGTCAGATTCAGGTATTTACATTGCTTCCATTTTAAAAATACATTCAATTAAGTATTGATAATTACAGAGCTGACTAATTTGTGTATTTTTGTGTTTTTTTGCCACAGAGTTCAGCTTTAATCAGCGAAAACAGAAGTATGAGAGGATATTACACCCATTACAGTGAATGTTGTGCTGACACTTTCAGTACAATGATGAAAAGAAAAAAAGAAAAATAACCTAAAGCACAAGTCTCATTTTCTTACAGGACCAGCACTGGAAGCAGCTGTTTCTTCGAGGAGAAAACCACAAATGCCATTATTGTATTTACTAATACGGTTTGCTTTTTGTCCAAAAGAAAAAAGGTTTCAGAATTCAATGGTAACAACATGTCTTTGATGTTTGTATCACTGTGTTCCTTTTTATCAAAGTAAGAATAGCAGAACGGGATTATGGATCCTTTATGAAAATTACAATGGAATGTTACACATTAGGGCAATAAAAGTGTACATACAGAGCTATTGACATTCAGTGGAGCAGATCATGTTTGTTGGTACACAGCAAGCACAAGTATAGTGCAATTCACATATTGAATTCCCATCTGTGTATCAACATTTTAATAAGATTCCCAATTAAATAAATTTTAAGAGACTATTAGATCTGAATACATGTAAAGTGAATCACTTAGCAAAAAGCAAAAAAAATTAAACCTGGCAGTGCCTGTTCACGCCTGCAACAGCTCTCATTGCCTCCTCTACATCCAAATGCCTGGCATCTACAAATGGGTACACGCGTTATGTCCCCTTGCAATTCTTCTGACCCATTACTATGATATGCCACCTTACTGGCCAGTGGCCAATATGAATAAAGGCTCCTTGACCTTAAAGTGGTTGTAAAGGCACAAGGGGGTAGATTTATTAAAACTGGTGCACACAGAATCTGGAGTAGCCAAGCATGGTGGCCAATCAGTTTCTATTTCAGGTCGTTCAATGAAGCTTTGGCAAAAAAAAAAAAAACTGGAAGCTAATTGGTTTGTATGCAGAGTTGCACCAGATTTTGCACTTTCCAGTTTTAGTAAGTAACCCCCAAAGTGTTTTACCTTCATGCATTCCTTCGCACTCCTGATTGACTATTGGCAGCAGCAGGAGCCATTAATCACAAAAAATAAACGTCAATTTTGAAAAAAACACAATATTTTGTACTGTTCTATAGTGTGTGTAATTGCCTTGATCAAAAGCACCTAGTATGATTTATATCTCTATCATTTATCAGCAATCTGCATAAGTCACTTCTTACTAGTCTATGCTGACACCGGACAATCCCAGGAGATGTTCCCCACCTTCTGGCACAAAGCAGATGATTGACAGCCTCAGTTGTGCATTTTTCCCTATAAGACTGTGTAGACAGGGGTGTGTCCATTCCCTCTACTCAGGTTTCAGATTACACCCAGCTCCCTGCCCTATGTTGTGTAGTGTGTGACATCGCATCTCTGCCCCCTGCCTTTTGAAGCTCAGAAACAGTGTGTAAACTGAGTGCCTTAGGAGGATGTAGAGGAGAGAGAGCTGCAGATAACCAGGTACAGCTTTGTAAGAGGATTCGTTTCATCTCTGTGCATCACCTGAGGCCGGTCACTTTAACCCCTTCCCGGCAAGCCGCCACAGTTATACTGCGGCAGATTGGCACAGCTGCGTGAGCCGTCATAGCTGTACATCGGCACTTTAAGAAGCTGTAGCAGGCACACGCCCACAGCGTGACCCTGAAGCGGATGTGCGTGCCCGGCGAACGCCATGACCGCCGGGCACCCGCGATCGCTGATGTAAAACTGGGTCTGTGTGGATGGGTAAGTATGTGATGGGGAACTGTGTGATTGGGGGGAGGGCTGTGATGGGGTGACTCTGGCATGAAGGGGGACTTTGATATTACAGGGGACTTCTGATGTGAAGGGGAACTTATGATGTGAAGTTAGATTTATCAAATCAGTTGTGTGCATCATCTCAGGATCAGGTTTGCCTTTAATAAGTAACTTTTAAAAGGTGCCACAACTAAAAAAAAATGGAACATTGATTTAGAGCTGCGCCCGTAGAAACCATAGAATGGATTTTACTTAAACTAGAGCTGAACTTTAATCTTTCATAAAGGTAAATTTATCATTCAAATATCATCAGTTCTTCTTTTGGGTTTCTGTTCTATTGGGTCTATAATTATTATCTTAACCTCTTTCTTATTTATAAAGGTCAGTATTTTCTCTCCATCAGCTTGCACGTCTGTGAAGGTCTCTTAACCTTTAAAATATTCATAACTCTTTTAGTAACCATATTTTAAAAATATTAAAGCTGTTCTCCATGCAGATATAAAAGACACAAATGAATGCAGTTCTGTAATATTACATTATTACATGTATTTTTTAACTTCAAGCAGTATAACTCAGAGAAGGGGATGAAGAAGCTGCACAAGGAGCAAATCAGGTGTGCTGCAGTTGAATAAGCATGCTGATAAGTGTAGAGAGTGACAGTGATATGAGCTTGTCAGTTTCTGCTTCTTGATTTGCTGTTCAGTCACATGGTGAGGAGGAGACCTGTAAGGGAAAGTAACATTTTTGCAAGAAAAGGTCAGATTCCTTTTCCTGTTAAACAGGGATGTGCTAGGTAGCAGAGCTGTGTAAATCTAAGGACTGGATGCACAGAAGTGCAAATCCTCTCAGGGTTGGATGGACAATGCTCTAGCCAGTTCTATGTGTAGCACCCTGCTCCCAATGAGTGGGTGTTATATGTTCAAATTATAGTTATCTGAGCAGTAGTTGGCTCAGAAGGATTGTATCTAAATTGTGGCTCTGTCTCAGTGCAGCTGGTTGCATGTTTTTACTCCTGCCGGTGGGTGTTGCTGTCACCGCTGGTCATTCTGGGTGAGGGTACTTAAGGGGCAGACACCATTTTGTGGGGTTCGTCTTCCCATCCTCGCCTGAGGGCCCTCCTGGCCTCAGAAATGTGTTGGAAGTTTCCGTCTTGGGGCCACGTTGGCTCGAGGCCTCGCAACTGAGATGTAGGCCCAGGAGTTGTTGGGACCTACTGATCCAGGGATGATCCTGCGTCGCCTTAGCTGATGGAAGGGACCGAGCGATTGAGGACTCAATTGGAGGATGTATACGGATCAAAATGACCTCAGAGTGCTGAAAGATCCTGGCACTGAGAGCTGTGTTCTTTTACTTTAGAAACCAATCCAGAGAGGGGTTGACCAAGTCTGTGGCAGAGACTATTGAGTGAATCCTAAGTTCACCTAGTTTGTGGGAGAGACTAATGAACAGATTCTACTACCAAGTCTGTGGCAGAGAATTTATTTTGATCAAGCTTCACACGGGCTGCTAGGACAGTGAGAGTAGGCCTATCCGGTGGTTGCTGAGTCCAGCATGGAGACGGCTGTCCCTCTGGACCTAGGAGAATATTTGTGATCTGTAAGTAAGATACCCGAGTCCTTCCTTACCCCTCTGTTGGAAAGTTTGTTTAATAAAACCCTTGAAAGAGACTTTGTGTTGGTGCAGACATTTCTTCTGGATAACTCTTCAAGGAGAACCCCTGAGACGAACGCAAGGAACAGTAAGGTAACGACAGACCCAAATCTAAACCAGCAGCTCCTTCGGGGGTAGTGCTACATATGTTAATTCAAATTGCTTTTCCTTATTCTGTTTGGAGTCAAGGAATTCAGTAGACTCCCTGGGGTTGATTTACAAAAACTGGAGAGTGTAAAATCTGGTGCAGTTCTGCATAGAAACCAATCAGCTTCCAGTTTCTTTTGTCAAAGCTTAATTAAATAAGCTGAAGTTAGAAGCTGATTGGCTACCACGTACAGCTGGACCAGATTCTTCACTCTCCAATTTTAGTAAATCAACCTCTATATGTCAGCAGGTGCAATAGACGACAGCAGGTAGTGTGATGGAGTTAAATAAAATGATTATTTTGTGTTTATGTTACTATTCTCCTAAACCACTCAAATATTGTTTTTCTTTCTTATATTGTTTTATTTCTTTTATTTCTTGATCTATATATATATATATATATATATATATATATATATACATATATATGTGTGGGTGTATTAGAATACTCTTACTTTCCTTAAAAGTCATTATAGAGTTAAACAACCCTTCTAAAGGTGATAAGTGAAGACAGCTGTTACTGCTCACTCCTTCCATGGCCCCCTCCATCGAAGAAGCAAATATGGCGTCTGAGTGAAAAGACCTCGTGGCAACAGGGACGTGTAATAAGAGACTATATATGGACTGACGAATCAATTGTGTGCATATGAATGATGTAATTTTGTCTATAAAGCTGTGCTGGTAATAACGTTCCTTCTCTTAACGTTGGGACGGTGAAGGATGTAGACTAAACTTCCCCCGTGTCTGCATGCTTTTACAATTATGAATTTGACTTAGAGGAAGAATGGTTTATGCTCTGGAGTTGTGCCAGGGGTTATCAATCCTTATCAATTGTCGCGCCAACGTGGACTTTGTTTTCTTGGCCAGATGCGGCATCCCGAGATGTCGATGGAGTGCGCCTGTGTGGACAGAGAGAGGCTGATCACCTTTACGGATGCGGTAAGAGACGTTTATTTTTTTCTTCTTGCCAGTATTCTTCTGCACAGATGCCCTCCATTAGCTCACGGTTTTCCTGCTGCTTCTAGGCCATACAAAGACAGGTAATTTCTTGAACAAAGTCGCTTTAAAGAGAACCTGTCACCCTGTTCTGCCGGCTGATATTCATGTTATGTTGTGTCCTATGTTGACTTGAATGTGGCTATTTCAGGTGGCTGTCTGTAGGAGACGGGTAGACAATACCTTCTCATCAGGGTTCCTGAGCCGGAGACGCAAATTAGGCGTGTCTCAGGGTAGATATGTATATATGTGTATGGTATTGCTAGATTCCTTCCTAAAACATCCGTGATTTACTGGAGTTGGGTTAAGTGAGGGTGGCAATATGCACATATGGATATGTCTGGTCTGAAGAGAGAGGTCTCGGGAAATAAGGTTATGGATAGACACAGAATTTCGATGGTCGTTTTTTTTTAGTAAAAAAATGGACTAAACGAGGTGTCGAACTAGGTTGATGCGAAGGACAGGTGTTTGGTACTGATGTAACACGGTAATTGCCTTATCAGCTTACATGTATATTGCGTGTGTACTGGCGGAGGGCAAAGTACACACATAATATTTTTTTTTTTAGTTTTATATATATATATATATATATATATATATATATATATATGCAGGGTTAGGGGTTAAGAATTAACGTCCTACAGACAGAAGGGCTGAAATAGCATGCCATATTCTAACTGTGTGTGTTGTTTACTGTTTTTCCATGTCTTAAGTGTATTGTGTGTCTTGAAGTTTGTTTTCGGGGAAACACAAGCAGGCAAGATAGGGGGAGAAATGCACAGGTTGCTGCCTGGTCCTTAACACCCACCCCTCCCTCCTTTCTGCCTTGGAAAGACTCAAGAAATTCCCTCCCACCCGCTCCCCCCTCTCCAGCTGCTGTGTGCCTTATTAACCCTGTGCTTGCTGGCAGCATGAGGGAAAACAAGAAGAAAAAAAATGGGAAATGGTTTTTAAAAAGTAGGACTGGTGAATTGCAACTGTTTCTTTGTTAGATATATATATATGAATTTATCTGTTTCACGCCACAGCAACTGATACTGTTGATGCATAAGAAGGAGTTTTAGTAACTCACAATGCTTATCTTTAAAGCTTATTTTTTTAAGCTGAGCTTAATTTAGATAGTGAATGATGACCCGCCTACACTGATTTTTATCGTTTTATCAGTCAGATTGTGTAATCTATAAAGCCCTGCCTGTAGAGTTCCAGACCACCCTTCCTTTAAATGCCTCCCCTTATGCTCCTGCCACCTCAGCTGAGAAAGCCTCACATGAGCTACCTACCCTGATGGTGAAATGTGACCCATGACATGATAAATATATGGCTTGTTGCCTGTTATACTGTGATAATGTGTTGCCCAAGGGCTGTTACTGTGGCTATTGCCCCTTCAAGGCCATGCCTGATGTTCAGTTTCTGGACTGGTGCCCCTACTGCTTTCACTATTGGTATTACCTATCGAACACCAGCTGTTGTACCGGGTGGTGATCTGACCAAGGTTTAAGCTGCTGTGTGTATGCTGAGCAACACCACTGCTATTGCGGAAGCATGGGTTCTGCCCGAATGCTGTTCTATGCTGGAGGTCCCTCCCCTTGCAAACAGGCCTTGTTCCGGCCTGACCCATCCTGCTCCAACCCCATGTGCCCAGTATTGAACTACCCCCTATACCCCCTGTGAACACAGATGGCATCCTATACTGACCACCGCCCATTGCCCATACCGGATTCTGTGTTCTGTAACCCACCAACCCTTCTTCTCTCCTTCGTTTTGTCCAAGGGGGGTATCATGCCATGTCTCTGGACAAAACAGAAAGAAGAGAATGGCGCAGACCTACCTGCTCCTACCCTGGATGAACATGATTGCTTTGAACTCATGAAGGTGGAAACCGTTCATCTACCCTCTGTCCTGTGTGCCCTGACCCCAATGCCTTAAACTCACCTTGTATGTTAATGGCTCTAGATTCAGATATGGGGTAACTGAGGTGATAGAGAGTGATCAAGGTCCTTGGTACCACATTAACGTTTCACACACCTTACCACCCTCAGAGTAGTGGGAAAGTGGCCCCAAGGGGGGAGCATTTGTTATCCCCTTTTGAAATCTTGTTTGAAACAGCCTCTAGATTCGTTTATTTACCCATAACAGTTGCAATTACAGTCTGATACTTTAAGAAATTATGTGACCACTCTTGAAAAATAATTAACTAATATCCATATTCGAGTATTTTGTTCCATTGCAGATCCTGATTTAGATACAGATATTCACTGCATACTCCCTGGTGATTGGGTGATGGTTAAGAAGTTCCTTCGAAAACACTCTCTGGAGATGAGATATGATGGACTGTGCCACCTGCATCAGAATGAAACTATATATATTTTTTCTTATATTTGATTACTGTACTATAATCTCCTTCCCTCCATTAGTTTGGCAGGGTAATACGTTCAGGAACCATATATATATGTGATATTCTTGAAGACGAAATATCTGTCTGAGTGAATGTTAATGAATTATAAAGGCTTACTATAGGGCAAATCTTTCTTTAATAATAAAAGATAACTTGTACACAATCATTTAAAGATCTAAAGAAAGCCCTTATTAATTTAGTATTTTTAATTAATATAGAGATCTCTCTCATACATTTACATTGTACAAGTGTATGTGGATGATGATTGGTATTTAAAAAAATGTGTTTTTTTGCACCATTTTGTTATTTTAAGGAGGGCATGAGGTGTCAATATACGCAGCTTTAACTGAGCTTTGTCTAGTGACAACTGGATGTTAAAAAGAAAGATCGGTTAAAATAGTGTATAGATACATTATGAATAAATGATGCAGTGTGATAGAGCCACAGTTGTGAATTAAAAAAAGTCACTTTTTCAGGCTTTTGGTTGACGAATGTATTTATTGGGGAGGAATATTGTGCTCTTATAAATGGATCCATATATTAGCACAGTGGAACTTCCTGTATGTTTGTCTACCCTGAAGGATGAACTAAGACTGCCTTGTGTTAAATAGAAATTTTGTTTAACAGGCATAGTGTGACAAGAGCATATGTGGTTCAGTCGATCATACTGTATGATTGGTTCTGAAAAATAGTGTAAATCAACATGAATAAGTTTCTTTCAGAAATAAAATATTTAGGAAAACCCAATATACAGTAAATTAATGTTCTTTTGCAAAATTAAAATGCTTATGATTGAAAGTATGGTAAGAAGAGAAATACAGTAATCTGGTAAGATTGTTGCTTTACAACATTTCATTTAGTAATGGGATAAAGAGGATTTAAATAAGAATGTAGATTGGATTAATTATTTTTACTATAACCAACAGAGGTTTGTTAACTAAACAGGGATGCACTCCAAGGTTTAGCTGAACAACTAAAGGCCACTTCACAAATGACTTTATAAAATCGTATGGCCCTAGACATGATTTTAGCTAACAAGGGGGGTGTAAAATGTTACCTGGGGACAGTATTTTGGGTGATAACACATTTGTACTCAGGTATAGCAATTTTGTTTCTGCTTATATTGGTTACGATAATGGTTTGTTGTATTGACCGTATCCTCCATTACAGTCCTTACCTGTTAAAAAAACACATACAACATTCTCAAGTGAAGGAAAGAATAGTGTTTGACTGCCTCCTGACGTTTCTTTGGTAAAGGACTAGGGATAAGCCCTGTCTGGACACTATGTGAAACACAAAAGGTTGCTGATAGGGAGGCCAAGTACATGGACAAAGAGAGCATAGGGACAGTACTGATAAAATAGTCATTTTAAGGGGGGACTGTGATGGAGTTAAATAAAATGATTATTTTGTGTTTATGTTACTTTTCTCCTAAACCACTCAAATATTGGTTTTCTTTCTTATATTGTTTTATTTATTTTATTTATTGATTGAACTGTCAGTTTAAGCTGTCTACCCGTACATTGCACATCATACAGGCAGGCAGTATCACAAAGACAGGAAGAATCAATAAACTACTAGACAGCTCAACATCTCCCTGGTACTTCATTGAAACTACAAGCTAACAGTGGCAAAGGGTGTTGGTACTTGTAGTGTAATCATTCACAGAACTCTGTTTTAAATAGTGATAGCAGGTATGGGAAGGAGATCCCCAGCCTGCTGTCAGAAGGTGAACTTATCCTTTTCACTTTTAACAAAAAACTGCCTATGCAGATAATGGGTTTCTGCAGATAAAAAAACTGTGCAGCTCTGACTAAAGTTGAATAATCCCCTTGCTATAGGTGTAGGCCATTTATATGCCAGGATGTTTCTAAGTCAGGCCTAGTCATTACTGCTCATTTCAGTGCTGGGACAAGGTCATCTAGAGCCCAGAGCGGACATGCCAAACTGCGCCACCCCAAAATGTATGAGCATTATGTGTCAACACCAGCCCCCCTCCAAAAAGAAAAGAAGATTATATAGCACTCATCTGCATGCTTTGCCTCTAAGCTTAAATCCCCCCTCCTCCCAGTACAAATTTGATCCCTGTGCTGAAATCCCCACAGCACAAATGCCCCCCCCCCCAAATAAATCACCCCTCCTAGCACAAATCCTCTATCCTTCAAATCTCTCAAATTTTTGCTCAGAGTACACAACCTCTCCCCCCCCCACTCCCAGAACAAATCCCCCCTCATACACATTTCCCCTCCTGGCACAAATACCCTCCCTCCCCCCATTCATCCCTCCTGGCACAATTCCCCTCCCCCTACCATATCAACTCTTCTAGCACAAACCCCTCATATCCACCCTCCTAGCACAAATCCTCTCCCCCACCCCCTCTCCCAACACAAATCCCCCTAAAACACCACTCCTATCAAATCCCCCCAAATTTCCCCTTCTGGAGCACTTCTTGTGGCCTTCTGTCACCTAAATTCAAACCCCAACACAAATCCCCTCCCACAATCTCTTTGTGGCAACCCCCCCCCCCAATGATGCCACAGTACCCTGGGCAGCTAAACTTCCTCCTGCCTACCCCTTGTCCCGGCCCTGGCTCGCCTCCTCCATCACAAGTTGAACTAGGCAGGGTGCACAGGGTGCATTGCACCCAGGCTCCTGCAAAGGTGGGGGCGCCGAACATCTAACAGACTCTCTAACAGAAGCCCTCTCTGTGTCCATCAGAGAGGCTCCCCTCCAGGTCCCAAAAAAGTACTCTGCTTCTCTTCCTGTATTTTGTTTATTGTTAAGAGATCATGTAAGGATTCCAGGGTAATGAAGACTTTGTGGGGGAGCATCTCTGTGGTTGAGTCATTGCCATAGAAACATGTGTAAAGGGGAGGAGTTAGTAAAATGACGACGCCCATGTGGGGGCGCCAGAAATATTTCTGCAACCAGGCGCCTGTGACCCTAGGATCGGCCCTGTCTCCCCTGATGTAGTAGCTCTGAGTCCATCATTTGAGGGCGCACACCTGTGATGGTGGAGTTGAGCAGTGATGACTAGGCCTCACTTAGCAATGTCTTAGCAATGACCCGGGAGCATTTCAGTCAGGCTTCAGGAGGTACATAAACTGCCTACATCTATAGCAAGGACATTATTCCACTGAGTAGCACAATTCGTTTTTATCTATCAATGCCCCTTATATGCATAGGAAATGTTTCGTTAAAGGTGAACCAACGCCTTAAATATTGAGATCCTGCAGACCAGTGCAATGTTTCAAAATGTGCATAAGTAGGAGCTTTTGACTTTCCTATGGAAAAAAAATAATAACTCGATCCATGACAGAAACACTGAACTCTCATGACCTGCCTGTTTTCTTACAAACCAAGAAACGTACAAATCACTAAACCGAAGGACATTACATTGCTGTCATTGTCCAGGCAACAGGCTGACTGTAATCTGGCCTCCAGCTCTATGTAAACTTCTGTAGAAAGGATGACTCCTCCTGTAAATAGAATCTTGGTAACTAAAAAACTATTATTAACAAATTGGACCGCTCCGGTTATCCCTACCCTAGTAGATATATTGCAAAAATCGCATAAATTATGCTTTTTGATAACATGGAGACTTGCAAGCATCAGAAGTCTCTTACAAAAAACGTTTTTTACATTTGGCAAAAAAAAAACGAAATTAATATATATATATAAATATATATATATATGTATAAAAAAAAAAAAAAAAGGCAGTGAGCAAACTACATGAGCAAGGGAATACATATTCTAGAAAAAGAGGAAATAATTAGTATTTAATTAAATAGGACATAATTAAAAATTATGGCCCGGATTCAGAAAGGAGTTACGACGGCGTATCTCCAGATACGCCGTCGTAACTCTGAGTGTGAGGCGTCACATCTCTGCGCCTGATTCATAGAATTAGATACGCCTCACTTTTGCCTAGATACGAGCGGCGTAAGTCTCCTACGCCGTCGTATCTTGGGATGCATATTTACGCCAGGTGGCGCTTCCGTTGATTTCCGCGTAGAATATGCAAATTAGCTAGATACGCCGATTCAGAAACGTACGTCCGCCCGATGCATTGATTTACGTAAGGCTTTTTTCAGCGTAAAGTTACTCCTGCTATATGAGGCGTAGCCAATGTTAAGTACGGACATCGGGACAGCGTAGAATTTTTGCGTCGATAACGTTGTTTGCGTAATTCGTACGCGAATAGGGCTGTGTGTAAGTTACGTTCACGTCTAAAGCATTGACTATTTGCGGCGTAATTTGGAGCATGCGCACTGGGATACTTTCACGGATGGCGCATGCGCCGTTCGTTAGGAGCGTCAATTACGTGGGGTCACGAGTCATTAGCATACAACACGCCCACTACATGCCTACTTTGAATTAGGCGGGCTTACGCCGGACCAGTTACACTACACCGCCGCAACTTAGAGCGCAAGTTCTTTCTGAATACGGGACCTGTCGCTTTAAGTTACGGTGGTGTAGTGTATCTGAGATACGCTACGCCCGCCGAAATTACGCAATTCTTTCTGAATCTGGCCCTATGTGTTTAGATCTGTTATTCTTTCACTTACCTTTGAAGAGTTACCTTTTTAGATGGATCTGTAGTCTTTAACCACTTGACCTCTGGAAGATTTCCCCCTCTTCATGACCAGGCCTTTTTTTGCAATACAGCACTGCGTTACTTTAGCTGACAATCACGCGGTCGTGCAAAACTGTTCTGTAAATTTATGTAATTTATTTCCCCACAAATACAGCTTTCTAGTATTTGATCACCAGGGTCGCGTGCGGCGATGGCGTGCACGCGACCACACGGCGGCATATTTAAAGGGACATACCTGTACGCCCATTTGCCTGTTTGTGCAATTCTGCCGACGTATACGTTTGTGCGGCAGTCGGTAAGTGGTTAATTCCTTCCAAGAAATCTTAGACTCCCATGGCAATACGTGTGTTTGAATGTGTGTTATTATACGTGACCTTGATCTGGTTGTGAATCTAGTTGTGGATATTCTTTTAAGTAAGGAAACCTTTATGTTATTGCATGTAAAAAGGTGACCTTGAATCTTGGCTTCCTCCATCCTCACCAGCAGCAAACTGTGAGCTCTACTGATTGATGTGAATGAGGAGAGGTTATGAGTTGTTATTTGTGTAATGAATAGACTGCCTACACCTTGTTTTCAGCGTGTTTGCCCATGAATAATCTGACAATTCCATTGTCGTTGATGCGTGCCAGCGATGATGGACAAAACAAGATACGGCTCCATCGTATTTATCAAAAGCCTGCAAGGGAAACTGATACAAGATGCATGAACTCTGAGCCAGGTAATCGGCTGATAGGAAACTTCGAGAGATTGTAAAGGAGCGCCAAGAAACAACAGGCAGAGATCACCGATTTATCTCACATTTTAAAAAGATTGGATGTGATGTGGATCAAAACAAATTACCTAGACATACAGGGAGTGCAGAATTATTAGGCAAGTTGTATTTTTGAGGATTCATTTTATTATTGAACAACAACCATGTTCTCAATGAACCCAAAAAACTCATTAATATCAAAGCTGAATATTTTTGGAAGTAGTTTTTAGTTTGTTTTTAGTTTTAGCTATTTTAGGGGGATATCTGTGTGTGCAGGTGACTATTACTGTGCATAATTATTAGGCAACTTAACAAAAAAAAAATATATACCCATTTCAATTATTTATTTTTACCAGTGAAACCAATATAACATCTCAACATTCACAAATATACATTTCTGACATTCAAAAACAAAACAAAAACAAATCAGTGACCAATATAGCCACCTTTCTTTGCAAGGACACTCAAAAGCCTGCCATCCATGGATTCTGTCAGTGTTTTGATCTGTTCACCATCAACATTGCGTGCAGCAGCAACCGCAGCCTCCCAGACACTGTTCAGAGAGGTGTACTGTTTTCCCTCCTTGTAAATCTCACATTTGATGATGGACCACAGGTTCTCAATGGGGTTCAGATCAGGTGAACAAGGAGGCCATGTCATTAGTTTTTCTTCTTTTATACCCTTTCTTGCCAGCCACGCTGTGGAGTACTTGGACGCGTGTGCTGGAGCATTGTCCTGCATGAAAATCATGTTTTTCTTGAAGGATGCAGACTTCTTCCTGTACCACTGCTTGAAGAAGGTGTCTTCCAGAAACTGGCAGTAGGACTGGGAGTTGAGCTTGACTCCATCCTCAACCCGAAAAGGCCCCACAAGCTCATCTTTGATGATACCAGCCCAAACCAGTACTCTACCTCCACCTTGCTGGCGTCTGAGTCGGACTGGAGCTCTCTGCCCTTTACCAATCCAGCCACGGGCCCATCCATCTGGCCCATCAACACTCACTCTCATTTCATCAGTCCATAAAACCTTAGAAAAATCAGTCTTGAGATATTTCTTAGCCCAGTCTTGACGTTTCAGCTTGTGTGTCTTGTTCAGTGGTGGTCGTCTTTCAGCCTTTCTTACCTTGGCCATGTCTCTGGGTATTGCACACCTTGTGCTTTTGGGCACTCCAGTGATGTTGCAGCTCTGAAATATGGCCAAACTGGTGGCAAGTGGCATCTTGGCAGCTGCACGCTTGACTTTTCTCAGTTCATGGGCAGTTATTTTGCGCCTTGGTTTTTCCACACGCTTCTTGCGACCCTGTTGACTATTTTGAATGAAACGCTTGATTGTTCGATGATCACGCTTCAGAATCTTTGCAATTTTAAGAGTGCTGCATCCCTCTGCAAGATATCTCACTATTTTTGACTTTTCTGAGCCTGTCAAGTCCTTCTTTTGACCCATTTTGCCAAAGGAAAGGAAGTTGACTAATAATTATGCACACCTGATATAGGGTGTTGATGTCATTAGACCACACCCCTTCTCATTACAGAGATGCACATCACCTAATATGCTTAATTGGTAGTAGGCTTTCGAGCCTATACAGCTTGGAGTAAGACAACATGCATAAAGAGGATGATGTGGTCAAAATACTCATTTGCCTAATAATTCTGCACTCCCTGTATGAGAAGACACGCGGCCTTAAAATAGATGCACAGCGGGGCTCGGAAGGGTGAGTGAAGGATGCAGTCTAAGGGAAAGTGAATGTCACAGGTATGTTTAAAACGTAACTCCAGGCAGATATAATGGACACAAATTAACCAGTTCCCAGGCGGTCGTTTGTCTAAAGGGACCTTCATCGTTCCGGGTGGAACGTGCCTCACATGCACCCCACGGGCCTCGTTGTGCTGTGATCTGTCTGGTGGACAAAGCCGATGACTGATCAGTGTACCGCCCTGTTGCCAGGACCTTGTGATCTCTGTGACCAATCACAGCAGATCCCTTGGCAATTGTACACAATGGATGACTTTCTTTCATGACATTCATTGTGTATAATTGTGTTGCTAGCTGTGATTGGTCAAAGTGATCACATGGTATAGACAGGGCCAATCACAGCTAATCACAACAATACACACTGAATGAATCTATTTCATTCAGTAAAAATGATTGCTTATAACAGTGAAATGTACTGGTATAAGCAATCATAATGCGTAAAAAAAACAAACAAGAAAAAACTGATCACTTCCCCAGAATTGTAAAAGGTTTCTATGGTAACACTGTATTATTCTTGTCATGGTGTGTTAAAAAAATAATAAAAAAGAATACAACATTTAAGAAGAAATTAATAGAAATCGGTTATATATTGATGTTTATTGCACTGGTGTATGTAAAAAAATGTGGGTGTTGGACAAATGGGACGAACAGCCAATGTTCGGCCCAAACTCATGTCAGGCCGAACTGTTCGCCCAACACTATACAAGAGATAGTCAGAGACTGTGAACATGCTATAGGGGTTGCTGGAGACTGGTGACATGCTTCAGGAGACAGTCATACACTAGAGCATGGATCTTCAAACTATGGCCCTCCAGTTGTTCAGGAACTACAATTCCCATCATGCCTAGTCATGACTGTGAATGTCAGAGTTTTACAATGCCTCATGGGATGTGTAGTTCCACAACAGCTGGAGGGCCGTAGTTTGAGGATCCCTGCACTAGAGACATATTGTATGAGGCTACTAGAAATCACTACTATAACAGGGAAATAGGAAAACACAAGTGTCTGCAGGGCCCCATAAGGTGTCAAAGGGCCACATGCGGTAGACATGTGCACTGCCAAAAAATGTGTTTGTTTTTATTTTCATTTCATTTGTTGTTTTCTTGTTAGTTTTTTTCCTTTTTTGGGTCATTCGTTATGATCGCAATTTGAAAATTCGTAAATTTGAAAATTTGTAAATTTGAAAATTCGTAAATTCAAAAATCTGAAAATAAGAAAGGAAATACTATAATTTAACTATTAAATTATAGGTATTGGAATTTCCTGGCAAATTTGACTGTTAGTGAACATAACAAATGCAAATTTATCCAAAGTTACGAATGATCAGAAATAAGGAATGCCGCATCTAAACAAATGGAACGGAACAAATTAATAATAAATAATATTTTTTGTATTATTAATATTATTGTTATTTATTATTATTAATGTGTTACGTTCAATTTCTTTAGATACGGCATACGTTATTTTGGATAATTCGGAACTTTGAATAAATTTGTATTCGTTACGTTCACTAACAGCCAAATTTGAAAGAAAATTCCAATACCTATAATTTAAAAGTTAGTAATAGTTACGTTATTATTAGTTCTTTTTATTATTATTGTTGTTATTTATTATTATTAATTCATTTAGATACAGCATTCGTTATTTCAGATAATTCTGAACTATGGATAAATTCATATTCGTTACGTTCACTAACAGCCAAATTTGAAAGAAAATTCCAATACCTATAATTTAAAAGTTAGTAATAGTTACGTTATTATTAGTTCTTTTTATTATTATTGTTGTTATTTATTATTATTAATTTGTTTAGATACGGCATTCGTTGTTTTAGATAATTCTGAACTTTGGATAAATTCGTAATCGTTACGTTCACTAACAGCCAAATTTGACAGGAAATTCCAATTCCTATAAATTAATAGTTAGTAACAGTTATGTTATTAGTTAGTTATTATTTCAGATTTTCAAATTTGCTGGTTTTTGAATTTTTAATTTACGTTTTTTTTAATTTACGAATATACGAAAATTCGAAAAAATTTGTTAAACGGATCTTTGTTAATTCAGATATTTCCGAATTAACGAATTTGTCGAAATTCATTAAAAAACGAATTTGGAATGAAACAAATTGCACATTTCTAACATGCGGCCATCTGGCTGCAGGTTGGGCACCGGGGGTGTATTTATTTAGTAGTTTTCCATGCACCCGATATCACTTTTTTGAGACCGAGTACAAGTACCGATACTTTTTTTCAAGTACTCGCCGATACCAATTACCAATACTTTTTTTTTTAATGTCATGTGACAGTGGCAGTATTTTTTTTTTTTTTACAGTTATTTTTTTTTTTTAGGGGGATTGCCAGTGTGTTTTTTTTTTTTTTTACATTTTATTTAAAAAAATATTAAATAATATTTATTGCAATTTTTTTTTTTAATCAGCCCTGTTGGGGGTCTTTGGAGAGATATCAGGGGTCTTAACAGACCTCTGACATCTCCCCTTTAAGACAGAGAAATGGACTAAGGACACAGATTCCCCAGTCCTTTTCTCTGCAGCCTCAGCTGAAATGAATGGAGGGAAGCTCCTCTCCATTCATAAACTGAAGCATCGTAAACACAGGTTACGATGCTCAGTTATATGAATGGACAGAGTCAGTGATCACTGACTCTGTTTATTCTGAAAAGGTAGGAGCCGGGTTTAGCGGCTCCTACCTCCGCTCTCCATCCTGACACGGAGCGGGGGGAGAGAAGCCGGGCACGGAGCGGGGGGAGAGAAGCCGGTCACGGAGCGGGGGGAGAGAAACCGGGCACGGAGCGGGGGGAGAGAAGCCTGTCACGGAGAGGGGGGAGAGAAGCCGGTCACGGAGCGGGGGGAGAGAAGCCTTCACGGAGCAGGGGGAGAGAAGCCGGTCACGGAGCGGAGGGAGAGAAGCCGGTCATGGAGCGGGGGGAGAGAAGCCGGTCACGGAGCAGGGGGAGAGAAGCCGGTCACGGAGCGGAGGGAGAGAAGCCGGTCATGGAGCGGGGGGAAAGAAGCCGGTCACGGAGCAGGGGGAGAGAAGCCGGTCACGGAGCGCGGGGAGAGAAGCCGGGCACGGAGCAGGGTGAGAGAAGCCGTTCACGGAGCGGGGGAGATAAGCCGGTCATGGAGCGGGGGGAGAGAAGCCGGTCACGAAGCGGGGGGAGAGAAGACGAGCATTGGGGGAAAGATGGGCACGGAGCATGGGGGAAACACAAGCACGGGGGGAGAAGACTTGCAACTCCCCTGCCTGCCCAGGTATCGGGTGAGGCATCGGAGCATTTCCCCCAAGTACAAGTACTCGGGGAAATGCTCGGTATCGGTACCCATACCGATACTAGTATCGGTATCGGGACATCCCTATTGTGCATAAACTACAACTATTCTCAACTTCTCTCTGTATCTTTTGTAAAATCAAATTCTCACCTTACAGGAAAATTGTGCTGTTTTGTGTCACCTTTCAAATTGTAATGACCATTTATCTGATTCTTAGGCCCCATACTCACGAGCAAACATGTCTGCTGAAACTGGCCCGCAGGCCAGTTTCAGCAGACATGTTTGGTCGTGTGTGGGCGCGAGCGGGCCGAATTCCAGCAAACATTTGCCCGCCGGGCCTTTTCCCAGCGGACAAATATTCCTGGACTTGTTTTAAAACAGTCCGCTGGAATCCTGCCCGCTCGGACATGTACGGTCGTCAGTACAGACCTACCGTACATGTCCAGGCGCCCGCCGTCCCTCGCATGCGTCGAATGACTTCGACGCATGCGTGGAAGCATTTTAAAGGCGGGCCGCCCACGTCGCCGCGTCATTGTCGCGGCGACACCGCGGACAAGCCCCGCGTATTGTTTACGCGCGGACTTCTGTACGATGGTGTGTACAACCATCGTACAGAAGCCCTCTGGCAGACATGTATGGTGAAAACGGTCCGACGGACCGCTTTCACCATACATGTTTGGTCGTGAGTACCCGGCCTTACCGGTAAATTGAAAATTAAATGAAAAATTATGAAAAACAAAATGTATTTTCCATAGAAAAAAAGAAATTGGTAAGCACATAATATTTCAGTCCCTAGGCTTGAATTTACATAATTGAATTGAAAGAATGCTTTCTAGGAAGACATGGAAACATCCACAATGCTTGGAGATTGGTTGGTGATAAAACAGGATGAAATTGATGTTTACTTCCACAACATGATTGCAGGAAATTGGAATGCATTTCATCCATTCTATATGGTCCAGGTATAAAATGACATCTTATAGACACTAAAGGGACATATACAAAAGCTATTTCATGCATTTCAGTAAACAAGAGAAGCGTTTCTTTGGAACGGAACATTAATGAGCGCAGCTGCTTTCAAGGTAATAGATGAGCGTGTCTCCATAAATGTATGGAAAATGTACTGAGGTTAAATGGTTTCTGATATTTGTCAAATATTGACACAGAAAATGAAACCAAAGTTCATGGAAAACCTGACTTAAAATAAAAAAAAATAAAAAACCTGTCATATTTATTACAACCTTAACGTGACGCTAAACAAATATGCAGAGAGACACTGTAAGAAATGATTTCATGAAAAATAGATTACAGGACCATTAACCACTTGACCCCTGGAAGATTTCACCCCCTTTTATGACCAGGGCATTTTTTCTACTATAGCACTGCGTTGCTTTAACTGGTAATTGTACGGTCCTGCAATGCTGTGCCCAAATTAAATGTTTTTCACACAAAGAGAGCTTATATATAGTTCACATTATAAAGCAACTTTACATAGTAAATATATAGTTATTTTTTCATGAAAGTGTATTTTTTGCTAAAAAAATGTATTTGAAAAATCTCTGCGCAAATACCATGTGACATAACAAATTGCAATGATCGCCATTTTATTCTCTAGGGTCTCTGCTAAAAAAACATATATATTGTTAAAAAATACAGACTTTTACATGAAGAGAAATGTCAGAATTGGCCTGTGTGAAAACTGGTTAAAGTGGTAGTAAAGAGTAGACTAAGGCCCTTTTCACATGGGGCAGTGGAGGTGTGGTGGCGGTATAGCGGTGCGATTTTTAGCGCCGCTATACCGTCGTATTAACCGCGATATTCGGCTGCTAGCAGTGCAGTTTTAACCCCCGCTAGCGGCCAAAAAAATGGTTAATACCGCCCGCAATACGCCTCTGTATAGGCGCATTGTGGGCGGTATTACCGCGGTTTCCCATTGATTTCAATGGGAAGAAGCGGTGTAGGAGCGGTAAACACCCTGCTTCTATACCGCTCAAAGCATGCGGCTTGCAGGACTTTTGGAGCGGTCCTGCTAGCGCACCGCTTCAGTGTGTATGCCTTCGGGCTTTCACACTGGAGACTACAGGGCACGATTTTTTCAGGCGGTATAGCAGCGCTATTTTTAGCGCTAAACCACCTGAAAAACGTGTCAGTGTGAGAGGGGCCTTTAGGGTGCATTCTCTGCATTAACCATTTGAGCCCTGGAAGGATTTGCCCCCTTCCTGGCCAGGCCATTTTTTGCTTTACCGCACTGCGGCGATTTAACTGACAATTGCGCGGTTGTGCAACGCTGTACCCAAACAAAATGTATCTCCTTTTTTTCCCACAAATAGAGCTTTCTTTTGGTGGTATTTGACCACCTATGCAGGGTTTTTTTTTTGCGCTATAAACAAAAAAGGCCCAAAATTAAAAAAATATATATTTTTTTTTACTTTCTGCTAAAAAAAAACACATTCAATACAAAAATTTAAAAAAGTCTAATTTCTTCATAAATGTTGCCCAAAATATATTTTGCTAAATGTCTTTGGTAAAAAAAAATCCCAATAAGTGTCTATTGATTGGTTTGCGTGGAATTTTTATGTATAATTTTTCAGTCAAAATAGCCAATTCATCGAGATCTGCAATTACATCACTTCCTGTTACTGTAAACCATCAGTAATGGGAGATTTCAACGACTTGCTGTTTTGATACAACTCCGGCAAGTTTATACACTCAGGTACACAAAGATTTTGCTGGGACTTCAAACTTTGTCTGATAAAGGGGATGTACGGACATACTGGGCAATAAAATGGGTGTTTGTGCTTGTAAAAATGTTTAGAACCCCTGATCTAAGACAATATCCAATCATACATCAAAATACAGAAAGGGATTGAGAGATGAGAATGGAAGAGATTGTTTGGGAACATCAGTTGCGCTACAAAAATGCTGTGAAGTGTCCATGTTTGTGCATCTTTCATAATCTGTTATGCGTTATTCTGCAGTGTTTGCCATTTTGGCCGTTTTAATCTAACCTGTTTACATGGGCGTTCACATAACATTTTTCAGGGGTGGCATCATTTTAGGGTCATCCATGCGCCGCCCCTTTTCGACAATGTCATTATCACATTATCATGGTCAGAGACTGCAGACATAGTACAGTCCTTAGGATAAATAAGGGATAATGGCCGACAGGCCCTCTTACCAGACCCAGCAAAACTACAGCAGTGATACCTCTGTCTGGACAAATGCTCACTCTGGGTTCCCCGGGGACAATTCTGGTCAGTAGTGTAGCATGTCTGTACCCTGACAGTGGCTCAGGCCTCGTACACACGACCAGTTTCCTCGGCAGAATCCATCAAGAAACTTGGTGGGAGAGCTTTTTTGCCGAGGAAACTGGTCGTGTGTACGTTTTTCATCGAGGAAACATGTTGAGGAACTCGACGAGCAAAAAAGAGAGCAAGTTTTTTTTTCCTCGACGGGAGTCTCAAATTGTCTCGTCGAGTTCCTCGTCGGGCTGGTTTCCGACGAGAAACTCGAGCGTGTGTATGCTAAGAAACCCGTGTTTGCTCAGAATAAAGTATGAGACGGTAGTAAAAGTAGCGTTTGTAATGGAGATAACACATTTTTCAAGCTGTAACAGACTGTAAAGTGCAAATCGTCTCTTTCCAAACTTTTATTTAACACGCAAACACATAAAATTAGCAAAAGCAGCCACAAGAGTTGTGCAAGTGGAATCGAACTTCTGCTGTTGTATGTGTTGTACATCACCGCGTTTGAGAACGAGGAGATTTTGTCTGTTACGTGTGAACGCAAAGCAAGCTTGTCGAGTTCCTCGACAAGCCTAACAAGGAACTCGACGAGAAAAATTATGTGTTTCGCCCGACGAGTAACTCGGTCGTGTGTACGAGGCCTCAGTCTTTCTCTCTCTGGTGGCGCTGGGTAGCATGGCTCTCTCTCTCTGATGGTGCTGGGTATCATGGCTTTCTCTGGTGGCACTGGGCAGCGTATCTCTCTCTCTGGTGGCACTGGGCAGCGTGGCTCTCTCTCTGGCTTCTGTCCAGCACGCACCTTTTTCTTTGTCCTGTAGCACTCATTCCCTCAGCTTTTTTGCAGGCTGTAGTCTCTCAATCTCTCTTTTGATCGAGCTGTAGCATCCTTCCTGTGGAAAATGGGGCCGACAATCTTCGGGACTACATGTCCCATGATGCTCTCCTCTCCTAGTTTTCTTTTGATTGGCCCTCAGTTATGGCCAATGGGGATGGAACGGAGCGGTCAGGAAACTGGGTGGGGAACCTGGTGAGAGCCGACCGTCTCTTCTCCCTGACAGGAGAAATGGGGGGCGAGCGGGCGGAAACCTCTGACAGCCCGCAGCTCTCCTTTCTCCTGGCACAGCGTCGCTGAGTTCTCTGCTGGACTGAGCAGGGAAAAGAACCCGCAGTCACACTACACTGATGGAGGGGTTTGACCGCACCTTGATGGTGTCCCCCCACTGGCTGCCTGCACCCCCATAGCGATGCCACTGTGCTGAATGTGACTATCTGATCCCTGATTCCAGGGGGGGGCTCTTGACCCCCCCTTGCCCCTACCTGCGGGCGCCCATGCCTGTTTAGTAAAGTGCAAGTGAGGCCCCGTACTCACGACCGAGTTTCTCGGCAGAATTCAGCCAGAAACTCGATCGGAGCCGTATTCTGCCGAGAAACCCAGTCCTGTGTACACTTTTGGCCGAGGAAACTGACGAGGATCTCGTCGGGCCAAATAGAGAACATGTTCTCTATTTCCTCGTTAGTCAATGAGGAAACTTGGCTCGCCGAGATCCTCGGTGGCTTCACAAGGAACTTGACGAGCAAAACGATGTGTATTGCCCGTCGAGTTTCTCGGACGTGTGTACGGGGCCTTAGAGTTTCTGTCTGACCACTCAGCCGATTATGTATACTGTTACAACCATATCTAGTGACAGAAATAAAGTACTGAGTGACCATTGATAACCCTATGCCTGACTTAGCACCTAGGTCTTCTGGTTGAATGTACCATATTCAACTTCTTCTACCCCTGCTCTGGTGTCATGAAAAAGTGGTTGCACATGTATCGTTATGAATTTGAACAGTTTAGCTTGACATACAGGTGGCAATTTCAATTCCATTTTTTCTCAAAATCTTGAAACAATCGAAGACATAAAATTATCGTTTCAGCCCTCAGTCAGGCGATGGAATCCTAATACCTTGATCAAAAACCGCATAAAAATAATCACTTTCCTAGTCGTTTTTTTTACATTCCAATTCCATTAGAATATTTCAGTATGCTGTAATAAATCTGTCAACTTATTGGCCAGTTTCTATTTCGCAATTGACGGAATTATGGTGGTCAGTAAAAGTCACGAGTGGTGGATTGCTGTGTTTTTAGCAATTACTTGCAATCAGGGCCGGCCTTAGGCCTTTAGGCGCCCTGTGCGAGAAAGATTTACAGCGCCCCCTAGTGACCACGCCCCCTCAGTAACCACACCCCTCCATAACCACGCCCCTCCATAACCACGCCCTTTCAGTGTACACACCTTTCTCCAATACCGGCTCCATTTAAAGCCTTCCATTCCCAAAAAACAGATTACAAGCTATGATAAAAATACAACTTTTATTCACATAATAACACCATACTGTATATCACACGCTATAATAACACTGCCTATACTATAAATCACACGCTATAATAACAGCACATATAAAATAAATCACATGGTATAATAACGCCACATATAAAATAAATCACATGGTATAATACCACTACCTGTAAATTTACTATCAAATATCAAACATAATTACAATAAAGTATTTTTTAACTTTTGTATTTACTGTTCCTTTAAGAAACACCCTATTTAAATAAGAAAATACAAAAACAGACAATAAGCAGTACACTGCATTTATAAAAAAAGAATTTACTTACAGAAAAAAGTTTTTACATCCGCTGCCTGCTTCTGTGGATTCTTGCGCTCCTTTGTCTTCTCAGTGCGCATGGCATATGAGCTCCTCATTCCTGCTCCTCATAGCAAGGCAAGGACAGCCGCCCACGCCGTCTTTCCGGCAGAATACGCCTGTGGCCTGCCAGTACTTTGTCCAGTTTTAAAGATGGCCGCCGCACTGTTGCCGAGCGGCGGCAATCTTAATGAGTAACCCACAGACTGCCCGTGACAGTGATCTCCGACTCCTAACAAGGCAGGGACAGCCGCCCACGCTGTCATTCCTGCAGAATCCGCCTGTGGCCTGGCTGTACCTAGAGCATTTGGCACCCGGGACGGATCCTATATCTGCCCCCCACGGTAAAATTTAAAATCCCACTGTGCCCCCTGCATCCTTCAATATCTCTGTAACTACTGTGTACCCCTCTCCACAACTGCACCTCTGTACCCCTTTACATTATACAACACCCTGCATCACTTTACAATTCACAGCTCTAGACACCTATATGTTACACATTCTATGTTACACAGACACCCCCCTAACCGTTCTGGACCCCCACAATGCAGAACCCCCCCCCCCCCCCACACAATACAGATCCCCCCACAATGCAGAACCCCCCCCCCCCACACACAATACAGACCCCCCCACAATGCAGAACCCCCCCACACACAATACAGACCCCCCCAAAATGCAGAATCCCCCCCCCACACACAATACAGACCTCCCCACAATGCAGAACCCCTCCCCTCCACAATACAGACCCCCCCACAATGCAGAACCCCCCCCCACACACAATACAGACCCCCCCACAATGCAGAACCCCCACACACAATACAGACCCCCGCCACAATGCAAAACCACACACACAATACAGACCCCCCCCCACAATGCAGAAACCCCCCCCCCACACAATACAGACCCCCCCACAATGCAGAACCCCCCCCCACACACAATACAGATCCCCCCCACAATGCAGAACCCCCCCACACACAATACAGATCCCCCCACAATGCAGAACCCCCCCCCACACACAATACAGACCTCCCCACAATGCAGAACCCCTCCCCCCACAATACAGACTCCCCCACAATGCAGAACCCCCACACACAATACAGACCCCCGCCACAATGCAAAACCACACACAATACAGACCCCCCCCCCCACAATGCAGAAACCCCCCCCACACAATACAGACCCCCCCACAATGCAGAACCCCCCCACACACAATACAGATCCCCCCCACAATGCAGAACCCCCCCCACACACAATACAGACCTCCCCACAATGCAGAACCCCTCCCCCCACAATACAGACTCCCCCACAATGCAGAACCCCCACACACACACACAATACAGACCCCCGCCACAATGCAAAACCACACACAATACAGACCCCCCCCACAATACAGAACCCCCCCCCCCCACACAATACAGACCCCCCCCAATGCAGAACCCCCCCCCCACACAATACAGACCCCCCCACAATACAGACCCCCCCACAATGCCGAAACCCCCCCCACAATGCAGAACCACACACAATACAGACCCCCCCACAATGCAGTACCCCCCCCCCCACACACAATACAGACCCCCCCACAATGCAGAACCACACACAATACAGACCCCCCCACACACAATACAGACCCCCCCACAATGCAGAACCCCCCCCCACAATACAGACCCCCCCACAATGCAGAACCCCCACACACAATACAGACCCCCGCCACAATGCAAAACCACACACAATACAGACCCCCCCCCCACAATGCAGAAACCCCCCCCACACAATACAGACCCCCCCACAATGCAGAACCCCCCCCACACACAATACAGATCCCCCCCACAATGCAGAACCCCCCCACACACAATACAGATCCCCCCACAATGCAGAACCCCCCCCACACACAATACAGACCTCCCCACAATGCAGAACCCCTCCCCCCACAATACAGACTCCCCCACAATGCAGAACCCCCACACACAATACAGACCCCCGCCACAATGCAAAACCACACACAATACAGACCCCCCCACAATGCAGAAACCCCCCCCACACAATACAGACCCCCCCACAATGCAGAACCCCCCCACACACAATACAGATCCCCCCCACAATGCAGAACCCCCCCACACACAATACAGATCCCCCCACAATGCAGAACCCCCCCCACACACAATACAGACCTCCCCACAATGCAGAACCCCTCCCCCCACAATACAGACTCCCCCACAATGCAGAACCCCCACACACACACAATACAGACCCCCGCCACAATGCAAAACCACACACAATACAGACTCCCCCCACAATACAGAACCCCCCCCCCACACAATACAGACCCCCCCAATGCAGAACCCCCCCCCCCACACACAATACAGACCCCCCCACAATACAGACCCCCCCACAATGCCGAAACCCCCCCCCACACTGCAGAACCACACACAATACAGACCCCCCCACAATGCAGTACCCCCCCCCACACAATACAGACCCCCCCACAATGCAGAACCACACACAATACAGACCCCCCCACACACAATACAGACCCCCCCACAATGCAGAACCCCCCCCCCCCCCACACAATACAGACCCCCCCACAATGCAGAACCACACACAATACAGACCCCCCACAATGCAGAACCCCTCCTCCCCCACACAATACAGACCCCCCCACAATGCAGAACCCCCCCCCCACAGACCATACAGACCCCCCACAATGCAGAACCACACACAATACAGACCCCCCCACAATGCCGAAACCCCCCCACACACACAATACAGATCCCCCCACAATGCAGAACCACACACAATACAGACCCCCCCACAATGCAGAACCCCCCCCACACAATACAGACCCCCCCACAATGCAGAACCACACACAATACAGACCCCCCCCACAATGCAGAACCCCACACACAATACAGACCCCCCACAATGCAGAAACCCCCCCCCCACACACAATACAAACCCCCCCCACAATGCAGAACCACACACAATACAGACCCCCACAATGCAGAACCCCTCCTCCCCCACACAATACAGACCCCCCCCCCCACACAATACAGACCCCCCACAATGCAGAACCCCCCACACACAATACAGACCCCCCACAATGCAGAACCCCCCCCCCCACACACACACAATACAGACCCCCCCACAATGCAGAACCACACACAATACAGACCCCCCACAATGCAGAACCCCTCCTCCCCCACACAATACAGACCCCCCACAATGCAGAAACCCCCCCACACACAATACAGACCCCCACACACAATACAGACCCCCACACAATACAGACCCCCCCCACACACTATAGATCTTCTGAGCCACGTGCTGCACACACACAGCACAGGAAAAGGGGGAGGCGGCTGCACTGTGCTGGGCTGCCTGTGACTGAGACAGACAGTCACAGGCAGCTGAGACTCATCAGACCCGCGGCGCTGCAAAGGGAATTATTGCTGCCGGGTCCCGGGTGTGCTGACGGCTCGCTCGGGTGCGACTTGCACCCTCCATGCCTGCTGTGTGTCTGCCGCTGCCTCCCGGCTGTCACCAAGCATGCCACCCGGCGCCAATTCGTATTCAGTCACACGGGGGAGGGGGGCGCCGCGCCGCGCCGCCGAATCTGACTGTGACCATCGGAATCTGTGCAGGTCGTCAGGCGCCCATATTGCTATGGCGCCCTGAGCGACCGCACAACCCGCACACCGCAAAGGCCGGCCCTGCTTGCAATCCCAAAAGTTCAGAAGTGGTTGAAAATTACTCAAAACTATCACATGTTTGACCCGCTCTAGGGAAGAAGGAAAGTGATTTCTATAGGAAAGCAATCTTTCTGCAACACTACCTTGTCTGGTGATCATTTTCAGATAACAATGGTCACCACCAACTGGGAGTTGATGTGTTTGGCTTCCAGCTAGGGTTGCCACCTCATCCCTTTAAAAAGGAACACATCTGAATTACACAGATTCTGAGGCTAATTTAATGCAGATAAGGCACCAAGTGAGTTTAATTACCACCTTAATCAGCCACAGAACCTGTGTAATTCAGATGTGTTCCTTTTTAAAGGGATGAGGTGGCAACCCTACTTCCAGCACCCTCACTGTGATCATGGCGGCTTTGAAAAGCTTGTTCACAGCAAGCATTGCAGCAGCACATAGGAGTCATATTCAGCACAGGGGAGCTACCAAAGATGCATGTGCATGTGAAAGCAGATATATTAAATAATAAAAATCTATTTCATGTACTATTAGAAGCTGCCTTGATATTGGTCTCCTGTAATCCCTCGCACAGGAACACTCAGAAAGGAGAGGCAGGAGTTACATAGTTAAAAAAAAAGCCATTAGATAAAAATAAGAATGCTTTTAAACCTGCATGCTCAGAACCCTTGGGGCTCATTAAGTCCACTCCTGAGAGACGCCACCGCGTCATGTTTTTGCACGTTTTTGTAGCCTATTTCTGGAATGGCACCAGTGTTGCCAACCGTCCGTATTTTTACGGACAGTTCATAAAAACTGGCACTTTTTTCCCCCGTTCGTAAATGTCCATGGTTGCGGGAATGTGCCAGTAAAAATAGCCGAGATCGGTTCGGCTTGGAACTGCGCATGGTGATTGGAGGCAGGGAGTGATTGGAGGCAGGGGATGATGGTGGCTGCGGTGGCACCGCAGAGGGGGATGGAGGCAGGGGGTGATTGGAGGCACCGCAGAGGGGGATGGTGACACCGCAGAGGGTGGGGAATGGAGACAGGGGTTGTTGGTGGCACCACAGAGGGGGGTGGAGACAGGGGGCAATGGAGGCAGGGGGAGATTGGAGGCAGGGGGTTTTAGTGGCACCGCAGAGGGTGGGGACGGAGACAAGGGTTGTTGGTGGCACTGCAGAGGGGAATTGAGGCAGGGGGAGATTGGAGGCAGAGGAAGATTGGAGGTAGGGGGAGATTGTGGCACCGCAGAGGGGGGTGAAGGCAGGGGGTGTTGGTGGCAGAGGGGGATGGAGGCAGGGGGTGATGTGACTAAATAATTTGCCCTTATTATATCGAAAATAACAAAAATATGTTTTTTTATCTTAATATCTACCTTAAATCACATTGCTATTTGCCTAGCGTTCTTGTTTATAGCCTAAATACTGAAATTTGCACCTAAAAATGTAATTTAGTAACTTTTGTGAAATGCCAGTAAAAACGTGGCTGTGCCAGTAAATTTCAGGTGTTGTGCCAGTAAATTTCAATCTGGTAGGTTGGCAACACTGAATGGCACCATTCATTTTGAATGGACCTCCCTCTTCTCCAAAAATGTGCCAAAGAAGCTCATCTACCAAACGTTGCATTTGGCGTTGCATGTTTTGCTGCGATTTTTGTGCATTTTATATTATGATAATTTCAGTAAAATCGCACTGCATTTGGAGTGCTATTAAGAAATAACGGCACCACAAGTGCATCACGCTTTTTGCTGCAATCCTTCAAATCCTAGGAATCACGCAATTCTGCCTTGTTCCAATACGCTCAGCAGTGAATGAGGGCTTGTGGTTGGGGAAGCAGTAAAGGCTGCTTTCACCCGGCTCCATTGCAAAAATCGCAGTAAAAATCTCCAATTCCAGTGAAGCACCTGTGAAAAAAGTGTGACATGTGACATAAAAAATGCACCAACAATGCAACTGTGGGTTGCGTTTTTGATGCATCTTCCATTCATTTCAACTGGGAGCTGCTTTTTTGGTGTTTTTTTTTTTTAACCACACCAAACATGCACCAAAAATGCAGCATTCAGGACTTTTAAAAACGTAACTGACTGATGTAATGAGCTCCATAGGATTTAATGGTCTTTTAGTAAGGCAAAAAAAGGAAGAAAAATTGATCCACCCCAAATCTGCCCCCCTCCCTTAAGCTGCGAAAGCAGAAGACAAGCTTTTGCATATGCCCCAGATGCAAGGCAGCCACAGAAAAAACGTATTTCCCTGCTAAATGCATCCCATTCAAGTGAATGGGGTAGTGCCGCAACCCATTTCAATGCACGCAGTTGCATTGCAGTGGTGCAGTGTTTACGGGGTTAAATTGGGCAGTTCTCTTTCCAGAGGCACAGCAGCCTTTTCTAAACTAAGGCCTCGTACACACGATCAGTCCATCAGTTAAAAAACCGATTGTGTCAGAACGCGGTGACGTAAAACACAACAATGTGCTGAAAAAAACGAAGTTCAATGCTTCCAAGCATGCGTTGATTCTGAGCATTCGTGGGTTTTTAACCGATGGTTGTGCCTACTAACTATCGGTTTGGACCTATAGGTTAGGCGTCCATCGGTTCAAATTTTAAGCAAGTTCTCATTTTTTGGACCGAAGGTTAACTAACCGATGGGGCCCACACACGATCGGTTTGGACCGATGAAAACAGTCCATCAGACCATTCTCATCGGATGGACTGATCGTGTGTACGCGGCCTTAAATCGTTACATAATCCACAACAGTAAAATCAATCTGTATATGCAGTAAAGCATACTTTTTATACTCACTGTGGGGTTAATCCTTTGCATTGTGTAAAAATGCTGTTTGATCCTGTCTTCTCTGATCCTCCCCTTCTTCCACAGACCCCAATCCATCTGCTGATAGTACAGAGCCTTGGGGGCACTCTGCACATGCTCAGTTTGGTGTGTATTACTGGAGAGTTTTTTTCTTTTCTTGGGAAGGTGCATGTGATCAGCACAGGACCAATCAGTACTGTTCAAACAGAGGGTCAGTCATAGGACAGTCAGAGAAGAATGAAAACTCCTCCTACAAGCTATAACCAGACACTGATAGAAGTCACACGACTGCTATATACTGCCAATGAGAAAAGGTATTTAGCCGTTTATATTTACTAAAATAATTGCATTTTCATGTTCTGTGCAGGGTTGCCAACTGTCAGTAAAGTTACTGACAGCTTGTAAAGATCAGTGTTTTTTACAACTGTCTGTAAATATCAGGGGCTGATAATTTTTCATGTTGTGTAGACTTTTTATTTGTAAACCAGGCAAACTACTTGTTAGGGGTTTTGTCAGTGTTTCCATATTGTGTTTATACTGTTTACATATCAGCTGACTTTGTTTTTTAAATAGATCTGTCATGTTTGCAGGCTATCAGTAAAAAATGTGCTCTGCTGGTAAATTGTACATGTTTTGTCAGTGTAAAAAACCTTGTGGGAGGTTGGCCACACTGGTTCTGTGTACTGTGGGAGACCAGATATAGTGAATGCAGGGTCTGGGGTTTAGTAACATTTTGATCTAAATCTGCAAAACTAGGAACAAATTAACCGGTTCCCGACCATGTCACTCGTATATATTGGCTCTCCTGGGCGAAATCCCATATGGGTACGTCCTACCCTTTTTCGATTACCCCCGGCCACAAATTCCTGTACTGTCAGAGGAGAGGAGCCATATAGTTTTTTCCTACTAAGTAGGAAAAACTATGGGCCAGATCCTCGTAGCGCAGCGCATTCCTACGTCCGGCTTAGCGTATCTCTGATACACTACGCCGCCGTAACTTACAGCGCATTTTCCTTATCCTCAAAGAATTTGCGCCATAAGTTACGGTGGCGTAGTGTAACTTTGGCGGCGTAAGAGCACGCAATTCAAATGTATGTGAAGGGGGCGTGTTCTATGTTAATACGTCGTGACCCGACGTAAATGAAGTTTTTTCTAACGGCGCATGCGCGGTCCGTGGGGGTATCCCAGTGCGCATGCTCGAAAATAAACCGGAACAAGCCAATGTTTACGACGATGACGTCATTCTACGCAAATCCCTATTCGCAAACGACTTACGCAAACAACGTAAAAAATTCAAAATTCGACGTGGGAACGATGGCCATACTTAACATAGGATACGCCTCATATAGCAGGGGTAACTATACACTGAAAAAAGCCTAACGGAAACAACGTAAAAAAATGCGCCGGCCAGACGTACGTTCGTGGATCGCTAATGGATAGCTAATTTGCATACTCGACGCGGAATTCGACGGAAACGCCACCTAGCGGCCGGCGGAAAAATGCACCTACGATCCGACGGCGTACTAAGACGAACGCCAGTCGGATTGAGCCCAGATGCAGTCGTATCTTGTTTTGTAGATACAAAACAAAGATACGACGCAGGAACTTTGAAATTATGCGGCGTATCAATAGATACGCCGGCGTAATTCTTCTGTGGATCTGGCCCTCTATGTCTCCTTTCCTAGTCCTATCCCCATACAGTTAGAACACACTGATGGAACACACATTTAACCCCTTGATCTCCCCCTAGTGTTAACCCCTTCTCTGCCAGTGTAAGGGCCCTTTCACACGGGGCGGATCAGTAATGATCCGCCTCCGTGTGTCCGTACAGCTCAGCAGGGATCCTCCGTAAAATCACCATTAAGATGGCAGCTGACAGGTGGGTCCCCGCACACTGTGCAGGGCCCGCCCTGTCTTTCCTCCGCTCTCCCCTATGGGGGATCGGACGAACACAGACCGTATGTCCGTGTTCATCCGATCCGATCCGGCAGACGGAAGAAAAAATATTGCTTTTTTTTCCCAAAATTGTTGCAATTTTTTTGTTTATACTGCTAAAAATTAAAACTGCAGAGGTGATCAAATACCACCAAAAGCAAGCTCTATTTGTTGGGAAAAAAGGACGCAAATTTCGTTTGGGTACAGCGTCGAACGACCGCGCAATTGTCAGTTAAAGAGACGCAGTGCCAAATTGTAAAAAGTGCTCTGGTCAGGAAGGGGGTAAAATCTTCTGGGGCTGAAGTGGTTAATAAAGACTTTAATACATTGCGCAGCAGTGCTGCTAGGGAGCATGCTCATTTTTGGAAAGAGAACAGGGCAGTTGGGGCGTGTCCTGACCAGATCACGGCACTCGCCTGCAAGGAGGTTCAGTACCTGGCTGTGCTGTCTGGCAGAGGTGACAGGATTATGAAAATACCTGAAGTTCAGATATAAACTTTGGACATGAAAAGGGGCTGAGGTGTGCGGCTTTATGCCCTGGTACAGGAAAGCACTGCAAACTAGAGCTTAAAGGGGTTGTAAAGGGAAAAAAAAAATCCCCTAAATAGCTTCCTTTACCTTAGTGCAGTCCTCCTTCACTTACCTCATCCTTCCATTTTGCTTTTAAATGTCCTTATTTCTTCTGAGAAATCCTCACTTCCTGTTCTTCTGTCTGTAACTCCACACAGTAATGCGAGGCTTTCTCCCTGGTGTGGAGAAAGCCTTTTGGGGGGGAGGGGGCGAGCAGGCAAGTCAGGACACTCTCTACTTTGCAGATAGAGAAAGGAGCTGTGTGTTAGTGGGCGTCCTGACCCTCCTGCTCGCCCCCTCCCCCCTCAAGAGGCTTTCTCCACACCAGGGAGAAAGTCTTGCATTACTGTGTGGAGTTACAGACAGAAGAACAGGAAGTGAGGATTTCTCAGAAGAAATAAGGACATTTAAAAGCAAAATGGAAGGATGAGGTAAGTGAAGGAGGACTGCACTAAGGTAAAGGAAGCTATTTAGGGAAAAACTTTTTTTTCCTTTACAACCCCTTTAACAATATATTAGATGGATTTTTATTTTTATTTTTTACAACATGCAGCCTTCATTCACATTTAACGTGTAGGAAATCACTTTGGGAAATACACATTATTTGGAAGGACATGGATGTTAACCTGATAGTCACTAATGCCCTGTACACACGATGGGTCCATCCGATGAAAACGGTCTGATGGACCGTTTTCATCGGTTAACCGATGAAGCTGACTGATGGTCAGTTGTGCCTACACACCATCGGTTAAAAAAACGATCGTGTCAAAACGCGGTCACGTAAACCACGTATGAAGGCACTATAAAGGGGAAGTTCAAATCCAATGGCGCCACCCTTGGGGCTGCTTTAGCTGATTCCGTGTTAGTAAAAGACGATTTGCGCTTTTCTGTCTGTTACAGCGTGATGAATGTGCTATATCCATAACGAACGCTAGTTTTACCAGAACGAGCGCTCCCGTCCCCTAATTTAGTCTGAGCATGCGTGGATCGTTTTTTTCTATCGGTTAGGTATTCATCGGTTAAATTTAAAACAAGACTACTTTTTTTTAACCTATGGATAAATAACCGATGGGGCCCACACACGATCAGTTTGGTCCGAGGAAAACGGTCCATCAGACTGTTCTCATCGGTTTGACCGATCGTGTGTACGCGGCATTAGTGTGTGAGTTACAATGAGTAACAAATATCAGGTAATGTTCTATAATTTATAATTCCGAGTATCAAAGATTTCTAGTTTCAGATGAAGTAGTTCTATGCAGCCTTTGTTCGCAGTGTAGAAAAAAGCAGTAATTTAAGGTGAATTATGGTGCTGATATTGCTGAGAACTGAACATTTTCTTTCCAAGAAAGAATAAATTGCAGATGCGCTCGGAATGCATCCTGTTCCATTTTAAAGGGCTGCAGTGTTATTACAAAGGCAAGACTTGAAAAGGTAATGCCGGTGTTTTTTAATAAGCACTTATTCTGGGATATTATTGTAATGTCTACATCTGAGGGATTGATTATAAAACATTTACATGTTTCCACACTTATTGTGCCTTATTTCTATGATCACATTCAAGGCCAGTTGAAGTCTTGCGCCCTTTATAGCTTTAGAATCCTTTATGTTCTTATTTGTGACAAATTAACCACCTAAAGACCAAGGGCCAGATCCACAAAAGGGATACGACGGCGTATCTACTGATACGCCGTCGTATCCCTGTTCCTAACTATGGAACTGATCCACAGAATCAGTTTCCAATAGATAGGCAGAAGATCCGACATGTGTAAGGGACTTACACTGTCGGATCTTAGGATGCAGTTTCGCATCCGACGCTGGGGGCATTTCTCGTCGAAATGCCGCTTTGGGTATGCAAATTAGCACTTACGGAGATCCACAAAGCTTTTACGCTTCGTTTTTTCTCCGTAAGTATTAGTTTGCAAACTCAATATTAGGGCTGCTTTTACAAGGCCTAAACTGTTTAGGCCTTGTAAAAGTAGACCCTTCTATCCCGCGTCGCCGTCTTTTTTTTTTCAAATTTTTTTTTTTCCCGCCGCAACTCGTATTTTTTTTTTACGCCCATCGCGATTCTCAAAACCCGGCGCAACGTAAAACCGCGCAAAGCACGTCGGGAAAATGACGTCGTGAGCATGCGCAGTATGTCCGGCACGGGAGCGCGCCTAATTTAAATGGGACTCGCCCCATTTGAATAGGAACGCCTTGCGCCGGCCGGATTTAAGTTACACAGCCGAAAATTTCTAGGTAAGTGCTTTGTGGATCGGGCACTTAGGTAGAAATTTTGCGGCGGTGTAACTTAAATGGGAATATTTAAGTTACGGCGGCTGGCTGTGGATCTGGCCCCAAGTTTTTTTCTGACAATTCTTGTTTGCATGTAAAAATCTGTGGCCCAGATTCAAGAAGCAATTGCGTCTGCGTAACCATAGTTACGCAGCGCAATTGCTTACTTGCGCAGGCGTAACGACTTCTCCTGATTCAGAGAGCTCGTTACGCCGACTGCAGCCTAAGATATGCGTGGCATAAGGCTCTTATGCCCTCATATCTTAGGCTGCATTCTTACGCAGGCCGCTAGGTGGCGTTCCCGTTGTGGTCAGCGTATAGTATGCAAATTGCATACTAACGCCGATTCACAACGTTACGCGAGCCCTGCGTACGCAGTTTACGTCGTTTGCGTACGTCGGGTTTCGCGTAAGGCTGCACATGCTAAAGGATACCCGTCGTTCCCGCGTCGCGAGGTTTAAATTTTACGTTGTTTGCGTAAGTGAATCATGAATGGCGCTGGACGCCATTCACGTTCACTTTGAAGCAAATGACGTCCTTGCGACGTCATTCACCGCAATGGACGTCGGGAAAGTTTCCCGACGGAGCATGCGCACTACACTCGGCGCGGGAACGCGCCTAATTTAAATGATCCACGCCCCCTACGGGATCATCTAAATTGCGCGCGCTTATGCCGGGCATTTTGCCGGAGCGCCCACGCAATTTACGGAGCTACTGCTCAGTGAATTCGCGCGCAGCGCAGGAAATTTACGGAGGCGCAGCGGCAAAACGGTGCGCTGCGCCTCCGTAAAAAAAGCGCAAGGCTACCTGAATCTGGGCCTGTATTTTTTTGCTAGAAAATTACTTCAAACCCACAAATATATATTTGTAAAGCAGAGGCCCTTTTTTGGAGAACACTTGAATGAATTTTAAAGTGAATGTAAAGCCACTCTCATCCTTTCTAAACTACTGCCATAGTGCTGATCTATAGGGATATAGATGCCTCCTGCATGCATCCTTACCTGTCAAATGTCTCCCCTCTAGTTATTAGAACTAAAAAACTGCAGATTCTGTGGGTGGGTCTGTTGTCTGGAGCTCGGTGGGTGGAGTTGTGATGTCAGTAGTCTCCCCGCCCACCTCTACACTTCCCTTGTCAATATGCATTTTCTCCTGTGTATTCCTTACACTAAATTCTGCTATGATCACTAACATCCAGTCAGGCCTCGTACACACGACCGAGTTTCTCGGCAAAAACCAGCAAGAGACCTGCTGGGGTTTTTTTTTTGCCGAGGAAACCGGTCGTGTGTACACTTTTCGACGAGGAAACTGTCGAGGATCTCGTCGAGCCAAAAAGAGAGCATGTCTTCTTTTTCCTCGACGGGAATGGGGAAATTTGGCTGGCCGAGATCCTCGACAGTCTGACAAGGAACTCGACGAGCAAAACGATGTGTTTCGCCCATCGAGTTTCTCGGTCGTGTGTACGAGGCTTCAAAATCCAGAAAAGTAACCACATGACTTCAGAAAAGGAGTGGGGGTGGGAATGAAAAAATAATGCCTGTCTCAGGCTAGTGCATGAGATATGTAAATAACCTGTTATTCACAGCAAGGGGAAGAACGGACAAAAGTTTTCTCCTGTTTGTCCGTTTATCTTACTGAAAAAAGAGGATTGCTGGATTAACTCTTTGTGGCAAGACTGGGCGCAGATGATAGGAAATCGTATACATTACATTGTGACAGCAAAAAAAAATACAAAAAAAAACAGGTTTACATCCACTTCAAAGAGGAAGTAAACCCTTACAAAATGTTTTTTTTTTTTTAAAAAGCCCCTGCAAGACAAAGGCATAATGAGCTAGTATGCACAGCATACCAGCTCATTATGTGTCATTTACCTGAGAATGAAGCCCCCGAAGTCCCGTCCACCGCTGTCGCCATGTCCCCTCTGAGCTTTCTTCCTGTTATTGCCACTTTGGCGCCGTGATTGACCGGCAGATCCCAGCGCCTGCGCGGAATTCCGGCATTTTTCCCGGCATCTACAACTCACAAGCCCTGCACGGTCAGTGCGCATGCGCCGTAGACAACGGTGGATTCCTTTCTGCATATATCTCATAAACCGTGTAGGTTTGGGAGATATTGCAAACACCTACAGGTAAGCCTTAATCTAGGCTTACCTGTAGGTCAAAGTGCCTTAGGAGGGTTTACAACCACTTTAATGCACAAAAACACAATATAGTACCCAATTGTTTGGTAAAATATAAAAGATGATGTTACGCTGAGTACATAGATAACAAACGATGTAAAATATATTATACATAGGCAGCGCTTTAAAAACCTTTACAGGTCACCACTTTAGATTCATACAGGAGGTTACATAGTTAGTCAGGTTGAAAAAGTCCATCCAGTTCAACAATAATAAAAAAATACATATATGTCATACAATCCCATATTCTATACCCACAGTTGATCCAGAGGAAGGCGAAAAACCCCAGCAGAGCATGATCCAATTTGCTACAGCAGGGGGGAAAATTCCTTCCTGATCCCCGAAAGGCAATCGGAATTTTCCCCGGATCAACTTTACCTATAAGGCTTCATTTCCATGGACGTTTTTGGATGTTTTTACAGCCACTTTTCTGAGCTTTTTTTGCAGCTTAAAAACGGCTCTCCATGTTAGTCTATGGCCTCATGCCCACCAGGCCTTTTTTTGAGCTGTAGATGGCTGAGCCGTTTTTAAGCTGCAAAAAAAAAAAAACAGGACCAGTGCGTTCTGAAGCTCCAGCCTTATGCCGCGTACAGACGGTCGTTTTTTGTGATGAAAAAAAACGACGTTTTTGAAAACGTCATTTAAAATGATCGTGTGTGGGGAAAAACGTCGTTTTATGTCTTCTGAAAAACGACAAAAAAAAATTCGAACATGCTCGAATTTTTTGTGTCGTTTTTCAAAACGTCGTTTTTTGTTTCACAGAAATTGACCGTGTGTACCAAAAAACGACGTTTAAAACGACGTTTTTAAACCCGCGCATGCCCAGAAGCTAGTTTCAATGGAAAAAAGTGGTGAAATGTAACCCCGCTTTGCTAGAGCATTGTGAAAAAACGATGGTGTGTAGGCAATGTCGTTTTTGAAAATGATGTTTCAAAAACGTCGTTTTATTTCATGATTTAAAACGTCGGTTTTTTTTCATCACAAAAAACGTCCGTCTGTACGCGGCATTAGAGCTGTAAAAACGCCAGACATTAAAAAACGCTCAAAAACGCTCAAAAGTGCTCAAAAAACGTGCAAAAACGCTAAAAACCGCTCCAGCTCAAAAAAAATAAATAAAAATTAAACTGCAGGCACATTATATGATTGATTTTTATCTATTTTTAATCATTTTTAAAAGGAATCAACTAACAATTAACTATTATGGCCCAAAAATGGGGGGGCGTAACGTATCTGATTTACGTTACGCCGCTGCAAGTTTTTCAAAGCACTTGCGTGTAAAGTTGCGGCGGCGTAACGTAAATCACCCGGCAGAATTCAAATTCCGCGGGTAGGGGGCGTGTTTCATTTAAATGAAGCGCGTCCCCGCGCCGAACGAACTGCGCATGCGCCGTCCCTAAAATATCCCGGCGTGCATTGCTCTAAATGACGTCGCAAGGATGTCATTGGTTTTGACGTGGACGTAAATTACGTCCAGCACCATTCACGGACGACTTACGCAAACTACGTAAATGTTTAAATTTCGACGCGGGAACGACTACCATACTTAACATTGGTTGCGCCTCATATAGCAGGGGCAACTTTACGCGCGAAAAGCCTAACGTAAACGTCGTAACTTTACTGCGTCGGCGCGCGTACGTTCGGGAATTCGCGTATCTAGCTAATTTGCATACTCAACGGGGAAATCGACGGAAGCGCCACCTAGCGGGCAAAAAAAAAATGCAGTTAAGATCCGACGGCGTAAGAGACTTACGCCTGTCGGATCTAATGGATATCTATGCGTAACTGATTCTAAGAATCAGTCGCATAGATACGACAGCCCAGATTAGGACTGACGACGGCGTACATGGCGCTGCGCCGGCGTAAGCCCTTTGAGAATCTGGGCCTATGTCTCTATACCCTGTAAACAGTCATTTCAGCAAAAAAAATTGTTTTCCTTTACAACTCCTTTAAGGTGAAAAAACACCCCGAGCCCCCGTTTTACTTACCTCACCCCTCGAATGTCCAGCGCTGGTCCCCGTCATTCTCTTCGGTTCCCAGCCTGGCCATTGATTGGCTAGGTTGGACAGATTGATAGCAGCTCAGCCATTGACTGGCGCTGCTGTCAATCACATCCAATGACGCGGCGAACCGGGCAGCAGGGCCGAGTGATACAGTCGGCGGCTATGCTCGCCGCTGTATCATGGGAGCGCGCCTGCAAGAGCTTTGCACCATGAGAGCTCGCTCGCATGAAGGTGGAAAGCTCTTGCAGGGGAGGAGTTGAGACAGCCGCCGAGAGACCCCAGAAGACGTGGATCAGGGCCACTGTGTGCAAAACGAGCCGCACACTGGAGGTAAGTATAACATGTTTGTTATTTAAGAAAAATTTCACTTTAGTATTCCTTGAATCTGTTTTTTTAACAGAGATTTTATCTGTGTATGCAAATTGAACCTTAAACCGGTTAACGCCCACCCACTGTATATATACGTCCTGTTTTTAAAGATGAATATCTCAGTAACGGCAGCAGCTGCTGCCACAACCGAGATACCCATCTCTTCAGTGGGCGGCCGTGTAAACGATAACGGCGGTCTCTGCGGCGGATTCGCTGCGAGATCGCCGTTATCGGGAGAGGGGCCCCCCCTCCCGCCGCTCTCCCGCGCCCTCCGCCGCTTACCAAAGCCGTCGGTAGCGGCGGAGGCGATCGGGTGCTGCTGCCTGTTCAGTGAGGACGCGAGTGAGGGCAAGATGGCCCCCACCTGTCCTCATAGCTTTGCTGGGCGGAAGTGACGTCAAAACGTCAGTCCCGCCCAGCGTCTTAAAGAGACAATTTTTTTGTTGTCATTTTTTTAAATGACAAAATTTCCATTTTTTTTTGCATTTAAGTCTAAATATGAGATCTGAGGTCTTTTTGACCCCAGATCTCATATTTAAGAGGACCTATCATGCTTTTTTCTATTACAAGGGATGTTTACATTCCTTGTAATAGGAATAAAAGTGATACATTTTTTATTTTTTATTTATTTCAGTGTAAAAAATTCTAAAATCAATAAAAATAAATAAGAAAACAAAAAAATGTTTTTTTAAAGCGCCCCGTCCCGACGAGCTTGCGCGCAGAAGCGAACGCATACGCGAGTAGCGCCCGCATATGAAAACGGTGTTCAAACCACACAAGTGAGGTATCGCCGCGATCGTTAGAGCGAGAGCAATAATCATAGCCCTAGACCTACTCTGTAGCTCAAAAAATGCAACCTATAGAATTTTTTAAATGTTGCCTATCGAGATTTTTAAGGGTAAAAGTTTGACGCCATGCCACGAGCGGGTGCAATCTTAACCACTTACCCCCCGGACCATATTGCTGCCCAAAGACCAGAGACCTTTTTGCGATTCGGGACTGCGTCGCTTTAACAGACAATTGTGCGGTCGTTCGACGTTGCTCCCACACAAAATTGGCGTCCTTTTTTTCCCACAAATAGAGCTTTCTTTTGGTGGTATTTGATCACCTCTGCGGTTTTTATTTTTTGCGCTATAAACAAAAATATAGCGACAATTTTGAAAAAAATGAATATTTTTTACTTTTTGCCATAATAAATATCCCCCAAAAATATATAAAAAAACGTTTTTTTTCCTCAGTTTAGGCCGATACGTATTCTTCTATATATTTTTCGTAAAAAAAAAACGCAATAAGCGTTAATTGATTGGTTTGCGCAAAAGTTATAGCGTTTACAAAATAGGGGGTATTTTTATGGCATTTTTATTAATATTTTTTTTTACTAGTAATGGCGGCGATCAGCGATTTTTTTTTCGGTACTGCGACATTATGGCGGACACTTCGGACACTTTTGACACATTTTTGGGACCATTGGCATTTTTATAGCGATCAGTGCTATAAAAATGCATTGGATTACTATAAAAATGCCACTGGCAGTGAAGGGGTTAACACTAGGGGGTGGGGAAGGGGTTAAGTATGCCTGGGTGTGTTCTTACTGTGGGGGGGGGTGTGGACTCACTAGGGGAAACACTGATCCTCTGTTCATACATTGTATGAACCGAAGATCAGCATTTCCCCTGCTGCACGGGAGTCGGGGGCGAGCGGGGGGCGCGCGCCTCCGGCGGCGCGCACGCGCCCCTAGTGGCGGCTCAAAGCCCAGCAGAGCCGACCTGCCGCCGTAGAATGACGGCGGCTGGTCGGCAAGCAGTTAAAGCGTGACATGTTGGGTATCATTTTACTCGGCGTAACATTATCTTTCACAATATATAAAAAAATTGGGCCAAATTTATTGTTGTCTTATTTTTTAATTAAAAAAAGTGATTTTTTTCCAAAAAAAAGTGCGCTTGTAAGACCGCTGCGCAAATACGGTGTGACAAAAAGTATTGCGATGACCGCCATTTTATTCTCTAGGGTGTTAGAAAAAAATATATATAATGTTTGGGAGTTTTAAGCAATTTTCTAGCAAAAAAAAAAACTGTTTTAGTCTTGTAAACGCCGAATCTGAAAAACAGGCTCGGGGCTTAAGTGGTTAAAGGTCCAATTTTTTCTGTTTTTGGTTTTTGATTAACTATTATACTGTCACTAGCACTTGACAATAATGGTAAATGATAGTACCAACTGTTCAGGAAGAGGCAGCCTGCCTTTCAGCACTGTTACATGTTAATCAACACATATGCTGGTGGACAGCTTTAGTCTGAATATTCCCTGTAAAGCAGGATGAAATTAGCAAACTATCACTTTTCAGAGCTTACTGCCTGGGCTGTTTCCATTAACATTCTCTGTGTTACAGGTAACATCCTGAGAGCGGAGGGGACGTTGATTAGGATGGAAAATCACTGGCGTTGTTAGGTGACAGTCACATGGGAAAAAGGCATATTGTCTTTCAATTAACACTAAGAAGAAATACGGGGCGATGACAGCAGTATTTTCTAACCTTGTTTGGAAGATATATTTAGACAAAAAGCAACAAATGTAACTGTTAAACTTGCAGTGCGTTTTATGTTATAAAAATATACAAAAAACTTGACATCCTTATCCTGCATTCTTTGGCTAAAGGTACCGATTGGTGTGTGAGAGAATACATATACATTATCTGCTATTGATTCCACAATTGTTCACATCAAGGCATTATGAGCGACGAGTGTTATGCTCCCTATAATTCCCATTATTATATGCATGGTGTGGGGCAGGGCCGATCCTAGGGTCACAGACGCCTGGGTGCAGAAATATTTCTGGTGCCCCCACATGGGCGTGGTCATCGTACTAGCTCCTCCCCTTTACAAATGTTTCTATGGCTAGGACTCAAACCCAGAGATGCTCCCCAAAGAAGTCTTCATTAGTGTCCCCCATCAGAGTCCCCCCAGCAGGTGTCCCCCATCAGAGCCCCCCACAGCAGGTGTCCCCCATCAGAGCCCCCCCCCGCAGGTGTCCCCCATCAGAGCCCCCCCCCAGCAGGTGTCCCCCATCAGAGCCCCCCACAGCAGGTGTCCCCCATCAGAGCCCCCCACAGCAGGTGTCCCCCATCAGAGCCCCCCCCAGCAGGTGTCCCCCATCAGAGCCCCCCACAGCAGGTGTCCCCCATCAGAGCCCCCCACAGCAGGTGTCCCCCATCAGAGCCCCCCCCCAGCAGGTGTCCCCCATCAGAGTCCCCACAGCAGGTGTCCCCCATCAGAGCCCCCCACAGCAGGTGTCCCCCATCAGAGCCCCCCCCAGCAGGTATCCCCCATCAGAGCCCCCCCCCACAGCAGGTGTCAGATCAGTACTTGTACAATAGATCCCTGTAGCTCGGGCGCGCTGGGAGCAGAAGCACATTACAGGGGCGGGGAATATGTGGCATCTTTGGACACAGACAAGGAGGAGGGAGGGGAGCACTTTGGAGCTTCGGCGCCCCCACCTCTGCGGCGCCTGGGTGCGGAGCACCCCGTGCACCCTGCCTTGGATCGGCCCTGGTGTAGGGGCACTGAAATACATTATTACAACATACAGTATGGCACTGTATACTTTCTGAATGTGAAAGATAGAGGGCGCTAAACCACACAAAATTACTGTGATTTTAAATTAGCAGATAGGGTGTACAGTACACCATAACAAATAAATAAATAAATTACAAATAAAATCAATAAATTTGCAGAAGACTTTGTAACATGAGTGAACACAAACACTTGAAATCACTGTGTTAAGGAGAAAAAAATATATATAATATAATTTTCCCAATAATGTGCATAAATTTGCAGATGGCTCTGCCACATGAATAAACACAAACACTATAGTTCACTGTGTTAAGGAGAAAAAAATTCAGTATTGTCTAATGAGGAGCAGCTTTTTCTAAATTTTTTTTTTTGAATTTTATTATTTTATTTGGTGCGGAATTTCACCCTTTCACTGTATACTTTCTGCTGTGTTTTTTAACATTATTGTAACATAAAAAAAAATGACATTGTATTAATTTATTTGCACCACAGCACACTGCAACATAGGCATGCGCACAGGGTGTGCCAGGTGTGCCCAGGCACACCATAATCACCCCGTGTGGTGCAGGTTCGACCCCGGTTTAGACCCCCGATATTTCGCCAAAACATGCACCATAGACATCGGGCACAGGCACACTTAGCGTGCCGCTTCTAACGGCGATCATGGCGTTAGTGGCGGCACCCACGTGCATGCGTGGCCGTGACTTAATCGCCGCTCCTGCCAGTCACAGCGCCGGAGCAGTGATACCCGGAAGTCACTCCTGGTATCATGGCGGCAATGGAGGAGGTCACCCAGGACCGCTGCGGGGGCTTTGATCTCAGGTAAGTACTACATAATGAGCTAGTATAATATGCATACTAGCTCATTATGTCTTTGCCTTGCAGGGTGTTTTTTTTTTTTTTTTAGAGAGGGTTTACTTCTTCTTTAAGGTGGTAATTAAACTCACTTGGTACCTCATCTGCATTAAATTAGCCTCAGAACCTGTGTAATTCAAAGGTGTTCGGGTTTAAAGGGATGAGGTGGCAACTGTACTGTAACTGACACTGTCAGTATATACAGGTGATACTCGAAAAATTTGAATATGGTGCAAAAGTTCATTTATTTCACTAATGCAATGTAAAAGGTGAAACTAATATATGAGATAGACTCGTTACATGCAAAAGCAAGATAGTTCAAGCCGTGATATTGTTGATTTGTCATAATTGTGATGATTATGGCTTACAGCTCATGAAAACCCCAAATCCACAATCTCAGAAAATTAGAATATTGTGAAAAGGTGCAATATTCTAGGCTCAAAGTGTCCCACTCTAATCAGCTAATTAAGCCAGAACACCTGCAAAGGGTTCCTGAGCCTTTAAATGGTCTCTCAGTCTGGTTCAGTAGGAATCACAATCATGGTGAAGACTGCTAAACTGACAGTTGTGCAGAAACCATCATTGACACCCTCCATAAGGAGGGAAAGCCTCAAAAGGTTATTGCAAAAGAAGTTGGATGTTCCCAAAGTGCTGTATCAAAGCACATCAATAGAAAGTTATGTGGAAGGGAAAAGTGTGGAAGAAAAAGGTGCATAAGCAGCAGGGATGACCGCAGCTTGGAGAGGATTGTCAGGAAACGGCCATTCAAAAGTGTTGGGGACTTTCACAAGGAGTGGACTGAGGCTGGAGTCAGTGCATCAAGAGCCACCACACACAGACGGATCCTGCACACGGGCTTCAAATTACGTATTCCTCTTGTCAAGCCACTCCTGACCAACAAACAATGTCTGAAGCGTCTTACCTGGGCTAAAGTCCTCTTTTCTGATGAGAGCAAATTTTGCACCTTATTTGGAAACCAAGAAGCCGGAGTATGGAGGAAGAATGGAGAGGCACACACTGCCAGATGCTTGAAGTCCAGTGTGAAGTTTCCACAGTCTGTGATGATTTGGGGAGCCATGTTATCTGCTGGTGTTGGTCCACTGTGCTTCATTAAGTCTGGGGTCACCGCAGCCGTCTACCAGGAGATTTTGGAGCACTTCATGCTTCCTTCCGCAGACAAGCTCTATGGGGATGCCGACTTCATTTTCCAGCAGGACTTGGCACATGCCCACACTGCCAAAAGCACCAAAACCTTGTTCAATGACCGTGAGATTACTGTGCTTGATTGGCCAGCAAACTTTGCCTGACCTGAACCCCAGAGAGAATCTGTAGGGCATTGCCAAGAGAAAGATGAGAGACATGAGACCCAACAATGCAGAAGAGCTGAAGGCCACTATTGAAGCATCCTGGTCTTCCATAACACCTCAGCAGTGCCACAGGCTGATGGCTTCCATGCCACGCCACATTGAGGCAGTAATTGCTGTGAAAGGAGCCCAGACCAAGTACTGAGTACATATGCATGCTTCTACTTTTCAGAGGTCCGATATTGTTCTATGTACAATCCTTGTTTTATTGATTGCATGTAATATTCAAATTTTCTGAGATTGTGGATTTGGGGTTTTCATGAGCTGTAAGCCATAATCATCACAATTATGACAAATCACTGCTTGAACTATTTTGCTTTGCATGTAATGAGTCTCTCTCATATATTAGTTTCACCTTTTATGTTGCATTAGTGAAATAAATGAACTTTTGCACAATATTAAACATTTTCGAGTATCACCTGTATACACATGCAAACACACGCATATGTGTTTGCGCTTTGGGATGCATACCCTAATGCAATACGCTGTGCACACCTATGTATTGCAATGTGGTGTAGTGTATTCCAACGTGTTATGTAAAAATGCAGCATATCTTAGGGCTCGCTTACACTTGTGTTTCCCTCTTAAACTCCTTTCACACTGAAGCGTTTTTACCGCATTTAAGCGTTAAAAATAGCATTATTAAACCGCTCATAAAACGCTCTCCATGCATCTCAATTGACCCTTTCACACTGAGTCCTGCAAGCAGCATCTTTGGAGCAGCTTTTGGGCGCTGAAAAAAAAACGCTCCAAAAACGCCCCTCTCTATTAAAATGAATTGAAAGCGCTGTAAAAATGCCTTACCCTTTCACACTGAGGCACTGCAAAAACGCCCTAAAACGTTAGGGTCTTAGAGGTGCTTTACCAGCACATTGGGATTGCAGATGAGGCTTCACTCGAATAACACTCAAATAACGATCGAAAAACGCTCGAATAACGCTCTAATAATGCTCGAAAAACGCTCGAATAACGCTCGAAAAACGCCCCAGTGCTAAAGGGGCCTTAGGAGCGATCTTTGTTGTAATTCTCAATGGAACACAGGTGCAGCGATCACCACTCTCATAGTCCATCATCACTTCCTCCAGCTCTCTTAGGCCCCGTACACACGACCGAACATGTCTGCTGAAACTGGTCCGCGGACCAGTTTCAGCAGACATGTTCGGTCGTGTGTACGGCCGATCGGACAGGATTCCAGCGTACATTTGCCCGCCAGACCGTTTTCGAGCGGGCAAATGTTTCTAAACTTGCTTAGAAACATGCCCGCTGGAATCCTGCCCGTCGGACATGTTTGGTCGTCTGTACAGACTTACCGTACATGTCCGAGCGGCCGCCATCCCTCGCATGCGTCGAATGACTTTGACGCATGCGTGGAAGCATTGAACTTCCAGGGCCGCACACGTCGCCGCGTCATCGTCGCGGCGACGGCACGGCCTCGTCACCGCGTATAGTGTACGCGCGGATTTCTGTATGATGGTGTGTACAGCCATCATACAGAAATCTCCGGGCGGGCATGTACGCTGAAAACGCCGGACCGTTTTCATCGTACATGTTTGCCCGTGTGTACGAGGCCTAACTGAAAAGTGTACTCCAGTATGAATAAGAAGTTGGAGGAAGAGCCTGCAGGTGCCTGACATTCCAATGCTTTGCAGGCTTTTTTTGCAAAAAAAAAAAATACATTTTAAATGCATATTTTTTTCCTTCAAACAATTTGTGCATTTAAAAAAAAAAAAGGTTGATTTAACCTTTAAAAACCTTTTAGTAGAAACCATGAAATGTTCTGTTTTCGTTTTCAGATAAACTTTACAATTAGCCTGTGGTGTCACCATCTGTACCTTCAATATGCTGACGTTATGCATAAACTTTGTAAACTGTTTCAGTACTGAAGGCTCTTTTGATAACACTGTGTTTGTTTCTGTTTAGTTTGGTCTGTTAGAAGCTGAAGGAATGCAGGCTTTCCTATGACGTCATAAGGGTTGTCTGTGATTCTCTGTTTAGTACCAAGGGATGGATGCGTTTTTGCAATAAATCACATAATGATTCTAACAGTTTATGGAAAAGAGACTTTGCGTATTGTGACAATGCTAAGCCCTGCCACTGTGTGAGTGTAGGCAAAAGGCACACAGAGTTGTCAAAGATTAAGTTTGAGGGGCTTCAGTGTGTTCTTTCTGAGTGCAGAAGATTGGTTATTCAGTGTTCCATAGGTTTCAGAAATCCTGGATCAGCATCACTAGGCTGGAGGAAATACCATTATGTCCTGATCACCATACCAGTGTGTCCTGATCACCATACCAGTGGGTCCTAATGATCACCATACCAGTGGATCCTGATCACCACCATAACTGTGAATCCTGATTACCGCCATACCAGTGGGTCCTATTCCTCACCATACCAGTGGATTTTAATTACTGTCATATCAGTGGATCCTGATCACCCCCATACCACTGGGTCCTTATCATCACCATACCAGTGAATCCTGATCCACCATCATACCAGTAGGTACTGATAATTGCCATACCATTGGGTCCTAATCACTGACCAACCAGTGAATCCTGATCACCACCATGCCAGTGGGTCCTGATCACCCCCTTACCTCCTGAGTTTTGTAATTTCCACAGCAGTATCCATAGTCTGAAGGATTCAAAGAGTTTTGGGTGGAAAGAAGCCTCTACTTCTGTGTCCAGGTCTTACTTGAGACCTGCAGGCTGTGTGTGCATGCAGTTGCGGACAGCAGTTATGAGCAGGGGCATGTCAGTAGTTCTGGGCTCCACCCAAGAGGTCCCTGCCCAAAGGCCGGGGGGGGGGCAGGTGTGGAGTGCTTCAAGGAGCTGTAGATGCACATATGCACTGACCAGGCTGACACCTGGAGTTACAGTGACTGCCGGGAGCAGCATGTAAACACTGTTGTGTCATGGACTGAGAGTCTGCATTCTAGGCTGAGAGCTGTGTAGCTATTTGTGTTAAAGTGAAGCTGTTTGGAGCTGAAACCCTGCATGGGAAACCTGATATAAGGACTTTTTCTTTTCCTTTCAATAAAAGTGGGCAACAAGCACTCAGATAAAGTTCCTGTCTGGACTGAACTCACTGTAACTGCTCTACACAGTTTGAGTGACATTCCCCAACATATCACAGTATGTTTAGAGAACTAAGGCCGGGTTCACACTATTGCGAATTGGATGCAGGACCCCAGCATTCAAAATCAGACCTGAAACGGTGAACCAGGATGCACAGGGCCCCTGCTGGGAGCCGCATCGGCATCCAGTGTGAACCAAGCCTGAGTCCTCATTACTCCATAATAGAAATAAACCAGCACTCATTACGATCCGTAAAATGTGATAGGCTGTCATAGCTGAAACATGTTAGCGTTCTATTAATGTGTCTTTTCATGTAGCCAATAAAAATTATCGGTTTTATGTTTCCTCACCGAGTTTTGGCTTAATTCTATTATGGACTACTTTGCTTTAGTGCGGAAACACTTTTCCCAGAGCACGGGTCTTCCGCCACAGGAAGCTGAGTTGGTATTGGTTGAACGTGGGTATTGAGCGGTTGTATATTCACCCAGCAATCCATGTACAGAACATTAAAAATCAGTTCCAGCAACTGCTTAAATGAGACAACATGCCAAACGTGAGGATTCTCCATAGACATTTTCTGCTGCTGAACATTCCTGGCATAAGCCGAGTAGAACATTCACCAGCTTCACATTCACTGTGAGGCAGATCTGAGCATATCAAGGCAGACAAATGTTTTTGGATTTGGCCAGGTTTTTATAATTGTACATGTAGCGCCTGTGTACTTTATGGTACCGGTGCTAGTTAAATTTAGAAGTAGATCAGAGTGTAGTTAAACTCTGATCCAGATTGTTAAGTGCAAAACAGGGTCTCTGTCTCAGCTGGGCTGTGCTGTGGGCTATTCTGTTGTGCTGGGGTGTTCTTCCAACCCCGGTGCTACAGGTAGCAGCAGTGGAGTCAAGGTTTGGGTGCTCTTTCCCGGAGGGTTTGACCTCGATGTGCATGCTGGGGAGTGGTATTTATGAGGCAGACGACATTGATTCTGGGTCTTCTTCTACGAGCGCGGCACCCACCTTTAGGGTGACTGCATCACGCCCCCCCCCGGCGATATGGCCTACCTGGCCGGGGCGTGTGGGCCACGCAGTGTTCCTGGCTCCGGGACCATGTTGGCCTGGAGCATCTGAATAGTGACTGGGACCCAGTGAGTGACTGGGTTCCCACCTTTGAGGATCCCAAGCTGTACTGCTTTTCGGTGGGGAGTCCGTCTGAGGAGCGCCATTGAGAGGCTGGCGATCCAAAAGGGCCTCGACAAACCACCGGGGGTCAAGGTAGCCGGACACTGAGGGATCGATCCCCTGTCAGTCGGTACCTGGGCGACAAGTTGAAGGAGATCCAGGTGTAATTCATCTAAGGAAGGATATCTCCGTGATTACAATCCAGAGAGGGCCTGTGGCAGAGGTATCTTTCTGAGGCTCAGCGAGGAGGGTCTGTGGCAGAGACTTTTCCTCAAGTCCAAGTTCACCAAGGAGGGCCTGTGGCAGAGACTTTATCCTACAATTGTCTGAGTGATACTCCGGCTGCCAAGTCAGTGAGAGAGGCCTGTCCGGGTACACTAAACCCACTCAGGCAGGAGTGGCGCAAAGAAGTGTTACGCTTGGGAGCAGGACTGTTTCCCTATCATCACGCCTGAATCTGCTGTTCTCTCTTCTTCAACTTTAATTTCCTCACCACAAGTTTATTGTTTTTACCCGGCTGGGTAATAAAGAGCACAGCAAAGAACACCTGTTGCGGACATTCGTTTACTTCTACCAAATGCAATACGCATCATTCACCCCTAGGAATTCGGGGGAGCCACGAGGTAAATGTGCCACCCAAAACAACCAGCAGCTCCTCCGGGGGTAATGCTACATACAGATTTGTCAGGTTCTCTTTGCTGCCGACATTCAGTGGCCATTTTGGGAGGACTTCCCTGGAGCCTTGGAAACCATGCTGATGTTATTGACTACAAAGTTTCTGGTGGAGGAACCAAGGGTTGCTGATGGTGAATGTTGAGGTGTGGGGAGGCCCCCCTGCACTAGGTCCTAGAGAAGGAGTATAGGGCCAAGCCTATAAAAAGCCAGAGTACTGCCCAGACACTGCGGTAGTTGGATCCTATGGTTTGGTGCCAGCAAAAAGGCATCTTCAACTATGTATTTAACACATGTGGTTGCAAATAAATATTATATGTGGTTTACAATAAAGACCGCCCCTTATGTTGACCCCACTCATTTCATCATAACATAAGAAGATCCTTAGTACATGGAATTGTAACTTTGCAATGCTCTGGTTTCCTAATTTTACTTGCATTTCAAGAAAAAGAGCCAAGAGGGTCAAAATTCATTGCTGTTTGCTGTCTTTTTCCCAAACAATTTTGTAGTTTATGCAAAGTAAAAAAATAATTACACAGATAATCATATACAGCTGTTTTGATATACAGTGCCTTGAAAAATAATTCATAGCCCTTGAAATTTTCCACCTTTTTCTATTTATACTGAGATTAAATTACTCACAGGTGGACTCTATTTACTAATTAGGTGATTTCTGAAGGCAATTGCTTCCACTGGATTTTAGTTAGGGGTATCAGAGTACAGGGGGGCTGAATACAAATGTACGTCACACTTTTCAGATATTTATTTGTAAAAAAAATTATAATTTTCCTTCACAATTATGTGCCACTTTGTGTTGGTCTATCACATAAAATCACAATAAAATACATTTACGTTTTGGTTGTAACATGACAAAATGTGGAAAATCTCAAGAAGTATGAATACTTTTTCAAGGTGTTAAATACAAAAAAATCTAAATTTTGTAGTTGGGTATTAACCACTTGAGACCCGCGCTATTGACAAAAGACGTCAACAGCGCGGCTCTCAAGTGCCAACTGGACGTCTTTGGACGTCATTTAAAAGCATTACCCGTGCGCGCCACTGGGGGGCGCGCAGCGGGTAAACACTGTCCCGGCGCATCGCTCGGGAGCCGATGCGTGTACCTGGCGGCCGCGATGTCCGCCGGGTACACGCGATCGTCGGTAAGACAGCAGGGACGTGGAGGTCTGTGTGTAAACACAGAGCTCCATGTGCTGTCAGAGGAGAGGAGACCGATCTGTGTCTCTTGTACATAGGGACACAGCATCGGTCACCTCCCCCAGTCACCCCCCTCCCCCCACACAGTTAGAACACACCTAGGATACACATTTAACCCCTTCCTCACCCCCTAGTGTTAACCCCTTCCCTGCCAGTCACATTTATACAGTAATTAGTGCATTTTTATAGCACTGATCGCTGTATAAATGTGAATGGCGCCAAATTTGTGTCAAAAGTGTCCGATGTGTCCGCCATAACGTCGCAGTCCCAATAAAAATCGCAGATCGCCGCCATTACTAGTAAAAAAATAAATAATAAAAAAAAAATCATAATTCTGTCCCCTATTTTGTAGGCGCTATAACTTTTGCTTTTTTTACAAAAATACGTCGAAAAATACGTATCAGCCTTAACTGAGAAAAAAAAAGTTTAAAAAAAAAAAAAAAATTGAGATATTTATTATAGTAACATATAAAAAATATATATATTTTTTTAAAATTGTTTATAGCGCAAAAAATAAAAACCGCAGAGGTGATCAAATACCACCAAAATAAAGCTCTATTTGTGGGGAAAAAAGGACGTCAATTTTGTTTGGAAGCCACGTCGCACGACCGCGCAAATGTCAGTTAAAGCGACGCAGTGCCGTAAGCTGAAATTTCGCCTGGGAACGAAGGGGGTTTATGTGCCCAGTAAGCAAGTGGTTAAAGCACTTATAAATAGAGACTTTTTTTCTGTAGATCTGCCCTGATGACGAGTTGCTGACTTCCCATGACAGTGGAGATATTTGTCCTCCATTAGATAGTAGGCATACTGTATGTACAGTATGTCAACAAATGACAGCGGCACAAAGTACAAACATTTAACCGAATAACAAGAAAGTAGCAGAAAGTGTTGCTAGCTCAATTGCTTTCTCATTTTGAGGTTTAGGAGGTAAGTGGATGTCCCAGCTTTACTGCTTGGAATGACCTGGGATGTGGGCTCAGTATGGTTTAAATACTCCAGCTACATTTAATGTTAAAGTGGTTGTAAACCCTTTGGGAGAACTTACACCTTCAGGTAAGCCTAGATTAAGGCTTACCTGTAGGTGCTTGCAATATCTCCGAGACCTACACGGTCTCTGAGATATCTGCAATTTCCCCGACTGACACATTCAACAGCGCATTCGCCATCTTGAAAGGGCACACTGTGCCGTTTCAAGCCGGGGTCATGCCGTTAAAGACTCCAGGCCAGTCACAGAGCTGGAATTCGCAGCCCCTGGAAGAAAAGGGGTGAAGAATAGATGCTGGCTGCCTCGGAGAAGACGGTGACATTGTGGGCTTCTCCTGCAGGTAAGTGTCACATAATGGGCTACTATGCGATGCATAGTAGTCCATTATGCTTTACCTTGGCAGGACGACATAGAGGAAGTAAACCCCATCAGGGTTTACTTCCTTTTTTTAAAAATCCATACATTTCCTTTAAGATCTTTAACCACTTTAGCCCCGGACCATATTGCTGCTCAATGACCGGGCCTCTTTTTGTGATTCGGCACTGCGTCGCTTTAACTGACAATTGCGCGGTCATGCGAAGTGGCTCCCAAACAAAGTTGGCGTCCTTTTTTTCCCACAAATAGAGCTTTCTTTTGGTGGTATTTGATCACCTCTGCGTTTTATTTTTTTGTGCTATAAACAAAATCAGAGCGACAATTTTGAAAAAAAATGAATATTTTTTACTTTTTGCTGTAATAAATATCCCCAAAAATATATAAAAAAAAAAAATTTTCCTCAGTTTAGGCCGATACGTATTCTTCGACATATTTTTCGTAAAAAAAATTGCAATAAGCGTTTATTGATTGGTTTGCGCAAAAGTTATAGCGTCTACAAAATAGGGCATAGTTTTATGGCATTTTTATTATTTTTTTTTTTTTATCGGTACTGCGACATTATGGCGGACACATCGGCCACTTTTGACACATTTTTGGGACCATTGGCATTTTTATAGCGATCAGTGCTATAAAAATGCATATCTTATGTTGGCCATACATGCTTTGATTTTTGCATCTGATCAATGTGAAATTTGATCAAACAGTGGAGTCAGCAAACAATGAATTAGTCATAACTTCCTTTCTGATCAATATAGAATCAATTTTGATTTGGATTTGATCTAGCTGAGTTGATTGGAGGGCTGAATAGTATCATCAATAAGCTGCACTGAGATACTTTGTTGATGAATTTGATTGTGTATTCATCAATCAGATTATGAAATTACATGGTGGAAACAGGAATGCAATCAATTTTATTTATTTTTTTAAATCTTTTTATTGGAAAATTTTCAAATATACATAGGGTTACAGTAAGGGACAATAAATGTAATAGTATTACAAGAAGATTTTTGGTGACATATCAGCTCAATTCACCAATTTGTGCAAAATGTAGCTCAGAACTCATGAGAAAAGGAAGCTCTGAGTTGGTATGCAAACATGGAGGATCGTCTATAGAGATGTAGCAGTATTGTATTATTTATAAACACAACAGGTCATAACAAAAGTTTACTAGAACTTTGAGACTCCTGGGATATAGGGGTTTTCAATTTGCTGTTAGTGATTGAAACATATCCAATAGAGAGTTGGAACCATTACTGCTGGGGTTTTTCGATATCTATACCTACAATCAGAATCAAAACTATCTGTATGGAAAAATAAAAAAGTAGAAGACAAAAGTACATCTCACATTCCTAGTTATCGCTCGCATCACCAAAATCGGCTGCTACAGAGAGGAAAAACAAAATAAAGTGCAGAGGAAGGAACATAAAAAGTGGGAAAGGAGGGGGGGCAGGAAAAAAGGGGGACAATTAAAGAGGACTTCCAGTCTCCAGCTGTTTTCATCTCCTGTTGTCTGTCACCGACACCAGCATGTTCACTGTGGGCACTTCACAGACGGGCGCCCACTGTGCATGTGTGAACCACGTGTGAATGGTCTCGTAGTCTTCTGGGACCTGCTACATGCCCCAGAAGACTGAAAAGAGGGGGAGGAGAACTTCCGCTTACAATCACCTAGGTGATCAGAGCGGAAGTGGGAGCAGATACCTGTCAAAATCGGGTACCTCTTCCAACCCCCCCCCTGCTCCCAAAAGTGCTAATTCTTTACCAGAAGTTGGGGAGGAGGGCTTAAAGTGTTACTCCCTTTTTTGGGTGAACCCTCACTTTAACGAGGCCACTCAAACCCCCAAACTTTCTGCCCTTCTGCTTACAAGTAGAAGTATGTCAGTGTATTATATTATCAGGCGTCAGGAACTATCTCTGAATGGGTGTTTTAAGCAGTGACGTACCAAGGGGGGGCGGGGGGGGGGCGTTCCGCCCCATGTGCCGCACATTGGGGGGGGGGTGTTAGCCCTTGGGTGTACAGTGTGGGGTGACCCAAAGAGGAGATCGCAACAGGGGCGTCTTAATGAGCAGGAGCCCCTGCACTTTCCCAGCTTTGCAAACATCAGAAGTCCATCAGGTAGACAGGGGGCCTAGCGGTGTGGGGGAGGGTGCCTGCCTGTCTCCCCAGTTATCCAATCAGGCAGGCTGTCCCTCTGGGATCTTCAATATGTCCAGAGGCAGCTAGAGTTGGTGGGCGGAGCCAGGGGTTTGGCTGCCTCCTCCACTCCTCCCAAAGACTCGTTCATTGGCTGATCCTGCAGCTGAAAGAGGAGAAAACACAGCAGCCAAGGGTGTCTGCATCTCCAAGCATACTGTAAGTGACTGAGCACATTGTCACTGTATACAGCACTAGCCTGACACTATAATACGTTATACTGCCCAGACCTGAGACTATTTTTCAGATTTTGGATTTATTTTCTACATTTGTTCAGTTTCACATATAAACTTTTATTTGTTGATTTTGGAGAACATTCTGGGTTAGATTCAGCAATGATTTACGCCGGCGTATCTATAAATACGCCATGTAAATTCAAAGCTGCGCCGGCGTATCTTCTTTCTGAATTCAGAAAGCAAGATACGCCGAAATTAGCCTAAGATCCGACTGGCGTAAGTCTCTTACACCGTCGTATCTTAGGGTGCATATTTACGCTGGCCGCTAGGTGGAGCTTCCGTCATTTTTGGCGTAGAATATGCAAATGACCTAGATACGCCGATTCACAAAACGTACGTGCGCCCGGCGGAATTTTTTTTATGTCGTTTGCGTAAGGCTTTTCTGGCGTAACGTTGCTCCTGCTTCTATGAGGCTTACGCAATGTTAAGTATGGACGTCGTTCCCGCGTCAAATTTTGAATTTTTTACGTCGTTTGCGTAAGTCGTTCGCGAATAGGGCTGGACGGAATTTACGTTCACGTCGAAACCAATACGTCCTTGCGGCGTACTTTGGAGCAATGCACACTGGGATATGTACACGGACGGCGCATGCGTAAAAAACGTCAATCACGTCGGGTCACCACCCATTTACATAAAACACGCCCCCTCATCCTCATTTGAATTAGGCGCGCTTACGCCGGCCCCATTTACGCTACGCCGCTGTAACTTAGGAGGCAAGTGCTTTGTGAATACAGCACTTGCCTCACTTACTTACGGCGGCGTATAGTAAATACGATACGCTACACCGCCGTAACAATGCGCGATTCTACCTGAATCTAGCCCTCTGTCTTTAACTGAGCTTCATTGTTTATTGATTTTTGCCCATGTTTATTTTTGTGCCACTAGCAATTGACTTTGCATGTATAATATGTTTAGCACTTATGCACTTTAATATTGGTACACACTTATCAAATACTTGTCACCTATACGTCATTTAGTGTTAGTTCCACTCACATTGATTTTCATTGTATATTAGCTCTGCACTTTTTTCTTTCACCTGCCACTATAATGCCGTTACCTTCTTAATGGTGCCCCAATTGCGGAGCTATATACCACGCTTCAGTCGCGGCAAATCACAACACTATCACTCAAAAGAAACTCCTGATCCTTTTTGAGCGACAAGCTTTGTGTGCTAAGAATTTGTGTGTGTGTGTGTGTGTGTGTGTGTGGATGGGGGATGGGTGCCAGATATAGGATCCACCCCAGATGCCAAATGCCCTAGGTACGCCCCTGGTTTTAGGTAGTAGAGGAGTTAAGATTGTGACCTTGGGGCCATTACATCTGTGTAGTTTTGAAGTGGATCCAGCAGCCCATGTTTTGTGGTATGCCGTCTATCTTGGGAGGTATGGAAAATGTCCTCCATTTTATCTGCAATCAATAATTTGCCAACATAAGTTACAATTGTACCTTAAAGTGGTTGTAAAGTCAGAAGTTTTTTTTATCCGAATGCATTCTATGCATTCAAATTAAAAAACTTTCTGTGAGTAGCAGCCTCCCCAGTACCCCTTAATACATACCTGGGCTCGCCTCCTGATTGGTTGAGACACAGCAGTGGCGTTATTGGCTCCTACTACTGTCAATCAAAGTCAGTAAGCCAATCAGGGGAGATAGGGGGTGGGGCCTAACCGGAGCACAGGGAGCTGCTTGCTGTGGGGCACTCAACAGGAGGGATGGGACAGGAGAGCCGAAGAGGGACCAGAGAAGAGGAGGATCCGGGCTGGTCTATGCAAAAAAAACTACACAGGGCAGGTAGGTATAACATGCTTGTTATTTTTTGAGAAAAATAAAGACTTTGCAATCACTTTAACTATTGCCTAAAATCCACTTCCCCATGTGTGACATATTGATCAAATGGGTTGTCATATATAAATCAAATATTCCTTTTCGAGAAGCGATCAAAAAATAAATTGATCGTTTATCAAATAATTTATGGCCACCATTGATCTGTGGATTCTGGACAAGTAAGTAGGGCCTTATCTTAGCTGAGGGGATCTAATTTATGAATTGTAAACCCCAGTGATGCTGGTCAGGCTACAGCCCACTGTAAATATAAAGCTTGATGAAAGTGCACATAACCTGAATTTATGTAAGCTATATTTAATTTTTTTTTTTTTTTTTTAAATAACAAACATGTCATACTTACCTCCACTGTGCAGTTTTTTGCACAGAATGGCCCTGAACGGGGGTTAGCTGATGCGGGGAGGTGCCGAGACAGTTGCCGAGGGACCCCAGAAGACAAGGTTCGGGGCCATTCTGTGCAAAACTAACTGCACAGTGGAGGTAAGTATAACATGTTTGTTATGGGAAGCGCTCTCCCAAGGGGGTTAGCTTGCGGGCGCGCTCCCGTGATACAGTCGGCAGCTATAGCCGCCGACTGTATCACTCTGCCCCGCCCCCGGTGCATCATTGATTTGATTGACAGCAGCGGGAGCAATGGCTGTGCTGCTATCAATCATCCAATGATTGAGCCGAGAAGAAACGAAAAGCCCGGTCGAGAAGCCTGCGTGTTCTAGACGCGGGACTTTCGAGAGCTTAGGTAAACGGGGGGGCTGGGGGGGTCAGCAAACATCAGATTTTTTTTTCACCTTAATGCATAGAATTCATTAAGGTGAAAAAACATGAACCTTTACAACCCCTTTAAGATATAAAAACAGACTTTTTATGACTCTTATCCTTTGGTTATAATCTATGTTTGGCTTTGCCCCTAAGATAGAAAGAAAAACACTAAAATTAATAAAGCTACTAATCCGTTTGGCTTTCCAATTATTTGCTGAATGAAAATAGTATTTGCTTTTCTCTCACCAGACACACAGCTGTGCTCTTCAAACCTCAAACCGAGCCTTCTTCAGGACCAGCTTGGCACCATTTTAATTTTTCAAACAAACACATCAATCCCTCACCAGCTCCCGTGTTAGCTTCAAGATGCCTGTCTTTGTAAAATTGGCGCAAAGCAGCCTGGTCTGTAATTACATTTGGACCATGGAGAATGTCTTAATAAACTGATTATATACTCCAGTTCCCCTCATAATTTCATCTCTATTTGGAGTAGGCTTGTGGGCTCAAAGAGCACCTGCGACCTTTAGGCAACTACACTTTAAAGTCGAACTCTGGAATAAGGAAAGATTGTGTAAATGGGCAAGATATGTATATTGGGCCAAATCCTCAAAAGGGATACGCAGGCGGAACTGCTGTTCAGCCTGCGTATCTCTGTGCCTATCTTTGGAACTGATCCTCAGAAGCAGTTTTCCAAAGATAGCCAGAAGATCCGACATCTGTAAGAGACTTACACTGTCGGATCTTAGGATGCAGTACCGCATCCGCCGCTGGGGGCATTTTGTGTCGAAATGCCGCCTAGCGTATGCAAATGAGGACCTACGGAGATCCACAAAGCTTTTCAGCTTTGTGTTTTCTGCGTAAGTTTACGTTTGCATACGTAAAATTAGTTCTGCTTTTACAAAGTGTAAACTAGTTACACCTTGTAAAAACAGACCTTTTTTTCGATCGCCGCGATTTTTTTTTAATTTTTAATTTTTTTTTTTGGCGTGTAACTTTTTTTTTTACCCGACACAACTTTATTGTCCCGTCGCAATCCACAAAGCCCGGCGTAACGTAATTTCGCGCACTGCCCGTCGGGAAAATGACATCACGAGCATGCGCAGTACGGCCGGCGCGGGAGCGCGCCTCATTTAAATTGTCATCGCCCCCTGGAGAAGAGGACCGCCTTGCACCGGGAGAATTTAAGTTACACGACCTGAAATTTCTAGGTAAGTGCTTTGTGGATCGGGCACTTAGGTAGAAATTTTAAGGCAGTGTAACTTAAATGGGAAAAGATAAGTTAGGCAGGATCTTTGAGGATTTGGCCCAATCTTCCTTGAATCTTGGCATGCTTTGCATATTTATTCCAGATGTGTGCAGTCCAGCATGATTGCCTCTGTGCAGGAGCTTGCTGTTATCAGTCATTGCTGCTCTCCCAGTGTTGGATGACTGGTCTTGTATCCACCCCTTCCTGGTGTTATCGTCAGGCAGCCTGTAGTGGGTGGGGTCTGTTGGGTCCCTCCCCCAATGATGATGCCACTGCCACTTTTACAAGGTAATATATGAAATGCAAAGGCATTTGGGACACTCAAAGTAGACTCAATTCCTTTGTAGCTATTGAAAAATACATTATATTGTCAAAAGTATTGGGACACCTCCCTTTACACGCACATGAACTTTAATGACATCCCAGTCTTAGTCCGTAGAGTTCAATATTGAGTTGGCCCACCCTTTGCAGCTATAACAGCTTCAACTCTTCTCTTCCTACACCCCAAACTTGCTCATCCACAATATGTTGCCAAAAGTATTGGGCCACCCCTCCTAATAATTTGGAGCAGGGGGGGTTATGGTGTGGGGTAGTTTTTCAGGGGTTGGGGTTGGCCCCAATTATTATTTTTTTATTATAATGTCTTACTCACCATTAAATTTTAATTAAATGTCCATTCATGCAGCGATTCCCCACACTAATTCACCACTTGATCTTTTCATTCCACAGTCCATTTCCTTAAATAGGTTCATTTTGGCTTCACTAATTAGTTTATTCTAATAACCTATGTATTTTAGGTCACTAAATGAACACGGACGAGAGGTCTTATATATATACACATAATAGAGATTTTTTATTATTATTTTTTATTTTTCACTTAAGGTTGTACCCATACATATGTGTTGTGGTCTAATTCTGAGAAACTCCATAAGTAACTTCATGGGTACTTCTATTTTCATTTTTGATATACACAGGTTTTTCACATATCAATATGTGTTTTTCACGTTTTTTCTCTCTTTTTATAAAGGGACACATTTGAGGGAGGTTTTACCCATACTTCAGCTGTTTAAATTGCTGTTTGATTTACTGCCTGATTAACTTAATTGATTTTTCCCTGCTGTAGGCGGGGCTTTTCATCACATGATTGTATGTTTAGAGTATATATTTCATTTGTAGTGTGAACCTTTTTAGCCATGACTAAGCACTGACGCCAGTGCGAAACGCGTTGGCCATACTGTTTGTTGTGGGCTTGCAGTGACTGTATGCACAGTTGAAAATAAAGACATCTCTTTTTAAGAATATTTTGGAGTGCGGCTGTCCAGCTTTTGTCCTTTTATTTTTGCTATTACCAGCATTGCCAGCACCCTGGTGGTTCAACAACCCTTGATCATCCACGAGGCTCACCTGGAGCGGTGAGAATTCTGTCTGTGGGGTTGGCCCCTTAGTTCCAGTGAGGGGAACTCTTAAGGCATCAGCATACCAAGACCTTTTGGACAATTTCATGCGCCCAACTTTGTGGGAACAGTTTGGGGATGGCCCTTTCCTGTTCCTTCATGACTGTGCACAAAGCAAGGTTCATAAAGACATGGATGACCTAGTTTGGGGTGGAGAGACTTGACTGGCCTGCAAAGAGTTCTGACCTAAACCTGATAGAACACCTTTGGGAGAATTAAAGCAGAGACTGCAAGCCAAGCCTTCTCATCTACATCAGTTCCTGACCTCACAAATGCACTTCTGGAAACATTGATATAGACACGCTCCTAAACCTTGTGGACAGACGTCCCAGAAGAGTTGAAGCTGTTATAAATGCAGGGTGGGCCAACTCAATATTGAATCCTACGGACTAATGCCGCGTACACACCATCACTTTATGTGATGAAAAAAATGACGTTTTTAAAAACGTCACTTTAATTGACCGTGTGTGGGGGAAAACTTTGTTTTATGTCTTGTAAAAAACGACCAAAAAAAATTGAAGCATGCTTCAATTTTATGTGTCGTTTTTCAAAACGTCGTTTTTTACTTCACAGAAATTGACCATGTGTAGCAAAAAACGTCTTTCAAAACAACGTTTTTACACCCGCGCATGCCCAGAAGCTAGTTATGAAGCGAGCTTCAATGGAAAAACGTGGTGAACGTAACCTCGCTTTGCTAGAACATTGTGAGAAAAACGATGGTGTGTAGGCAACTTCGTCTTTGAAAATTGAAGTTTCAAAAACGTCGTTTTTTACTTCACAGAAAATGTCGTTTTTTTTCATCACATAAAATGATGGTGTGTACGGGGCATTAGACTGGGATTCCATTAAATTTATATGCATGTAAAGGTAGGTGTCCCAATACTTTTGACAATATAGAGTATATTTAAATTATTCTTTTTTTTGGAGCCCAGCTTTAAAGAGGAATTACTAACACAAATAATCTGTCTAATGTCTAAAAGATGCCTAGAGAAACTTAGCACAAAAAAAAATTAATTTCACATTAACTCTCCTTACCTTTCTCCTAAGGGGTTGCTCTGACTGTCTGTGGGTACTGCACTTCTACAGTAGATTTGTTACCTGCCCTGCTACCTGACAACCAATGAATGCAGCCTGTCTGACCTGTTGATACTCCAAGCTAATTGTATTCTGCATGTGCCCCTTGTAAATGTTTATTTAATTTTTTTTTAACAGTGTGATAATTGCCTTTACTTCATGACCCTTTTTTTTTCCATACATTTTGACGGTCTGTCTATCGTTACAGATTTTACTGGTTGCCATTCATGAACTTTATGCACAGCGTGGCTCATCATGCCATCATTAGGGGTGTGTGTGGACAGGTATTGGGTTGCAGTATATCCACCGACCTGAAGGTGGCACTGTGCCATTTAAATAAAATACAATGTATTTTTTCCTTGTACAGTGACTGATCACTGTGATCGCCAATCACAGCCTATCACAGCGATCAGGTGATCGGGAAACGGGCATACAGGAAAGACCCACCTCAGTGGGGCCGCATACATGCGGCGGCTAGAGGTTAATTAATAATTTTCATGCTTTTTACTATTTTGGGATTCAATTTTTATGCAGCAGCACTTCAATTATAAATGAAGGAATGGGTTAGTCTTTCATTAATACTCTATTACCGTATTTACCGGCGTATAAGACGACCCCCTAATTTTCCAGCTAAAATGTTGGTTTTGGGATATACTCACTGTATAAGACGACCACTCACTGTGCCATTATACATGCCTTAGTGTGCCATTATACATGTTTCACTGTGCCATCTATACATGCCTCACTGTGCCATCTATACATGCCTCACTGTGCCATCTATACATGCCTCACTGTGCCATTCCATTCCCTGCCTCGACGATCTCCCTACCTTCTCCTGTTCGCAGAGTATGTCAGACGGCGGCCATCCATTATTCAAAAGCCGCGCCTCCTCAGGCTGTTCCGTGATAGGCGGAACACTAATTTTCCCAGCAGAGCCTCTGTTCAGTGTTCCGTCTATCACGGATGTCCTCTCGTCCGAGGCCGAGGCTGAGGACAGTAAAGTATAATGGACAGTATAGTGGTCAGTGTAGTGTAGTGGACAGTGTAGTGTAGTGGTCAGTGTAGTGTAGTGTAGTTCTCAGTGTAGTGGACAGTGTAGTGTAGTGGACAGTATAGAGGTCAGTGTAGTTCTCAGTGTAGTGGACAGTATAGTATAGTGGTCAGTGTAGAGGTCAGTGTAGTTCTCAGTGTAGTGGACAGTATAGTATAGTGGTCAGTGTAGTGTGTAATGGTCAGTAAAGTAATCAGGTTGGTCAGTACTATTGTATTGTTGGAAGGGGCTCGGGGAGTGTCTAAGTCTGCAGGTTAGGGGGGGGGGGGCGCCACTGTTCATGGATCCCTGTCCACTTCCTCAGGAAGAAAAATTGTCTGAAGGAATAAAGAATATCAGAATGATAGTATCATATAATGAGTAAATGGCTCCCAATAAAAGGGAGGAGGGGGAAAGGGAAGTTTGGTTGGGCAAATAGCCTAGTTACTCACAGGTCAGTTCAGAAAAATGGGCCGGCAGCCCTATGAACAGGGGGTGCAATGACATTTTTCTCAAAGCCTTTCTCCACAGCCTCAGCTGCAATGCAGAGTGAATGAACAGTCAACACACTATACAGAGAGTCCTTGTTCATCCACAAACTGAAGCATAGTAAAGACAGTTTACTATGCTTCATTTATGAATGAACACAGGAGTGATCATTACTGATCACTCGCCGTGTTTATTCAGAAAAGGAAGGGGTTGGTACATATGACATATTTACCGGCCTCCACTCTCCATCCTGAAACTGATCCTCCTGTGCCGTCCGCAGTGCAGAAGCAGCAGTGCAGTGGGGAGGGGGGAAGGCACTGGGGGATGTATGTTTGGAGGATAAGAATGAAAAATGTGGGTGAATCAGAGTGGCAGTGGAATCCATTTGCCCCCCCCCCCCCCCCCAGGAGAAGCTGACAGCAGGTGGGAGGGAGAGGAGGAGAAGCAGGCAGCACTGCGGGGTGTACAGGGAGATTGGAGATGCTGGGGAATGATCATGTAGGTATGCTGTAGGGGGCTGTCTGACCCCCTGTTAAACACATGGGGCTTAGGCCCCATACAGGAGGGCTAGTGCCCCCCCCCCTTACAGGAAGCCCTGCTGGCTATCGACATATTGAGAGTTTGGATTGACAGGTTTAGTACTATGGTTTCAGTTTCGGGCCTAAAATAGCAAAACAAAGAATAAAAGGACCACAGGGGAAAGAGAGACAGAGAGATTTGGTTCCAAAAGAAGAAGAGTCTCTTCAAATGAGGCATAGCTGGGTGTGAAGGGGGTATACTGAAGTGCAGCTATTTTATTAGATAACCTCTTTTTTATATTTAACCACTGGTTTATATTATTTATACAACATGTTTTTCATGTGGTATGTATACACAACTGACACAAGCTAAATTGTCAAGTATTTCAAGAACAATTGAAACAGAAATCGAAGCTGAAGTTTGTGTGGTTGTGATGGAAACTACATCCCAACGTTTAACTGACTTTCCTTCCTTTGTCTTCTATATTATTATTTTACAGGAATTTATATAGTGCTTTACAAAATGGAATAAGACAGTAGAGTTACAATACAATTTGATACAGGAGGAATCTTTAGAGCTTACAATCTGAGAGCGAGGGTCAAGTGATACAAAAGGTAATAACGGTGGGGGATAAGCTGATGGAGAAAGAAAACATTCAGTTTGTTATTAAGAGGCAGGATACCGTAGGCTCCTCTGATGAGATGAGTTTTCAGGGATCACCTAAAGGTGGACATTGTAGGAGACAATTGTGTAAATTTGAGTTAGGCTTGGTTCACATATATGCAAATTGGATGTGTTTTGAACCGCATTCTATTCACATAACATATTAGGGGTGCAACAGATCAAAAAACTCACGGTTCAGATCGTTCCTCGGATCAGGAGTCACGGATCGGATCATTTTTCGGATCGGCAAAAAAAAAAAAAAAAAAAAAAAACCCCAACTGAAATATACACATCTCTCCCCCCCCCCAACTGTAATATCCACATCCCCCCCACTGTAATATCCACATCCCCCCCACTGTAATATCCACATCCCCCCACTGTAATATCCACATTCCCCCCACTGTAATATCCACATACCCTCAGGCAAGACAGCTTACAAAGGAGCCGGTTCACATATGTCTGGCGTGGCCACGGTCCTGTGCATTTTTATGTCCAGTTCAGGTACGATTTAAAGTAAAAATTTGCACCTTAATCGCACCTGAACTGGTGGACAAAACCGCACTGTCCTCCCTTTTAAAAACTGTGCTGAAACTGTGGCCAGACATATGTGACCAGAGCATGACGAGTTACTGAGGATATGAGAGGCTCTGGAAAAGTCTTGGGTCGTCATGGGATTAGAAAGGAGTGAAGAGAACAATTTGGTTGGTATTTTGAGGCTATGTAGGTGATGTATCTGTGGGCAGGGTTGTGGATGACTTTGTAAGTTCTTGTTATTATTTTAAATTCTATTTGTTGGGTGAGTGGAAGCCAGGGAAGAGATTGGGAGTGTTGTGTAATCAAAGGTTCCATCATTGCACCCATTCTTCAGTAAATTAGAACAGCTTCTATACACACCTTTGCAGGGAACAACATACCGTAAGTCAGCCCTATAGTGCGGAGCTGGGCTTTAACAGCATCAAAGGATTTGCAGAGGCATTGTGTCTCCACTGAGTAGGGAACATCATTAATTTCACGTTTTCATACTGAAACTCTCCATAAGATCTGGCCTACCAGAGCATCAAGTTGCGGTCTCGGTAGTTGAGGAGTTTAAATATAAAGGTGCGCATTGGGGTGCTCAAAAGGCCTCGTACAACGGGCATGCGATGAGCCCACTCCACCACAAAGAGGCTAGAAAACGTAGCCAGGGGAAACAATGTGTGAAGCAGATTCTCAGTAAATCTAGGGGGGTCTGCACCTTTCACCCCTTTTGGAAGGCCGACAAAGGTTATTTTGTCAGTTTCTGTATTCGGTGTCTTCAGCTCTTGTCTCCAAGGCTTTGACCTTGATCTTCAGGGTATGCAGGGTCCAAGAGTGGACTCCAGTGGCATCCTCTACATCCCCCACCCTCTACTCAGCCTTGACCCTCTGGTCCCGGATGACATCCATATCACAGTGATGGAGACCAATATCTGTCTGCAACTGCTCAATTTTAATTGTGAGCGCTGTTTGACAAGTGTTGATTGCAACCATGAACGATGTGAGGTCTGCAAGAGAGGGGGCAGCTGGAGGAATCCGACGTGATCTGTGTCACCATGTGGCCATGGGAAGAGGAGCTTGCCTGCACTCTGGAGGCCGCAGCTGCTTACTGTGTCCCCACTGTTACCAGTTGGTGTAAGTCTGCCTCTGGGCATACCAGGTGCAACAGGGGAGAAAGAGGACTCATGTCAGTGACCTACACTGCAGGAACAAGTAAGATTGAAAAAAACAGGCGACAGAGCTCCTCTCTACAGCTCTGGTCCATCTTGAACACACCCCCTATACACACACCTTAGTTTGTGTGTGTCTATTCTCTTGCAATTTCAATATTAATATAGCACCCTCTATAGTGTGGGATGTAGGATAGGTTGTTTGTAGTGTAGGGTTTTTGGATAAGTATATTTAGTAAGCTCATGGCTAAGCCTGAGTCAGGGTTCAGTAAGTTAGGGTTGGATGACTCATCCTGACAACTCCTCTGGTGCCTCCCCCTGATCTAAACGGTTGTATAAACTTCTAGAACTAGTGGGTGGAGGTTAGGAGGGGCTGCCTGGAATATTTATGTGGGCCTCTGCCAATCCCCAGTAAAGGGCTGAGCCATTCCAGCAGAGGCAGTCGGGTGAAAGATGGAGATTTAGTGCTGAGGAGGCTGTCAGTGGCCCTCTGGGGGGATTGTCTTGGGCCGGGGCTTGGGTGCTGCCACATCATATGGAGAAAGCCCTTCCTGGAGGCACGGGAGCAAGAGAGCGGACAGTGTAAGTAGAGCTGTACTACTGGTGACTTACAAGGGGGAAGACTGCTACATGTAGTCAGTTTTCCATTAAGACAGTGGTGTGTCAAGTCTTCTTCCCTTCCCGGGGAGTTCATATGCGGCTCCTAAGGGGGTGGGCTATATTAATATAAATATATTGGGTATACAGGATAACTACATCACATAGAAATCCCAAGCAGCTATGGTAAAGGTTGCATTGGCTTTTCTAAGAACACAGGGCTGATAAGTGAAAAAAGCAATTTTTCTGACATGACACTTGCCCTTGTATTGGGAATGTTTCGGTTTTGGATGATAGTTCTGCTTCTCTTTAGACTTCTGTCATTTTTGAATGCAGCATACTGCCAAAACAGATAAACCATTTTATCATGTACAGGCCAAGGCTGAACTGCTCCAATAAGACTGAAATAATAAATTACACGCCTTCTCTAACACTCTTCACAAACTTGTTTTCTTGGTATCATTTTAAAAAATAAAGGCAATCAAATTGTTCGGGAAAGGTATGATTGTGGCTGATTTTACCTACGAGACTCTTATTGTACAGAACCGCTGTCATTATGTGTCAATGCGCTGAGGTGTAAAATTGGTAGAGAATCACACAATATTATCTAGAAAGAGCAATTTATAAATGATTTCTCAGCAGTTTAGCTGCAATGTGATTTTTCTTACATTTTCTTGACTAACAAAACAGGATTCACATTAGTCTGTGATATTTAAGAGCTTGAGTGAACCGATGTAACAAGTAGATGTACTTTATGCACTTCATGAGTTCGTTAATAATAATTATTTGGTTCCCTATGAACATGTAAAGGTTAACCGCTTGTCTACCGGGTTAATTTGTTATTTATATACACATATGTTAAAATCAGCAATTTTTGCAAGAAATTTATTTAAACTAATTATATTTTTTGAAAGCAGAGACCCTGGAGAGTAAATAGTGTTAGTTGCAATTTTTTATATCTTACGATACTTGTGCAGATATTTATCAAACACATATTTTAGGAAACAATACAATAGAATTAATTGTAGTGCAAACAAATAACATTTTATACCCAATTTTTTGGTAAACTATGTAAGATATAGCTGTGTCAAGTTTATAGATACCAAACATGTAACTATGAATTAAGGCCCTAATTACGCTTATAAATATACAGGGAACTGGGGGGAAAGGGGAAAGCGCAAGGTAACCACTAATATATAGGTAATTAATATAAGTATCTATAATTGATCATGTACCCAATTGGGGTTTGTTGCTGTAACCGTATTGTCATAACTAAAAGAAGGGGGGATATGGGGGGGGCCTAAGGAAAGGCCTGAAAGGGGTTACTTAGTAGCAACAAATAATGATCTGGATAATAATCTGATACAAAAAGATTTATTGTGGTATCAAAATTAAATAATAAAAAGTACAGTCATGGACGAACTATGTGGAAGAAATGGAACCATTAAGGAAAAGGAGGTTGCCATAAACAAATATAACAGACAAGACTTAGGCTGCTTTCACATTGCAGCGTGCAGCCGCGGTGACGGTATAGCCGCGCTATTTGTAGCGCGGCTATACCGTTGTGTTTACCGCGATATTCGGGCGCTAGCGGTGAGGTTTTAACCCCCCGCTAGCGGCCGAAAAAGGGTTAATACCACGGTATTACCGCGCCTTCTCATTAATTTCAATGGGAAGGCGCGGTATAGGAGCGGTGAACACACCGCTCCTATACTGCGGTAAAGATGCGGCTAGCAGGACTTTTGGTGCGCTCCTGCTAGCGCACCGCTTCAGTGTGAAAGCCTTCGGGCTTTCACATTGAACACTACGGGGCATGATTTTTCAATGCGGTATAGCAGCGCTATTTTTAGCGCTGTACCGCATGAAAAACGCCCCAATGTGAAAGGGGCCTTACAGTAGACAACATAAAATCACGACACTTGTCCGGACGTGTATGGTTCAGCTACGAGATATATGCACTGAGTGTAAAAATTAATTGGTTTGGCTATTTAAGAAAAAAAAAGAGGGGGGGGGGGGGGGGCAAATTGTAAATCAGGAAGAAAAAAAAAATTACGCTTACTTGGATGTTTACTTCCTCACGAAAATGAAGGAATTTCCCTCATAAAAGAAAGATGTCCTCTCACTTTCTGTTGAGTTTACATCACAGGAAGTAAAGGAAAATCTCCCTAACGAGACACAGATGGGAAAAATACAGCACTTTTAATTCTCCCCTACTCAAAAAAAAAAAAAAATGCTTTATATATACTTTAACACTTATGCCGCGTACACACGATCAGACATTCCGACAACAAAACCGTGGATATATTTCCAACGGATGTTGGCTCAAACTTGTCTTGCATACACACGGTCACACAAATGTTGTCGGAAATTGCAAACGTTAAGAACACAAAGTTCCATAACAAGGGCGTCACCCTTTGTCTCCTTCTGCTAATCTCGTGTTAGTAGAAGTTTGGTGAGAGACAACTCGCGTTTTTCAGCTTTGTGCTTTTCAGTCCGTTACTGCTCTTTGCAACGTGACGAATGTGCTATTTCCATTACGAACGCTAATTTTACCAGAACGAGCGCTTCCATCTCGTACTTGATCCAGAGCATGCGTGGAATTTTGTGAGTCGGAATTGTCTACACACGCTCGAAATTTACGAGAACGGATTTTGTTGTTGGAAAATTTGACAACCAGCTCTCAAATTTTTGTTGTCGGAAATTCCGACAGAAAATGTCCGATGGGGCCTACACACGGTCGGAATTTCTGACCAAAAGCTCCCATCGAAAATTCCAACCATGTGTACGCGGCATTAGAGTAGATGCAACTCTTCTATATAACTCTGCAGTGACCACTGAAGCAGCACTTATGCACTCATTTGAAGCACTGGTTAATCCTCTATATGGAAAAATATAGGATAAGATAAGTTCAGACTAAGTCATACTAAAGATTTCTCTGAAGATCTTTTACATTAATAAAAACAGACTTGCTGACTCTTTATTTTCCCGTCTCAAAATGATGGGAGGTATGTACCATGTAATCTGGTGCAGGAGAGCCACCTTGCCGTCGTACATGTATGTTATACGTTTGGCAAGTGATTAATTTGTGAATATCCCCACACATTTCCTATGACACATAGTCACCCTGCCCTGTGAGTAGGCCCCGCTTTGTCACACATTTCACAGAGCCTGCCTTCTGAACTACAGAGGTGCTGAGAGGAGACGTTTTGAAAGGTGAAGTCAGTACAGGAATCACTTCATGCAGGCAGCAAGGTACCATGGGATATATAGTCCTCACAAATTGAAAGTAAACGGCAGAGGAGAAGCTGCTAAGCAAGCAGGGAATCAAGAAAGTTGTGGAAAGCGATGGCCAGCAGACAGACAGAACTCACAACATGAAAGAGATTTTTTAATAAGCTTATACTGTCAAATATAACTATTGTTTGCTATGTATGTTATTAAATGAAAGTGTGTGCTGTGACCAGGCCCGATAAAGGTTAAAAGTTGTAATCTATCCATTGAGATGTGATCATTCTTCCAAAAAACTCATTTGATCAGTGGTGTGAGAGCAAATATGTACATTGACCTGTGATGTTTCCAGTTTGCAGCTGGCTGTTGCTGCAGCACACACCACTTCTAAACCCATTCCAGGAGCGCGTGCAATGGGAATGTTGACATTACGCTGGGACCGTTGCTCTCTTTAGGAATTGGTAAGCTGCAATATATAAAATGTTTGTTTTTAGGTTTAATACCGCTTTATATATATATATATATATATATATATATATATATATATATATATATATACATATCACCAAGACATGATTCTGTCTAGAAAAAAAAACAATAAAACATCTATTAAAAAAAAAAAACAATGAAGTGTCCTTTATTTGAATGAACTTAAATAATGGAGTGGAATGAGCTCTTTATAAACAGCTATTATTTTTGACATTTCAGACAATGGCTGTTCTTCGCTCTCTATCACTAATGAGTTAGCAGGTCACGACATAATAAATAGTCTTCTTCTAGTTGAAGACACTTCTGTTAATGGCTTCAGGTACGTAACAACAAGATCATTTCAACAGAGAAAAAGAAAAAACTGTTTGGTGGCATTTCTCTAAAACATCATTAAAAAATCATAATGTGTAAACTTCCAGAGTCGCTTATCAACAAGTCTGATTAAGTTTGCTGTCATAAATATTTTAATTGTATCTGCAGATGTTGTCAGTATCTTATTTACAAGGGATGCAGACCGAGACACACTAATAAGACGAGCAAGAAAGGAGGAAGGGAGAGGGAAATAAAGTGCAGGAGAAGGGAGGGAAGAAAGTCAACACAATGGAAGAAGGAAGGTAATAAGGTGTATAGGAAAGAAGGGAGGAAATGAGGAGTACTGAAGTGGAGAGGTATGATGAAACACACGTGGAAGGATAGAGAAAAGAACGGAAAAGAAAAGGGAAAATAAATGGGGAAAAAAATAAATGAAAAGGAAAAGAAAAATGAAAAGAAAAAGAAAAGAAAGGGGAAAATAAATGTGAAAAGGGGAAACACAGAAAGAAGGAAGGCAATGAAAAAGGGAATGAATGAAGAGAGGAAGAAAGGAAAGAGGGACAGAATAAAGAAAAGAAGAGAGGAGGTAAGGAAAAAATGAAGAGAATGTTGAGTGAGTGATGTGGTGAGTGAAAGAAGTAAGGACTGGAGGAGAGCAAAAGAGAAGAATGTGCAATTGTTGGTGACATAAACACTGCAGATGCTTTCAGGAAACAAAAGAAGGAATGAAGGCAGGAGGGAAGAAAAAAAAAACCGGAACAAGAGATTGAAGGAAGGCATAAAAGGTTTTGGAGTTATGGGTAAATAGGGAAAGACATGAGTGTAAAGAAAAAGGGAAAATAAAATAAATGAAAAGGAAAAATAAATGGGAAAAAGATAAGAAAAGGGGAGATTAGCAGGAAGGTATGGAAGAAAAGAGGAAGGAAAGGGAGAGTGAATGAAGAGAGGAAGAAATGGAAGAGGGACATAAGAAAGAAAGGAAGTGAGGAAGGAAGTAAGGTAGGAAAGGAAAAAAAAGAAGAGAATGTTGGAGTGATGTGGTGAGTGAGAAAAGGAAGGAAAAGGGGAAAGGAGAAGAATGTGAATTGTTGGTGACATACAAACAAAGAAAAGGAAACAAAGGAGGAATGAAGGCAGGAAGGAATGAAAAACTGAAACAGGGATTAAAGGAAGGGAAGTAGGGAGGAAGAAAGAATGGTGGAGTTTTGGGTAAATAGAAAAATAAAGGAGAGGGTAAGGGGAAGAAGGTCTAATTGTTGGTGACATATTCACTGCAGACGCTTTCAAGGAAGGGTGGAAGGAAGGAAATAAGGAAGGAAGGAAGGATGGGTGAGTATTGGAGTGATCGTGAAATAGGCAAACAAAAAGGGGGAAAGAAAGGAAGGTAAAGAGAAGAAGGAAGGAAGGAAGGAAGGAAGGAAGGAAGGAAGGAAGGAAGGAAGAGTATTGGAATGATAGAGAAATAGGGAAACAAAAGGGGTGGAAGGAAAGAAGAGAGGAAAGCAGAGGGAGGTCCAATAAAAAAATAAAAAAATAAATAAAGAGAGACATACAGAAAGAAGAAAAAAGTGAGGGAGAGAAAAGGACAGAGAAAGAAGGGAGGAAGAGAGAAAGCAGGGAGGGAGAGAAAAAGTGAGAAAGGGGCAAGGGAGAGAGAGAGAGAGAGAGAAAGAGAGAGAGAGAGAGAGAGAGAGAGAGAAATGAGGGAGGGAGAGAGAAAGAGAAAGAAAGAAAGAAAGAAAGAAAGAAAGAAAGAAAGAAAGAAAGAAAGAAAGAAAGAAAGAAAGAAAGAAAAAGAAAAAGAAAGAAAGAAAGAAAGAAAGAAAGAAAGAAAGAAAGAAAGAAAGAAAGAAAGAAAGAAAGAAAGAAAGAGAAAATAAGAAAGAAAGATGAATATTAGATTGATGGGGAAATAGGGAAACAAAAGGGGTGGAAGAAACGCAAAGGGAGTTCAAACATTTAAGAAAGAAAGAGAAAGAAAGAAAGAAAGAAAGAGAGAAAGAAAGAAAGAGAGAAAGAAAGAAAGAAAGAAAGAAAGAAAGAAAGAAAGAAAGAAAGAAAGAAAGAAAGAAAGAGAAAAAATGGAATGGTAGAAAGGAATCAATATTAGACTAATACAATTAATTTAATCTTTTTATAGAGCACGCATACGCAGCGCAATGCTCCAAAAACATAATGTTTGCATATATATACAGTACATACATTTCTATTCCATTCCATGTTAACAAAGACCCTCTGATAAAACCGTTCACCGTACATTGTAGTACAAGGTTTTACAAAGCAGCACGTTGCTTTCCTTTTTTTATTTTTAGATAAGAATTGGTGAGATGTGATTTCCATGGCGCTCTTCATCACTGTAAACTTCCCTGTTTGGATCCTGTGAAGCTGTGTTGATTAGTATAAGTGGTCACCAGCTGTTTCAAGATATATGTGACAAAACCAAGAGCTTCATTTATTCATCTGCCTGTGCTAAAAGTCTGATGTCTTCATTACAGAAAAGAGAAAAGCATTAGGAAGTAAATATCAAAGGACCTGCACACAATAGTATTTTAGAGGATTAATAACACAAAACCAGGTATATATGTGAGATTCCTTTTTCTCAGACATCCTGTACAATGTAATAATAAAAGGATCTAAAGTTGAAAGAATATAAAATCAAATAAAGGAGGATGATAAAATTGTTTCTTATGACTGCATCTTTGTCTATTCACTGCTCCTAAAATAACTCTAAAGTCAAGAAATGAAAAAGAATATTGGCTAAAGTCCCTGTGGTCACTAGATAATAGATGTCTTCTCATAATTGTTAAATATTTTCCAGGAACCCTTTTATACAGAGCTGGGGTGACTACAATACTGACATGGAAGATAATGGATAATGTCCATTTATTGCATTCAAAATTTAAAATGGTTTATGGGGATTTATCAGTCTTAATAATGCTAGTGTAAAGCCTATTACAATCAGCCTGCATTTAAAGTGTAGGTTTAGTTATTATCCACCTGTACCCCCCCGCTTCCCATTATGCTTAATTTTCTTTGTTCCTGTAGCAAGAAACAATTTGTATTGCCCCTTGTAAAGTCAGGATTGTCAAATTCTTTCTGGGGTAGCCGCTAGGAGCGTAATCCCTACTGGTACAGGCAAGCATCCAGAACTATATCTCCCAAGAGCCCCTTTCCCTACACACAATGGGGGAACATTTTTGAAAATGGGGCAGATACTGCTCCTAAATAACAAAAGGGGTGCAGGTTTCTTTGTAAATTAGGACTGATCTCCTCCCTGTTCTATGCTGTGTCTGTGACATGCACAGCACAGAACAGTATGGCTTGAGCTGCATACTCCTTATTCCTCTGCTCATCCCCACCCCCTGCCTAGCTCCCGCTGCACAGCGGAGGACCCTATGCATGTGGCCGGTGGGCATGATTGCCACCAGCCACACGCAATTGCGTGCATGAGAGCCAGCACAGGGATTTGTGTGTGTAAACACACAAATCCCTGTTCTGTCAGGGGAGAGGAGACATATGGTTTGTTCCTACTAAGTAGGAACAACGATATGTCTCCTCCCCCAGTCAGTCCTATCCCCATACAGTTAGAACACACTAAGGGAATACACTTTTACACATTTAACCCATTGATCGCTCCCTAGTGTTAACCCCTTCCCTGCCAGTGACATTTACACAGTAATCCGTGCATATTTATAGCACTGATCGCTGTATAAATGTCACTGGTGCCAAAAATGTGTCAAAAATGTCCAATCTGTCCTTTGCAGTACTGCTATAAATCGCAGATCACCGCCATTACTGGTAAAAAAAAATATACAAATGCAGTAAAAATGTCAAAATTTAAATCTTTCCCATATAACTTTCACGCAAACCAACCAATATATGCTACAAAAATATGATATAATAAATATTGGCCTAAACTGATGAAGAATTTTTTTTTTTTAAATTTGTGGATATTTATTATAGCAAAAAGTAAAAAATATTGTTTTGTTTTTTTAAATTGTTACTTTTTATTTGTTTATAGCACAAAAAATTAAAACTGCAGAAGTGATCAAATACCACTAAAAGAAAGCTCTATTTGTGAGGAAAAAAAGGACGTAAATTTTGTTTGAGTACAGTGTCGCACGACCGCGCAATTGTCAGTTAAAGCAACAAAGTGCCAAATTGTAAGAGTGCTCTGGTCAGGAAGGGGGTAAAATCTTCGGAGAAAACCGGCCATGTGTATGCTCCATCGCAGTTTTCCCAACAGGGGTAAAGGACCGGTATTCGCTATTGGTCTGCTGGAAGGGTTTGGAGGGCAGACAACAAAGGTGCAAATACACCTTGGCACACTGGTACTGACTAGTATTCCAATTGTTCTCCTCCCCTTCAGTTTTTCTTCCTCACTCAGCTGATCAGTGATGATGGAGGAAGGTCTCTATATACAGGAAGGACGGTGGGTGTATATATAGCTGTATACACCCACCTTTCTTCCTGTATAAAGATACTTTCCTCCATCATCTCTGACAGCAGACATACCTTATCTGTCCAGTATACAGCTATATACACAGTAACAGGACTGATGATGTAGTAAGGTGCACTTTTTTTCATGTCTAGCTTTGGGTGAGGGGGAGGGGGTCGCACCATTGGTGACTGTGCTTTTTATTGGCCTACCTATCCCACCGCACTTTTGGTGTAATTTACAATTATACTTCTTCCTCTCCTCTTCCTTTCTCTGTCGGGTTTCCCTACCCCAATTTGTCCATCTATCTCCTACATTTCCACTTTTAGGCGATCCCTAAAACTTTTCCCTATCAGAGAAGCCTAACAATTGTACTTTAATTTTCTCCATCAGCTCATCCCTTTTAAATTGTAAGCTCCAAAAAGTAGGGCCCACTGATTCTTCCTGTATTGAATTGTATTGAAACTGTACTGTTTTCCCTGATGTTGTAAAGAGCTACACAAACTGTTGGCACTTTATAATAATGATGTTTCCATATTCTTGTCATCATTTTCGCAATTCCCTATGGTCTGCAACTCAGCCACAACATTGTTCCTTCCTCACAACGACTCATGGGTGTCAACAAAAAACTATATCTTTATTCAGAACAATAGCATCTACCTGGAAATAACCAACTCCCCAAGACTGGTCACTCTCCATTCAGTAACTCGATATGCCGACATGATACGAACTAATGTTTGCCATCAAAAATGGCAAACGACATCTTTTTGGAAGCGGTAGCACAAGTGGTTGAACCACTCAGTGTGCTCGGCGAGCACTTAATCCTCCTTTACTACACCTCTAGTACTAACTTTAGCTTTTCACAGGTGTCCTGAAAAGGTTTAGTCTTGCTGTATTGGTGTTACTCGTAAAAAGCACTTACCGTATTTATCGGCGTATAACACGCACTTTTTTCCTCTAAAAACAGAGGGTAAACAGTGCCTGCGTGTTATACGCCGATATCATGTTTTACCAATAGGGGGCGGGGATCGGGCAGTCCGCCCCAGGAGCCACCCATTGGGGGGGTGTCAGGCTGGCCGTCCCGCATCCCCTGGCCCTGGAACAACGCTCCCTGCATAGTATGAAGTTGATAAAAAAAAAGTCACTTGCCAGCCCCTTCTACACCGCTCCTCCTGTGTCAGTGTCATTGTAAAACCAAGCTTGTAAATATCTTTATAGCTCTGTTTTTTCTGGCTGCTCTCCTCCTCTGAGTGTATCTTTGATTGGAGGAGGAGAGCAGTCACATGACCATCTGTGTAACATCAGAGGAGAGCAGTCATGTGACCAGGTCAGTGAAAAAAAAACGGAGCTATTGAAGTAGATGGAAGCTTCAGTTTGCAGGAGTGACATAGGAAGAGCAGTGTGGAGGGGGCTGACAGTGACAGTGATTTTTTTACTTAACTGTAGTGAATGCTGGCAGCACTGTCCCATTAACTGGGGGTCTCCTGGGAGTGCAGTGTGGCTGTGTTCTGGATGGGGGAATGTATAATGGATGGGGGCTGTATACTGGGGAGGGGGGCTGTATAATGGATGGGGGGATGTATAATAGATGGGGGGGTGTGTACTGAATGGGGGGATGTATAATGCATGGGGAGGCTGTGTACTGGATAGTGGGATGTATAATGGATAGGGGGATGTATAGTGGATGGGGGGATGTATAATGGATGGGGAGGCTGTGTACTGGATAGTGGGATGTATAATGGATGGGGGGGATGTATAGTGGATGCGGGGATGTGTACTGGATGGGGGGCTGTGTACTGGTTGAGGGGGATGTATAATGGACAGGGGCTGTATACTGGGGAGGGGGGCTGTATAATGGATGGGGGGCTGTATAATAGATGGGGGATGTATAATGGATGGGGGGATGTATAATGGATAGGGGGATGTGTACTGGATGGGGGGGGGGGCTGTGTACTGGGGAGGGGGCTGTGAATTTTTTTCCCTTAAACTCCCCTCTTAAAATTGGGGTGCGTGTTATACTCCTGTGCGTGTTATACGCCGATAAATATGGTACTTAGAAATTTTTTCTTTGTATCCAATAGTTTTCCTCTCTTTCTTCTTTTGCCTTGTTACCTGCAAGTATGATGTTGATTCTTATGCTGGCTAAGTTCTGTTCTCTTATGCTCCATGTCATATGTCAATATCGTTGTATACTCACAATGTATTTGTATAATTTTTGTTTTTGCCTTTACAACTACGGCGCTCGTGTGCCCACTTTGTAATTCTCTTCTTATAACCCTAACAAAGATTTAAAAAAAAAGAATAAACAATAAGGCATACCTAGCATATTTGACGATCAAGGCAGATCATGTTTTACGCCCTCCTGCTCTGTACAATAACCTTTTCAGTATTAACCTTGAATTTTAATTAATAATAACAATAATCCAAAAGAAATGCAGACAACAATAATTGTGGTTTCCCTACATTAGTGATGATTATTATAGAAGTGCTTACTTGCATTAGTGGTCAGTGGTAGGTAGGAGATCAATTAGCCATTGCTCACTGCTCAAGGAGAACCTAGCAACCCCAGGGTTCCATGGAAGCCTGCTTGAGAAAGGTTGCTTTTGAAATTAATGTTTGTATGAATATTTTCAAAAATAATATTTGTATGAATATTTCTACAGACATTATCAGTACATTCAATGACTTGAAGAATATAATTAAGCACTTAGGGCCAGATTCACAGAGGAAATACGCCGGAGTATCTGCTGATACTCCGGCGTATTTTCAAATTTGTCGCGTCGTATCTTTATTTGTAATTCACAAAAAAGATACGACGGCATTTGGCTAAGATCCGACAGGCGTACGGCTTTGTACGCCTTCGGATCCTAGGTGTAATTTTCCGGCGGCCGCTAGGTGGAGTTTGCGTCGTTTTCCAGCGTCGGGTATGCAATTTAGCTGATTACGGCGATCCACGAAGATACGCGCGTTCGTCGCAATCTCTTACGTCATCGCTAGTCGGTTTTTCCCGTCGCAAACTTAGGCCTGCTTTTCCATGGCTTATATTTAGAACAGCCATGTTAAAGTATGGCCGTTTTTCCCGCGTCGAATTTCAAATTTTTTTTTTTTGCGTAAGACGTCCGGGAATACGAAACGACGTAACGCACGTCGCCGTTCAAAAAAAACGTTGGGGCGCAAAGCACGTCGGGAAATTTTCACACGGAGCATGCGCAGAACGTTTGGCGCGGGAACGCCCCATTTAAATTAGGCAGGCTTGCGCCGGACAGCTTTACGTTACACCGCCGTAAGTTTACACGCAAGTGCTTGGTGAATCAGGCACTTGCACTGAAAACTTGCGGCGGTGTAACGTAAAGGGGATACGTTACGCCGCCGCATAGGCTCTTTACCATGATCGAAGATGCGGTGTGTCGGAGATGCAGGGGCGCACACAATCGGCTTGTTCTGAAGGACGGCATATGACAGAGATGTGGTTAAAGTGAAAAATTTGAAATAAAATTCTACTACTATATTGCAAGCTTTAGGCATTTGGAGAGAGAAGGAGGAGTCAATGCTCTGACTCATTCATGTATGTGTGTGTATGTGTGTATTTCCACTTGAGCTATTGAGCTCTGTAAACCAAATGCTACGGTAAGGTAAGGAGAAACTATTAAAGAAGTGATAAGGAGCTTAAATATCTACATTCTGCCTGCATATGATTATAAGCAATATTTAATTACATTTAAAAAAAAATAATAAATAAGAAAATATATACAAAAATACAAAACATATACAAAACAACTAAATGTTTCCTTTAAAGATTTTTTATTTATTTTTTTAGACTGATGATGATGTTTCCCTTGTGGAACTCCTGTGTCAGCACTGATCACACTTCAGGCTGCACCCAGCTGTTGGTAATTTAAATCTGGTTTCCAGAGAGAAGTAGAGAACAGTGATGTCATTGTGTCTAATTACTTTTTTTTTTTTCAGAACACGGAGTGATGGAGGAAACACACAGCTTAACTAAATATTGAATGTGCAAAACAATGTTGTACAAGCAGTATAAATATTGTATCCTTCTGCTTCATTTTGCAACCCAGAAACACCCAGTGATAGGGAGCAATAGAAACAGTACATGTGAAGTATTACAACATAATTACATAATTTCCAGGAAATGTTTCTGATACCAGTGTAAAAGGAAATATTATGTTAGCTTTTTTCAGCAGCCATATTTATTTCTGAATTGTGGGTTTTATATTTTTTTTTTTTTCAGCTTAACCACTTGACAACTGGGCACTTAAACACCCTTAATAACCAGACCAATTTTCAGCTTTTGGTGCTCTCACGTTTTGAATGACAATAACTCAGTCATACAACATTGTAACCAAATGAAATTTTTGTCCTTTTTTTCCCACAAATAGAGCTTTCTTTTGGTGGTATTTGATCACCTCTGCGTTTTTTTTTTTTTCGCTATTAATGAAAAAAGAACGAAAATTTTGTAAAAAAATGAATTTTTCTTCATTTCTATCATATCATTTTGTAAAAAAGTAATTTTTCCTCATACATTTGGCCTAAAATGCATACTGCTACATATTTTTGGTAAAAAAAAAAAAAAATTTGGATATTATTTAGTCTGGGTGAAAGTTATAGGGTCTACAAGCTATGGTACCAATTTCTGAAAATTGAACAATTTGATCACACCTGAAGTACTGACAGCTTCTCTCATTTCTTGAGACCCTAACAAGCCAATAAAGTACAAATACCCCCCAAATGACCCCTTTTTGGAAAGTAGACATTCCAAGGTAGTTAGTAAGAGTCATAGTTAGTTTTTTGAAGTTGTCATTTGTTCCCACAATTCTTTGCAAAATTAAGATTTTTATTTTTTATTTTTTCATACCAATATTGTCATTATAACAGGTTATTTCTCTCACATGGCATGTATATTCCACAAATGACACCCCAAAATATATTCTGCTGCTCCTCCTGAGTATGGCGATACCACATGTGTGAGACTTTTACACAGCGTGGCCACATACAGAGGCCCAACACCGAAGTAGCAACTTCAAGCATTCTAGGAGCATAAATTACACATCTAATCTCTCAACCACCTATTACACTTTTGAAGGCCCTGGAGCACCAGGACAATGGAAACGCCCACAAAGTGACCCCATTTTGGAAAGCTAACACCCCAACGTATAATCTATGAGGCATAATGAGTCTTTTGAACAGTTCATTTTTTTCCAGATGTTCTTGGAAAATGTGGAAAAAAATAAAAACGCATTTTTTTTTACAGAAAGTTGTCCATTTATAGGATATTTCCAACACATAGCATGTACATAGAAAAAATTACACCCCAAAATATATTCTGCTGCTCCTCCTGAGTATGGCGATACCACATGTGTGAGACTTTTACACAGCGTGGCCACATACAGAGGCCCAACACCGAAGTAGCAACTTCAAGCATTCTAGGAGCATAAATTACACATCTAATCTCTCAACCACCTATTACACTTTTGAAGGCCCTGGAGCACCAGGACAATGGAAACGCCCACAAAGTGACCCCATTTTGGAAAGCTAACACCCCAACGTATAATCTATGAGGCATAATGATTCTTTTGAACAGTTCATTTTTTCCCAGATGTTCTTGGAAAATGTGGAAAAAAATAAAAACGCATTTTTTTTTACAGAAAGTTGTCCATTTATAGGATATTTCCAACACATAGCATGTACATAGAAAAAATTACACCCCAAAATATATTCTGCTGCTCCTCCTGAGTATGGCGATACCACATGTGTGAGACTTTTACACAGTGTGGCCACATACAGAGGCCCAACATCCAAGAAGCACCATCAGGTGTTCTAGGGACATAAATTACACATCCAATTTCCTTACAATCTATCACATTTTTGAAGGGCCTTCATATTTCTAGCACAGCATGTACATACCAAGAATTACACCCTAAAATACATTCTGCTGAGTAATGGGTAAAAAAAAAAGAAGATTACCTGTGGTTTTAGTAGTGCAATTGTCCACAGAAAGAGAGCCCCGATCCAGGCAGCAGGCAGGGACGTGGTCACTGGTCAGCGACAGTGAATGGAATTGTCCAGGCAGCAGGCAGCAGGCAGGAATATTGTCCATAGTCAGGCAAAATATTCGTCCTGGTAGGAACATGGTCCAAGTAGCGGGCCATGGGTAGGGGAATGGGGACAGGGGTAGAGGCTTCTCCCACCCAAATCTCTTTGAAGCCTCCGGGCAACCAGACCCTAATCCGGGAATGAGAAAACTAAAAAATTAGTTTTTTCATCCAGAAAAACAATTCTGGAGCCCCTCACATATGTGAGACCCCTGTGTTCCCACTAGTATAGCAGGGTAAAAGATCAATCCAAGGGGCAGGCAAAAAACGTGGTCAAACAGTCCAGGGTCAGTTCCAGAGCAGGCAGATGTAGGTACAGTTTAGGGTTAGGCAAAAGAGTGGTCGTATAACAAGCCAGGGTCAGTTCCAGAGAAGGCAGAGGTATGTTTAGGGTTAGGCAAAAGAGTGGTCGTATAACAGGCCATGGTCGATTCCGGAGAAGGCAGAAGTATGTTTAGGGTTAGGCAAAAGAGTGGTCGTATAACAGGCCATGGTCGGTTCCGGAGAAGGCAGAGGTATGTGTGCAGTGGCATAAGGGGTGTGGGGGGAAATTACAGGAAATTAGAATTGCGTTTACCATACGTCCCTAATAATGAAGAAACGTATGGTAACGGCGGAAACATGTTCCAATACAGAGGCCTGGTTGGGAAGGACAATCGGGACAGTAATACACAGTGTCTTTTCGAATTCCTCTTCTGGAGCACACCCGGCACCTCTTCTGATTTCTGTGGCCTGTTTCAGGGGAGGGGGTTTTCTCAGGAAAGTGACGCTCGTGGAGTCTGCTCACAGAATCAGAGCGAATATTTTCCGGTGGGTTTTCAGGGTACAAAAGGGCGGTGATGACTTCTTCTTGATAGTCCAGATATGATACGGGGTTCTCTGATGACTTTTTGTAGATTACATAGGAGTTATAAAAGGCCAAACTAAAAAAATAAATGGACACTTTCTTGTACCAGTGGCGGGATTTTCTTGTGGGCAGGTAGGGTTCTATCATCTGGTCATTGAAGTCCACTCCCCCCATGAACAAATTATAGTCATAGATGCATTTTGGTTTTTGGATTGGGCCGGTTCTTTTGGGGACTACCACGCAGGTGTCGTCGTGGATTGATGTAAGCATGTGGACGTTCCGTTTGTCCCTCCACCTGACAGCCAATATCTCCTGGTTCCTCAATGCTGCAGACTCCCCTCGTCTGAGCTTTTGATCCACCAGTTTTTGCGGGAAGCCTTTCCTGTTGGGTCTTATTGTGCCACATGCTGGGGTATTCCGAAGGTAAAGACAGCGAAACAGGGGCAAGCTGGTGTAGAAATTATCCACATAAAGGTGGTATCCCTTTCCAAAGAGTGGATACATCAGATCCCAGACCACTTTTCCGCTGACTCCCATATACTCTGGGCATTCAGGGGGATGCAGTTGGGAGTCCTTCCCTTCATACACCAAGAATGAGTATAGGTACCCTGTGGCTCTGTCGCAAAGTTTGTACATTTTGACCCCATATCGGGCCCTTTTGCTGGGGATGAACTGCTTGATGCTCAGCCTGCCTGAGAATTTGACAAGGGACTCGTCCACAGATATGTTCTGTTCAGGGGTATATAATTGGGGAAATCGTTGAGCGAAAAAATTTAGAAGTGGCCTAATTTTATATAGCTTGTCAAAAGCAGGGTCATTTCGGGGAGGGCACTGGGCGTTATCGTTAAAGTGGAGGAACCGCATAATTATTAAATATCGGGATCTTGGCATAAGGGAGGAGAAGAGTGGCATGTGGTGAATGGGCTTGGTGGACCAGTAGGAGTACAATTGTTTTTTTTTTGAAAGTGCCATAGTAAAGGTTAGGCCTAAGAAAATTTTAAATTCGTCCACGGTTAGTTCTCTCCACTCAAAGGGGCGGGCATATCTGGAACCAGGGTTACTTCTTATGTACTGTTGTGCGTAGAGATTGCACTGGGCCACAATGAAGGATAGCAAATCTTCGGTGAAAAGTAAATTAAAAAAATTAAGCATTGAAAAGTTTTCGGTGTTCACCTGGACACCTGGCTGGGCAGTGAAAGGGGGGATATTTGCTGCTCCGGAATTAGGGGGAAGCCACAGGGGGTTTTGAAGGCCATAGGGAAGGCTGGCATGGCCCCTATCCCTTTGGGGCTGAGATGACACCCTACTGGTGCCTGGGCTTTGTTGCAGTGGCACAGCGCTTGAGGCAGACGGCACAGCGCTTGAGGCGGACGGCACATCGCTTGAGGCGGACGGCACATCGCTTGAGGCGGACGGCACAGCGCTTGAGGCGGACGGCACAGCGCTTGAGGCGGACGGCACAGCGCTTGAGGCGGACGGCACAGCGCTTGAGGTGGACGGCACAGCGCTTGAGGTGGATGGCCCTGCGCGTCTGGGAGTAGGCCGCTTCTCCACGCCAGCACCCCTTCTTTTCCTGGGCCCACGTTCCTCTTCAGATTCTGAATCCGACCCACTGTCTATAACGGGTTCATAGGCCGAATCCGGATCGGACAGAGACTCCTCGCTGCTCTCATCGCTCATGGCAAGTAGAAGATGTACGGCCTGCTCACCGGTAAAGAATTTTTTTGCCATACTGGTGGCTGGTGAGGCTGTACTGCAGAGCACTGTGGTGGCACTGATGGACACAGGTGGGCACAGGCGGCACTTATGTGCACTGTAGTGGCACGGGTGTGGCTCTGGTGGGCACAGGTGGCTCTGGTGGGCACAGGTGGCTCTGGTGGGCACAGGTGGCTCTGGTGGCTCTGGTGGGGCTCTGGTGTGCACTGATTAGCAGAAGGCGGCACTTATGTGCACTGTAGTGGCACGGGTGTGGCTCTGGTGGGCACAGGTGGCTCTGGTGGGCACAGGTGGCTCTGGTGGGCACAGGTGGCTCTGGTGGGCACAGGTGGCTCTGGTGGCTCTGGTGGGGCTCTGGTGTGCACTGATTAGCAGAAGGCGGCACTTATGTGCACTGTAGTGGCACGGGTGTGGCTCTGGTGGGCACAGGTGGCTCTGGTGGGCACATGCAGCACTGGTGGGCACAGGCAGCACTGGTGGGCACAGGCGGCACTGGTGGGCACAGGTGGCCCTGGTGGCACTGGTGGCCGCAGGTGGCACTGGTGGGCGCAGACGGCACTGGTGGGCACAGGCGGCACTGGTACGGCACTGTTTTGGCACTGGTATAGGACTGTTGTGGATCTGGTGGCACTGGTGCGGCTCTGGTGACACTGGTGCGGCTCCGGTGACACTGGTGCGGCTCTGGTGTGGCACAGGTGGCACAGATGTGGCACTACTGGGCACAGATGTGGCACTATGGACACAGATGTGGCACTGATGTGGCACTTTAGGCACAGATGTGGCACTGATGTGGCACTATGGGCACAGATTTGGCACTGATGTGGCAATATGGGCACAGATTTGGCACTATGGGGCAATATGGGCACAGATTTGGCACTATGGGGCACTTGTATGGCTTGTAAAACTCACAGTTTATCTCCTCTTCTCTCTCGCTGATACTGTGTGAGGAGAGGAGAGGAGATAAACTTTCCCTGACCTTCTTGTGTTTACATTGTGATCGCGCCGTCATTGGACGGCGCGATCACATGGAAAAAGACCACTGTTACTGGTCAATTTCCTTGATCTGTGTAGCGCCGGGTCTCATAGATGCTTCTGCAGGGCGCCGTTAAATAACGGCAACCCCCAGTTAAGCAACCACCTTGCCGCCGATATATGACGGCGGCTGGTGGTTAAGTGGTTAAACAATTGCAGGCAATTCCACAGAAAAATTCTTCCTTTCAGCATATATTCCTGGGGAGGTGAGAAGGATAATCCTAAAAAGTATCACTTGAATGACAGTTCTGAGTCTGCAGGGGGTTCCTGACATCACAACCCCCTCCCGCCGCTCTCCCGCGCCCTCCGCCGCTTACCGGAGCCGTCGGTAGCGGCGGAGGCGATCGGGTCCGTTCGGCACCTGTGTGGGGATGCGACTGAGGGAAAAATCGCCCCCACCCATCCCCATAGCTCTGCTGGGCGGAAGTGACGTCAAAACTCCAGTCCCGCCCAGCGTCTTAAAGCACCTTTTTTTTTTCTGTCATTTGAAAAAATGACAGTTTAATTTTTTTTTCTTTTTTTGCATTTAAGCCTAAATATGAGATCTGAGGTCTTTTTGACCCCAGATCTCATATTTTAGAGGACATGTCATGCTTTTTTATATTACAAGGGATGTTTACATTCCTTGTAATAGGAATAAAAGTGATATTTTTTTTTTTTTTATTTCAGTGTAAAAAATTATAAAAATAAATAAGAAAACAACAATTTTTTTTTTAAAACGCCCTGTCCCGACGAGCTCGCGCACAGAAGCGAACGCATACGCGAGTAGCGCCCGCATATGAAAACGGTGTTCAAACAACACAAGTGAGGTATCGCCGCGATCGTTAGAGCGAGAGCAATAATTCTAGCCCTAGACCTACTCTGTATCTTAAAAAATGCAACCTGTAGAATTTTTTAAACGTCGCCTATCGAGATTTTTAAGGGTAAAAGTTTGACGCCATGCCACGAGCGGGCGCAATTTTTAAGCGTGTCATGTTGGGTATCATTTTACTCGATGCATCTTTCACAATATTTAAAAAAATTGGGCAAAAATTATTGTTGTCTAATATTTTAATTCAAAAAAGTGATTTTTTCACAAAAAAAGTGCGCTTGTAAGACCGCTGCGCAAATACGGTGTGACAAAAAGTATTGCAATGACTGCCATTTTATTCCCAAGGATGTCTGCTAAAAAAAATATATAATGTTTGGGGGTTCTGATTAATTTTCTAGCAAAAAAATTGTGATTTTTACATGAAGGAGAGAAGTGCCAGAATATGCCCGGTGGGCAAGTGGTTAAATAGCTAGTTAAATCTGTAATTTTGCTAGTAATGCCGTCTAATGAATGTTGTAACTTTAGCTCTGAAAGTTCAGTGAGTTTGACTTGTAGGTAGTGAACATGTAGGCTATGCTCATTATATGCCCCTCAAGATATAGATTCACAAAGCACTTACACCGACGTATAACACGTTACGCCAACGTAAGTGCCAATGTGCGCCGGCGTATGTGTGCGGCAGACTCACGAACCAACATGTGCCTAAAAACAGGCTACACCCCGCCGACGTAGCTTGCACACGCCGGCGTAGGGTGGGCGCACATATGGGCTGGGCACATGGTGCTGCTCCCATTGATTAGCCATTCAAACATGCAAATGAGGGAAATACGCCGATTCACAAACGTGCGTGTGCCCGGCGCATGCTACACGAGATGCGCGTAAGTTGTACGTCCGGCGTAAAGTTATTCCCCATTAAAGCGGGAGTTCACCCAATTCGTTTTTTTTTTCTATTTTCCCCTTAGCTTCATGCTCGTTTTGTCTAGGGGAATCGGCTATTTGTTTTAAAATATGATCCGTACTTACCCGTTTTCGAGATCCATCTTCTCCGTCGCTTCCGGGTATGGGTCTTCGGGAGTGGGCGTTCCTTCTTGATTGACAGTCTTCCGAGAGGCTTCCGACGGTCGCATCCATCGCGTCACTCGTAGCCGAAAGAAGCCGAACGTCGGTGCGGCTCTATACTGCGCCTGCGCACCGACGTTCGGCTTCTTTCGGAAAATCGTGACGCGATGGATGCGACCGTCGGAAGCCTCTCGGAAGACTGTCAATCAAGAAGGAACGCCCAGTCCCGCAGCCCATACCCGGAAGCGACGGAGAGGATGCATCTCGTAAACGGGTAAGTACGGATCATATTTTAAAACAAATAGCCGATTCCCCTAGACAAAACGAGCATGAAGCTAAGGGGAAAATGTGTTCGCTATGGGTGAACCTCCGCTTTAATGAGGTGCAACCCAGCAACAGACATGCACAGGTCTGCACCAGGGAACACAAGCCGGCGTATTGTGCGTTGGACGTGTGTCTGGCTGGGCGTGCGTTTATGTTCACAGCGTACGTGATGATCCGGCGTAGCTTAGGCAGTTGTGCCGGCGTGGTTGTGAGCAGGCGCAGGGGGGTGCTGTGCATGCGTCCACGTCACGGCGCATGCGCAGTTCGTGATACGTACCTGTCTGTTGCTCGGCCCATCATTTGCATGGGGTCACGCCCACTTCCACCTACGCCAGCGTGCGCCTTTGAAACCCACGCCACGCTGGTGCAGCGTTGGGAGCACTGGCTTGCTGAATGCAATGCTTGCCTTTGTTTTCAATTCTTACTGCATCCCAAGGATTTGTTTTCAATTTTGACTGGAAAGTAGCTCTAATCTTTTAAACGCTTGTCTAAAGACTATTTGCTTTAGCAATAATTTGAAAAGTATTTAATTCCCATCAAGCAGCTGTCTTGATGTCCTTAAACCATCCTTCAGCTCCAATACTGCATTGTTTAATACTGGTCTTTGTAAGGTCTGAACACAGACACTCCAGTTAGAGTAAATAGCATGTGAGTGTAGCTTTACAGTTAGCCCCCTTCTCTCTAGGCCACCTCCAGGACTTAATAAATATATACTTTGGTAGCAAACCCAAGGTAAAAGAAAGTAGATTTACCAAACAGTTGTGGGAGAAACAAGATGCAAGTCACTGTCATGTACCTGGTGCTGCTAACAAAGCAAACAGAATATTGGCATGCATTAAAAAGGGGATTAACTCCAGAGATAAAACAATAATTCTTCCGCTCTCTGGTCCCAAAATGGCGTCAAAAGTGTGCGATGTGTCCGCCATAATGTCGTTGTCACGATAAAAATCGCTGACCGCCGGCATTACTAGTAAAAAATTTTTTTTTATAAAAATGCCATAAATCTATCCCCTATTTGGTAGACGCTATAACTTTTGCGCAAACCAATCAATATACACTTATTGCAATTTTTTTTATATACCAAAAATATGTAGAAGAATATGTATCGGCCTAAACTGAGGAAAACTATTTTTTTTATATATTTTTGGGGGATATTTATAATAGCAAAAAGTAAAAAATATTGCTTTTTTTTTCAAAATTGTCTCTCTATTTTTGTTTATAGCACAAAAGCCTCGTACACACAACCGAGAAACTTGACGGGCGAAACACATCGTTTTCCTCGTCGAGTTCCTTGTTAGGCTGCCGAGGAACTTGACAAGGCAAGTTTCTCCATTCCCGTCGAGGAAAAAGAAGACATGCTCTCTTTTTGGCTCGACGGGATCCTCGAAAGTTTCCTCGTCGAAAAGTGTACACACGACCGGTTTCCTCTGCAAAAAAAAAAAGTTTCTTGCTGGTTTTTGCCGAGAAACTCGGTCGTGTGTACGAGGCCTCAGGCCCCGTACACACGTCCGAGGAACTCGACGGGCAAAACACATCGTTTTGCCCGTCGAGTTCCTTGTGAAGCCGCCGAGGATCTCGGCGAGACGAAATTTCCCATTGAACAACGAGGAAATAGAGAACATGTTCTCTATTTCCTCGCCGAGATCCTCGTCGGCTTCCTCGGCCGAAAGTGTACACACGGCCGGGTTTCTCGGCAGAATTCAGCTCCGACCGAGTTTCTGGCTGAATTCTGCCGAGAAACTCGGTCGTGTGTACGGGGCCTCAGAGTCTTTGACCCTGGTTTCTAGTAGAAAGGGTTTCTGGTTGCTGCAGGCCTAAATAGTGTGATGACAGGCTGTTGTTGGAAAATCCGACCGTTTGTATGCTCCATCGGACAACTGTTGTCGAATTTTCCGCCAACAAATGTTGGATAGCATGCTTTCAAATTGTCCGACAACATTAGTAGAAGTTGCCCAAAGGGTGGCGCTAAAGAGCAGAAAAAAAATGTTGTTTCATGTTTGTTGGCCGACAATTCTTTGCATTTGTATGCAAGACAAGTTCATGGCCAACACCCTTCGGACAAAAGTCCTACGCTTTGTCCGCAGAAAATCTGATTGTGTGTATGAGGCTCAAGAGTTAATAGATCTGTTCCTCTGCCTCGCCTTCTTACTAGCCATAGCTGTTGGCTACACCTAAACCATGAAAAAATTTAATCATACCATACGTTCAGCTGCACACTTCCATACAGGCATATTTTCAAAATAAAATTATAATTAACAAAACATATTGGGCCAGATTCACAGACATTTGCCCTGGCGCAGCGTATCAGAGATACGCTACACCGCTGTATCTTACCTGGCGGAATTTCGAATCCAGGAAGATTTCGCGCCGTAAGTTACGGCGGCGTAGTGTATTTCTCGGCGCGTATTTCAAATTGGGCGGGTAGGGGGCGTGATTCATTTAAATGAAGCGTGTCCCCGCGCCGATTGAAATGCGCATGCTCCGTTTCGAATTTTCCCGCCATGCTTTGCGCGAAATGACGTTGCACCGACGTCATTATTTGAACGTAGACGTGAGTTACGTCCTTTCCTATTCACGGACGACTTACGCAAAAAAAAATAATTCAAAATTCGACGCGGGAACGACGGCCATACTTTAACATGGCAAGTCTATCTATACGCCACAAAATAGCAGCTGTAACTTTACGCCGGGAAAAGCCGACTAGCGACGACGTAAGAGAACGCAACGGCCGCGCGTACCTTCGTGGATCGCCGGAAAAAGCTAATTAGCATACCCGACGCGGAAAATGACGCAAACTCCACCCAGCGGGCACCGAAGTATTGCACCTACGATCCGAAGGCGTACGAAGCCGTACGCCTGTCGAAACTAAGCCAGAAGCCGTCGTATCTTGGTTTGAGAATTAAAACTAAAGATACGACGCAGCAAATTTGAAAGTACGCCGGTGTATCAGTGGATACGCCGGCGTACTTCTTCTGTGAATCTGGCCCATTGTGTCCTCAAAAAAATCTTCAACACTGATCAATTTTCTATCTGGAATGTGTGCACGGTATATAGTACTGAATAATTGTCATTTGGTACAACTGCCCAAAATGTGTTCTGCATGAATGTTTTATGTACTATGCTGTATGCAAACTGCCTTAAACCTAAATGGCATTTTTTTATTTGCTGATACATTTGGGTTGCTATTTTCATTACTTTTTCTTTTTGTTTTGCATATTTTGTAAATGAACTGATATTTTCTTGCCAGCATATGCAGCCATTATCTCTAACTATTTTGTATTGTTATTGCCTACATAATGTAGTACTTTATATTTTTGGAAATTATTAATAATGTATGGCACTAAAGTAGGAAAGGCATTACTTTTCAATTCCCTATTATTATGTTCATGTAGCATATTGTTATTATTGGATCAGTATTTTCTATCATTTCTTTAATTGTACTCTTATCACATCATACTTGTAGGGTGAATTTTTAAAACATAAAATCAATCATCAATCAATAGGCATTCTTTATTCTCTTATTTCACTTAACCCTTTTATTATGGGAACTCTCACTCTCACAAATATGAAAGCACCACAGGTATATCCACATGCTCACGACTATAGTAGAGTGTACTGATAGCAATGAAAAATAGCCGGGTGCCCCCCCACCCCAAAGCACATTGTCCCCATGTTGATGAGGACAAGGGCCTCTTCCCGACAACCCTGGCCAGTGGTTGTCGGGGTCTGCGGGCAGGGGGCTTATCGTAATCTGGAAGCCCCCTTTAACAAGGGGGCCCCCAGGTCCCGGCCCCCACCCTGTGTGAATAAGTGTCACAAAAAAAACAGTACACAGGTTTTTGACAAAGTCATTTATTAAATCAGCTCTTCCGATTTCTTCTCCCTTCACCAGTTCTTCTCTCTGCGCTGTCTTCCCCGGGTGCCTACATTCTGACTTGTATCAGAGTTTTGAGAATATCAGTCAACCAATCACACAAGTAGACATGTGCACACTGAAATGTTTTGTTTCGGAATTTCGTTTTTGTCCGAAAAAAATATATATTTAGTTACTCCCGAAATTTGTTTTTATTTATTTTGTTTCGTTATAAAATGCATTCGTCCGAAAATCCAAATTATTTGGTAGAATCTGTCATTGAAGACTTATGGTGTCTGTCGAATGTTCTAAGAAGATTCGACGGAGCAGCTAAACTGTACGATGCCACACTCAAACATTTCCAATAGAATATTTCGCCTACAAGCTTTAGAAGAATTCTAATGTTGTATAACTAGTAATAATTATATTTATAAATTATTATTATTACTAATCAACTAACATTCTAATTCTTCTATAGCCTATGGGCCGAGCATTTGACCGGGCATGGGCTTTTTTGTCCCCTATGTCCACTTTCTACCATTGATTGCAGTGTTGCATGAATTTTTGGATGTTATACAGCTTTGGATTTTATCCTTTGTTCATTTTGTTTCAATAAATCGCCTATCAGAGTGCGGCAGTCCAGGAACATTTCTTTTTTTCTGCGGCGTTGTACAGTTTAGCTGCTTGTCGAATCTTCTTAGAACTTTCGACAGACACCATAAGCCTTCAATGACAGATTCAACGTTTGTATGTTTTTCTCTGATTCGTCGAATCTTCGTCATTCATGTCAAATGGTCTACACCACTGGTTTCCAAATTGCAGCCCTTTGCTTGTCTTTATCCGGCCCTTGAGGCACTAACCCTTCCACTGATAGGAGACACTATTCTGCCATCTGACACCAACAATGGAGCACCATTTCTCCCTCTGACACAACTAATAGAGCACTATTCCTCCCTATGATACCAGCAATGGGGCACTATTCCTCCCCCTAATACCAGATGTTTACTAACAAATTTCCACTCCCGCTGGCCAAGGTCTGGCCCTCCAAGAGTCTGAAGCACAATAAACCGACCCTTTTTTTAGAATGTTTGGAGACCCCTGGTCTACACTAACACTGTCTCTATAATGTCGAATCTTTTCTCTATAATGTCGAATCTTTCCTCTATAATGTCAAATCTTTCCTCTCTATGTAGAATAATCTTGGACTAATAGAGTTAGGTTAGGCACATTCGACCGCAGATTCGATAGACACAGATTGCTATTGTCAGCGTCATGTCGAATCTCCTATCTATATCGAACTGTTGTAGCAACGAAAATAAAGCATTTTTTATGTCGGATCTTTCTGATTTCGGATTCTGCGCGTTCGTTTTCATTTGTTACAACGATAACGAAAATACCTGAAATTTGGACGAAAATGCATTCGGATGAAAACGAATGCACATGTCTACACACAATTCCTGGGAGAGTACTGCACACCAACTGTGTACAAAACATCTCCAGGTTGCCATATTTGCATTGAATTTTACAGAAAATTACAGATTGAAAAGGAAAGGGAATCCTTAATAACATTCAATTACAATATGGCTTGTGTAGCAAGTGTATATGATATATTACAATGTAGTTATTTTTTTATTTGTTAGATTTTTTCCACATACAGTAAGTGAAGTTACACTTAAATAGGTAGATTCAGTAAGAGTTAGGCCGGCTTATCAGTAGATAAGCCAACCTAACTCAGAATCTACGCCGTCTTATGTTTAAGCGTATGCTCAAACAGAGATACGCTTAAACATATCGAAGATACGACGGCTTGCGCCATCCTATCTTAGATTGCAATATTTCGGATGGCCGCTAGGTGGCGCTTCCATTGCGGTCGGCGTAGAATATGTAAATGAGTGGATACGCCGATTCACGAACGTACGCCCGGCCGACGCAGTACTTTTACGCCGTTTACATAAGAGATAGGCCGCGTAAAGTTAGAGCTAGGCCCTATTGGAATAGTAATGTCAAGAATGGCCGCCGTTCCCACGTCGAAATTCACATTTTTTACGTTGTTTACGTCCACGTCGAAATCAATAGGCCCGTGTGGCGTACTTAGCTGGGAAATGTAGGCGCCCGGCGCATGTGCAGGTCGCAAAAAACGTAAAGAAAAAAAAGGTCAAGCACCATTAACATACAACACGCCCCCCTCAAACACATTTGAATTAGGCGCCCTTACACCCGCCGATTTAGGGTACGCCGCCGTAACTTAGCAGGTAAGTACATTGTGAATCATGTACTTGCCTCGCTAACTTACGGCGGCGTAGCTTAAATTCCTTAAGCTATGCCGCCGCAAAGTTGAGCAAATGTACCTGAATCTAGCTATAAGTCCATTGCACTTCTGGCCAACTCTATGAACTACCTTATAAAGTACAGATTTTTGTTGCTCAGTAAAGATCTATATCTACAGTTCTTTCCTGCTGTTCACCGACCCGTGGAAAATGACCACGTTAATTTGAACCAAACAGCTGCTGTTCAGATAACATGTCACCAAACAAAAAGCATTTGGTACTCCCGAAAAAAAATGGCACTCCTACAAAGAATGTGACTGGGAGCAGGAGCAAAAAATCTGGCGCAGAGATTTGCTGCGTCCTGCGGTGCTGAAGGCACAGTATCTCCTCCAATGAATCCTGTATGGGATAGTTCAATCATGTAGTGCAGCTTTTATGTGCATTTCCTATCAAGCACATCATGTAATTGAGTTCCCAGCAAGTCAGGTTATAAGGTTCCTTATCAGATTCAATGTCTCCAAGCATGAAACCAATTATGATGTTGTTTTTACCATTAACCCCTTGTCTACCAAGGTCCATTTATAAATTATACTTAAAGGGGTTGTAAAGGAAAACATTTTTTTCCCTAAATAGCTTCCTTTACCTTAGGGCAGTCCTCCTTCACTTACCTCATTATTCAATTTTGCTTTTAAATGTCCTTATTTCTTCTGAGAAATCCTCACTTCCTGTTCTTCTGTCTGTAACTCACCACCGTAATGCAAGGCTTTCTTCCTGGTGTGGAGAAAGCCTCTTGAGGGGGGAGGGGGCGAGCAGGAGTGTCAGGACGCCCACTAACACACAGCTCCTTTCTCTATCTGCAAAGTAGAGAGTGTCCTGACTTGCCTGCTCACCCCCTCCCCCCTCAAGAGGCTTTCTCCACACCAGGGAGAAAGCTTCACATTACTGTGTGGAGTTACAGACAGAAGAACAGGAAGTGAGGATTTCTCAGAAGAAATAAGGACATTTAAAAGCAAAATGGAAGGATGAGGTAAGTGAAGGAGGACTGCACTAAGGAAAACAAAGCTATTTAGGGGAAAAAAAAATTCCTTTACAACCCCTTTAAAGCATGTGAAATTTTAGATCCAGAGAAAGGCTTTTAAGTAAAAGTGAGCCGCCCGATTACATTTATGGAGCTCTGATGATGTGCCCCCCTCACCGCCGACACTTGTGGTGGTACCCGGGCTCTCACATTCCGGTACTTTAAAGGGGTTGTAAAGGTTCGTTCTTTTTCACCTTAATGCATCCTATGCATCAAGGTGGAAAAAACCTGACAATGACGCCCCCCGATGTCCTCTTCTCCACTCAGTCTGGCCGTTGATTGGCAAGAACTAACCCCCACGAGAGAGAGCTCCCATGAAGGGGGTTAGTTCTTGTGGGGAGGAGCTGAGACAGCTGCCGAGGGACCGCAGAAGACATGGATTGGGGCAACTGTGTGCAAAACGAGCTGCACAGTGGAGGTAAGTATAACATGTTTGTTTTGTTTTTTGTTTTTTAAACGGGAACTTTTAGTGTCCCTTTAAGGCTGCATTCACACCTGAGCGTTTTGTCGCCTGAAGCGCGACGCTCAAATACGCTAGAGGGGAAAAAACACATTATTCCCTATGGAGATGGTTCACATCTGCACGCCAATACGCCTGACGCAGAACGACTGAAGCTCAAACAAGTTCCAGACCCTTTTTTGTCGCGCGTATCGGGCGGTTTGGTCGTTTTTGAGCGTTTCCATTTCCCATAGAAAGTAATGGAAACGCTCGATTCCAGCGACTTGCGCGACAACGAGCGTTTGCTACGGGCGTTTTGTCGCTTTAATCAATAGAACATTTCACCCAGGCAGAAGATTAAAAAAATCTACCAACATAGCAACAAGTGATGAAAAGATGATAATTTTTCCTATTGGCTAAAATAAAAAACGTCGAAGTACAAAAACGTCGGACGACGCTGTATGCAAACGCACAAATAAGCATGAAAACGACCGAACCACCGACCCTCAGGTGTGAATGCAGCCTTAGAGAAGAAGGAGATCTGGGTATAAACAATCCACCCTACGACTTATGAACTCACAAGCAATGACCTCCAATGTCTTTATAAGGAAAACCTATGCTATTATGTTGCTTGTTAGCAATAAAGATAAAAAAAAAGAAAACAATTTAATAATAAAAAAAAAAAAATTATAAGAAAAATAAGAAAATACAATTTAAATTGGAACTTCACTAATTTTTTCATCTTTCCATCTAATAAATCTTCTGCCCTTGTTGATTTAACTTTGGATAGTAAAACATTTTTATTCTGCCAGTAACTACCTCATACAGCCCACTTCCTGTTTCTTATTTGGTAAAAAGCCTAGGCTTATGACATCATGCACAGCTCTCTCTCCCACTCGCGTGAGAGTTTGCCAGCAAGGGAGGAGGGTGAGTCATAAGAGGGCCATGAGAGCTGCAGAGCTTGAGGTGTGCCTATTTGTGTCTGTGTAAATCCTGGAAGTGAACAGGCAGCAGCCTCAGCTGCCCACAGTTAAAATGGATTCAGCCAGACTCAGTGAAGGGAGATTTCTGCAGTGTATTTGGCAAGCACAGAATCACTGAAGTGCTGGGCTGTGGAGGGGTGGGAGCAGCCGGCTCAGGGTGCCCCGGAAGAAGTCCTTTTGGTGACGAAACCGGTCAGGCGGAGCTATACATTCCTGCTATCGCACTTCTTGTGTGTTTCTGGATGTTTGGCGGCCACCATCCTTTAATCTTCCATGACTTTTTTTATTTTGGAAATATGTAAGTGCAATATTTTTTAATAAATACACCCCGTGAGAGGTTTTACACTATCTAGCATTTTTCTGTTTATCTGTGATTTTGGCTACTATTGGGCGCTTTGAGGGAAGAAGTTTCAGACATCCTGTGATCGATCTGAATGTGGTTTCCTCCTCCATCCCTTATCAGTGACAAGCGCTGGAGATTATGGGGCAGATCCACAGAGATCTGCACCGGCGCAGCGTATGGGAGATACGCTACTCCGCTGTAACTTACTTGTTTAAACTTTGAATCCCGGAAGAATTCACGCCGTAAGATACGGCGGCGTAGTCTATCTCTCGCGGCGTAAGGGCGCCTAATTCAAATTGGCGAGTAGGGGGCGTGTTTCATTTAAATGAAGCGCGTCCCCGCGCCGAATGAACTGCCCATGCGCCGTCCCTAAATTTTCCGCTGTGCATTGCGCTAAATGACGTCGCAAGGACGTCATATTTTTTAACATAGACGTGAATTACGTCCATCCCGATTCACGGACGACTTACGCAAAAAATTTTTTAAAAAAATAAACGCGGGAACGACGGCCATACTTAACATGGCAAGTCTAACTATACGCCGCAAAACACCAGCTTTAACTATAAAAGCCGACTAGAGACGACGTAAGAGAATGCGAAGCTGATTGGTTGCTATGCAGAGCTGCACTAGATTTTGCACTCTACAGCTTTAGTAAATCAACCTCATTGGTTATATTATATTTTTTTTCTACCCTAGATCTGAACATATACAGACATAAAAGATATGAAGGTTACACTTTAATGCAGCTCTATTTTAATTGTGTTTTTAAGCAGTGTAAGTACCGTATATGGATTTGACTCAAATCTCAGGACTGGACAAGGACAGAAATGCAACTTCTTTGGCAGGTGCCTTATATGTATTGTATCTGTATATTTAGCTGTTTGTCTGTGGTTCAGCTGTAAAGTTTTTTTTTCTTCTTTTTCTCACAATTTCTTGTTTTCCTCTACAACTGCTATCAGTAAAGAATCTTTTGTGACTTATTTTTCTGAACTGACCCTTCCATTAGTATGTGTGACCCCTCCTGTCCTCTCCTGCCCCAAGGTGAGATAGTTGATGCTCTGTGACCTTAGATTCAGCATTGCCTACAACACAACCAAGATTAAATAAATATAATTTTGGAAATTCAATATCAATCCTCCTATAATATTTAGAGAAAAAAAAAAGAAACATTCAATCCTAGACAACATAAAAAATACTCTTGGCTATCTTCAAGCCTTATTACGGGTTTATAAATAGCATCTGGAACTGAAATTAGCACATAAGCGCCCTTATAAATTAATAAATGCAATGTAATTGTGGTTAATCATGTTAGACATTAGCCTAGATGCAAAATTTAAGCCAGGCAAAATATTATCGGATACGTTGATAATGGATCACTGCATACATTTCAAAGAAAATTCAACGCACACAAGAGACAAACAACATAATTTAAAACCTCATTTAAATTAGGTCTCATTGTAAACAGGCTCACATTCCAAATGCACAACAGGTTTATTGATTCCCCATTCTAATATGTTTTGTGTTAACTGGCTTTGGGAAATGCCATCAGTCTTCCAAATATGTGGTGGCAGAAGCAATCCCTTTGCATATTCCGAGCAAATGTAATGTAAGTAAATGGAGTGATCACATTCCTTAAAAATTGTTTGTATGTGAGTGATAAGGTTCTTGCGGGCATCTAAATATGTTAATGTGGCAGAAAAATTACAGTAGAAGAATAACATTGTGAATGTAGAACCTATATTCTGTATTTTGCATCATATTGTAGGAAGCATTTTCACCTTTGTTTTGGACGCCTCCTATACAGAGAGGGTGGAGTTAAGTTTAGGGTTGGAGTATTATGGATCTTAGAAAGAGAAGATGTAAGGGTGGACTTTTGGAACTGCATTAGGTTCCCCCCATGTAGGCGTCCCCTGCCATGAGCCCTAAGGCACCTGACAATTAGCACTGATCTAAAAGGAAGAAGAACTTGAAATGACATATTTGGTTAGTTGAATAAAGACACTGGTCCACTTGGACAGAGGGGTGGCTGTGGACGTGGTACACTTGGATTTTGCAAAAGCATTCGATAGAGTTCCCCACACACGGCTCATGTGTAAGGTAAAGTCTACAGGATTAGAAATATCAGTTTGTAAATGGATAGAAAACTGGCTAAAAAACAGAATTCAGAGAGTCGTGATTAATGATTCTTACTCTGAATGGTCTAAGGTTATCAGTGGTGTACCCCAAGGTTCAGTGTTAGGACTCTTACTTTTTAATATCTTTATAAATTATATTGGGTCTGAGATCAAAAGTAACATTTCTGTCTTTACAGATGACACCAAGCTATGCAGTGAAATAACGTCCTTACAGGATGTCTCCAATTTACAAGCCGACCTCAATGCTCTGTCTAATTGGGCAACTATGTGGCAGATGAGGTTTAATGTTGATAAATGTAAAGTTATGCACTTGGGGGCTAAGAATATGCATCATACATACTAGGGGGAGTGCAACTGGGAGTATCTGTAGTGGAGAAGGATCTGGGGGTTTTGGTAAATCATAAGCTCAATAATAACATGCAATGCCAAGCTGCGGTTTCCAAAGCGAGCAAAGTCCTTTCTTGTATAAGAGAGGTATGGACTCCAGAGAGAGAGATATAATGTTGCCCCTGTACAAATCATTAGTAAGACCTCATCTGGAATATGCAGTTCAGTTTTGGGCACCAGGTCTCAAAAAGGATATCGGGGAACTGGAGAAAGTGCAGAGAAGGGCAACCAAACTGATAAGAGGCATGGACGAGCTCATCTATGAGAAAAGATTAGAGGAACTGAATTTATTCTCTCTTGAGAAGAGGAGAATAAGGGGAGATATAATCAACATGTACAAATATATAGGAGGTCCATATATTGAACTTGGTGTTGAGTTATTCACTTTACGGTCAACACAAAGGACAGGGGGGCACTCTTTACGTCTAGAAGAAAAGAGATTTCATCTCCAAATACGGAAAGGTTTCTTTACAGTAAGAGCTGAGAAAATGTAGAATAGACTCCCTGCAGAGGTGGTTTTGGCCAGCTCAGTAGATTGCTTTAACCTGCCTGGCGGTATCCCCGAGCGTGACTCGGGGTGTTTTTTTCATGCTGGGATCGGTATCCCTGAGTCACGCTCGGGGTAGATGTGCAGAGTGTGCAGCGGCGCGGCTTACCTTCGCAGCATCCACAGACAAGTTACTCACCTTGTCCCTGGATCCTGCGATGCATCCCCGCTGTGTGAGCGAGCGGGTCCTCGCTCGATTCACAGTGTCCCCGTGTGCCGCCGATCTCCGTTCCATACGACGTTACGACGCACGGGGGCGGAGAACGGTGCTAAATTCAAAAAAGTAAATAAACACAATACACACAATATACTGTAATACTGTATGTAAAAAATACACCCCCCTTGTCCCTAGTGGTCTTCCCAGTGCCCTACATGTTATTTTATATAATAAAAATTGTTCTTTCTGCCTGCAAACTGTAGATTGTCCATAGCAACCGAAAGTGTCCCTTTATGTCAAAAATGGTTTTAGAGCAGCTAGAAAACAGCGATAATAAATTATAATCACTTGCAGAATTGAGCGATAGCGATTTGTGGGGAAATTCGTCATAAAAAAATAAAAGTAATGACAGCAACAATTCTGCAACTGAGCAAATTTCAGTGATTTTGAGTTGATTACATTATTGAATCATTTTTATTATAATTATATTATTATTTGTTATAATTATTTATTATATTATAATTTATAATTTTGTTTTAAAAAAAATAATATCCGGGATGCCTACAAGACTCTTGCTTGGTCAGATTTAAGTGAGTTATTCCTAAAAATTACAGACCTACAGTAAAAAACGCCAAATTTCCTTGCAAAATTATTGTACCGCTTTTGGTACGTAATTCCAGACAGAATCATACCGCCAGGGAGGTTAATAACAGTATTGTATTCTATTCCATCCTATAGCAGGAGGTCGTGGGCCACATCAGAGGGCTCCGCGGGCCACATGTGGCCCCCTGGCCACTGGTTGGGCACCCCTGTCTTAGACAGTTGTCACAGGGGCATGTAACCCCTTTGGTAGACTCCCTATTTCTGTTCTGGTTGCAACTCAAAAATGTTGATTTACCCTTACTTTTCATACCAGTGACCAGGACAATTATAGTGGATTCCCCTGAAATGGACACAGCCAGCAATAAAAACCTGACCGAAGAATTGCATATATAATCTAAGTATATCACTTATATATCTAGCTTCTCTGCCTTTTGGCTGACATCAAGTGTAGTATCTGTTCTTATCGGTTTTCAGGAACAGACGCCAGTTCACTTTTTTCAGTTGAGGTTAATAATTCCCAATTTAATAATCTCCTATGGGAGAGATCTTTTTCCTCCCAGTCTGTCCCTGGCTAAACACAGGACTCTCCCTAAGTGTTAATGCCTTTTTTGGTAGGAATAGGGCTGTATTTGTTTAGCTGGAAGTCGGAAGGAGCTCTTGGTGATGTGCCTCTGGGAAATGGCATCCCAGAGGTAAAAGCACTTTGGGTTGTGATACCCCACAGAGTTTCACTGACACTTGGCCACGTCACTTTATGCTTTTCTTCTACACGCCTATTCAGCTGGCTTTTTGACCAGCTTGGAAAAAAATCTATACCAGGCAGGAGGAACACTATGTGAAATACACACAGCACTTTATTTTTCACAGGTACTTGCACTGCATCTGGGATTTTTTGTTTTTTGCACAGAGACGGAGGGCGCAGGATATTGGGGCTGGCTCTGATTTCTAGGGGAGGACCTGTGGCATTTGGGTTATTCTTCTCTCTCCAAACGGGAGGGGGGTCTGTCTTTGGGAGAGCCCCCACCAAGTCTTAGAAAGACCAGCTTTGGCATTCCTCCAAGGAATGGGTTCCACCGTGTATCAGAGAAATTTTCCCCAGTGGGGTTTTTAGGCAGCTCAAGTAATGAGTTAGAATGCAATGTGTAAAAAAGGTTTATTGGGAATAACACATACAGAGGGAGGGATGGGGAGTATGGTTAAGACATAAGTTGCGGTAATACAAAAGCATTTAAAATTCCATAACTTGTTATAGCACACAACAGGTAAGTATACAGCTTGGTAAGTGTAAACAAAGCATATACAAAAATAGATCCTAACGCGTTTCGACCCTAAAGGTCTTCTTCAGAGGTTTTAGTTGTGACTGAAAAGAAATTTGCAAGAAATTATTTATTAATTATATGTTTATATCAACTGTCCCCCGCCCCAGACCCGCCTGTATATGGGCACTAGTGAAATAGAGGGGGGAGAGAAAAAATAAATGCACATAAAAATAGAAAAAAAAGTAAAAATAGATATCAAAATCATCTTTACCAAGTAGAAGAGTATGGAACAGTCCAAATTAAGCTTCATCGTCGCAACAGAGGAGGCCCAGCTGGTTCCCTGGATGATGTTCCAACCTCAAGGTGCCCCCACACAGGCGTCCCAAAGGGTTGCTGAGTGATCATGTTTGACTCTACAGGGGGTCACCGGATAAGGGGGCGACGCCCGACAAAGTGGATAGGAAGGAAAAGAGCAGAGGGGGGGAGGTTTTGGCCTGCAGTAAAGTAATTAAAGGCATTCGTAAATTGGATTTTAGTGGTATGTATATATATATATATATATATATATATATATATATATATATATTCACAAAGCACATCTTGTATTCATTGATTGGATCCCATTAATGGCCAGCCATGACAGATCCCACAAATTAAAATTGATTGAAAAATAAATAAATAAAAATATGTTGATTTCTTATGTTAAGTGATAGTGTCACGTTAATTGAATTAAATTGAAAAACACTAAAGGTGAGAATGTGAAAAAGCGGTGAAAAAGTGAGAGGGCAGAAAGGTGACCTTGGCCAGCTTCTCCCTTCACAGAGCCTTTCCTGACCGTAAGGACTTCATTCTCATTATATTCTGTATACACCTCATATACAGTATGTATAGTGCATGTAATGAAAAAATACTATGAATGTTATGTTTGCATAGTCAGGTGTGGTTCCAGCTGTGTAATCCTCCGCCCCCTCCAGTGGCAGTGATACAGAGGGAGAGGAATGCAGCTGCCATTTCATTACTCTCTGCTGGCTTTGCATGTGTGGGCTGTGTGATATTCCCTTGCTCTCCTACCCCATGACAATAATGACAGATGATGAAACCACACAGGGGACCCTGGGAACTGTAGTCCTGTGAAGGCCAGAGCTGGGCCAGTGGTTGTGTTTGCAAACTTTAATACCCAGGATTCCCTTGAAAAAATGTATTTTTCTCCATTCCTGTTGTAAAATTTTGCAAGTAAATAATTGTTCTTCATACATTTAGGCCAAATCGTATTCTGCTACATTTCTTTGGTGAAAATAACCCAAATCTGTGCATATTATTTAGTCTGTAAGAAAGTTATAAAGTCCACAAACTGTGGTATACATCTGAAAATCGATCAGTCCTGATGCATTGTACTGAAATGCCTCGTGATAGTACAAATATTCCTCAAATGACCCCTTTTTGGAAAGTAGAAAGTCTGAAGCCTCGTATCACATGACCGGTTTTCCCGGCAGGATAGCTTTTGGCCAGGAAAACCGGAAGTGTGTACTGTATGCTTCCTTGCAGTTTTCCCGTTAGGAAAACAGCTGGGAATCCCGGTGGGAAAATAGAGAACCTGCTCTCTATTTTCCCGTCGGGATTCTCAGTGGGTTTTTTTTCACCAGATCTACTACTTTCCTATGGGAAACACTGCAAAGCAGTGCCGATGGAGCATACACAAGGCCGGGATTCCCGGCCAAAGCTCCATGGCAGTTTTCCTGCCGGGTTCTCGACTTTCCCCTCGGTTTTCTCAGAGAGAAAACCGAGCGTGTGTACAGGGCTTAAGGTATTTAGTAAGAGGCATGGCAAGTTTTTTGAAGCTGCAATTCTTTGTCATAATTATTTGGAGAATTAAATTAAATACATTGTATTTATTATTTTTTTTACATACTGTTACCAGTGCAGTACAATGACATCATATAACTCATGTGGCAGTGATCAGGGACACTGACTGGTGACAATACAAAGAAAAAAAATTTATCATATAAGTTTCATTTTTTATTTTCTTTGTTTTATTTTTACCACACTTTGACCAGAGCAACATTGTACTACTCTGGGGAAGTGATCAGGATTTTCATTGCTATAAGCAAGCATTTTACTGAATGAAATTGATCCATTCAGTTTGCTGTGTTGTAGTAGTTAGCTGTGATTTTCCACAGCTAATCACATGGTACAGTTGGGCTGTCTGTACCATGTGATCACTGTGAGCAATCACAGCTAGCAACACAATTGTACACAGTGGATGGCATGAAAGGAAACCATTAATTGATTACAATTGTCATGTGATCTGCTGGGATTGGTCACAGTGATCACATGGTACTGACAGTGAGAACAGCTAGTGAAAGATCAGGTCGCAGCATGAAGCGATCTGTTAGGACGACAGCAAATATTGTTTAACCAGTTCATTCCCAGCCTATAGCAAAATGACGCTCGGGTGGGAACTGGTTAATTGATATTTGCTCATCTTGGAGTTCAGCTTTACTAAATATTACTTCTTCAGAAATAAAGTCACTGATATAAAGTCCCATTCTGCAAACTGGTAATGAACTGGTAAGTGAACCTTAGGACCTTTACCAGTACACTTGAGCAAATGGGGATCATTAGAGCAAAGTGGCCATATCGACTGCAAGTTCTGAAGTGTACGATTGTTTTGCTCATTGTTAATACTGATCCTATACCTTTTAGTGCTTTCTGAACCATTGACCTGGAACAAGTATTGCTGTAGTAATTCCAACTTCAGTCTAATGTCGCTTGCTGCCTGTTTGTTCCAGATCAGTGATACAGAAAGACATAGGGTCAGCATGTCAACCACAGAGATATTGTCTTCAGAAGAGGTCAAGAAGAGCAGCCTTCAAACTTCTTTCACAACGTGTTTCCTTTAACTGATTTCTGCGAACCTGTGGGACATCATTTTTCATAAGCAGACCACACTATGGAAGACATGAATGTTTTACTTCCTGAAAACAACTTTAAAAATTATCATGAAAGGAAAACTTTAGAACTAAGAATGATAATTTGACATAACGGATAATGGACTAAATGTGGACCTCAGCTTTCTAAATCACTAGCCAAAAGTTGTAGGACCACTCTCACCTCTGTTACTCAGTTCCTAGCCCTCTCCTTACCTAACATTCTGCTAAAACTTTGTGTATTAGTACTTACTTAGTTGTCAACATTTTATAAACAATTTCAGAGATACCTTTATTTTTCTGCAATCTATTGCAGTCAGAGAAATTCTTTAATTAGGGGTGGGGCATTCATTTAAAATAGACGTGGTTCGAGACAAGACATATCATTAACTTAATGCCATACTTTAACCACTTGCCGACCAGCGAACATCAATATACCAACCTTGGACTGCTTCCTGGACTTGCTCTGCCTGCTGACTCGGCCCATTGTTACCCGGCTGCTGCAGGTAGCTGCCTGCATAATGGCTCTGCAACCATCTCCTGCTCTGGTGCCAAGCTTCTTAAGTATCCTGTTCATCAGACTGTAACCCCAGCTTCATCCACCTAAGTGCGGACTTCACTTGCCAGAGTAGCTGGCCTGCTTCGTGCCCTCACACTCAGTCTCCATCTTCAGGAGTGTTGCGCAGGAGATACAAGAGAGGCCTCCACAACATTCCAGTCGTCACCAGGTACACAATAGCAGTACACAGTATGTAGTAGCAGGGCAGTCAGTGAGCAGTATGTAGTGGCAGGGTAGGTCAGTGAGCAGTATGTAGTGGCAGGGCGGTTAGTGAGCAGAATGAAGTGGCAGGGTAAGTCAGTGAGTATGTTGCGTACCTGGTAAGAAACTGAAATGTTGAGGTCGGCCTCTCTTGTATCTCGAGCCCAGGCCCCACTGAGAGTGGAACAGATGGTGCCAAGGGACAGGAGGAACACAATGGAGGTAGCATGGAGCCAAACAGGAGACAGAAGCGTGGTCAGCAAGATAGCCGGAGTCAGCAGTGAGCAGGCAGTGGAATACCAGGGCATCAGACAGGAGAAAGGTCAGGAGTAAGCCAGAGTCAGGAATCGATAATCAAGAGCATAAACATAATCCAAGGTAAGCCAGGTCAGCAACGGATTTCAAGCAGGGCACAAGGAAACAGCTTAAGATCAGTCACTATTGAGCACAAGTGTAACAGGCGCTCTCGGCGCCGTATTCCACGCTGGAACGCATACTGCGCCCGCGCGATGACATCATCGCCTGGCGCTGCGTGCGTTCCAGCCTGGAACGCGGAAGTGCGCCGTGAATTACGGCTGTTTCTCCATACACCTGCTTCTTATTAGTGCTTATGCACTACACCTGTCGGGCACCTATAAACATAACAGTGTGCACACTGCACACTGTTCTATTATTGTCGGCCGTAGCTGGCTTGGCTACAGGTACCATCTGTCCCTGTGTTGAAGAGCTTGCCATATTGGATCGACGCTGCCCTCCATACTGACATTACTGGGGACCCCCTAAGATATCCCCCACCAGCAGACCCTGCACTGCAGATTCCCTAGGCTGCTGCAATATCTGCTTACTGGAGAACACTGATCCTCTACAAATGGATAAGTACCATGGCTATGTTACATTGTTACTCTATAAATACCCGTATCATATATATCTTTTCTAAGTACTGTATTTGAATCTACCTTTACGCTATACTACCGCACTGCTTGGGATAACATACTGTGTCTTCACCTGGCCGCTGTGCAATATCGTAAAGGGACATACATTCTCAAATCAATTACGCTAAGGCGTCTCTCTCCAGTAAATTGTTAATTGCATACAGTAATTTCATATGCTACATGCTTGACAATTGTTCTTACCTATATAAGGGCTTCCGCCCTTAAATACCGAACATGTTCATCATACCCTTTCTAGGCTAAGGTTGAAACGTATGTTGTAATACCGCCTCCCTTAGTAGCCCAATGCATTCCCTATTTAAAGTGATATGATGTGGATGTTAGTACACATAAAACAATATATCAGATAAAACATATTTTTTTTTTGTTGTAAGTTTACTAATATGGCTACTGTCACCTTTAACTGATACAATCTTTTCCTTGTCAAAATATTTTATTGAATAGTACAGAAGTAGTGTACAAATTGCATAAAGTAATACAATATCATACAGTCAGGGGTGAGAAGCTCAATGTTAATTAATTGAGAATGTAATAATAACTATTAAATAATATTGAAACAAGATCAATTAAAACTTTAGAAGGTATTTACAGTTCTTCAAAAGGTGTCAAGCCTAGAGGTATTGTAAGAGTAACCTTCTTATTTGCGTTCTTGAGTAATTTAGATTATCATATAATTAAAAAAACAGGAGCTTCAAATCATAAAGAAAAATTCTAATTATTACCAGAAAATAAAAAATAAGTAAAAAAAAATAAAGAAAAAGTAAAGAAAATGGAAGGAGAGAAGAATGAAATCGAAGGGGTCCACAAGGTCAGGCCGAGTGCCTCCACCATAACTAGAAAGAGATCTATATGTTCCTATTGTTCTAGTCACCATGGCAAGAGTACCGTATTATCAAAAGATGATGGCATCGCATATGCGATCCAGGGTTTCCACATTTTCTCAAACTGAGGGATCATGTCCGTATCTATAGCTAGCATCTTGGCATGGGTCATAGTGTTGTTAATTTTAGTCACTGCTTCATTTACCACTAACTTTAAAGATCTCCATGCTTTTTCCAAAGTCTGTTTAGCTGTGAAAAGCTGCAATAGCAATTTAAATTGAGAATGCAAAATACCTTCTGGTTTCAAGTTGAGAAGTGCTGTGGCAGGATCTAAAGGAATATTCTTTCCACTTAGTATTGATGCAATCTTGAATATCCCTATCCAAAATATCTGAGCTTTCGGACATGCCCACCAAGTATGGAAATGTGTACCTATGTCAGAACAACCCCTGAAACATTGTGCAGAGTACCGTATTTATCGGGGTATTGCGCGCTCCGGCGTATAGCACGCACCCCTAAAGTGGACCCGACATTCCTGGAAAAAAAACATTTTATTACATTTTACTACTTACAGTTTTGGTGTCTTGCGCGGCGTCCATCGGCGGCCTCGTCGGGTCCGGCGTTCATCTGCGGCTTCGGGTGTCCTCTTCGTCGAGTCCGACGTCTGTCTGCGGCTTTGGGTGTCCTCTTCATCGGGTCCGGCGTACGTCTGCGGCTTCGGGTGTCCTCTTCATCGGGTCCGGCGTCCTTAGGCTGCGGTGTCCTCCCCACTGCCGCTCGATCCCCGCTTTCCCGCGGCGAGTTTGAACACTGCGCCAGCATATACCGAGCGCAGTACACTCGTGTATAGTCGGGCAGGCTCGGCTACTCTCGCGCTCACGTCCTGGACGTCCAGGACGTGAGCGCGAGAGGGGCCGAGCCTGCCCGACTATACACGAGTGTACTGCGCTCAGTATATGCCGGCGCAGTGTTCAAACTCGGCGCAGGAAAGCGGGTATCGGCGTATATCGCGCACCCATGATTTTGCCCTGATTTTCAGGGCTTAAAAGTGTGCGGTATACGCCAATAAATACGGTAATTCTTTGCAGATTTAGCTATCCTAGCAGGTACCAAGTACCATCTTGTTAATACTTTATAGTTTGCCTCTACCGCCTGTATGTTGGGTGAGGCTGTTTTTGTGGTATTCCATATCTGATTCCAATCTGAGTTGTCTAGTTCCCGCCCTAGATCCTCCTCCCATTTCCGGACATAAGGTGGTTTATCTATTCCAGATTGGACTAATGCATGAGAATATAAGGTAGATATTATGTCTCTCGCATGGGGGGTCTTTCTTACAAAACTGTTCAAAACGAGTCAAATGAGTGAAAGATATTTCTGTATCCAGTAAGGGTGTGTAAAAGTTTTTTAGTTGAAGATATCTAAATAACTCTGATTGCGGTAGGCCGTATGTTTCTCTTATGCCGCGTACACACTGTCGTTTTCCGCCATGAAAAAAAACATCGTTTTTCAGCATGTCCAAAAAACAAAGTTTTTCCAACTTCATCATTAAAAACAATGTTGCCCACACACCATCGTTTTTGAAAAATGATAAACAAAGCGCGGTGACGTACAACACATACGACGGCACTCTGAAGGGGAAGTTCTATTCGCCTTTGGGCTGCTTTTAGCTGATTCCTTGTTAGTAAAAGACGATTCGCGCTTTTTCGTCTGTTACAGCGTGATGAATGTGCTTACTCCATTATGAATGATAGTTTTAGCAGAACGAGCGCTCCCGTCTCATAACTCGCTTCTGGGCATGCGCTGGTTTAAAACGTTGTTTTAGTCCACACACGATCATTTTTAACAACACGAAAAACGACATTTCAGAAGTCGAAAAACGATGTGAAGCCCACACACGATCATTTTAAATGACGTTTTTAAAAACGTCGTTTTTTTTCATGCCGAAAAACGACCGTGTGTACGCGGCATTAGGGTTGGGAACGGAATAAATGAGGATGCGTTTACAAATTTATACAAATATAGGACATCCCGCGAAGCCCATTCTTTAATGGATCTAGGGGAGACCCATGCAGGATAAAAGGCAGGGTTTTTGTAAAATGATAAGGATTATGGAGAGATTGGAATCGGTTTCTAATTTTGGATCTTTCCCAAAGGAAAAGAAAATGCTTAATAATGGGGTTTAGTAGCCCTTTACAGTCTTTTGGGGAAGTCCAAAGTAAGTTGGAAATTGGGATCGGGTCACATTCAGTTGCTTCTATTGACACCCATAGTGGGGTTTCATTTTGCGCATGGTATTTGGTCAGAGTTGCTATGTGTACCACCCTGTAATAGTGTCAGGGATGTCTACACATCCAACACAGGTTTAACAGATCAGTGGGCTGCACTAAGGAAAACAGGCACAGAGGTAGGTGAAAAAATATATAATTTATTAAGATAAAGGCACACGTGTAAACCAACACAGAAAACCCCCAAAAACAAGCAAGCATACAAGAAACACAGCAGCTTTAAAAAGACACCTGATCTAACTAACTAATATATACAAAACAAGAGCATACATAACAAATCAGGCAGGGATATGAGACAAGGGGGAACAGACAGCTAGATGGAGGGAGCATAGGCAAGGGGAAACCGGAATCAGGGCACGAGACTCAGGGACTGGGTACAAGGTGCAGGGAACAAAGTCCAGGACAGGGCAGGGAGCAGATCAGGAACATATACAGGTTACAGGCATCATGTCAGGCAGGGACAAGGCTAACAGAGGCAATACTGAAGCCCTGAACCACAGTGAAGGGCGGGCTTATATACAGTACCTGCAGCAGTTCCCATCAGGTGAACCTTAATTAATGAGGAGTCCATCCACTGGGGGACACCCGCTGGTGGCCACCAGAACGGCACCCTTGTTGCTGGAAGGAACAGTGCCACCAGCAGGTGACCAAAGTCATAACACGGATCATGACAAATAGTATGCAAAATTAGGACATCCAAGACCTCCATTTAATTTAGGGAGATATTCTTGGTTTAGAAGTGCCCCAGATAAATGATGATACTTTCCTTTGTAATATTCTTAAATAATATGCTGGAATTTTTAGGTAATATTCTGAATAAATATAGTAGCTTAGGTAGTATCATCATTTTGACTGCATTGATTCTTCCAAACAATGATAGTGGGAGTTGAGACCATGATGATACAATTTTTTCAATGTCACTATTCCTTCTGGCAGTAGCCCAGGAATAAGGATAGTCCAATCCAGCAAAAAGATACAAAAAAAAAAACTTTTTTGGATTCTCCTCAATGATTTGAAGTACGTGCTTCTTCATGCGAGCTCCTGTCACAGAGAAACAGTTAATGTGAGATCTGGAAAAAAAATAAGATGGTTTTGGTGCTAAGAACAGGGTTTTGCTGCCAAATGAAGTACAATTGCTCTTCAGGCAAATGTAAATGAAATCCCCTGCAGAGTGCAGCTTGATAATGAAACAGAGATGATACATGAGACCTGTTATCTTGAGTACTGGCTCCTGTCCTCCGCATTAATCGTGCTCACATTTCACACTCACTAATGTTTCTCTCCTTGTATTTGTTTTTCTACTTGGGAACATTGTTGCTGTCCCCGGGGCTCCTTGTGTTGGCGAGGATCTTCCATAACACTACAGATAGGAGACCGCGGCTCGAGACAGAGACAGAAATACGTTTGAAAAAAAGTAAACAATAATGGATAACTTGCCCTGAACAGCTTAAAGATGAACCCAAGACACATATAAAAGACACAAATTACTGCGGCTCTTAGGGTTCATTCATACATATGGCTGTAGGTGGGCCCAAGGTAACCAATCAGCGAGAGAATACACACAAAGCTCTTGATTATTCTAATTATCTGGTATACTGCATATACAAATTTACAAATGTAAATCTATAAATATACACACGATCAGTTTTCCCGACAAGAAAAGTGTGATGTGAGCTTTTTGTCAGGAATTCCAACCATGTATATGCTCCATCACACTTTTTCTGTCAGAATTCCTGCCAAGAAAAGATTGAGAGCAGGCTCTCTATTTTCCGTGACAGGAAAAATTCCTATCGGGAATCGCGCTCGTCCGTGTGCAATTACAATGCGAAAAAAAATGTGCTTGCTCAGAATCAAGCAGAAGAACCAAAATACCTATTGAACTTAATTTTTCTTGACTCGTCGTAAGTGTCGTACGTCACCGCATTCTTGACGTTTTGGAATTCCAGACAAGATTAGTGTGACCGTGTGTATGCAAGACAATTTTGAGTGGTTTTCCTGCTGAAAAAGAAACACTTTTTTCCTGTCGGAAAAACTGATCGTGTGTACAGGGCATAACACTAAAGCTGCGTACACACGACTGTTTTTCATGACGAGAAAAAAGCCATTTTTTAAATTGGTCATTAAAAACGACCGTGTGTAGGCTCCAGAGCATTTTTCTCTACGTGAAAAATGGGCACTAAAAAATTAGAACATGCTCTATTTTTTCTCGTCGTTTTTCACGTAGCGAAAAACGGTCGTGTGTAGGCTTTAACGACGGGAAAAAAACACGCATGCTCAGAAGCAGGTTATGAGAAGGGAAACTTGCATAATCAGCCCAAAGGGTGTCACAAATTCGAATGGAACTTCCCCTTTATAGTGCCGTCGTACGTGTTGTACGTCACCGCGCTTTGCTCAAGTATTTTTTTTTTCACGATCGTGTGTATGCAAGGCAGGCTTGTAGAGAAAAACATATAGGCAGATTCACAAAGACTTACGACGGCGTATCAGTAGATACGCCGTCGTAAGTCCAAATCCGCGCCGTCGTATCTTTAAGCGTATGCTCAAATTGAGATACGCTTCTCTGTTGCTAAGATACGACCGGCGTAGGAGTCTCCTATGCCGTCGTATCTTAGCTGCATATTTACGCTGGCCGCTAGGGGCGTGTACGTCGATTTACGTAGAGAATATGTAAATCAGCAAGATACGCCTATTCACGAACGTACGTATGCCCGTCGCAGTAAGCTACACCGTTTACGTAAGGCGTTTTGCAGGCGTAAAGATAAACCACCAAAAAGATGGCGCAGCCAATGTTAAGTATGGATGTCGGAACAGCCGTCAAATTTCACGTCGTTTACGTCGTTTGCGTAAGCCAATTCAGAATGGGGCTGGGCGTAGGTTACGTTCAAGTCAAAAGCATTGACTATTTGCGACGTGATTTTGAGCATGCGCACTGGCATACGTCCACGGGCGGCGCATGCGCCGTTCGTTAGGCGCGTCATTTACGTGGGGTCACGAGTCATTAACATACAACACGCCCACTACCAGCCTAGTTTGAATTAGGCGGGCTTACGCCAGCCCATTTACACTACGCCGCCGTAACTTAGAGCGCAAGTTCTTTGTGAATACGGGACCTGCCGCTCTAAGTTACGGCGGCGTAGTGTATCTGAGATACGCTACGCCCGCCTAAAGATAGGCATTTCTTTCTGAATCCGGCCCATAGTTTTTTCCATGACATGAAAAATGGTCGTGTGTACGCGGCTTAAAGGGTCACTAAAGGAAATTTTTTTTTTTTTCGCTGAAATGACTGTTTACAGGGTATAGAGACATAATAGTTAACTGTTTCCGTTTAAAAATGATTAAAATAGATTAAAAAAAACAATCATACAATGTACCTGCAGTTTAGTTTCGTTTTTGCTGTTGTTTCCTGGTTCTCTGATGTACAGAGACAAAGAGCCAATAGAGGGCAGTGATGCTTTGTAAAACGAAACTGGATTGGTGCTGACACACAGTAATCACACCTCCTTGATTAGTCACCACAGTGAGAAATCTCCCAGTACTGTGGTGATCAGGAAACAGACAACCAGGAAGTGTCCAGAACAGAGAGGAATTACATCAACATCAAAGCAAAAACGAACAATGAGGACATGAAACCAGGACTGCAGTAAGGTAAAGGAAGCTATTTAGCTAAAAAAAAATCCTTTAGTGACCCTTTAAGGTTTGATATACAAAATACGGAAGAAACTAAAAACTGAATAAAAAGTGTAGCCCAAACATATAATCAAGCACAAATAAATCAAATGTCTAAACTCAATATCAAAAATAAATGTCCACTATAGATGAAAAAATAAATAAAAGTTCAATAAACACTTCCAGTGCAATAATGAAGAAGTTTAGCATCCACCAACTTCCTAAACTACTTCTGTCTTATTGGTTGAACTAGATGGACTTGTGTCTTTTTTTTCATTCAGACTAACTATGTAACTAGAATGCCTTGAAAAAGTATTCATACACCTTGACATTTTCCACATTTTGTCACGTTACAAATAAAAAACATAAATGTATTTTATTGGGATTTTATGTGATAGACCAACAAAAAGTATCACACAATTGTGAAGTGGAAGGAAAATTATAAATGTTTTTCTTTAGGGCTGTTACTGATTAAAATGTTTGTGTTTGATTAATCGATTTTTTTTTAAATCGAATAATCGACTAAATTTCGATTAATTATAACGCACATACAGATCCAACTACTTTTAGCTGATCTCCCTGCCGGCCGATTCCCAGTGCAGCTACCAACCACTGGAAAAATGGATAGCAGGATACAAAAAACACACAAAGGCAGCGCTCGATGGGAATGGAATTAAAACTTTTATAGTCTTCAAGTAGGTAACAAAATAAATATTGCACTGGAAATAAAATCGATGTAGCTACATAAACGGTAAAAATGGTGCGAGTAATACCAAACGGTAGCAAAAGCAGTCATAAAAACATGTAGCTAAGTATGATACTGGTAAAAAAATGTGTACAACGGTTGGAGTGCCGCCCGCCACCGTCATTGGGGATAAGTCATTGGAAACAATTGATCCATTTGTATGTACAGGGAGTACCTGTTTAGGCCCCTTGTTGCTTGTCTAACCATATTTTAATTTGTATGACATATCTAAAAAATATATAAATGTAAATGAGATATTTCATACATGCATCAACTCCTGAGAAAGCGAGTAGAGCTTGCGAAACTCGTTGATTTTATAGATATACATGTATGTCTGAGGAACAGCCAGAGAACCACCAGTCTTGGTCACTGGCTAGGAATAATAATAATAATTATTATTATTATTATTATTACTGGCTAGGAATGGAGCATGCTGAAGATGGAAGAAGCAGTTATCACTGCAACTAGAATCAGTGTTCAACCTAAGTTTGGAATCCCTGTCGCTGTAGACCAGGGGTGCCCAACCAGTGGCCCGGGGGCCACATGTGGCCTGCGTAGTCCTCTGATGTAGACCGTGACCTCCTGCTCTGGGATAAAAAAGAATAGAATACTGTTATTAAAGGTCAGTTTTATTACTAAAACCACAGTGTATATATGGGCATATCTGTTCTGCAGTGGTTACTGGGCTGCTTTCAAACTGATCTGTAGGTGCAGAGCAGTTTACCTGCAGGTTACCTGCATTGAGCCATAGACTTATGTCAATAACTACAAGTTTGGTGAGCTTTCTGAAAGTGCACCAAACCTGCAGAATATAATAGAAGTCTATTGCAAAGTGCAGAAAAGCCAAAGGTACACTGTGTTGCACCAGCGGTGCAGGTAAAATGCAGCGCATCAGTATGAAAGCAGCCTTGGGCCCCTTTCACATGGTCAGTGTGACCCAATTGGACCCTCTATTCACCTCTAAGGAGTAGCAAATGTAAAATGACTTGTGTCCTACCTCCAATCCAATCCGTAAAAAAAAAAAAAAAAGTATAGTGGGCTGTGTCTGTGTCCGCTCTGCATATGCAGAGCAGACACGGACCTGCCATCCGCTCGCTTCGCTCATTGTGGCCCGCGACCAGTTACCAAGTCGCTTAATTGGCCCTTGCTCTTCAAAAGGTTGGGCATCCCTGCTGTAAACACATGTGTTGCAGACAAGGGACACATACATATGTATATGCTGGTGTATAAGACGACTCCCTAATTATCCAGATAAAACATAGGTTTTGGGCTATACTCACTGTATAAGACAACCACCCTCCTTAATGCACACTTACTCCCTGGCATACTCTTTAATGCATCTTTATTTGCTTTCTGGTCTTGGACCATCTTTTCTGTCCATATTGTCTTGCGGCAGCACAATTATGTTCCTTGGCAAAGTTTACAACTTTCAGCTTGAAATTTATTTCATGTTTCCTTCTTCTTGCTGGTGGAGCCATGATGGGGTCTTGTCTAGCAGCTGTTTTGTTTACACCCACTAATCTGTCAGCCCGCTGGATGTGGGGTAATAGTCTGTATGTATTGGCCGAGTCAGAGGTTGTAACATTATCAGCCTACCTCTCTGACTCAGCCAATCCGAGCAGGCATTGTCTTCATTAATAAAATACATCGCTCACCGCGATTGGCTCAGCGCAGTATACTGTATGTAGCCAAAGCTACATACAGTATTACCGTACATCCAGCAGGTTGGCAGAGTAGGGATGTTCGTTTTGGGCCAGCTTGGCCCAAACAAACTATGTAAAGTAGTCCTAAACCTGGAGATCTCTTAAGTTTCACATTTTATACTCCGCGACCGCGAGAGAGAGAGAGACATTTTTAATTCAGTTTTATTTCAGTTTTACTAATAATGTCATATTTCATAGTGGTTGATTCTTTATTTAATCTTACTTTAAACACATAATAGTAAACATTTATTTCCTATTGATTCAATGTTCACATTGTGTTCTTGATTGTGGTTTCTGTATTGCTCAGGGAGACTCCTGGTAGTTCCACAGCTACATCTTACCATCCTCTTTAGTGAGCTGCGCTGTGTGTCTCACTCCACCCTTACTTCCGCCAAGATGTATTGAAAGCATAGGATTGATGAAGCCAACTGTCTTTGAACTGTGGTCTGTCTACTACACGTGTCTACATTGACGTCAGGGATTCCAGTCCCGGGTTGAACATCGATTGCAGTTGCAGTGACAGCGGCTTCTTCCATCTTCAGTATGCTTCATTCCCAGCCAGTGCCCAAAACTGGTGGTTCTCTGGCTGCCCCTTGGAATTTCCTGTCTTCCAAGTCATCTTTATGCCAAGCCTACACATGTGTACCTTTGGGAGTGCATTTCTATTTTTCAATAAATTGTCATATATTTTATTTTCATGCTACACTATGGGGTTACGCTGTTGTTTCTTTGGTTTCTTTCAGTGTTTAATTATTTACCATGGCTAAAAAGCAAAGTTGTATGGGTACAGACCTGAGAGGCTGCATTTCTTTGTTTAGGTTGGAGGTCAGGGTGGGGGATGGTTAAATTGCATCCTAACTGCCTCCTTTTATGCCTCCTTGGACCACCTGTGTAAATGAAACGAAAAGACATGACCCAATTTGCCTTGGTTTCAATTTCTTGCAATACCCTATAGAACAGAGCTCAGGCTTGGACATTGTAAACCAGCTGGAGTGTTTCAGGGGCAATAACCCCTTCTTCAGAGCATACACTTTGCTTTGAAGAAGGGGGTATAGCCCCCAAAACACATCAGCTGGTTTATAGTGTCTTTTGTAAATGAATTTCATTGTGTTGAAGTTCTTTTGGTCTTGGAACTTACATAAAATGCTGTTACATTCATTGCTTTTGTAGGTTTGCACTCTTTTATCCTTTAATAAAGTGCAATTGATAATGTACTAGGCCTTTGGCTTTAAAACCCAGCTGGCATGCACACATATACCTCCATGGAGGCAGGAGGTTGTGTGCTTCTAACTCATTGACTGAACTGTCACCGATAACTCTTAGTCAAGCCTTCTGATTGGGAGGCAGCGTGACAGGTCTTTGTTCATGTGACTGCTGTGAGGGCCAATTACAGAGGTCACATGATACAGAAGTCATGCCATCTCCTAGGCATTACAGCCCACTAAAATGACCACCAGGAGTTGACAATTAGGTGTTAAAAATACGATTCCTATGTAGACCAGAATAAAGGCTTATAATATGCAATCAAATCTATAACAACCTTACATTCAATGAAGAAAAAAAAGTAATATTAGGCATATTTCTTGCACCAAGGGATTAGCTGGGTGAGTTGCAGTCCAATTGTTCGTTCATAGTCATATAAAGTAGTGCCTGGGGGACGCAGGTGTCAGAGCTAATTATAGTAAATGAGCTGCCTGGATGTACTCAGAGAGAAAGAGCTCCTAAGTGTCCACAGCATTCCTTACAGTGTTACGAGGTTCAGAAAAGCTGTAATGTTTAATATGGAATTCTAAAATTTAAATGACGGGGGAAGGATAGTTCATAGGGAAACTGTGGAGAATTGCTGTGAGTAGACATTTTGAGTTGTTAAGAGTATCAGAAAATAATTACAGTGGAACCTTGGTTTACGAGTAACGCGGTTAACGAGCATTTTGAAAGACAAGCAACTTTTAAAAAAAAGACTCGGTTTGCGAGTGTTGTCTCGCAAAATGAGCACCAATCTTGGATTATATCCAAAGCCCCAATAGGGCACATATGGCCAATGTGGTTCTCAACAAGTGGGAACAAGAACCTATCTTAAAAGATAAAAAAAATCATTGACCTTTTACAAAAGGTACATTGATGATGTTATCTTGTTCTGGGAAGGGACTATGGCCAGTTTTGAATCTTATCTGCAACAAATGAATCACAATTTTGATGGTCTTTTGATGCAGCCGTAAATTATTTAGATCCCACCATAACTAAAATTAATGGGACATTTGAAACAAAAACTTTTTTTAAGGACATTCAGAAACGGGTTTGTGCCAACTCGCAGCTGTCACCATCCCCAGTGGATAGAGGCTTTCCCTAAAGGACAGTATATGAGACTTAGGCGCAATTGCGCAAATGATACTGATTTCCATTTACAGGCTGAGATGCTTACTGGAAGATTTGTGGAAAAGGGCTATCCACTGGAGACACTTACCAAGGTATTGGAACAAGTGTCCTTAATGAATAGACAATCCCTACTTGACTACTTGATCGTCTGTATGCAATTCCGATGCATAAAAATCCTACGCATGCTCGGAATCATTGAACTTCATTTTTTCTCGGCTCTTCGTAGTGTTGTACGTCACCGCGTTCTTGACGTTCAGAATTTTCGACAACATTTATATTACGGCGTTACAAGTTTGAGCCAACATTCCATTGGAAAAAAATCCATGGTTTTGTTGTTGGAAATTCTGATCGTGTGTAGGCGGCATTAAGTGGACTTTTAAGGCACAGTTTATAAGAAAGTATTTAGAAGTATTGGAGTAAATATTTAGAAGTATTACAGTAATAAAGAGTTTGTTTATCCACTTACCCCCCGGACCATATTGCTGCCCAAAGACCAGAGTACTTTTTGCGATTCGGGACTGCGTCGCTTTAACAGACAATTGCGCGGTCGCGCGACGTGGCTCCCAAACAAAATTGGCGTCCTTTTTTTCCCACAAATAGAGCTTTCTTTTGGTGGTATTTGATCACCTCTGCGTTTTTTATTTTTTGCGCTATAAACAAAAATAGAACGGCAATTTAGAAAAAAATGAATATTTTTTACTTTTTGCTGTAATAAATATCCCCCAAAAATATATAAAAAAACATTTTTTTTCCTCAGTTTAGGCCGATACGTATTCTTCTACATATTTTTCGTAAAAAAAAATCGCAATAAGCGTTTATTGATTGGTTTGCGCAAAAGTTATAGCGTTTACAAAATAGGGGGTATTTTTATGGTATTTTTATTAATATTTTTTTTTACTAGTAATGGCGGCGATCAGCGATTTTTTTTTCGGTATTGCGACATTATGGCGGACACTTCGGACATTTTTGACACATTTTTGGGACCATTGGCATTTTTATAGCGATCAGTGCTATAAAAATGCATTAGATTACTATAAAAATGCCACTGGCAGTGAAGGGGTTAACACTAGGGGGCGGGGAAGGGGTTAAGTATGCCTGGGTGTGTTCTTACTGTGGGGGGGGGGTGGCCTCACTAGGGGAAACACTGATCTTCTGTTCATACATTGTATGAACAGAAAATCAGCATTTCCCCTGCTGACAGGAACGAGAGCTGTGTGTTTACACACACAGCTCCCGTTCCCCGCTCTGTACCGAGCGATCGCGTGTGCCCGGCGGCGATCGCGCCCGCCGGGCACACGCACGGGAGTCGGGGGCGAGCGGGGGGCGTGCGCCCCTAGTGGCGGCTAATAGGCAGGACGTCATATTACGTGCTCTCGCCTAGGAGAGCCACCTTGTGGACGTATTATTACGGTGCGGCGACGGCAAGTGGTTATTCAATATATAACATAAAAGTCAACATATAAAAACTCCTTCTTCAGGGGTGTATATTGGCAGAGAAGGTTTTTTTATAATCTACAACATAATTTGAAAGATGAGTATAGGATGACATCCTATACTCATCTTTTCAAATTAAGTTGTAGATTATAAAAAAAAATCCTCATCATATACTCATCTTTTCAAATTATGTTGTAGACATATATATGCGCTGGGTGCAAGACGACTGTATTTGGTCATACATGATGATAATGTTGTAGATATACAATACATTCCCTGTGTTATATGTTGACTTTTACGTAATATATTGAATAAACAAACTCTTACTCTAAATACTTTCTTATAAATTGTGCCTTAAAAATCCACTTTAGGGGTTTATTTGTTTGTTTCATATACTGGATGTGGCACTAAATATGCACATAATTACCGTTCCCCATTTTCGCTATGATCTGCCCACATGCCTGGACTGGCACCCGGCTCAGCCTTTCAGCGAGCCGCTGAGAGCTGGCTGCTCTTGCCTTCTCCACAGCCCAGCACTCGAATGAGTACCCAGGGGGCAGAGCAGAGAGCCAGTGACTGACAGTCATCAGCTCTCTGCTCATGGAGCTATGACAACCGAGCGATCAGTGAAGTTTGATCGCTCAGTTCTTAGTGTTAAAGCTGGTTAGAGCCATCGGACCAATGCTGCATCCACCTAGGTGAGTATGATTCATAAATAAACACAAATCCCATACAGTACTTCTCTTTTAAGCGCCACATAATGGTTTATGGATGGTGACATTTGGTTCAACATTGATGGTTGTCATATGTCTGTTGTTGATGTTTTTAATTTGTTTGTAAAAATATTTATAGCGCTACCCCCATAGGAGCTACTTGAGTATTACACAGATAGTCCTCACTTCTTCACTGGCAGCCAGGCACACATACACTTAAGCTCAATGTAGTCCAAGACCAGTCTAGGGGTGTTGTTTGACAGTTTAATTTTTGTATGAACTTGGATAGGGTAGGGTAGGGAATTTTCAGTAGGATACTCCGGAATAAAACTATGCACAACTTGAGTACTCCAGCTGATCTAGAATTAATTAGTAGGCAGCAGATGGCAGACTTGACTGTTGAGCAGTGTAGAAATCAATAGCACAAGCAAAGTCTCTTGTAGTACAGGACAGGTAGACAAAGCTCTTCAGGTACAAGCCGGTTACTGCAAACTGTTTGACAGTCCAAAAGTAGTAGAACTGAGCAGAGTCCCATGCAGTAGCAACAGTTGGATAAGTTCTTCAGATCACTGGATAGTGATTCCTTTAGTTGGACCCTTGGCTGACTGTCCTAGTACAAAAGGGGTAGCCAAAAAGAACAGGCCCTTAGATCATTGGTCTGTACTTACTGGAGTTGCAAACAGATCCTCTCAGGCCTCGTACACATGACCGTTTTCCTCGACAGAATCCATCAAGAAACTTGGGGGCAGAGCTTTTTTGCCGAGGAAAACGGTCGTGTGTATGTTTTTCATCGAGGAAACTGTTGAGGATCTCGACGAGAAAAAAAGAGAACAAGTTCCTTGACGGGAGTCTCAATTTCCTCGTCGTGTTCCTCGTCGGGCTGGTTTTCGATCAGAAACATGTTCGTGTGTATGCTAAGAAACCCGCGCATGCTCAGAATAAAGTATGAGACGGGAGCGCACCTTCGGTAAAAGTAGCGTTTGTAATGGTGATAGCACATTCGTCACGCTGTAACAGTCTGAAAAGTGCAAATCGTCTCTTACCAAACTTTTACTTAACACGCAGTAACATGAGATTAGCAAAAGCAGCCCCAAGGGTTGTGCCAGTGGAATCGAACTTCCCCTGCCGTTGTATGTGTTGTACGTCACCGCGTTTGAGAACGAGGAGATTTGGTCTTGACAGTGTGTACGCAAAGAAAGCTTGTCAAGTTTCTCCACAAGCCTGACAAGGAAAATGATGTTTCATTTACGACGAGTCGGTCGTGTGTACGAGGCCTCAGGCACGAATCCCCCTCAGTCAGCTCTTCAGAAGCACCAGGGTCACTCCTTTTCTTTTAGCTTCAGGCCCTCAGGTTGACCCATGGAACACAGAAAACAAACTCTCCTGCGCACGAAAGGATAGTCCAAAGAATCAATTGTCCATAAGGATGATACCAACAACGGTGCCACCGGCCTTGCTGCCCTTCGTGGATGGGTGATATCCTAGTGGCAAACAAAACAAAGAAAACAGAGGCGCACCAGCCTAGTGTATTACCGTTAAAATATTTTAATAAATTAAAATGTCTACAGGGCCTACTTACAAGTGTAGTAGAAGAAATCACAGTAAAGTTTGATCAACATAAGCTGCAGTGAGAAGACATCGAACCAAACTCCGACTGATCATGGAGAAAGTGAAAAGGGTCACCGCCGGCTGACGTGTTTCGAAGCCCAAAGATGTCTCACCCCTAGCTGGTGCACTCCACCATCTGGGAAGGACCCAGAGCTTACATGTTCCCTGAATATATAGGACAATCTCAGCATGGCCAGGGGCACCTCCCCTGCAACTGGCTGGGACTGCTACAAACTCATGCTGTCCATTTGCCCAACTCCCACCCATGTTCTAGAAAGCTCTACTAGTTTCTAGAAAGCGGGAAGAGTTCAGACAACCTCAACAGCACCAGAACACAGGAGCAGCCCCAACTAATACATTGCATTCTGTTAAGCCGACCTGCTGAAGATAAATTTGCCTCTAGCCCCACCGTTAGGCGGAACAGAAAATTACACTAGTCTTAACTATTTACATGTTAGCACCTGTACTAGGAGGGTACTACATATTTTATCTTATGTAAGTGTTTCCTCTATATTGGCACAGAAAAATCGAATTTTGCGTTATCTCCTTTCACCACATGTATGGGGGTTAATTGAAGGGTTTTGAATAATTACAGGATAAGTCCTTAAGGATTTTAATTGTTAGAAATGAATCACAAGACAAGGACATTATTTGCAAGGCTAGGCTCACGCTATATGCAGGTGCAGGACTATGTTTTTTTTGCCAAATGCCACATATGTACTACTTCTCTAAACCAGTTTTGTTTTCTTTGTATTTACCAGCCTTGTGTTGCCTTATAAATTTTTACAAAGCAGCCGGTGAATCCAGGTTAATTGAGCCTTTTTTTTGGAAATAAATTGTCTTTGTGAGCAGGCTCTATGGACTAACTTTCACATAACAGGAATAAAAACACACTATAACCGTACAACACCTCTAAACAGAAAGCAGAGAATGAGCAGAAAATGTCCCATGTTGGTTTTTAAAACTTTAAATTATATAATAAAAAGAAGAAAATGTCCCTTTCAAGAGAAAATCCAATTTTCAAAGAGATATACTGTTGGCCTCAATACCTATAAAATGCCATGTAAAGCTGGACTTCAAACGGATATAAAAAAAACACTAATGAATACAGCTATGTTACCAATTAAAAAATAGTGTAAGGCCCCTTTCACATGGGCCGGACCTGATCGGAGCCTCTAGTCTCTTCTATGGAGCGACGGACACCCGCTGACATCCAATCCGATCCTTCCACCATCCGGTGGATTGGATGGCATTGGATGGAAACAGACAGGTTGTCAATTTCCATCTGATTGTCCCATAGTGGAGAGCGGGATGGTGTCCACTTCGCATAGCAGAACGGACACGGAACTGTCATTCACCTACTCAGCGGGGATCAGCAGAGAGATTTCCCGCTAAGCAAGCGCATTCCGCTTAGCAGAGGTGCCAGTGTGAAAGGGGCCTAAGTAAAATCTTTTATGAGTGAAGGGCAGGTCTAGGTGCCAGTCCAGTTGGCTGCATGTATATGGCTGACAAGGACTACAGGAGGAGAGAGATGAGTGAAATAAGGGTGGGGCCCATCTATGTGCTGCTTATCCCTCACTGTCCAATCCCAGGTTGGGGATAGGGAAGATGACCAAGCTGTATCATGATTAAAGCGAAGTTCCTCCCAAAAGTGGAACTTCCGCTCATCGGATTCGGTGCCACAGTTGGCACCTTTCGGGGGGGGGGGACACGGATATCTATCTTTGACACAGGTATCCTTTCCTACCCCTGGGAGTCTGGGTCGCTGCCTGTGACATCAGCGTGAGGCTCCCCCCCCCTCTCCCGGCTGCCAAGCAAGTAGGAGAGAGGAGCGGGCCTCACGCATGCGCACTAGGGTTCCCGGCGTGAAGCCGAAAGGCTACACTGCCAGGTACCTTTACCCGTAATGGCGGCGGCTGCACCCGACAGCTGATGGAAACATCAGCTGCAGTGCCGACATCAATGGACTCCAGGACAGGTAAGGGTCCATTTATTAAAAGCCAGCAGCTGCAGTATGTAAAGCTTCTGGTTTTAATTTTTTTGGGGGCGGAACACTGCTTTAAAAGAGAAGTTTGGGGTTAAAAAAATATATATTCTCACCTAGGTAGATGCAGCATCAAATCATTGACCAGCATGAGAGAGTGAGAGCGATAACACCAACTTTAACACACCTGCTCCCCATTCACACCTGGGACCTTGTAACACTAACTAGTCACATGACCCGGGAAGGAAAAATGGCTAATTGGGCCCAATTTGGACATTTTCACTTAGGGGTGTACTCACTTTTGTTGCCAGCAGTTTAGACACTAATGGCTGTGTGTTGAGTTATTTTGAGGGGACAGCAAATGTACACTGTATAAGCTGTATATGTTTACATTGTAGCAAAGTGTAATTTCTTCAGTGTGTCTTCAAAAATATGGGTGTACTCACTTTTGTGAGATACTGTATGTATACAGTATATATATATATATTAGAACCCCCACATCAGTTTAATGAGATAGATGTGCACTCAACATCGTTGTGACATTATAAAAGACTTACTGTAACGGACATATGCATGCTGCCGGGACATCGATAATCTTCATGCAGGAAGGACTACAAGGAACTGCATGGCTTGTCACAATTGGATGTACCACATTGTATTCTGAGCTCAAAGGGTTAATTGGACAAGTCTCTTTCATTGCTGAATGCTAATGTCCCCTTCGCATAGCTAATGAGAACTCTCTTTTGTGTAGGTAACAGCCCCCCTGTGAGGTGTATGCTGATGGGGATTATGTGTGAGTGATAATTGTTTTAAAGGTTAATTGAATTCTATTGTCTGATCAAGCTAAGTTGAGGAGCCGAAACGGCTAGCGGCTGATTGGCTCAAGGGAAGGTCATTCTTTCAAAGTGTGTGTATTGAAGTCCCCCTGGGTGGGGGGGGGGGGGAGTGTCATTTGTTTCTGTACAGTTTGTAACCAGAGATAAGGAAGAAAAATGTGGCATTAAAGGTCGGTCCTGCTTGACTCTGCAAACGTAGTCCGTCTCGTTTCTTGGAAGGGCGTTCGATGGGATATACCGGCAGTACCTGCATATCGCAGCTTGCCAGGGAAAAGGACGTCTCCAACGGCTGAGACCCTCACACAACTTGGGTAGCCGTTACATTGGTTGGCAGCGGTGGGATGGTCCTTTTATCCAAAGAGCAAGTGCTGAATGGAGTCGCAGTACGCCAGGCTGAAAAGATCCACACTAAAAGATCTATTGGAGAGTCGTGGTAGGAGCGCCAGCAACAGACCACGGAGGGAGCTGATAGCTGACCTGCTGGAGCTGGACGAAATGGATGGATCCATGGAAGGAACTGAGCCCCTTGCACCGGTCAGCAAAGAAGATGTAATTACTGGGATTGTACAGCGGAGATTATCCTTGTATCCAGAAACGTCCGTGGAACTAATAAACCAGCTGTTCCGGGAAGCAAGGGAAGAGATACAAACGAAGAGGGGACAAGAACTGGAACTGGTAAGAGCGAGACAGCCCATTACACCTGCAGTTCCTACCCCCCCACCTGCTGCTACAGGAAAGAAAATACCGTTCACTGCATTTAAAGCTTTTGTAGAAAGTGAGGAGGAAATCGATGGATATTTGGCGGACTTTGAGAGGCAGTGCTCATTACACCAGGTACCACCAGACCAATGGGTCACTATTTTGTCGGGGAAATTGTCGGGCAAAGCCAATGAAGCCTTTCGGGCTCTCGCTCCAGAGGATATTTTACAATACCAGCAAGTTAAAAAGGCGCTGCTAACCCGATACGCCGTAACGCCAGAAGCCTACCGCCGGCGCTTCCGGGAGTCCAAAAAGATGGCTGTGGACTCCCACATGGAATGGGCCAACCAGTTACAAAGGGTGGCATCCCTTTGGGTCCAAGGGTGCAAGGCCAACACCGGGGAGGAAGTATTGCAGCTGTTCCTAATGGAACATTTCTTCCAAGACCTGGCCGCAGACATACAAGACTGGGTACGAGATCGCCGTCCCGCTAACTTAAACGAGACGGCTCGGCTAGCAGATGAGTACACGGAGACAAGGAAAGTAAGCCAGGGTACTATGCGGCTGACTCAGAAGGTAGAACCGCGTACTCCAACCGTCACCCCACGCCCAGAGTTTCGGGCTCCAGTCCCACCACGTCCTCAGGGGCCTAGCAACTACCCCCGGTATTCGCCAAGGGTGACGTGCCATCACTGCAGCGACACGGGACATATTGCTCGTTATTGCCCTTTGAGAGCTACAAATAACAATTGGAGACGCACACAACACCCAACACAGAGGTCACTCCATCACGTCCCTCTGCGGCCCACTGCCTGGAGACCAAGGGGGGCCCTGAGGAATGTCTGGGAATTTGGTATGAGGCAGACCCAATACAAGCGGCCTCTCCGGATAACCATCAGCATCACCGTCAGGAGGTACGGATGAATGGACAAGTAGCACAAGGCCTAAGAGATTCCGGGACTACTATCACTCTGATTCAAAAACATCTGGTAAAGCCAGAGAACGTGTCCACTCGCACAGTTGCCGTCCGGGTCGCAGGGGGTGCTGTATTTCGCGTACCCACCGCCCGGGTGCACTTAGACTAGGGAGCCGGGTCAGGAAAGACCACAGTTGGTATCATGGACAACCTACCTGCCGAGGTGGTGCTGGGCAACGACATTGGCCCTCTGACTTCGGCTTATTTACCTACACCTGCTGCTGCTTGTCCCGTGACCACCCGCGTTGCTGGAATCAACCCACTTGCTGCTGAGAACCGGGTAAGACTACCTTCCCCGACATGTACTGTAGATCCGGCACAATATCACAGTCTAAAATGGGAATGTGACAAGTTGGCCAGTGAGAAATCAGAGATGCAACGACACTATGTCATGTATTATGAGATGTCCCGTGGCTTGAACATTGAAATGCACAAACAGGCGGAAATTGTCAAAAGATTAAATGGGATTTGCATCCAGGTGGTGCCGTATCTGTCCCATGAGCATCAGCAACAGGTTTTGGGAGCCATTGAGAGAGCAAAGCAAGTGACTGTTCCAGAACTGAATTCTATTATTCACCGTCACCATCAGCTACCGACCTGGTAAGCCAATGGGAATGCCGACGGACTGTCCAGGCAAACGGAACTTTTACCTTAACAGCAGACCGGACATCCCCAAGTTGACCCGAAAAGGATCAATCCGGGTCTGCCGGAGTGTTCCACAAAAGGGGAGTAGTGTAACGGACATATGCATGCTGCCGGGACATCGATAATCTTCATGCAGGAAGGACTACAAGGAACTGCATGGCTTGTCACAATTGGATGTACCACATTGTATTCAGAGCTCAAAGGGTTAATTGGACAAGTCTCTTTCATTGCTGAATGCTAATGTCCCCTTCGCATAGCTAATGAGAACTCTCTTTTGTGTAGGTAACAGCCCCCCTGTGAGGTGTATGCTGATGGGGATTATGTGTGAGTGATAATTGTTTTAAAGGTTAATTGAATTCTATTGTCTGATCAAGCTAAGTTGAGGAGCCGAAACGGCTAGCGGCTGATTGGCTCAAGGGAAGGTCATTCTTTCAAAGTGTGTGTATTGAAGTCCCCCTGGGTGGGGGGGAGTGTCATTTGATTCTGTACAGTTTGTAACCAGAGATAAGGAAGAAAAATGTGGCATTAAAGGTCGGTCCTGCTTGACTCTGCAAACGTAGTCCGTCTCGTTTCTTGGAAGGGCGTTCGATGGGATATACCGGCGGTACCTGCATATCGCAGCTTGCCAGGGAAAAGGACGTCTCCAACGGTTGAGACCCTCACACAACTTGGGTAGCTGTTACACTTACCTTAAAACAAAGCCCTCCAGCAGTGTGACCTGACACGTCGTCCATTGAGAGCGCAGTGCGCATGCGCCGGTGACGTCACTGGCTACTACTACAGTAAATATCTCCTAAACGGTGCATGTTCAGAAGATGTTTACTGTATCTACAGATAAGCCTTATTTTAGGCTCACATGTAGGTACAAGTAAACAAGGTAGGCTTTACTACCATGTTAAAGAAGATAGTACACAATCCTAAAAGGACTTGATAGGCTTGGCCACATTGTCAGTTTGCAATGACATTCCTGTAGAATTAAGTCAAACACTTCAGCCCAGGAACATTTGGCTGTTCAATGACCGGGCCATTTTTTGAGATATGGCGCTGCGTCACTTTAACTGACAATTGTGCGTTCGTGCGACGTTGTACCCAAACAACATTTTTACATTTTTTTTTTGTGCTATAAACAAATGAAGAGCGTCAATTTTGAAAAACACACAATATTTTTTACTTTTTGATACAATAAATATCCCAATTTTGAAAAAAAATATGTTTTTCCTCAGTTTAGGCCGATATGTATTCTTCTACATATTTTTGATTAAAAAAAATCAGAATGGGCGTATATTGATTGGTTTGCGCAAAAGTTATAGCGTCTACAAAATAGGGAATAGATTTATGGCATTTTTATGATTATTATAATTTTTTTTACTAGTAATGGCGGTGATCAGCGATTTTTATCGAGACTGCGATATTGCGTCGGACAGATCAGACACTTTTGACACATTTTTGGGACCAGTGACATTAATACAGCGATCAGTGCTATAAAAATGCACTGGTTACTGTTTAAATGTCACTGGCAGGGAAGGGGTTAACACCAGGGGGCAATCAAGGGGTTAACTGTGTTCCCTCACTGTGTTCTAACTGTAGGGGGGATGGGACTGAATAGGAGGAGAGAGAGATTTGTGTTCATACTTAGTATGAACACACAATCTGTCTCCTCTCCCCTGAGAGAACCGGGATCTGTGTGTTTACACACACAGATTGTGGTTCTTGCTCTGTGAGGAGCGATTGTGGGTGTCTGGCGGTCAATGCACCCGCCGGGCCACTCGCATCGTCTCTGCGCGCCCCCTAGTGGTCAAAAGGCGAACCGACGTAAGGTAATGCCGTTTTGCCCAGGGGAGCCCAGCTGCCACAGTACAACTGTGGTGGCTGGTCGGGAAGGGGTTAAGGTAAAACCATCCTCGTATGGCCCCATAACCAGGTTTTGGAGGTATTCTTATAAATTAGTGAGCCACAATCAATGGAAAAGTGGTCCTAAAGGCTCAAGTTTTTTTTACCTTCATGCATTCTATGCATGAAGGTAAAAAATCTTCTGTGTGCAGCAGTCCCCCCACCCAGCCCCCCTCTAATAATTACCTGAGCCCCAACTCGATCTAGCAATGTGTATGAAAGCCTCAGCTCTCTGAGAACCCTTCCTCCTTATTGGCTGAGACAGCAGCAGGAGCCACTGTCTATCAATCTCATCCAGGGAACCAATGAGAGGAGAGAGGGGACATGGCCGACCCTCGGCTTTGTGTCTAAATGGACATGCAGAGCAGTGGTTCAGTGAAGAGCTTGCTTGGGTGCTCTCACAGCAAGCTGTTTGCTATGGGAACACTTGGCAGGGGGGAGGAGCCAAGAAGCATCATAGGGGGACCCAAGAAGAGAAGGATCAGGGCAAAACCACTGGACAGACCAGGTAAGTATGACATTTTTGTTATTTAAAAAAAGACCTAACAACATGCCTTTAAGCACTTAAGGACCGCCTCTTGCACATATACGTCGGCAGAATGGCACGGCTGGGCACAAGCACGTACATGTACGTCCTCTTTAAGTGCCCATCCGTGGGTCGTGGGTCCGAAGTTCCGTCACCGTGGGACCCGCGGACCGATCGTTGCTGGAGTCCCGCGATCGGTCTCCGGAGCTGAAGAACGGGGAGAGCTGTGTGTAAACACAGCTTCCCCGTTTTTCACTGTGGCGCCGTCATCGATCGTGTGTTCCCTTATATAGGGAACCACAATCAATGATGTTACATCTACAGCCACACCCCCCTACAGTTAGAAACACAGATGAGGTCATACATAACCCCTTGTGGTTAACTCCCAAACTGCAATTGTAATTTTCACAGTAAACAATGCATTTCAAATGCATTTTTTGCTGTGAAAATGACAATGGTCCCAAAAATGTGTCAAAATTGTCGGAAGTGTCCGCCATAATGTCGCAGTCACGAAAAAAAAAAGCTGATCGCCGCCATTAGTAGTAAAATTTTTATTTTTTATAAAAATGCAATAAAACTATTCCCTATTTTGTAAACGCTATAAATTTTGCGCAAACCAACCGATAAACGCTTATTGTGATATTTTTTTACCAAAAATAGGTAGAAGAATACGTATCGGCCTAAACTAAGGAAAACATTTTTTTGTAATATATTTTTTGGGGATATTTATTATAGCAAAAAGTAAAAAATATTGTTTTTTTTTCAAAATTGTTGCTCTTTTTTTGTTTATAGCGCAAAAAATAAGAAAGCTCTATTTGTGGGAAAAAAAGGACGCCAATTTTGTTTGGGAGCCACGTCGCACGACCGCGCAATTGTCAGTTAAAGCTACGCAGTGCCGAATCGCAAAAACTGTCCGGGTCCTTTAGCTGCCTAAAGGTCCGGGTCTTAACTGGTTAATATTACTTTCATTTCTCCATCAGCCACCCAACCTGATAGGCCCAGAGCAACAATCTGCTTTTATTATCGTCACGGTGACCCTGCAATAAGTTCTTGCAAACTCTTTCAGGGGGCACAGTTGCCACGCTAAGATAAATAACTGTAGCAGAAACTTCAAAATAAAAAAGCTACAGGTAAATGTAAAATAGATTTGAGATTTGGCTTTGTACTTAAAAGCTTCTATACAAAGTCTTGGTAGACAGAAGTAGATCCAAATGATGTGCTGCTGATCCCTCCTGTTGTTATCTTGAAGCACAGCAGGCAGATGGACCCATCCAAGGAACCAATACAAAAAAAGGGTCTGTTACTATAGCACAGTATGAAGTGGAGCAGATGCTTCACTAAGTGCTTGGGTGTATTGAGCCATACGTCTGAGCCTACACTATCTGCCCCAGGCATCAAGAGGCATTTGCCAGGCATTAGGGACATGCGCCAAACACTCCTCTGACACCTTTGTGCGTTGGGCTTTAAAAACCAGCTGCATCATCATTACAGATAAGCAAAAAGTCGATCTATAACTGCGTGCTGCTCGATTTATCTCCAATAACGCTCCCCGCTGTGTCTAGAAGTTGCCCAGAATATCTTTCTCTCATCTAAACTCAACAAAATAACATCTGATGTTTTAATTAATATGTGAACATACTAGTAAATACGCCATTATTTTTGCTCAGCCATCTCTGCGCAGCTTTCCTTTCCAAATGCGTTTGGCGTGTTCGAGCTCTTCCAGGTTTACAGAAGAGGTGTCAGGTGGGTGAGTTAATTCAACTGCAGCTTTCAAAGCTAAAATCTTTGCAATTCAAGTGCAGCAAATGTAATCCCATGTAGAGGTATTAAAATGCTCATGAATACTAACGACAAAAACAGATTAAAATATTCACTGTGATTTTCTGTATCAGAGCAAGGAATCCCCACTGTAATGCATGTGTTTTATGAGCTATGACGGCCAGGGACTACTAGCCAAAGAGAATAATAAAAGGTTTTTAAAAATCAAGGAAACCTAGCAGTAAGCATGTTGCAAAAAAACCATTCTGAATGGTACACATTGGTCAAATATTAAAGCTAGACTCAGGGGCAAACAGCTAAACACAAAGTTAAAATACATAGATGGGAGCTGTTTTCCCTGCCAACAAATTTGTATTTCGGTCTACCCAGTCCTGGAATTCACATAACTCTATAAGGCTTGGTTCACACTTTGTCATGGATATGCAATAAAGTCTGGCAGCTTACCTGATCTCCATGTGTGCCTGACCTTCCTTCTGACTGTCTTTTATCACCTTCCTCCCTGTATTGCTCCACCCTAGGCCATCCCAGGAAGCCTATATTAACCACTGCACTGCTAGTCTGCTTTGCTGTTCAACCGTGTTGCTAGCTTAAGTTCCTGTCTGCAGTGTGCTACGATTACCTTCCCTGGCTCGTCCCTGACTTCTCCTGTTTGTTTGTGATCTTGACCTTTTGCCAGTCCCTTGTCTGCCTGTTGCCCTGACCTCGGCTTACCCATCACTACCGCTTGTCCTGCTTGCTGCTTCCCCTCTCTCCCTGCGGAGCGTGACCTAGGGGATCCCAGGGGTCGCGACCTGGATCCAGCTGCGGCGAAGGCCATCCTCACCACTAGAGGCTCTGGTGAACACAAAGCTGGGTCTTAGGCTCCGCGCCCTTGGCGATCTTGGGTTCACGCTTCCTCTCTAATCGCAGCAGTCAGCCATAGGGTTCACTACCCTGTGGTGCATCCCTGACCCCAACGAGGTACACCAAGCAGGGCCCTCTGATTTCTCCTGTGTTGAATTGTATTGTAACTGTACTGTCTCCCCTCATGTTGTAAAGCACTGCACAAACTGTTGGCACTATATAAATCCTGTATAATAATAATAATAATAATAATATAAATATCCCAATGGTGATTCTAGCATAGTAGGAAACTATTTATTCTCAGGTCACTCAAGAAGACACATGGCCACTTGATGAAGTTGAACGAGAAGTGGTTCCAATTTAAACTGCGTACGTTTTTTTTACTGTTACTGAGTGGTAAGGATGTGCAAACCCCTTCCACAATCAGTGGTTTCAGCAGGTAATGTTGCTAAATGAAAAAAATCTCAGATGGGCATATTATTGAACTCAATATACAGGGCTATGGGAAGTGGTAGAGACATAATACACACACAACCCCACATCCACAGGTTGAACTGAATTGACTGGTGTCTTTATTCAACCTTACCAATTATGTAACTAAATATTATTGAGCTGCAAGAATTTGTGTCTTTGATATGTGTTTGGAGTTCAGCTTTAAAGTGCTACTAAACCCAGCAGCCAGAACCCTGCTTTAAATATATCAGGTCTCCCACAGTACACAGAACATGGAAATATTATAATTTTTTAGTAAATATAAACTGCTAAATACCTTTTTTTTATCAGCAGTATAAAGGAGTCTTGTGACTTCTATTAGTGTCCGACCAAGCACTGGTTAAAGCTTGTAGGAGGAATTTTTATTCTCCTCTGACTCTCCTATGAGGCTGCATGACCCTTGAGCCTCTGTCTGAACAGTGCTAATTGGCCCTGTGCTGATCACATGCACCCTCACAAAAAAAACTCTCTAGCAATACACACCAAACTGAGCATATGCAGAGTGCCTTAAGGCTCTGTTCTATTGTTCTATAAGGAGATGGATTGGGAACTGTGGAAGAAGGAGAGGATGAGAGAAGACCGGATTAAAAAGCCTTTTACACAATGTGGGGGATTAGCTCCTTGGGTTCCACAGTGAGTATAACAAGAATGCTTTACTGCATATACAGACTGATTTTACTGTTGTGAGTTTTGTAACACTTTTTTTATGCATTTTACTCATTCTGACAACACAGCCTACCTACCAACCGGCCTCTATAGGTCCTTCTTGAATTTTGAGTCTAAGGCCTCGTACACACGACAGAGTTTCTCGGCAGAATTCACCGAGAAACTCTGTCAAACCCGGATTCTGCCGAGAAACTCTGTCGTCTGTACACTTTTGGCCCGATGGAGCCGCCGAGGAACTCGTCGAGAAAATAGAGAACATGTTCTCTATTTTCTCGTTGTTCTATGGGAGAAGGCGGCCCGCCGAGCTCCTCGGCGGCTTCATCCCTGAACTCACCGAGGAACTCGACGTGTTTGGCACGTCGAGTTCCTCGGCCGTGTGTACGAGGCCTGAGTCTGTGAACACCTCCTCATTTGAATTATATCTTACATTCCTTATAGGCTGCATTCACACTTCAGCATTTTTGGAATGTGTGCAAAAGCCCATGATTTTTTGGATGTTTCTGAAACATGCAAAAAGCGCTTATAACACTTATGCTGCCATCCATTGTTAATGGCACCCCAAACATGGCAAAAAAGATACACATTTGCCATGTAAAAAAGGTACATCAAGAACGGCAAAGCACGGTTAAAAGAAAAAAGGCTTGATGCTTAAAAACGTGCATAAGCTACTGTGTTTGTCATACGTATGGTGCAATAAACGTGCACGTACAGTCAAATGCTGAATGTGATTGCAGCCGTAACTTTAAAAGAAAAAAACATACATTTGTATTTCTCTGTAAGATCTTTCCACATATAGTGGTTCAATATTGTGTAAAAACAAATTCACTGGCTGAAAAATGGCCCGGATTCACATACATTGGCGCATAATTATGCCGGAGTAGCGTATCTCTTTTACGCTACGCCGGTGCAGCGCACAGAGGCAAGCACTGGATTCACAAAGCACTCGCTCCCACTCGCTATTAAAGATACGCTGGGTTTCCTCGGCGTAAGCCGGCGTAGGTGGAAGTGGGCGTGAGCCATGCTAATGAGGCGTGACCCCATGCAAATGATGGGCCAAGCGTCATAGAAGTACTTAAAACGAACGGCGCATGTGCTGTTCCGTGGACGCATGCTCAGAATCACGTCGAAACTACTCCCTAAGATACGACGGATCACTGCCTACGACGTGAACTTAACCTACGCCCAGCCCTATTCACGTACTACGTAAACAACGTAAAATACGACGGCTCAGTTCCCTGGTCCATACGTTTGCATGATTTGCGCCTCATATATGGGGAATAACTTTACGCCGGGCTTTCGACTTACATAAACCGATTATATTATGCGCCGGGCGCATGTACGTTTGTGAATCGACGTATCTCCCTCATTAGCATATGTAAATAGGAAATCAATGGGAGCGCCACTTGCGGCCAGCATAAATATGCGCCAAAGATACGCCGGCGTAGGAAAGTTACGTCGGTCGGATGATGCCTATTTTCAGGCGTATCTTGGTTTCAGAGTCCGGCGCATAGATACGACGGCGCATATTTACACGTACGCGGCGTATCTCGAGTAGACATGTGCACAGAATTTTTTTTCGTTTTTTTTTGTTCTGTTTCGTATCGTTCCGTAGGTTCGTTCCCATTCGTTTTTCGTAAGACGCCCGTTTTCCTGTTCGTTCCCGTTCGTTTTTCGTACGACGCGATTTTTTCGTATTCCAATCGTTTCGTATTTTGGTTACCGTTTTATTTTCGTACATGCGGGATGGTTCGTTATTCTGTTTAATTCATGTTCGTTACTTGTTAGACAATAATTTTCGTGATTTTTCGTCATTTTGTACTTTCGTAAATATATTGCGGGATTCGCTGCACTTTCAACACGCGGCTCATCCATATTAACTATTGTTAAGCCCCATACACTTGGTCAGACTTTTTTAACAACAAACATAAAAACGATCGTTTTACCGAACGTTCGTTCGTTTTTAAACTCCATCAGAAAACCATTTTTGGGTTCCAGGTTCAAAAGTCTAGCCAACTGATCTCTCCCTTCAGACGAAAATCCACAGAAAAGTTTATTTGGCTTTACTGTACTACTGTACTCAGCACAAAAGAGAAGCTGCTTCACTAACTAACTACACTCACTGCCCATTCAAAAAAACGAAAATTACATCTATAACAAAAGATTTGTATTCTGTATTTTGAAACCAAATTACGAACAGAAAAAAGGAATTCAGAATACAGAATACAAATCTTTTGTTATAAGATGTCATATGAACATACAAACAGAAAAAGGAATCAAACAAAATACAGAATGAAAATCTTTTGTTAGATGTCATATGAACATACGACTGAAAATCAAAATACGAACAGAACAAGGATTCAAACAAAATACAGAATGCAAGTCTTTTGTTATAGATGTCATATTCGTTCTTTTGCCGTTTTCGTTTTGTCGTATTTTCGTCGGATCGTTCGTTCGTATTTGCGGTTGTTCGTTATGCGACTCATTCGTAATCCCGTCGTTTTCGTATTTTGGTGCTTACATTTTTTCGTATGTACACATTATTCTGCGGGTACGAAAATGAACATTTTCGTACGAAAATAACATTCGTACGAACGGGAATGCACATATCTAATCTCAAGATACGTCGGCGTAAGTGCTTTGTGAATCCGGGCCTATATATATAATCTGCCTGCTGTGTATATGATGAATATTGCATTAATATATTTCATAAAGGGTTAAATTCAGGAATATCTAAATCCATAGATTTCAAACATTGGCTGGGTAATGTGCAGTTGGGTTAAATATTGTGTAATATTATTCTGATGCTGCAAGCAAATGGCATTCCGTGATACTTGACTTTATTGATCACAATCCATCTGAGAAATAATATGTCGTAATACAATGTAGAATGCAGTATGTGTCTCTATTAAAATGAAAAACAGTCCCATATGCCATAGGATCATGTAGATAGAAGTCAGCATAAACATGTACACTAGCAAGTTCCTATGTACATGTTGCGACACAGGTGGATTTATGTCTTCTTTCTTGTGAGCAAAGATAGGGGAATATAAGTTCCATGTTAATTTGAGATAGATATCAATTGAGGAGGTGGTCTCATGATATTAAGATATTAATCCTTTTCATTGCACACATTTTTGGATTTTCATATATTCATTTTCCATATCTATTTTTGCTACTAACATAAAAAAAAAAGTGTAGGGATCTGCTGCCCTCTACTGTTAGCTGCTAGTATCACAGTGTTATTATAATTATGTATTATCACTTATTGTCTCTAAAGGGGTTGGCTTAAAACCCCCAGGAAGGAAGTGGAGAGAGAGGAGCTGACACCAAGTCTACATACAGGAGCTGCATTACTGCAATACTGTATTTTATCCAGACCAGTATCAGAGACTATTAGGTAATTGTTCCTGTGTTTTAGATGTTTAACTGCAGCTGCCCATAACTTCTTGATCTGAATCCAAGTGACAGACAAGCCTCTGACCAATGGGTATTTTCTCACATAAACAGTGCCAGATAGCTAGGTCTGGGCTACAGTATGTATGTAGTATAAAAACATAGGTGAACCTGTTTAATGTGTAGCGGGGTGCCACTTTGATATGGATGGAAGACTGCCGCCTGTAGATAAAGAAGGAACTCAGCTCCCTCCGGTGGCCAATTGTTGTCATAGTCCCCTGCTGTTTTTTTTTACCATGGTACAGCAATGAACTTTGGGAAATGAAGTACAGGGAGATAAAGTCTCCATTGCCCTGGTCAATGGACAGACTACAATATCCAGAGTGCAACTGTGTGATCCCAAAGTGCTTTGCACCCCGCATTGCCTGTTGGGGGAAAGAATTTAAGGAGGAGGACGTCCTTGGCTCTCTCTCTCTCTCTGCACCGCCTCTCCAAGCAAGAAGGAGGCCCGTGTGAGGCTTGTCTCCTGAAATGTAGGCCTGAGAAGCCTGGTGCCTATACTCGCCTATGCGGATCCCCCCATCCTGTGAGGATGATTCCTGATGGAGTGACCGGACCGTGTCCAAGAGCATCTGGTGACCAGTTCGATCAGCAGTGTGTGACAGCTGCGTGGAAGATCGGGAACTGTCAGTGACGGAAAGGACAGAGTGTCGGAGTTTTTACTGACAGAACAATCCAGAGAGGCCAGGCCTGGTTGGGTGAGACAGGCACCTGCCCAACAATATTTGAATTACAAATTACTTATTGCGCGCCAACGCATGCCAACAAGTATATTCGCGGATTGTTGAAAATGATCGTATTGAGGCTTGGTCTGATCAACCAAACCTCCCTAGAGAGACATAAGTTTTAAAGACTGTCTGTTAGGAAGAGGCAGTTGCTTATATCCATATAAACATATACTCGTTTATCTAAGGCATTTGTTTATATTAGGTTGCACAGTGTTGTTGTTAGCGAGAGCTGGGTGAGGCCTGGTGAAGAGGTGCTTCAGTATTAGACATATCTCACTGAAGGAATCCCTTTGCCGTGTGCTTACACAGGTCTATCTCTAGTAATATAATAAAACCTGTATTTATTTATTTATTTATTTATCTGTTTTACCTTGTTATTTACTTTAATTGCTAAAGGAATCACTAAAGGAAATTTTTTGTTTTTGCTGAAATTACTGTTTACAGGGTATAGAGACATAATAGTTAACTGATTCCTTTTAAAAATGGTTAAAATTGATAAAAATCAATCATATAATGTGCCTCCTAGATCCAAAAACGAAACTGAAACTAGTTTAGTCTTTGCATGTTATTTTATGCCTTTGTGCTGGACAGTGCCATGGAGAGTCATGGCTAGGAAAACGAAACTAAACTCTCCCATGACTTATTTCATAAGGAGCCAGACAACCAGGAAGTGTCTAGAACAGAGGAGTATTACAGCAACATCAAAGCAAAAACAAACAATGAGGACATGAAACCAGGACTGCAGTAAGGTAAAGGAAGCTATTTAGCTAAAAAAAAAAATTCCTTTAGTGACCCTTTAAGTTTAAACTTGTGTGCTGTCTATCCATTATCCTAGGCTCAGTACAACACAAGGTAACGGTACCAATACCAGTTGTGCCAAGGGAGGGTTGGAGCCAGTTTAAGGGGTTGATAGCCAGAGTATAGATACCCAAAACAAACCAGCAGCTCCTTCGGGGGTAGTGCTACAAATGCATCAGAGTTTATACCCTATTTTAGTTAATCATCACCCTTCTGGTCTGGGGTTCTATAGCTAGTTTTAGCTCAGGGTTCAATAACTAGCATAGGCTAGAGCCAGGTTAGGCATCCGATGGTCACTTCTGGTAGTTAAAGGTCCGCTTGCATGACAGATTAGAAACAACTAGAGATGGACTAAAGTGCACAGTAGATTGACTCTGAGTTCCAGTGCCACACCACAGTTTCTGTGTGTGAGAAGCTGCATTTCAGGCTGGTTGGACAACATTTGGTGGATCTCCTCAATGCCTCTAATCTTGTCTTTAGGTCTCTGACACAAAAATTTACCCTGCATCGTGATCATTCTCAGGGGCCCCTGCAATGGAACTTTGCTGCAACATTCATCTGGAAGTGTCTCTGTAAATACCTATATATGTGTACAATTGCACCAGGACTACTATTGGGGCCTTTGCTGATAATACCTGTTTGTACATTGGATGTATGTACAAATATTGTTTCCATACTGGTGTGCATCTTTATAATTGCATAGTTGCCAACAGTCCCAGCCAAAGGTTGCACTGTCCATTACTGCCTGTGCTGTGGCATGGTGCTGCTGTGGAAAGAAGCTGCAAGTGATTGAGGTGATGAAGTGTGTTATGGCCCAACTTATATTGTATTGTACCTGTTAGTAGGGAGCAGGGGCAGCGCTCTCTCTCTCTACTTCTCTTTGCTTCCCTCCTTTCTCTCTCTCTCCCTCTCTACTTTCTTTCTCCCTCCCTATCTCTTTTCTCTGTCTCTCCCTCTCTTCTCCCCTTTCTCGTTTTCTCTTTCCCACCCTCCCTTCTCTCTCACTCTCCCTTTTCTCTCTCCCTCCCTCCTTTCTCTTTCACTCCCTCCTTTCTCTCTCCCTCCCTCCTTTCTCTTGTTCTTTTTCCCTTCATCCTTTCTCTCCCCCTCTCTCCTTTCTCTCTCACTCCCTTGTTTCTCTCTTTCTTTTCTCTCCCTCTTTTCTCTCTCCCTCCTCTTTCCCTCCCTTCTCTCTCTTTCTCCCTGTTCTCTCTCTCCCCCCTTTCTCGCTTTTTCTCTCTTCTTCTCTCTTTTCTCTCTCCCTCCCTTTCTCCCCCACTCTCCCTCCCTACCTCTCTCCTACCACTATAACTCTCTCCTTTTTCTCTCCCTCCCTCCTTTCTCTTTCCCTCCCTCATTTCTCTTTCCCTCCCTCCTTTCTCTATTTATCTTTTCCTCCTCTTTTCTCTTTTTTCTTTCCCTCTCTCTTTTCTCTCTTCCTCCGTCCCTCTCATTCCCTCTTTTCTCTCTCTCTTTCTCCCTCCCTCCCTCTCCTTTCTCTCTCCCTCTCTCCCTTCTCCCCCTCTCCCTTCTCTGTTCCTCTCTCCATCCCTCCTTTCTCCCTCCCTCCTTCCCGTCCTCCTCTCTCTCTCTACCTCACTCCCTCTCTCATTTCTCTCTCCCTCCCTCCTTTCTCTCTCTCTCACTCTCTCTCTCTCTATTCTTTTCTCTTCCTCTCTTTCTTTCTTTCTTTTTTTTAGGGCTGTGCGTTAAACGCGATATTAACGGCGTTAACGCGAACCCATGTTAACGCCGTCAATATTTTTATCGCGCGATTAACGCAGGAGCCCTCGGGGTGGACGTGCAGAGTGTGCAGCGGCGCGACGTGGCTTACCTTCTCGCTGGATTCACAGGCAAGTTACTCACCTTGTCCCTGGATCCAGCGATGCCACCCCGCTGTGTGATTGAGCGGGTCCTCCTTGCTTGGCGGGTCCTCCTTGCTTGGCGGGTCCTCCTCGCTTGGCGGGTCCTCCTCGCTCGATTCACAGTGCCTGTGTGCCGCCGAGCTCCGTTCCCTGCGACGTTACGACGCACGGGAGCGGAGAACGGCGCCAAATTCAAAAAAGTAAACAAACACAATACACACAGTATACTGTAATCTTATAGATTACAGTACTGTATGTAAAAAATACACACCCCCCTTGTCCCTAGTGGTCTGCCCAGTGTCCTACATGTACTTTTATAAAATAAAAACTATTCTTTCTGCCTGAAAAACTGTAGATTGTCCAAAAGTGTCCCTTTATGTAAAAAATGGTTTTAGATCAGCTAGAAAACAGCGATCATAAATTATAATCACTTGCAGAATTGTGCGATATTTGTGGGGAAATTCGTCATAAATTAGATAGATTAATCGTGAGTTAACTATGACATTAATGCGATTAATCGCGATTAAAAATTGTAATCGTTTGACAGCACTACTTTTTTTCCTTTCTCCCCTTTCTCTCCTTTCATTCTTTTTTTTTATTTCTCTCCTTTCTTTCTTTCTTTGCTTTCTTTCCCTTTACTTTTATTTCTCTCTCCCTCCATCCCTCTTTCTCTTTCCCTATATATTAACACATTCTCCACTATGTGAGTCACGTCAGGCACTATTTAACCACATCCCCTTTAAGCCACACCCAATATTTAGCGTAATTTAAAACGATGTAATTGTAGTTAATGTTATATGGAAGTTGCAGTAGTTCTTCTACTCCCTATTACTTTGCTTAGATTTCTGGCTAATTTGCTAGGAAGGAAGTCCCCTCTGTTCCCAGAGGCCTGTCCTGGGGGGAGGCACTGCCAACTTTATTATCAAACCCACTCTTCCACTTACTGAAGGTTCTGGTTTTCTTATTTACCTAGGTTTTTCTCATGACCCCCTCCCCAAAAGAGGGTTACATTGTGTCATGTTGATGGGCAGTTATTTTTTCAAAGAACATTGGGGTTAGTTTAGAGCCGGTTCACACAGGGGCGGCACGACTTTGGGGGCGACTCGGCCAGGCGACCTGAAGACGACTTCTAAGGCGACTTGCAAAATGACTTCTGTATAGAAGTCAATGCTGGTCGCCCCGAGTCGCCCCCGAAGTCGTACAGGAACCTTTTTCTAAGTCGGAGCGACTTGCGTCGCTCCTATTAGAACGGTTCCATTCACTAGAATGGGACGCCACTTGTCAGGCGGCTGCGTCGCCTGACGAGTCGCCCCAGTGTAAACCGGGTCTACTAAGATGTTTATATTTGCACAGAGAAACAATACAAATTGAAAACCAAAAACAAAATGCACACATGCAAGTGTGCAGAACACAGAAATGAGAATGTATACAGTCCGATTGAAATGAGTGCAGCTATCCAAGGATCTTATTTGCATTTGGAGTTTGCATATGGAATACATGTTGGATCACATCAGTCATGCAGCAAGGATAGCAGTGTACATTACATGACATGCAAAAAGGCCACTAGAGGGAATACTAGCAATAAAATATAAACATAATGTAGAAAACTTTTTCTATGTAAATTTTACAGTGAGAGCACACAGTGATCACTGGTGGTAAGACCCAATATTTTCATTTTTACATGACTATAAATTAAGCTGAACTCCAGGCAGATATAAAAGGCAGACTAATTCAGCTCTGTGTTGAGTAATACATATTCAGTAATGCAATTTCACATGTATTTTTTTAAATGCAAGAAGTGTAAGTAATTGACCTGATAGAAACCATTCGCTTTTCTGCATAATATAAACAATATTGTGAAAAGTATTGTGACACCTGCATTTACACGCACATGAACTTTAATGGCACCCCCAGTCTTAGTCTGTAGGGTTCAATATTTAGTTGGCCCACCCTTTTCAGCTATAACAGCTTCAACTCTTCTGGGAAGGCTATCCACAAGGTTTAGGAGCGTGCAGGCCCGGACTGGGACAAAAAATAGGCCCGGGCATTTTAGACTGAGCAGCCCGGGGGGGGGGGGGGGCACGCGGCGGGGGTTAATGATGGAATGCCCGCACAGAGAGAGAGACTGCTCCACATTTGTGGCACAGAGAGAAATCACTCCACATTGCTGGAACAGAGAGAAATCGTTGGACATTTCCCATTGTTGTACTGAAGTCAGTTGATAGATCGGAGTCTGTATAACCAGTCTGCACATTGATAGATTGAAATTTCTGCTGAACTGGCAGAATTTCAATCTATTTATGATGGCCTAAGTCCACCAGTCTCTGAGTTTAATAATATCCTCAAATCTTCTGAAAGGGGTTCTCAACTTAGGTTTAGAAATTCACTTTGAACTCCACCTTATTTCCAGAACTCTCATTATGTATTAGATGTGCAAAGAATAAGGTGAGAGAACATCTAATACCTATAAAGAGTAATGGAAATAAGGTGGAGTACAAAGTGAAATATCTGGAGGGACTGGCTGAGGTTAAAACAGGCAGGGAGGAAATTAGGCATCACCTCCTTACTGTCTGTCAAATGCCTCTGAAAAGTGAAATGAGAATTGATAACTTTTCAGTGGAGTATCTGTGAGTGCAAGCCTTTTGGCTCACACTGTTGCTCAACATTTTTTTTGGGGGGAAGCAATCAAACTGAACAAAAACATCAAATGCAGCCACTGTGCCCCATCAAATGCAGCCACTGTGCCCCATCAAATGCAGCCACTGTGCCCCATTATATGCAGCCACTGTGCCCCATTAAATGCAGGCACTGTGCTAATCAAATGCAGCCACTTTGTCCCATCAAATGCAGCCGTTGTGCCCCATCAAATGCAGCCACTGTGGCCCATCAAATGCAGCCACTGTGCTACATCAAATGCAGCCACTGTGCCCCATCAAATGCAGCCACTGTGCTACATCAAATGCAGCCACTGTGCCCCATCAAATGCAGCCACTGTGTCCCATCAAATGCAGCCACTGTGCGCCATCAAATGCAGCCACAGTGTCCCATCGAATGCAGCCACTGTGTCCCATCAAATGCAGCCACTTTGTCCCATCAAATGCAGCCACTTTGTCCCATCAAATGCAGCCACTTTGTCCCATCAAATGCAGGCCAGCAGGCCATTTGGGCATTTTTTTCAACTGCCCCTGAACACATTTAATGTTATCCTATGTGTCCATGCACACATTCGTTTTTTTTTTTTTGCGTTTTTAAGCAGTTGGGTTTAGGCTCGTTTTTTTCAGAAGCAAAATTTTGGGTTCAGACGCAAAAGTTTTCGCGTTTCAGACGCAAATCGCGGCAAATCGCTGCTAAACGCGGCAAAACGTGGTACCGGCGTTTTGCCGCGATTTCGTTTATAGGCGTTTTTAAAGGTGACCTATTTTTTTACATTAGAAATCTCAAAAATTATGGCAAATTATGAAAAACCATAAAAAAAACATTAAAAATGTAATTGTTTGCATTGCATTGTGGACAATCCACAACTTGTGGCAGGTGACGTGGCCAGGTGACGTGGCCAGTGGACAATCCACAACTTGTGGCAGGTGACGTGGCCAGTGGACAATCCACAACTTGTGGCAGGTGGCGTGGCCAGGTGACATGGCAGATGACGTGGCAAGTGGACAATACACAACTTGAGGCAGGTGACGTGGCAAGTGGACAATCCACAACTTGTGGCAGGTGACGTGGCCAGTTGACGTGGCAGGTAACGTGGCCAGTGGACATTCCACAACTTGTGGCAGGTGACGTGGCCAGGTGATGTGGCAGGTGACGTGGCCAGGTGACGTGGCAGGTGACGTGGCCAGGTGATTTGGCAAGTGGATAATCCACTTGTGGCAGGTGACATGACAAGTGGACAATCCACAACTTGTGGCAGGTGTCGTGGTCAGGTGACGTGGCAAGTGGACAATCCACAACTTGTGGCAGGTGACGTGGCCAGTTGACGTGGCAGGTGACGTGGCCAGGTGACGTGGCCAGGTGATGTGGCAGGTGACGTGGCCAGGTGATTTGGCAAGTGGATAATCCACTTGTGGCAGGTGACATGACAAGTGGACAATCCACAACTTGTGGCAGGTGTCGTGGTCAGGTGACGTGGCAAGTGGACAATCCACAACTTGTGGCAGGTGACGTGGCCAGTTGACGTGGCAGGTGACGTGGCCAGGTGACGTGGCCAGGTGATGTGGCAGGTGACGTGGCAGGTGACATTGCAAGTGGACAATCCACAACTTGTGGCAGGTGACGTGGCCAGGTGACGTGGCCAGTGGACAATCCACAACTTGTGGCAGGTGACGTGGCCAGGTGATTTGGCAAGTGGATAATCCACTTGTGGCAGGTGACGTGACAAGTGGACAATCCACAACTTGTGGCAGGTGTCGTGGTCAGATGACGTGGCAAGTGGACAATCCACAACTTGTGGCAGGTGACATGGCCAGTTGACGTGGCAGGTGACGTGGCCAGGTGATGTGGCAGGTGACGTGGAAGGTGACGTGGCCAGGTGACATGGCAAGTGGACAATCCACAACTTGTGGCAGGTGACGTGGCCAGTGGACAATCCACAACTTGTGGCAGGTGGCGTGGCCAAGTGACATGGCAGATGACGTGGCAAGTGGACAATACACAACTTGAGGCAGGTGACGTGGCAAGTGGACAATCCACAACTTGTGGCAGGTGACATGGCCAGTTGACGTGGCCAGGTGACATGGCCAGTGGACAATCCACAATTTGTGGCAGGTGACGTGGCCAGGTGATTTGGCAAGTGCATAATCCACTTGTGGCAGGTGATGTGGCAAGTGGACAATCCACAACTTGTGGCAGGTGTCGTGGTCAGGTGACGTGGCAAGTGGACAATCCACAACTTGTGGCAGGTGACGTGGCCAGTTGACGTGGCAGGTGACGTGGCCAGTGGACATTCCACAACTTGTGGCAGGTGACGTGGCCAGGTGACATGGCAGATGACATGGCAAGTGGACAATACACAACTTGAAGCAGGTGACGTGGCAAGTGGACAATCCACAACTTGTGGCAGGTGACGTGGCCAGGTCACGTGGCCAGTGGACAATCCACAACTTGTGGCAATTGACGTGGCCAGTTGACGTGGCAGGTGACATGGCAAGTGGACAATCCACAACTTGTGGCAGGTAACGTGGCCAGGTGACATGGCAGGTGACGTGGCCAGGTGACGTGGCCAGTGGACAATCCACAACTTGTGGCAGGTGACGTGGCCAGGTGATTTGGCAAGTGCATAATCCACTTGTGGCAGGTGACGTGGCAAGTGGACAATCCACAACTTGTGGCAGGTGTCGTGGTCAGGTGACGTGGCAAGTGGACAATCCACAACTTGTGGCAGGTGACGTGGCCAGTTGACGTGGCAGGTGACGTGGCCAGTGGACAATCCACAACTTGTGGCAGGTGATGTGGCCAGGTGATGTGGCAGGTGATGTGGCCAGGTGACGTGGCAGGTGACGTGGCCAGGTGACATGGCAAGTGGACAATCCACAACTTGTGGCAGGTGACGTGGCCAGGTGACATGGCAGGTGACGTGGCCAGTGGACAATCCACAACTTGTGGCAGGTGGCGCACTCGGCCAGCTCAGTGGCCTCTTTGCAGGACATTAGAGCAGCCCAGGGGGCAAATGCATTCTTGCAACCCAGCCCAGTCCGCCCCAAGGGCCTTGGTACACCTCTGGGTAGAAGTGACATGCGGGCCGCCGAGGGCCGTTCGCGGGCCACCGAGGGCCGTTCGCGGGCCGCGATCGGCCCGCGGGCCGCCAATGGTCATTCGCGGGCCACTACCGGCCCGCGGGCCGCCGCGGCCCACCGGGCATATGCCCGGTATGCCCTATGGCCAGTCCGGGCCTGGGAGCGTGTATATGGGAATGGTAGAAAAAAATAATATTTTTTTGGACAACCGCACTCCAAACAACTTTGCCTTTATTGGTGAAATCAAAAACAGCACTATAAGCCACAGCAACAGCAAACTGGACAGCTGACGCGTTTCACACTATTCCTATTGTTTAATCCCTGTGTCTATGGGAATGTTTGATCATTCTTCCAGAGGCACATTTGTGAGGCCAGGCACTGATGTTGAACGAGAAGGTCTGGCTCACAGTCTCCAATAAAATTCATCCCAAAGGTGTTCTATCGGGTTAAGGTCAGGACACTGTGCAGGCCAGTCAAGTTCCTCCACCCAAAACTCGCTCATCAATGTCGTTATGGACCTTGCTTTGTGGCAATTCAATATTAAACCTACAGGTATAAATATTTATAAAATCAGCTCCTGACCTCACAAATGCACTTCTGGAAGAATGGTCAAACATTCCCATAGACACATTTCTAAAACTTGTGGACAGACTTCCCAGATAAGTTGAAGCTGTTATAGAGGCAAAGTGTGGGCCAACTCAATATTGAACCTTACAGTCTAATGCCGCATACACACCATCACTTTATGTGATGAAAAAAACGTCATTTTCTGTGAAGTAAAAAACGAAGTTTTTGAAACTTCAATTTTCAAAGACGAAGTTGCCTACACACCATCGTTTTTCTCACAATGTTCTAGGAAAGCGAGGTTACGTTCTCACCACTTTTTCCATTGAAGCTCGCTTCATAACTAGCGGGTGTAAAACCGTCTTTTTAAACAACGTTTTTTGCTACACACGGTCAATTTCTGTGAAGTAAAAAACGACGTTTTGAAAAACGACACATAAAATTGAAGCATGCTTCAATTTTTTTGGGTCGTTTTTTACAAGACATAAAACGACGTTTTCCCCCACACATGGTCAATTAAAGTGACGTTTTTAAAAACGTCGTTTTTTTTTCATCACATAAAGTGATGGTGTGTACGGGGCATAAGACTGGGATGCCATTAAAGTTTATGTGCATGTAAAGGCAGGCGCCCCAATACTTTTGGCAATATAGTGTGTGTGTGTGTAAAAATGTTGTCTTGTCTTGCAAAGTGCTCTCAAACCAAGTTACTCTCAAACCAACGTTTTACTGTATAAGATATATTACAGTAACCACCAGTCCGCATTTAAAATTAGATATTGCTAACACATATGTTCAGTAAATCAGACCGACAAATACAAATGTACAGCAAATGATTTATCAATATGTCTATCAATATACCGCTAAAAATATGGGATTTACCATGAATTTTCAGATTGATAATATTGCAGACTGGTGAAGCTTATATAAAATAGGTAAATGTTAATTGCATATTTAATTAAATATCTGCCTCTTCAGCCTCAATGTAATTCAGTTTTCCAGACAATCTCAGTTACATTAAATTAAGTTTCTTGTCCCCTTTCATGGTTCTGAATTCACAAATCTTGATTCAGAAAAAAATGGCTGCTGAAATCACCATTAGCTAATATAACTTAGGCCCCGTACACACGACCGTTTTCCTCGAAAGAATCCATCAAGAAACTTGGTGGCAGAGCTTTTTTGCAGAGGAAAACGGTCGTGTGCATGTTTTTCATCGAGAAAACTGTCATGGAACTCGATGAGAAAAAAAGAGAACAAGTTCTCTTTTTCCTCGTCGGGAGTCTCAATTTCCTCGTCGTGTTCCTCGTCGGGCTGGTTTTCGAAGAGAAACACGTTTGTGTGTATGCTTAGAAACCCGCACATGCTCAGAAGGGTGGCGCCATTGGAATCAAACTTCCCCTTTATAGTGCCGTCGTACGTGTTTTACGTCACCGCGTTTGAGAACGACGAGATTTTGTCTTGACAGTGTGTACGCAAAGAAAGCTTGTCAAGATTCTCGACAAGCCTAACCAGGAACTCGTCAAGGAAAACGATGTTTCATTTACGACGAGTTCCTCGGTCATGTGTACGAGGCCTTACACTCATACCCCGTGCAGCCCATTAGAGTCTCAGAAGACAAAACAGTGCACACAGGAGATGTTTCTAAACCATGGGCAAAGGAACACCAGAATCAGTGACACTTGTAGCTACAGAACATTTTAAATGATATAAGGAATTAAAGCATAATTCATAGTTAAATACCGTATTTATCGGCATCTAACACGCACAGGCGTATAACACGCACCTTCTTTTTAAGAGGGAAGTTTCAGAAAGTTTCAGGAAAAAAAAAACTTAAATTTAAAATAAAGAACTTTGAACAAAATAAGGGTTAGTGCCCATGAATGTAGCTTGAGAAATGCCCATCTGCAGCCTCAAAATTGCCCATCAATGCAGCTTGATCAATGCCAATCTGCAGCCTTACCATTTCCATGAATGCAGCCTGATCAATGCCCATCTCAGGGAGGGGGGCAGGATGAGCGTTGTCAGATTACATACAGCAAGAATCTCCTGTTTACTCGGCCTCTTTAATACAAAGTCCCGCCTCCTGGACCGGCTTCTTTGATAGACAGAACATTGGTCTAATGCCAGCCCAGGAGATGGGACTTCCTATTACAGAGACCACTGAGTAAACAGGAGATTCTTGCTGTATGTAATCTGATGGCGCTCGTCCCGCCCCCCCTCCCTGTTCTCTCCGAGGCAGCCAAAATTGCAGTATCGGCGTATAACATGCACACACTATTTGCAACCGATTTGCTGAGTGAAAAAGTGAGTGTTATACACTAATAAATACAGTGTACATATATATATATATATATATATATATATATATATATATATATATATATATATATATATATATATATATATATATGTATATTTATATAATTATTTTTAAGAATTATTGAAATACTGAAGTTTGAAATGTTTGTCAGAAGCGACATGAGTACAGAGAAGTCACGGCATAAAAAAAAAGCAGTTTATATCATTTCTATTTTTAAAGAACCATATTTACTGAAAAAATACTTATGTGAATGATCCAGTATATGAATTACGGGAGGATGTTTACATGACTAGTACTTATGCAGGCTACATGTCAAAACTGGTAGCGGCTCTGACAGGAGCGCCAGGTGGGCAAGCTATGGCAGACGTGCCTGAAGCACCTTCCTTACCAAGGATGATGCCATTGATGTACTATTTCATACACTAAAGTCTATTTCGACCACCTTAGACGGGGTCACAATTATTTGGTATGCCCCCTATTTTTTAACTTGTGTTGGAGTGACCTTTCTTATGCCGCGTACACACGACCGTTTTTCATGACGAGAAAAATTGCATTTTTAAAATTGGTCGTTGAAAACGGTCGTGTGTAGGCTCCAGAGCATTTTTCTCGATGAGAAAAATGGGCTTTAAAAATTTCGAACATGCTATATTTTTTCTCGTCGTTTTTCACGTCGTCGTTTTTCTCATCGTGAAAAACGGTCGTGTGTAGGCTTTAACGACGGGGAAAAAAACACACATTCTAAAAAACACACATTCTCAGAAGCAAGTTATGAGACAGGAAATTAACATAATCAGCCCAAAGGGTGGCGCCATTCGAATGGAACTTCCCCTTTATAGTGCCGTTGTACGTGTTGTACGTCACCACGCTTTGCTCGAGCATTTTTTATCACAATCGTGTGTATGCAAGGCAGGCTTGAGAAGAATCACGTCGAGAAAAACGTTGTTTTTTTCCATGACATGAAAAATGGTCGTGTGTCTTTCCAAAGTATCTTCACACCTTCCTCTCGAGTAATATTTTCTCTTATATGTGGACTGCTGTGTATCAGCTGGTCGAAAATACCATCACCATTTGCTCTGAAGGACTATTTCTGGGCTCAATCTTTTCTAGGTTTTTCTTGGAACTTTTGCTACTCACATTATATGTGGAATATTTATAAATGTATGTTGTTTCATAGTGGGTCAAATTTCTTAAACAGTTTTATATATATATATATATATATTAGGGCTGGGGAAATTAAAGATTAATTCCTCGATTAATCTTAAATTTTTTTGATTGATCAAAATTCTTGACGTCACCGGACAGCCAGAACAGTGAGACTTACCCTGCTGGATGCGAGCAAACTGCACCCATTGGATTGAGGTACCTTTGCATCTGTGGAGCAGAAGGATGCATCAGGCTCCATCAGGGGAAGGGGGCAAAAATAACCATTGTTTTCCTGTCCTAAGCAGTTTTGTGCAGACAATTCTTTGTGCATCGGCAACATCGGTTCCGTGCGAAAGACTGTTCAGTTCTTCAGGGTATATTGTCAATAAAATGTGATCATGTCTGCTTCCAGAAAATGTAAACACTCTGGTATGTCTGCGTGACTGGCTGATGCCTGATGCCTACTTGCCTACTATAAAGTGACTGACAGTCAATATACTAGATACGTTTTACAATTAAAGTTAAACTAACTTTCTACGTTTTTCTTAAAGTTTAATAAGAAAAATTACTTATGTCAGTGCTACAGTTTAAATTAAAAACATATTTGTGTGAACTGTGAAGTTAAAGGAACACTAAAGGTTCGTTTTTTATTAGATCAATTGATTGCTGTAAGCTAGAGCATTTAAATATCACTTACCTCGTTTTTCCTTTTGACCTCCAAAATACAGTAATCCAGGTTTGAAAATGCCATTTCCTGTCTCTCCTCTTCTTGCTTTCCACCAGCATCTGAGCCGTTTTGCATGGTGGAAAGCAGAATGTGCTCACCCCCTCCCTATGACTACAGCCCTGCGTGAAGATGCTCTCTTATCCCTCACAGGCATGGAGGCTAAGCATAATGGGAACTGTAGTTCCCATTATTCCCGTGATGTAGCAAGAATGAATGCGCACCGCAAACCAGGAAGTCAGTGAGAATAACGATTCAGGAGTGCTGGAGGTGAATAAAACAGCTCGATTTCAACAGGTATCAAACTAGTTATAATGCAAAACATTACTTTTTACTTTATCAGCTACTGTCAGACTTTAATTTAAGAGGAAAATATTTTTGTCTTTACAACCCCTTTAAGTCATTGATTGTGGAAACTAACTAGTGTCAGGTGATTGTATATAGTGTATACCACATTTACCACACTTGTGTTAGATAGACACTTGTATTAGATAGATATCTGTAATTCATTTATACGAAGTACTGACAGTAGGCACAACCGCACTGTAATTCAAAGCAAACTATGTTTTGTGGCAGCACAGTGGTGGAGATAGAGCGCTGTGTGTACTGTATTGGCTGGGAACAACAATGCTTCAAAGAACGGTTTAATGTACTAGCAGCTGGAGCAGCAGAAGTTACCGATTATATTCTGTATGGCTGGAATCTTCCCCTTGTCATCCCATCGATGAGTTCCTTCATTGCTGTATTGATCTAAAAAAAAATTATAGCACAATGCATATTTCAAAATCAATCAATCCATATAAAACAAATGTCCCATATAAATTGTAGCAGCGCTCTTTGTTCAAAATGGGAAATGAACAAACTTCTTTATGCAATGATTGTCATAAAGGTAAATGATAGACAAGAAGGAGAGGTGCTCAAGCTTGTGTAAGCTCTAGATCAGGGGTCTCCAAACTTTTCAACACGAGGGCCGCATTGTAAATTTTAAAAGTATTTGGGGGCCGAAAAAAAATCAAGTATGTATAAAATATCAGCGGTCTCCTCACCAGTGCCCCCATCAGCAGTGCCCCATCAGAAGTGACTCCATGTCCCCATCAGCAGTGACCCCATGTCCCCATCAGCGGTGTCCCCATCACCATTGCTGATGGGAACACCACTGATGGGCACACCAATGATGGGGACAACGGTGTCCCCATCATCGCTGATGAGTACACCGCTGATGGGGACACCGGTGTCCCCATCAGCAGTGTCCCCATCAGCAGTGATAATATCAACGGTTTCCCCATCAACGGTGTCCCCATCAGTGTCCCCATCAGCAGTGACCCCATGTCCCCATCAGCGTTGTCCCCATCAGCAGTGTCCCCATCAGCGGTGTACCCATTAGCAGTGTCCCCATCAGCGGTGTACCCATTAGCGTTGTCCCCATCAGCAGTGACCCCATGTCCCCATCAGCGGTGTCCCCATCAGCAGTGTCCCCATCAACGGTGTCCCCATCAGTGTCCCCATCAGCAGTGACCCCATGTCCCCATCAGCAGTGTCCCCATCAGCGGTGTCCCCATCAGTGGTGTCCCCATCAGCGGTAAAACCCCATGTCCCCATCAGCGGTGTCCCCATCAGCAGTGACCCCATCAGCGGAGTCCCCATCAGCAGCATCCCCATCATTGCTGATAGGGACACTGCTGAGGGGCACACCAATGATGGGGACTCTGATGATGGGGACACCGCTGATGGAGACACCGGTGTCCCCATCATCGCTGATGGGGACACCATGATGGGGACACCTGTGTCCCCATCAGAGGTGTCCCCATCAGCAGTGTCCCCAGCAATGTTCCCTTCAGCACAGCAATGTAGCAATCTCCCCTGTAGTGTGCTTATCAGCATTGTGCAACACAATAACATTGTCAGCCTCTTACCTCCATACTAGCTGATTGCAGCTCTTCTGCAGCTCCCGTCTCTGAGGTGCAACACCTCCCCTTTTCCCGCCCGCTGTTTGAAGTTATGATCCCTCTACGAGTGACATCATATGCGCGGCACCTCCCCTCTTCCCGCCCACTGTTTGAAGCTACAGTTCTTCCACGAGTGACGTCCAGATGCGGCACCTCCCCTCTTCCGCCCACTGTTTGAAGCTACAGTTCCTCCACGAGTGACGTCCAGATGCGGCACCTCCCCTCTTCCCGCCCACTGTTTGAAGCTACAGTTCTTCCACGAGTGATGTCCAGGCGCGGCACCTCCCCTCTCCCCGCCCACTGTTTGAAGCTACAGTTCCTCCACGAGTGACGTCCAGGTGCGGCACTTGCAAACTTCGTTTGAATTAACGATCCTTCCACGAGTGTAGCAGCGGGCGGGAAGAGGGGAGGTGCCGCACCTGTGATGTCACTCGTGAAGGGATCATAACTTGATACAGCGGCGGGAAGAGGGGAGGTGCCAAGCCTCGGTGGTCCCAGGCAGCATCCAATGAAAAAAAACGGCGCTGCTTGTCTAGTTAAAAAAAAAATGGTGTGGTAGCATGGGCAGCTTTGTTTACACAGCGGGCCGGATAAAACACACAAGCGGGCCGGATGTGGCCCGCGGGCCGGGGTTTGGAGACCCCTGCTCTAGATGAAGATAAGAGATAATTCCTCTTCACAGTCCACCCATCACCAGAATGTCACCATGTGCAGACAAGAAACCCCTCTTGGGTATGCACTTACCAAAAAGATAAGTAAACCAAGCCTTCAAAGATCTGCTCTTATCCTTTTCTCGTCACTATAAACTCCACACGTTATACAGAGGATGGGGTCCACTTGGCTCATGTAAACAATAAAAGAATGCTCCACATAGCGTGATACTGTATACATGTTTAAAACTTTTATTGCTTATCCCGGTGCCCCCCTCACACTATATACGTACACAATATAAATACAGTAGAAATGCAGGATGCATAGATGATTCTCAGAGCTCTAATTACCGATACCACCAGCTGAAATGCCGTACACTTCCGGGGATGCCTCTGAGAGATGCAAACCGTCCCTGTCTGTCTATCTCGAGTGATGAGAACACTGCCCTGACGTTTCGTCCCTCTTGGACTTCCTCAAAAGGCGTCATATTTCGTCATGAGAATTACAACATAATCATCTAAATGCTGACATGGTACTTCCTAAATTATGGATTGCTTATTATATTATTTCATGTGTGATGGAGAGAGAGAAAGAAGAAAGAGAGAAAAAGAGAGGGCGAGAGAAGACTGGAGAGAATAATGGAAAGGAATACAAAGTCTTTTCGTTTTACTCTCCACATTTTTCTTTTAGATATTTTTCTCAGAAGAAAAGTGTCGGACACTGAAACAATGAAATGATAAAGTTGGCTTCATCTGCTCCTTTCAGTTGCCCCTCTACTGATGCTTTTAATGAAATAATGATTAGTAAGGGAGGAACAGCTGTCACAGTGTGCAGCATGTATACAGTAACGCTACAGTCATCTTTGTAATAGAGCTTTATAGGAAAGTACCTTGTAGATTTGTGTAGCAGACACAAGCCACTCCACCTCCCCTATCGCCTCCTTTCTCCCTCCCCTCCCTGCCTGCCTCTGAGTGATTCTCACATTGAGTAAAGTTCACCAGACACAGAGCAGGCAGTAGAGCTGGTAGCTCTCAGCACTCTCCCTCTTCCTCCCATCTCTTCATTTCATTATCTCCCGAGAGTTTCCCTGAAAATACATTGTCGAGGAAAGACCTGATGACTGCAAGGGACTGCATGACAATTCGGATGATGTGGCAGAAATATGTAGCTCAGGAGGAGCCTTAGAGGGATGTTGGACCCTTTTTTGGGTCAAGAACTGCCAAAGTTTTCTTTATCCTCATCAGGTAATTCATCATGTTGTGCCCTGTATTTTTTACCTGCCTGGACCCACCCAGACAGACGGGGTGTAAGGAATCTGGAGGTGGAAACAGAGCTAAAACTTTAAGGTGGAAGGACCTCCGAGGTTTGGGGTGGTACTGAAGGATAGCACCGACATTTCGGCCACCGCAATGAACTTTTCCCGAGATTCCTTTACTCTCAATGTCGGGGGTGCAAAGTATTCCTTCTCTCAGGAGGTGATTAAGGATTTCCCTCTACGACGGGTGAGCAGGCTACACGACTGTTCTTCGGAGAAGGATCTTCTGGAGGTGTGTGATGACTACGACCAGGAGAGGAATGAGTTTTTTTTCGACAGGCATTCTGAAGCCTTTGGCTTTATCATGATGTACGTCAAGTATGGCAAACTGAGGTTCGTGCCCCAAATGTGTGAGCTGTCTTTCTACAACGAGATGATCTACTGGGGCTTGGAGTGCTCCCAACTAGAGTACTGCTGCCAGAGGAGGCTTGATGACCGCATGTCAGACACTTACACCTACCTGTCCGACGAGAGCAAACCTGACGAGAGCACCGTGAAAGAGAACCTTCCGCCTCCTCCTGAGGAAAAGAAGTGGCTGGAGCGCATGAGAAGGACTTTTGAGGAGCCCACCTCATCCTTGGCAGCCCAGATCTTGGCGGTGGTGTCCATACTGTTTGTCATTGTTTCCATGGTGGTCCTCTGTGCCAGCACTTTGCCTGACTGGAAGACAGCAGAGAATAGGAGCTCGGAGGAGCACAGGTATACAGCAAGTCTGTGGGAACCTTCGGGGTACGACCAGTCATTCTCAGTATTATCAGTGTACGTCTGTCTGAGTGGGTGGGGGGGGGGGGCTGCTTATATTACAAGACAATCATGTGACAGGAGGGCATAAACCAAAACATAAGCCAGGGCTTGTGCAGCAATTAGTACCATCTTTCTTTCTCTAGCTGAATAGGAAATAGAGAGCCACACTAGAAGTTAGCAGAGTTTAGAACATTATTCAAGCTCTGGGATTACATCACATAGAAACACTTGTACAGTGATCCTGATAAACCTCATTATCAGACCTCTGCGTGTTTACCCGGGAGTCACATACTAGGCATTAACATGTTCCTTGCCATCATGCTGCTTGTGCACAACATCATTAACTCTGCTTAGATTGTTATAACTCAAAGAACGTCACTCTAAAGGTATATTTTCTTAGAAGGCACCTTATGTCCGTAGGTTTGTATTTGGTTGTGTTGTATATGCCTGCATAGAGAATATTTTAAAAAATGTTGTTGAAAACTGACAACAGATTATTTTCTTAGATGCAAACAAATCTATATTTATTTCAATTACACGTGTGCATATACTGTCCTATTGTAGAAGCCTGTATGACAACTGGGATGATTCATGAGAATATGGGCAAAATAAAATGGAGCCAAAGTCCAGTTTTTGCTAATATGAACCAATCCAAATCTTAGTTACAGTTGGCCAGAGATTAAAATCCCTTTGGAAAAAATCTTCACTTAAAGACATCAGTAGTAATCTGTGTCAGCAGACTTTCCTGAAGTAGAGTCGACATCTTGATCATCTCTGTCTATAGATATCAAAGGTGGACAGAGGTATCAAGGGACCCCTGTGCATGACCAGTTTTTCTCAAACTTTTCACAGATGCTAGCAAATATATATTTATTTTAAGTACACGTGTGCATATACTGTCCTACTGTAGAAGACTGTATGTCAACTGGAATGATTCATAAGAATATGGGCAAAACAAGTGAAGCCAAAGTCCAGTTTTTGCTTACATGAACTAATCCAAATCTTTGCCTTGAGGCAATTAAGTTCGCATTTGTTGCGCTATACAAGTTACTCACTCACTCACTCACTCTTCGTTATGTCATCTACACACGATAGGATTTTCCATCAAAAAAAGTGAGCTTTTGGTCGGATATTCCGACCGTGTGTATGCTCCATCCAACATTTCTGTCAGCCAGCAAAAGATTGAAAGCAGGTTCTCTATTTTCCCAACGGAAAAAGTTCTTGTCCGAAATTCCGCTCATCTGTATGCAATTCTGATGTGCAAAAAAACACGCATTCTCAGAATCAAGCAGAAGAGCCGAACTGCCTATTGAACTTCATTGATCTCGGCTCGTTGTAAGTCTTGTACGTCACCGCGTTCTTGACGGTCGGAATTTCAAGATTTGTGTGACCGTGTGTATGCAACAAGTTTTGCCAACATTCCGTCAAAAAAAATCCACGGTTTTCTTGTCGAAATTTTCGATCGTGTGTACGGGGCATTACAGTTGACCAAAGATTAAAATTATTTTGTCAAAATCTTCACTTTAAGACATCAGTAGTAATCTGTGTTCAGCAAACTTTCCAAAGTAGAGGAGACATCTTGATAATCTTGATTTAAAGATATCAAAGGTTGACAGAGTCGTCTAGGGTGCCCTGTGAAAGACCAATATTTGGGCACCTACAGGGTTATTAAAAAGACGGATTCACTTTGTATGTATCAATTGGCAGCTAGATCTAAGCAAGCAGTGTCCAAGTCTATGTGGGGTCCCAGCACCCATCTAATGTGCATCTGGTAAAAATAGAACCCTTAGGATCCTGGTGCAAGCCTCACAATCTGCACATATGGTATGCCTACCTCTGATAGGTACCTACAAGATATATACATACTCATCGGCGGTGCGTCCATAAAGGGCGCAGGAGGGCCGCCCCCCCCCCCCCTGTTTGCATGAATCTATCTATGGTCGCTGCTGACACCCCCTATTCAGGTGTCTGAACCCTTTTCGGTCACTAGGCACCTGAATTACAGTGGTAGGGGTGTTTTTTGGACGCACCTGATTAGAGCTATTGGTTCTAATAGGCGTTCAAAAATGTGAGAAGCGGGCGCAACGCTGCGCGTTCGCTTCTCACTCAGCTGTATGTTAGCAAAGCCGAAAGAATTTGCTTTGCTAACATTGAACCCCCTTTCAGCCAATCAGGTGTGCCGGGTCTGTGTTACCTGTCACCTGATTGGCTGAAATGACAAGCGCTGTGATTGGACACCTATCAGGCGTCCAATCATAGCAGAGGAGGAGCGGGCGGTATAAGATATCGGGTCGTGGAAGAAATGGAGGACACCAAACACCGCTCGCTGCCTCCTGTCGCCACCTGGGGGGGCACAGTGGCAGCCGGGGGGCACAGTGGCAGCATTTGGGGCACAGTGGCAACGTTTGATGGGCAAAGTGGCAGCATTTGGGGCACAGTGGCAGCGTTTGGGCACAGCAGCAATGTTTTATGGGTTAAGGGGCAGCATTTGGGGCACAGTGGCAACGTTTGATGGGCAAAGTGACTGCGTTTGATTGGCAAAGTGGCGGCGTTTAATGGGAAAAGTGGCTGCTTTTGATGGGCGCAGTGGCTGCATTTGATGGCACAGTGGCTGTGTTTGATGGCACAGTGGCTGCGTTTGATGGCACAGTAGCAGCGTTTGATGGCACAGTAGTGGCGTTTGATGGGCACAGTGACTGCGTTTGATGGTACAGTGGCTGCGTTTGGTACAGTGGCTGCGTTTGATGGCACAGTGAGGCTGCAATTGATGTTTTGTTTTTTTCTCAGAATTTGAGCACCAGCCGCCACTGTACATACACATACCAGGGATGTCTATGTGCCTTTGCTGCTGCTTTTAACTGCTGTGTTTGCTATAAGCCTGTTCCAGATGACCAATACTATTCTTTGTATAAAATAATAATCTCCTGTTGATCTAGATACAATCTTTCCACTTGAATGTTATTTAGACCCTTCACACATTTAATGAATGTGAAAAGCTTCAAGCTGCTGTTTTAGCGACTTTCCTCAAGTGTGATGGCAGTCCTGTTGTTCTTGTCTTTACGAGGGTTGATTATCTGACAAATTAAGCCAGACGGATCAGTTCATGTTAAGGTGACCACAGATGTTATATGATAGCTGCCTACTCCGGCGGGATTGTCCAACAATAGTGGTGTTAAATTTAAACTGCAGGAAACACCATGACCAATTGCTCCTGGGAAGGAGGTAGAAAATGATAACAAGATGGAGCAAGGGGCACCTGCTACATGCATAGAAATTTGCATTTGAGCTGTACATTTCCACTGCAAGCAGAAAATTGCTATTGGTTACCTCTAGGCAAATTCCACTTATGGAGCCCTGTATAAAAGTCTTGCTACTGTGCTGGATGATCTCTATTCGTTCAGACATCAAAATGCAAAAAAGGAAAATCCAGTTCTATAATGATTACTGTATATATTCGAGTATAAGTCAAATTTTTTAGCACATTTTTTGTGCTGAAAATGCCCCCCTCGACTTATACTCGAGTCACCTATTTGCGCCTGATCTCCCAGACTTTGGGGACCCGATACCGGCCAGCCATAGGTCCCCTGGACCCTAAACTTGGCACACATGTAGCCACCTTCCTCTACAAGTGTGCAAAGTTTGTTGTCTGGGGGACCTACGGCCGGGGAGCACCGATTTTTCAAATCCGGGCACCCCTTCCATAGACTCCCATGTTAAATGGTAATTTCTCTGGTGAATTTGGGGACCCGGTACTGGCCAGTCATAGGTCCTCTGGACTCGGAACTTGGCACACATGTAGCCCCATTTCTCCTCTACAAGTGTGCAAAGTTTGTGTGGGGGACCTACGGCTGGGGAGCACCGATTTTTCAAAGCCGGGCACCCCTTCCATAGACTCCCATGTTAAACGTCAGTATAGTCATGGACAAAGTGAGGCATGGGCACAGTGAGGCATGGACACAGTGAGGCATGGGCACAGTGAGGCATGGGCACAGTGAGGCATGGGCACAGTGAGGCATGGACACAGTGAGGCATGGACACAGTGAGGCATGGGCACAGTGAGGCATGGACATGGACACAGTGAGGCATGGACACAGTGAGGCATGGACACAGTGAGGCATGGGCACAGTGAGGCATGGACATGGACACAGTAAGGCATGGACATTGACACAGTGAGGCATGGGCACAGTGAGGCATGGACATGGACACAGTGAGGAATGGACACAGTGAGGCATGGACATGGACACAGTGAGGCATGGACACAGTGAGGCATGGACACAGTGAGGCATGGGCACAGTGAGGCATGGAAATGGACACAGTGAGGCAAAATGAGGCACAGTGAGGCATGCAGATGGACACCCTAGGCTTATACTCAGTTCATATCCAAGAACTTGTATCTTGCAGTTTTGGTAATATAAAGTACTGTGCAAAAGTTTTAGGCAGTTGTGAAGAAATGCTGTAAAGTAAGATTACTTTCAAAAATATATATTTTAATTGTTTATTTGTATCAATTTACAAAATGCAAAGTGAGTGAATAGAAGCAAAATCAAATCCAAATCAATATGTGTTTTGACTACTGTTTGGCTTTAACCAGTATCAATTCTTAAGGCCCATACACACGATCGGACTTTTCGACAACAAATGTCAGACGGACCTGTTTTATCGGACAATCCGACCATCTGTATGCGCCATCGGACAATTGCTGGTTTTTCAACAGACAAATGTCCTATGGAGGATAATCTGATCGTGTGTACACAAGTCCTTTGGACTAAAGTCCAAAGTACAAACACCCATGCTCAGAACCAATGCTAAACATCAGCCAACAATAGCAGAAGTGGCGGTAAAGAGCTGAAAAATCACGTGATTTCGTGAAAGTTGGCTGAAAGTGTTCTGCCGTGTGTATGCAGAACAAGTTCACGGCCAACGCCCATTCGGACAAAAATCCACGGAAAAGTCAGATGAAATTCCGATCGTGTTTATGGGGCTTTACACTTGCATGCTTCAGGTGTATGATTAACCAATTTTACCAAGGAGGTGCTAATGGTCATCAATTTCATATGTAGGTTGAAACACAGTCATTAACTGAAACAGAAACAACTGTGTAAGAGGCTTAAAACTGGGTGAGTAACAGCCAAACTCTGCTACTAAGGTGAGGTTGTGGGAGACAGTTTCATGTCACAAGACATACACCATGTCAAGTCCAAGCACAGCAACAAGACACAAGGTAGCTCTACTGTATCAACAAGGTTTCTCCCCGGCAAACATTTCAAAGCAGACTGGGATTTCAAGATGTGCTGTTTAAGTGTCACAAACTACGGTGAATGAGAGTGAACCACAACTGCGGTTAAGTAAAGATTTCAATGCACTTCTCTATTCTCTATGCAATGTGACTTTTCAGTATTTCGACCCCAGGAGTCACTCTAATCAGAGAAAAAGAGCTTGGGGGTTCACTACATCATTTGTCTCACATATACGAATGCGTTGAGCTACTAAGGGTGGAGGTATTACAACATACCTTCAACCCCTAGCCTTAAAAGGTTACGATAAACGTGAGTGAAGCACATCTGCATTAGGGAAAAGATTTCAATTCACTACTCTATGTAAAGTGATTATCAGTATCGGACCCTAGGCCTCACTCTAATCAGAGAAAAAAGAGTTTGGGGGTTCACTACATCATATCACTCACATATAGGAATGCATTGAGCTACTAAGGGAGGAGGTAAAACATACCTTCAACCCTTAGCTTTAAAAAGGTATAGCGAACTTGTTCAATAATTTAGGCCAGAAGGGCCTATACTATAAAGAACCAATGTCAAGCACGTAGCATGTGAAAGTACTGTATGCAAACAGCATTTACTTGAGAGAGGCAACAGTAGCTTAATTGGTTTAAGAGTGTATGTCCCTTTAAAATATTCCACAGCTGTTACATGAAGGCACGATAAGTAATCCCAAGCAGCACGGTAGTATAAACTAGAGCCAGGTTCAAATACAGTACTTTGTAAGGCTAGATGTGAACAGGGTAATTCTAGAGCAATAAATGTAACGTGGCAATGGTACTTATCCGTTTGCAGAGGATGAGAATTGTTCCGTAAGCAGAGTATTGTAGCTGGAATGGGATTCTGTCATGGAGGTTCTCCTAGTGGAAGATATCTTAGGGTGTCCCCAGCAACTGCAGTAAAGATGGCAGCGTGGATCCAGGTAAATGGATACTTAGAAGGAATCAGCTGCAGGTTTGTGGTGGCATGGATCCACGTTGCAATGACATCCTGTTGAGGGGATTATGCCTGTAGTTTATTTGTAGCGTGGTCTGGCTACGGCCGACAATAATAGAACACTGTGTACTCTGCACGGTGTTCTGTTTATAGGAGCTAATGAGGCATTGATTACACTGGCACTTCCGCTTTCCACGGTGGAATGCACGCGGCGCCGGGCGATGACGTCAGTACGCGGTCGCCGTATGCGTTCCAGCGTGGAACGCAATATGGTGACGAGAAGCGCCGTTTACATTAACCTCTATTGAAGAAGCACAAGGAAACGGGCAACGTTGTGGACCATAGACACAGCGGTCAGCCAAGGAAACTTAATGCAGCAGATGGAAGACACATCATGCTTGCTTCCCTTTGACATTGGAAGATATGCCATCAGCGCAGAACTGGCAAAAAACAGTGGGACCCAGGTACACCCATCTACTGTCCGGAGAAGCCTGGCCAGAAGTGATCTTCATGGAAGAATTGTGGCCAAAAAGCCATACCTCCGGCGTGAAAACAAGGCTAAGCGAATCAACTATGTACAAAACCATAGGAACTGGGGTTGCAGACAAATGGCAGAAGGTGCTCTGGACGGATGAGTCAACATTTTTAGGCTGCAGCAGGAGACAGTTTGTTCACCAAAGGGCTGGAGAGCGGTACAATATTGAATGTCTGCAGGCAACAGTGAAGCATGATTAAGGTTCCTTGCAAGTTTGAGGCTGCATTTCTGAAATGTAGTTGGAGATTTGGGCCGGATCAACGGTGCCCTCAAATTTATTCTGCAGCAGGACAATGACCTCAAACATACAGCCAATGTCATTAGGAACTATTTTTAGCGTAAAGAACAAGATGTCCTGGAAGTGATGATTTGGCCCCCACAGAGCCCTGGTCTCACCATCATGGAATCTGTCTGAGATTACACAAACAAACAGAAGAGTTTGAGGCAGCCTACATCTAAAGAATATGGGCTAGATTCACATACATTTAGGCGGGCGTAGCGTATCTCCTATACGCTATGCCGCCGTAACTTTGAGAGGCGAGTATGGTATTCTCAAAGATTTTGCGCCCAAAGTTACGGCGGCGTAGCGTATTAGGGCCGGCGTAAGCCCGCCTAATTCAAATGTTGAAGCTGTGGGCGTGTTTTATGTATATTAAGTGTGACCCCACGTAAATGACGTTTCGATCGAACGGCGCATGCGCCGTCCGTGGACGTATCCCAGTGCGCATGCTCCAAATGACGTCGGCAAATCGTCAATGCTTTCGATGTGAATGGAAATTACAGCCAGCCCCATTCACGAGTTACGCAAACGACGTAAAACTTGAAAAATTTGACGCGGTTCCGAGGTCCATACTTAACATTGGCTGCGCCATCTTTTTGGTGGTTTATCTTTGCGCCTGAAAACCCCTTACGTAAACAGCGTATCTTTACTGCGACGGCCGGGCGTACGTTCGTGAATAGGCGTATCTAGCTGATTTACATATTCTAGGCGTAAATCAGCCTACACGCCCCTAGCGGCCAGCGTAAATATGCAGTTAAGATACGACGGTGTATGAGACTTACGCAGGTCGTATCTTAGCAATATTTAAGCGTATCTCAGTTTGAGAATACGCTTAAATATACGACGGCAGGGATTCGGACTTACGATGGCGTATCTACTGATACGCCCGTCCTAATCTACCTGAATCTGGCCCTATCTGTGCTTAGTCTCCATGAGGTTTAGAACAACCTACCTTCTGGGTTCCTTCAAAAACTGTGTGCAAGTGTACCTAGAAGAATTGATGCTACTTTGAAGGCCAAGGTTGGTCACACCAAATATGGATTTGATTTGGATTTTTTTAAGCTTTCTTAATTTACAGCATTTTCATACCTGCCTACAATTTTTGCACAGTACTGTAAAAGCCTGGGCAAATATGTGGAAGACCAGGTCACAGGAATGTCAGTGTGCGGCAACTACAAAAACTGTATGGTAAGGGTGAGAGGAGCAACCTGTCCTTGTAGCAGCAAAGTAAAAGTGGAATGTCCCTTTGAAGGAAACCTATATAAATAGAAAAGATGTGAAGGTTGCCATTGCTGACTTCCAAAAAAAATACTAGTTGCCTGGCTGTCTGCATTTTTTTTGTGAATAACCTAGAACAAGCATGCAGATAAGGAAAGTCAGAATACTGGGCCAGATTCAGGTACATCGACGTAACATTGAGAGGCAAGCTGAGTATTCACAAAGCACTCGCTCCCATATTTGCACCGGCGTAACGTAAATGGGCCGGCGTAAGCCCGCCTAATTCAAAGTAGGCAGGTAGTGGGCGTGATGTATTGAAATGAACCGTGACCCCATGTAAATGAATGGCCGATCGAACGGCACATGCGCGCGCATGCTCAGAATCACGTCATATACTCCCTAAGATACGACGGCTCAATGCGTACGACGTGAACGTAACTTACGCCCAGCCCCATTCACGTACGACTTACGTAAATGACGTAAAATATGACGCTGTTCCCGCGTCCATACCTTAACATGACTTACCCCTGCTTTATGAGGGGTAAACTTACGCCGGACGTACGCCTTACGTAAACGGCGTAGCTTACTGCGACGGGCGCAAGTACGTTCGTGAATTAGCGTATCTAGGTCATTTACATATTCGACGCGTAAATCAACGGAAGCACCCCTAGCGGCCAGCGTAAATATGCACCTAAGATACGACGGCGTAGGAGACTTACGTCGGTCGTAGGAAGCCAAAATTCAGGCGTATCTTGTACTGTGAATACGGCGCATAGATACGACGGCGCATCCTAGAACTTACGCGGCGTATCAACAGATACGTTGGCGTAAGTTCTCTCTGAATCTGGCCTGAAGTCTTTATTTGCATATTTCTTCTGATTCAGTGACTTAAAGGGGTTGTAAAGGTTCGTTTTTTTATTTTCTAAATGGGTTACTTTAAGCTAGTGAATTGTTGGTTCACTTACCTTTTCCTTCCATTTCCCTTCTAAATGTTTTTTTTCTTTGTCTGAATTTCTCACTTCCTGTTCCTCCTCAGTAAGCTTGCCCCCATCATCCGAGCCATTCTGGCTGGGGGTTAGTCAGTGTGCGCGCCCCCTCCCTTGGGACTACATGCCTGCAGGGGGCGCTGTGTTCTATAGCTTAAAGGAACCTTTTTCAGAAAATAAAAAACAAACCATTACAACCCCTTTAAGCTGCCCATATACTGATTAAAATTCAGCTGGTTCAGCAGGGACCAAACACATTTAGATTATTGTGTGGTCACTCCTGATTGTTAGATTATGGATAGCTTTTCTCAATCAATGGCTTCAGCTCTGGGTGTCGCTGTCAGAATACATTGTCCTGGTGGTGGGGATTCCAAAATCTACGTGAGTGCTGGGACAAGGTCATCTAGTGCTCAGGGCGAAGGTGGTGAAGATGGCAAAGTACTCTTACCCCCGCAAAGTGTGAGCATCACACCACAGCAACCCCCCCCCCCCCCTTCTCCCATCTCAAATTCCCCCTAGCACATATCCCCCCCCCCCCCCCCCAAAAAAAAAGACACCCCTCCTAGTACAAATCCGATCACACAATATTTCCCCTTCTAGCACAACTACCCCCTCCCGTGCCCCCCCCCCCCCTTCCTAGCACAAATGTTATCAACTCCCCAAATCCCCACTTGCACAAATCACCTCTTGTCACCACTTGTCAAATGTCTCTTTCAAATCCCCCCTTCTACCACAAATCCAGTCCCCCATTGTGTCTCCAATACAATTCCCCCCCCCCCCCCCTCCATACATGAAACTTACAGATCTAAAATGCTACAGGGGTGAGAACACACAATGTGGTGCCCCCCTCCCTCACATAAGTTCCCTGTGCCAGAAGCATTTATCCCGCCTGCCCACCCTGCTAACAGTGTATGGCCAGCTTAAAGGGGTTGTAAAGGTACAATTTGTTTTCCTAAATAGCTTCCTTTACCTTAGTAAGTCCTCTTTCACTTACCTCATCCTTCCATTTTGCTTTTAAATGTCCTTATTTCTTCTGAGAAATCCTCACTTCCTGTTCCTCTGTCTGTAACTCCACACAGTAATGCGAGGCTTTCTCCCTGGTGAGGAGTGTCGTGCTCGCCCCCTCCCTTAGACTACAGGAGAGTCAGGATGCTCTCTATGTTGCAGATAGAGAAAGGAGCTGTGTCAGTGGGCATCCTGACTCTCTTGTAGATCAAGGCAGGGGGCGAGCACGACACTCCACACCAGGGAGAAAGCCTTGCATTACTGTGTGGAGTTACAGACAGAAGAACAGGAAGTGAGGATTTCTCAGAAGAATTAAGGACATTTAAAATAGGGTGACCAGACATCCCCAGTTTCAGGGGACAGTCCCCTGATTGAGGACACTGTCCCCGGACCAAGTCTGTCCCTGGTTTTGTCCCCAGATTGGATTTAATAGGGGGCAGGGGCAATTTCAAAGAAAGTCAGTGCAGAATAAAAATAAAAAAAATTGAATTACACACCCCCACTCCGCCGTGCCTACTAGCATAGGGGGGTTGTATTTTTTCCATTATCTGTGCCCCTTTCTGATGATCATGTGCTGGTCGGAGCGGAGGGAATATTTCTTCAGTTTCGGGTGAATGCCCATTCTGCTCCACTCACATGTTTATCTGCCTTGGCTCAAATCCTGGCCAGCCACCTGCCTGCTTATCTCCTTGTCTTCCCTGGCGGAGTGATCTTCCTCCGCTCCCCACCCAGTAGTAGCCGGGGTCCGAAGAGTAAGACTTGAGAGGCTGTGAGGCGGGCGGCGACGGGCAGGGAGTCGCTGATTGTTGCCATTACTAGTAAAGAAAAAATATGTCCCCGGATTTCATTTTAAATATCTGGGGCCAGATTCACATATCTGGGCGCATCTTTGTGCGGGCGTAGCGTATCCTATTTACGCTACGCCGCCGCAACTTAGACAGGCAAGTGCAGTATTCACAAAGCACTTGTTCCGTAAGTTGCGGCGGCGTAGCGTAAATGGGCCGGCGTAAGCCTGCGTAATTCAAAGTAAGCTGGTAGGGGGCGTGTTGTATGGAAATGAATCGTGACCCCACGTAAATGACGCGCCTAACGAACGGCGCATGCGCTCGCATGCTCAGTATCACGTCGTATTTTCTCCCTAAATTACGCCGGCTCAATGCTTAGTCGACGTGAACGTAACCTACGCCCATCCCCATTCACGTACGACTTACGTAAACAACGTAAAATACGGCGCTGTTCCGACGTTTCCGACGTCCATACCTTAACATGACTTACCCCTGCTTTATGAGGGGTAAAGTTACACCGGTCGTACGCCTTACGTAAACAGCGTCTTTTAAGACGCCGGCGCAAGTACGTTTGTGAATCGGCGTATCTAGCTCATTTGCATATTCAACGTGGAAATATACAGAAGCGCCCCTAGCGGCCAGCGTAAATATGCACCCCAACATACGACGGCGTAGGAGACTTACGCCGCTCGTATCTTGGCAACAGTGAGGCGTATCTGATTCTATGAATCAGTCGCAAAGACACGATGGCGCACATTCGGACTTACGACGGCGTACGTGGAGATATGCCGTTGTAAGTCCTTTGTGAATCTGGGCCCTGGTCACCTTAATTTAAAAGAAAAATGGAAGGATGAGGTAAGTGAAGGAGGACTGCACTAAGGTAAAGGAAGCTATTTAGGGGGAAAAAATTACCTTTACAAACCCTTTAAGAAGCCAACTAATAAGCATGAGAGACAAGGGTCTAGCATTGTCAGAAGTAGACCAGAGATGGCAGCCCCTATACTACCTCTATACCAGTCATTCTCAGGGTTAATTGACTTGCTATTTGATGGTGCCTGCATAGTCCCAGGGCCAACAACACAAATGCATGACACCAATGACCTTTAAAAAGGGGTTGTAAAGGTAATTTTTTTCCCCCCTAAATAGCTTCCTTTACCTTAGTGCAGTCCTCCTTCACTTACCTCATCCTTCCATTTTGCTTTTAAATGTCCTTATTTCTTCTGAGAAATCCTCACTTCCTGTTCTTCTGTCTGTAACTCCACACAGTAATGCAAGGCTTTCTCCCTGAGGTGGAGAAAGCCTCTTGAGGGGGGAGGGGGCGAGCAGGAGTGTCAGGACACTCTCTACTTTGCAGATAAAGGAGCTGTGTGTTAATGGGCGTTCCGTAAGGGTGGCATTCCGATGACCATGTTAAGAAGGCATTCTTCCCACTGACCCCCAATTAATTGGTTCCCCAAGACCTGAATTTTTTTTTCAAGGGTTCTTCTATGGTTAAAAAAAAAAAGTTTGAGAAAACTGCTCTACACTGTCATTGATTCTTGGAATCCTTCATTCTTTTTTTTAATTTTACTTCTTCAGAGAATCATCCGAGCGCTAATGATTTCTGAGACCCTGCAGATATATAACAAAGAGTGGGCAGCTGACCAGCTTCATATAAAGGGAAGGAAGAATACATTGATGTATTATATGTAACAAGGTTAATGTTTGTGATGGATGGACACAGCTATGCCCACTGGCAATATGAGTGCCGTGGTAGGAGTGGAGGGAGGGAAATCCTTGCTGTGCCAGAGGTTGTTTAGTAATTACTGTTATTACTATGACCAGTCATCGGAATGTGTGCTTTCAGGGTACAAGAGGAGAAAGAATGTTGTAACACTGTACTACTGCAAAAAGTGTTTAACTGCTTGCCGACTGCCTCACGCACTTATACGTCGGCAGAATGGCACGGCCAGGCAAAGCAACGAATACGTACGTTCAGGTCCTTCAGCTCTAGTCCTGCGGGAACACGTGGGAATGGAGTTCCTGCACTATTTTCACAGCAGGAACGCAGTTCCCTTTGCAGGAGTAGAGCAGACGAGAGCAGCCGCGCCGCCCGAGCCAATCCTTCACTAAGCGGCGATGCCCAGCTCGAGTCACTGGCAGGCGAACCTTAGTAATCCTTTATGTTACTGGCCACTACCTGTATATGGATTCATCGGTAGTGTGCGGGTATTCTGTCACTTCCTCGATGCCGCAATGTCTCCTGGGAGCTTTTGTCATTGTTCCCAGGAGACATTCCAGAGTAATCACAGGATTTAGAAAGAACTTGCTTAAAAAAACATGCGGTTTAGTAATTATGCATATGAGCGTATCATTTTTTTTTTTTTTGGTGGGGGAGTGGATCTTGGGTGGGAGTTCCCACACTTTTTTTCCCAGGACTTGACCCCTGCGTACGTTGCTTTGAATCTGCCGCCTAGCGATCTCTGTGACCGTGCCTGCGGGACCCCGTGGACTCAATGTCCGCCGGTGACCCGCGATCGAGTCATGGAATGGCAGAACGAGGGGATGCCTTTATAAACAAGGCATCTCCCTGTTCTGCCTAGTGACACAGCACTGATCGTCTGCTCCCTCTCATCGGGAGAAGCAATCAGTGTCATGTCAAAGTAAGCCAAACAGTTAGAATCACTCCCTAGGACACACTTAACCCCGTCCCCGCCCCCTACTGGTTATCCCCTTCCCTGCCAGTCAGATTTAAACAGTAATCCGTGCATTTTTATAGCACTAATCGCTGTATAAATGTGAATGGTCCCAAAATAGCGTCAAAAGTGTCCGATGTGTCCGCGATAAAGTCGCAGTCACGATAAAAATCGCAAATCACCGCCATAACTAGTAAAAAAAAGTTACGACGGCGTATCTATTGATACGCTGCGTAATTTGTATTTTGCTCCGGCGTATCTTTGTTTTGTATCCACAAAACAAGATACGCCTGAAGCTGGGCTAGATCCGACTGTCGTACGTCTTAGTACGCCGTTGGATTTAAGGTGCATATTTACGCTGGCCACTAGGTGGCGCTTCCGTCGAATACCGCGTCGAGTATGCAAATTAGCTAGATACGCAAATCCACAAACGTACGTCCGGCCGGCGCTTTTTTTTACATCGTTTCCGTAAGGCTTTTTTCAGCGTAAAGTTACCCCTGCTATATGAGGCGTACTCAATGTTAAGTATGGATGTCGTTCCCGCGTCGAATTTTGAAAATCTTGCGTCGTTTCTGTAAGTCGAATAGGGCTTTGCGTAGAATGACGTTCACGTCATAAGCATTGGCTTGTTGCGGGTTAGGATACCCCCACGGACGGCGCTTGCGCCGTTCAGAAAAAACATCATTTACGTTGGGTCAAGTAAAATTTACATAAAACACGCCAACATCTTTAACATTTGAATTCCGCGCCCATACGCCGGCAGATTTACGCTACGCCGCCGTAACTTTAGAGGCAAGTGCTTTGTGAATACAGCACTTGCCTCTCAAAGTTGCGGCGGCGTAGCGTTAATACGATACTCTACGCCTGCCGAAAATTACGATCCGCTACGTGGATCTGCCCCATTAACTTTTGTGCAAATAAAAAACGCAGAGGTGATCCAATACCACCAAAGGAAATCTCTATTTGTGGGAAAAAAAAGGACACCAATTTTGTTTGGGAGCCACGTCGCACAACCGCGCAATTGTCAGTTAAAGCGAAAAGGGGCCAGGTCCTTTACCTGCATATTGGTCCGGGTCTTAAGTGGTTAAGCTGCAATATATTTTGGTTTTGGGTTTAGTACCACTTTAAGGGTAGAAAAGCAAATAACTAGATGTTCATTGCAATCTATTAGGGAGCTTCATGCTCGGCAGTGGAAAACATAAATAATAAGTAGCAGCACTGCGAAGGAAAAAAACAATTGCACATACCCCTCCCCCCACTGAGACTGTATACGGTGAAAACTCCCAGTCCTGGCCAATGTAATTATCCTGCATTTCTCAGCAGACATATTTAGAGATCCAGCATAAAGTCAGCACCCTGTGTCTGAATTTCATACCCGACATGCTGTACTTTACAGGCTCAGAGGACAGATACAATGCCTTGAAAAAGTATTCATACCCCTTGACATTTTCCACATTTTGTCATGTTACAACCAAAAACATAGTTATATATTTATTGGGATTTTATGTGATAGATCAACACAAAGTGGCACAAAATTGTGAAGTGGAAGGAAAATGATAAATGGTTCTAAATATCTGAAAAGTGTGACGTACATTTGTATTCAGCCCCCCTTTTTCTGATACCCCTAACTAAAATCTAGTGGAACCAATTGCCTTCAGAAATCACCTAATTAATAACTAGAGTCCACCTGTGTGTAATTTAATCTCAGCATAAATACAGCTGTTCTGTGAAGCCCTCAGAGGTGTGTTAGAAAAACCATAGTGAACAAACAGCATCATGAAGGCCAAGGAACACACCAGACAGGCCATGGATGAAGTTGTGGAGAAGTTTAAAGCAGAGTTAGGTTATAAAAATATCCCACGCATGGAACATTATTATTATTATTATTATTATACAGGATTTATATAGCGCCAACAGTTTGCGCAGCGCTTTACATCAGGGAAGACAGTACAGTCACAATACAATTCAATACAGGAGGGATCAGAGGGCCCTGCTCGTTGGAGCTTACAATCTAGAACATCTCACAGAGCTCTGTTCAATCCATCATCCGAAAATGGAAAGAGTATGGGACAACTACAATCCTACCAAGACATGGCCGCCCACCTAAACTGACAGGCCGGGCAAGGAGAGCATTAATCAGAGAAGCAGCCAAGAGGCCCATGGTAACTCTGGAGGAGCTGCAGAGATCCACAGCTCAGGTGGGAGAATCTGTCCACAGGACAACTAATAGTCGTGCTCTCCACAAATCTGCCCTTTATGGAAGAGTGGCAAGAAGAAAGCCATTGTTGGAAGAAAACCATAAGAAGTCCCATTTGCATTTTACAAGAAGTCATGTGGGGACACAGCAAACATGTGGAAGAAGGTGCTCTGGTCAGATGAGACCAACATTGAACTTTTTGCCTATAAGCAAAACTCTATGTGTGGCAGAAAACTAACACTGCACATCACCCTGAACACACCATCCGAACTGTGAAACATAGTGGTGGCAGCATCATGGTGTGGGGATGCTTTTCTTCAGCAGGGACAGGGAAGCTGGTCAGAGTTGATGGGAAGATGGATGGAGGCAAATACGGGTAATCTTAGAGAAAACCTGTTAGAGTCTGCAAAAGACTTGAGAGGCGGAGGTTCACCTTCCAGCAGGACAGCGACCCTAAACATACAGCCAGACCTACAATGGAATGGTTTAGATCAAAGCATATTCATGTGTTAAAATGGCACAGTCAAAAACCAGACCTAAATCCAATTGAGAATCTGTGGCAAGACTTAACCCCTTGATAGCCCCCTAGTGTTAACCCCTTCCCTACCAGTGACATTTATACAGTAATCAGTGGCTATTTTTAGCTCTGATCGCTGTATAAATGTCAATGGTCCCAAAATAGTGTCAAACGTGTCTGATCTGTCCACCGCAATGTCGCAGTCTTGATAAAAATCGCAGATTGCTGCCATTACTAGTAAAAAAATAAAATAATAATGACATAAATCTATCCCCTATTTTGTAGACAATATAACTTTTGCACAAACCAATCAATATACAGTACACTTATTGCGATTTTTTTTTCACCAAAAATATGTAGAAAAATACATATTGGCCTAAACTGATAAAAACATTTTTTTTTTTTTAAACATTTTTGGAGGATATTTATTTTAGAAAAAATTACAAAATATTGTGTTTTTTTTTCAAAATTGCCACATTTTTTTGTTTATAACGCTAAGGAATAAAAAACGCAGAAGTTATCAAATACCATCAAAAGAAAGCTCTATTTGTGGGGAAAAAAAAGAGATACATTTTGTTTGGGTACAGCGTCGCACGGCTGCACAATTATCAGTTAAAGCGACGCAGTGCCGTATTGCAAAAAATGGCCCGATCAGGAAGGGGGCAAATCCTTTCCGGGGCTGAAGTGGTTAATGCAGAGAATGCAACCTTGAGTCTTTACTACCACTATAACCAGTTTCCACCAAGGCCAATTCTAACATTTCTCTCCTACATGTGAAAATCTTTATTTTTTGCTAGAAAATTACTCAGACCCCCCAAACATTATATAGGTTTTTTTTTTTTCAGCAGAGACCCTAGAGAACAAATTGGCGATTGTTGCAATTTGTTATGTCACACGGTATTTGCGCAGAGATTTTTCAAATTACATTTTTTACGAAAAATACACTTTCATGAATTTTAATGCAAAAAAAAGAAATGCAAAAGAAAAAAAAATACAATATAATTTTGGAAGAAAAACAGCATGCAATGTAACTATGTAAAGTTTCTTTATATGTGAACTATATTTATATATATATATATATATATATATGCATTATACCTATATCCAAGAAGCTTCCAAAGCATAATTAGTGGGAATGCTCTCCAAGCATGCATGGTGTATTACATGCTGTTCATACTCACTCAGTCACTATGAGATCCGTTTTCTGTATTCTGCAAAAAAACCTGGTTGATCCTGCTGTTCTCTATCTACACCTTCTGTTCATGTCCCCAATTCAGCTAGGGATTTTGTAGCTGTGTTGGCAGCTCTGCACCTGCTTAGTTCTCAGTGAGTTTCTATGCTGAGCATTTCCTCTATATTACGTCTGATCAGCCCATGTGACTATAGAGTCACAGTGGTAAATGACAGCCCTCTTCCTCCCTCTTCCATGCCACATTAACCAGCTAAACACAATGGGGATGGGATATTACATGTAGATTGATGGAGGCTTCTCCTCCCTATTATTTTTAGACAAAAGCTGGAGAGATGTGACAGCCTGTGACTGTCAGAAATCCGCCCACACCATGTTGTTGCCAAAAAAATAATAAAGATTTGATTTCAAATATATATTTGTATGACAATTTAAAACAGTTTATTGATATTGATTATTTATTTTTATTTTGAAAAAACGATGGTGTGTGGGCAATGTCGTTTTTTAAAATGAAGTCTGAAGTCATGATAAAAAACGTCGTTTTTTTTCCAAGACAAAAAACGACCGTGTGTACGCGGCATAAGAATTGGTAAGCTGCAAAATATAAAATGTTTACTTATTGGGTTTAGATATGCTTTAAAAGATCACAAAGGGTATTTTTTTTTTAAATAACAAACATGTTATACTTACCTCTACTGTGCAGCTCGTTCGCCGCGAACCTGGTCTTCTGGGGTCCCTCGGCAGCTGTCTTGGCTCCCCCCGCAAGGACTCAACACCTTAATGTGAGCTTGCATGGTGTTGAGTCCTTGTGGGGCGCGCTCCCGTGATACAGCCGGCGGCCATAGCCGCTCACTGTATCACTCGGCCCCACCCCCGGCATGCCGCGCGTCATTGGGTGTGATTGACAGCAGCACAAGCCAATGGCTGCGCTGCTTTCAATCAACCAATGAATGAGCCAGGAAGACGCCCCAGAAGCCTGTGCGTTCACAGCGCAGGACTTTCGAAGGGTCAGGTAAGTAAAAGGGGGCTCGGGGGGCGCTAATACACAGATGTTTTTTCACCTTAAAGGAGTTGTAAAGAAAAAAAAATTCACCTTAATGCAATCTATGCATCAAGGTGAAAAAACATCTGATGATGACGAAACTGAGGATTTTTTTTTTTTTTATATATATATATATTTTTGGGGGATATTTATTATAGCAAAAAGTAAAAAATATTATTTTTTTTCAAAATTGTCGCTCTATTTTTGTTTATAGCGCAAAAAATAAAAACCACAGAGATGATCAAATACCACCAAAAGAAAGCTCTATTTGTGGGAAAAAAGGACGCCAATTTTGTTTGGGAGCCACGTCGCACGACCGCGCAATTGTCAGTTAAAGCTACGCAGTGCCGAATCGCAAAAAGTGCTCTGGTCTTTGACCAGCAATATGGTCCGGGGGTTAAGTGGTTAAAGAACATTTTTTTTTCCTTTAGTAACCCTTTAATGCATAGAATGCATTAAGGTGAAAAAAAGTTACCCTTTACAACCCCTTTAAGGTACAGGAAGTGTGTTATTCGCATTATCACCAGGTGAAAATCAAGGGGAAAGGTCTGGAAAAAAAGATATAAAATGCATGCATGGGCTGATAAGCTGTTATATATTACATTTTGGGATTTGGATCCACTTCCAGAAAAGAAAGGATGGGAGAGCAGTTTTTGAAGGATTTGTTCATGTTACTTGCCACCTAGGGAGAGCCCAAACTGGAAAACAAATAGAATTTTCGCAGGGCTGGCTCTGTCCTGCTTATTAATATGTTTTCATTTTGAGTGGTTTCACAGTAAATGAGCAGAGACTGCAAACTGTGAAGAGAACATTGGACAGTCTAATGTATTTATCTACAGACTCACAGCGCGATCCATAGAAACCATTAACAATTCAGGGAAACGTCTTTTCCCGGGGCAGAATGTTTGCAGAATGTACTTTATAAAGTGGTTGATCCCATCCATTTAACCTCTACCTTGCTTGCCAACTGCCTTGTTAGCCTCCTTTTAAAAAGGTTAAGGTTATTGTGCTGGAGAAAACAGCTTTACTACCGAGTCTGGCTTACTGCGTAGTATGTACACACCCGGCGCAGACACCTTGCCCAACTGTATACAAAACGCAGACAGATTGACTTTTGTGAAGCTACACATACCAGCCAGAATTCACATGGAGAATTTGTGTGCCACTGACAGCACATACAGTGCCTTGAACGAGTATGCATACCCCTTGAAATGTTCCACACTTTGTCATGTTACAACCAAAAACATAAATGTACTTTATTGGATTTGTATGTAATAGATCAACACAAAGTGGCACACAATTGTGAAGTGGAAACAGTGGCAGCCCGTCCATAGGGATGTCTTTCTGCAGCTGCCGCTGGTCTATTCAGATAGCCGGACATAGGGCGCCGGATACCTGAATAACGGCAGCTGGTTGGCTGTGCGAAAGTGCCTATCAGAGCCAGCCCCCTACAGCCCCTCGGCTCCCGGATGTCTTATCCTCGGAACGTACGGGGGCTGCGTCCCTTGGATAAGACTGACGGCCGTGTCAGCCAATCAGGTTCACCGATTCTGGTTATCGGTAACCTGATTGGCTGAAGCGTCATCGAGGGCGGGAGAGGACATCGAGGGACGTAGAAGCAGAAAGGTAAGTGCATTTTACAGGGCACAGCGGCGACAATGGGCACAGAGGCGACAAAGGGCACAGTGGCATCAATGGGTAGGTACAGTGGTGACAAAGGGCACAGTGGCATCAATTAAAGGGCACAGTGACATGCACAGTGGCAACAATGGGCACAGTGGTGACAAAGGGCACAGTGGTGACAATGGGCACAGTGGCGACAATTAAAGGGCACAGTGACATGCACAGTGGCAACAATGGGCACAGTGGCGACAATTAAAGGGCACAGTGGTGACAATTGGCACAGTGGCGACAATTGAGGGGCACAGTGGCTGCGTTTGATGGCATGGCACATTGACTGCGTTTGATGGCATTGCACAGTGGCTGCATTTGATGGCATGGCACAGTGACTGCATTTGATGGCATGGCACAGTGGTGATAATTGATGGCACAGTGGCTGCGTTTGATGGCATGGCACAGTGGTGACAATTGATGGCACAGTGGCTGCGTTTGATGGCATGGCACAGTTGTGACAATTGATGGCACAGTGGCTGCATTCGATGGCATGGCACAGTGGTGACAATTGATGGCACAGTGGCTGCGTTTGATGGCATGGCACAGTTGTGACAATTGATGGCACAGTGGCTGCATTCGATGGCATGGCACAGTGGTGACAATTGATGGCACAGTGGCTGCATTTGATGGGCACAGTGACGCTCAATTTTTTTTTGTTTGCGCCCCCCCAAAAATTTGGAGCACCAGCCGCCACTGAGTGGAAATAAAATGATAAATGGTTTTCAAAACGTTTTGCAAATAAATTACGGCTGTGGAAATTAACTATTAGTTCCTCAATTAATCGTTAATTTTTTTTTGATCCATCAAAATTCTTTTGATTGGTACTCACCTCTCCGCCGGCTTCCAGGTCTTCAGGGAGTTCCGTCGGAGATCCGGTGACATCACGGACACCGGCGGGGCTTGCCGTGTCCATCTGAAGGGCTCCTTTGCTGTGCCTTCATATCTGCATGCCGGCGGGACCTCACTATCTGCCACATGCAAGGGCTGTTACACTTCCCTCTATCACTTCCCTCTATCAACCTGGGATCCTACAACCATCCACTGGGAGTTGTGATAGTTCCCTTCACGGGACATCTAAATGCCGACGGACTGATGTTAACCCCTCCTCAACTGGATTCAGCGGGAAAAAAACAAAGAACCCCCTAAGGGTGGGATTTTGAGAGTGACCATAAACAGAATGAAATTAGTTTAAAAATATATACATTTTAATGAGTACAAAATTGATAACAATCATCTGGATTCAGCAGTGGTATCATTGTACACATTTTTATACTAGTATCATACTTGGCTACATGTTTTTATGACTGCTTTTGCTACCGTTTGGTATTACTCGCACCATTTTTACCGTTTATGTAGCTACATCGATTTTATCTCTGCAATATTTATTTTGTTATCTACTTGAAGACTATAAAAGTTTTAATGCGATTCCCATCGAGCGCTGCCTTTGTGTTTTTTTTTTGTATCCTGCTATCCATTTTTCCAGTGGTTGGTAGCTGCACTGGGAATCAGCCTGCAAGGAGATTGCTGGACGTTAAAAAATGTTTAGCAACCTCGTCTCTAGTGGTGAGATTGAATGAGGAAAGTAATGATTGGACATGGAGTGTTAAGTGGAGAGGGAATCTGTACAGCACAGATTTCTTCACAAATTGCATCAATCTTACTGAGTGGAGGCAATAGAGGACTAAGTAGAAAGTTGAAGATAGAGAAGAGTTGATGGGACGGGATTATAAGTTGTTAATGAGAGTGATAAAATAGGTCTGCTTGGCAGTGAGGAGGCATGAATTATAAGTTTGGAGGGCAGATTTATATTGTTTGAAATCTTTCTTAAAGTTAGTCTTACATCACAGGTGCTCAAAAGCGCGGCTAGATTTTTTCAAGCTTCTGGTGTCACCTGTGTGCCAGGATTGTAGGGGTCAGGGCCTGATTCTGTGTGTAGTGAGGGGGGCTAGTGTGTCCAGAGAGGATGACAGTGAAGCGTGGTAGAAGTGGCTAGGTTAGGGCAGGACAGGGGTGAGATTTTGTCATAGAGGTGGTCAGTGGCAGAGTAGAGAAGAGAAGGTTTAAGATGGCGAAGGTTTCTATGGGTGAAGCCTCGTACACATGACCGGTTTTCTCTGCAAAATCCAGCAAAAAAAATGCTTCTTGCCGAGATTCCCATTCGTATGTACGAGGCATTCAACTTTCTCGTCAGGAAATCTGGCCAGAATCTCAACGAGAAAAAAAGAGAACCTGCTCTCTTTTTTCTCGCCGAGATTCTTGTCGGCCTGTTTCCCGACGAGAAACCCGAGAGTGTGTATACTTACCTGTCGCCATGGAAACCCGCGCATGCTCGAAATTACTTCAACGCATGCGCGGTAGCTTCCACGGCATTGGTAGGGTGAAGCAAGATGGCGGCGACGACATCGAATGTGACGAGTGCATGCTCGTCATACGCGATGACATCGCCGCGTTCTTTCCATTTAAGAGAACCGCAATTCTTTTGAAACGAAAGTCTGTACACTCGGGCGGCAAGAGTTTCTTGCCAAGAATCAGGGAAAACTACAGGTTTTTTCTTTACGAGATTCTCAGTCGTGTGTACGAGGCTTAACTGTTAGGCGGTTGGAGGGAGAGAGAGTGGAGGAGAGGGAGAGAATTAAACTAATAAGGTGGTGGTCAGAGAGCGGGAAAGGATAGTTGGAGAGGTTGCACAGAGTGCATAGGTGGGAGAAAACCAGGTCAAGGGTATTGCCATCAGAGTGAGTAGAAGCAGGTATCCATTGCTTAAGGTCAATGGAGGAGGTTAGATTGAGAAGTTTGGAAGTAGCAGGAGTGTTAGTATTACAGGGATGTTGAAGTCACCAAGGATGATTGTGGGGATTTCAGAAGAGAGAAAGTAGGGTAGCCAGGCAGAGAAGTCAGTAAAAAAGTCTAATACCGTTGCAGGGGGCCAGTAGATCACAACTATCCTTAGAGGAACTGGAGAGAAAAGATGAATGCAGTGGGACTCAAATGTGGAGAGTGACAGAGAAGGAGGTTGCGTGAAGTACATGAAAGCTACTATGTAGGGAGAGAAGGATTCCCACACCCTCTCCCTTATGTCCACCAAGCCCTGGGGAGTGAGTCCAGAGAATATAACTATGGGAGAGGGCAGTAGAAGCGTCGGATGCAGCGTCGGATTAATGAAGCCAAGTTTCAGTAATGGCGAGTAGATTAAATGAGTTAGCGATAAAGAGGCCGTGGAGAGACATGAGTTTGTTACAGACAATGCGGGCATTCCAGAGGGCGCATAAAACGGGGAGTCTGGTTTTGGGACGAAGAGGAATGGGAAATAAAATGTGTGGAATGTCGATGCTGCCAGAGGGTGCAGGGTGATGGGTGTAATTAAGTGATGGAGGCCCTGGGTTTGGGGATATATCCCCAGAGGTTAATGATAACCTTTGGAAAAAACACAAAAACTGAGCTAATAATACCACTAAAAAACACACTATAGGCAGCAGCTGGCGTGCGATACACAAATTTCATAAACAAAAAGCCGCGCCACAAATATTACAACATTTTTGATAAGAATCTCAGAGGATAAGGTATATTAAAGTCCATATACATGTATCTTGCACCATGAATCACTCTCAAATATATACAAGTCCGTGGGAAAGTGTAGCATAACACTTGAGTGATTAGCATAGGACTCCTACTTTTTTTTTTTATCTTAATTTCTCTTTATTGTTTTCCAAAGAATAAATATAAAAACAGATTTATATGTTTACATATCAGTAATGTACATATTGTAGTTCAATTCTATTGATATATGTAGACAAGCATATATTGTTTAAATTCATTGATTTAACATATCCCCTCCCTCTCTTCTCCCCCCTCCCACCCCCCCTGCTAATCTTATAGAAAGATAGGAGCAGGTATCTTTGTCTGGGCTTGTCTTTTAATTAGTTAATAGAGAGGAGAAGAAAAAAAAAAAGAAGAAAAAAGTCAAGTCTAAGAGACCTAGAAAAGGAATCGAGCCGATCAGAAGCCAAAGAGAACAAAGGGAGCTTGATTTCTCCTTGTCGTTAGAGAGCATTAACAATTTCTGAGTTGGGGAGATTTACGCACCCCATATAGAGGCTATCTCTCCAAGGGAACTCCCATTTCTACCAACCAAGGCCCTCACACTCTTCTAAATCTATTATAGTTTCCTTGTTTAATAAAGGCCACCCTCTCGCACCAAATCAATGCATTGATGGTTTCTACCCAGTTCTCAATTGATGGAGGAGCATGCGCTTGCCATCTCTGTGCTATTAGCTTCCGAGCTTGGAATAGGCACCTAAGCACACTTTCCAAAGCTCCTGCGGGGATTCTATGATCTTCGATAACTCCTAGCAGGCAAGTTCTGGCCTCCGGCTCTAAGGAAGTCTTAAATATTTTATTGACCCTGTTTATCACTTCTGTCCAATATCTAAAAAGCTTGGGGCATCTCCAGAACATGTGGATAAGATCCCCTGTTGCCTTGCACCTGGGGCATTCATCTCTTGGGTTCCAGCCTAGTTCAAACATTTTTTTAGGTGTATAATTGACCCGGTGCAGTAGAAATAGATGGGACAATCTCTGTGCTGGGGCAATTGACACCAATGTTTCTCTGTATAAGATTTCGTTCCACTGCTCTGAGGTTAACAACCCAATGTCTCTTTCCCACCTTTCTCGGCTCCTGGAGACCCCGATTTGACTTATAGCTTTAGCCCCCAATTTATCATATAGTACAGAGATTTGACCTTTTGTGATATTAGTCTGAATCATTTTAAGAAGCGCAGGGGTATGAGTCTTGACCATCTGATGGATCTTAAACTGGGTCTGGAGGGCATGTCTAATCTGTAGATACTTAAAAAATGTTTTATTTGGTATGTTAAATTTATCTCTCAGTTCCGAAAACGTTTTAATACAGTTTCCCTCATACATGTGTAGTAACCGTGTTATCCCTTGGTTCTCCCAGATTTTAGGAATTTCTATATCTTTAAGTTCTGTTAGTTTCTCATTATGCCAAAGGGGGGCAAACTCAGTTACACCAGTATATCCCAGCAGAGCTTTCGTGGTCTGCCACACTTTGTTAATTAGCTTTACAGTTGGGCACTGATGATAGAATGAGTTGGCCTCCAGGGCTTCTATTAGAATTTTATGTGGGGCCCTTGATAGCATTAATCTAAAACCGTTATTGCCCGGATTTTGGGAACCACACCCCACTATATGCTGTAGCTGAGATGCCAAGAAATATGTTCTCGGGTGTGGGACCGCCATCCCCCCTCCTTCACTGGGAGTTGCATGGTCTGCAATCTGATTCTGGCCTGGCCACCCTTCCACATTAACTCCCTGAATAGTGTTTCCATTCGTTTAAACCATATTTGGTTCACCCAAATTGGAGAGTTATGAAGAACATATAATATCTGTGGGAGCCAGATCATTTTTATCAGATTGCATCTCCCAGCTACAGAAAGGGGGAGGCGGCTCCAGATATCTTTTTTTAATCTCAGTTTCAACAACAGTGGAGCTATATTATTGCTGGTATACTCCTTGACCTCACTAGTGATCCAGACCCCTAAATATTTCAATTTTGTTGAGATTTTCAACTGGGGCATTTCGGCTATTGTCTGGTCGCCTAACGGATCTATTGGAAGTAGGGCCGACTTATCCCAGTTGACAATTAATCCCGAAAACCTTCCAAACTCCCCAACCATTTGGACCACTGTGGTCAGCGAGCTATCCACGTTTCCTACAAAGAACAGGACATTGTCCGCAAAGAGCGATATCTTGTCTTCCTCTAAACCCCTTCTAAACCCCTGTATGTCTCTATTTAATCTAGTTTTGATAGCAAGGGGTTCCATGGCAAGTGCGAACAGGAGCGGTGAAAGGGGGCAACCCTGTCTCGTCCCTCTCTCGAGCTTGATAGGACTCCTACTAATTGGATCACTGCAGATAATGTCCTAAATTCCACACCACCAAGTGACATGTATGGCAATATAGGTGAACCCTCCACTGGAATAAGAGGCCGCTTACCAGAGGGCAAGCAAATCGAGCATTTGGCTATAGCCCAGCCGCGGCCTTTAGCTCCTCAGGAACCCAGGATGGAAAGGGTTAACAGCAGGCACTCGATGGCAAACAGCTCCAATTCATTCGGTTAGGACATAAAAGAGAGGTGCACCATAGCGTAACTCCATTTTACAAAAGGGTTTATTAAAAAAATGTGATATACTCACAAACATAAGGATTAAAACAGCATGTAAAAACCCAAACAAATGCCGGCCGGCATACAAGGAGCCCTCCTCCTCTGCGTGGTGACGTCACTGCGTGGCCTCGCAGACGCGTTTCGTCATCAAGGACGTTTTCAATGGGGGTGATAACCTTTATTGGCTTGTTTAAGTTTTAAAATGCAATCTTTCTTCTATCGATTCTTCAGGCTTTATACATTTCACAGTCTATTCTCAATATACAGTATAAAGCCTGGAGAAGGCAGCCCAAAAGTTAGCCCAAAAGCTTGTATCTTTAACAGCTTAAAGTGGTTCTAAAGGCTCAAGTTTTTTTTACCTTTATGCATTCTATGCATGAAGGTAAAAAATGATGTGCACAAGAGCCTTGACTCTCCAGGGACTCTTCCTCCTCGATCACAGCCAGTGAGCCAATGAGAAGAGAGAGGGGATAGGGCTGAGCCACGGCTCTGTGTCTGAATGGACACACAGGGCAGTGACTCAGGAGCGAGCCTGCTTGCGTGCCACCACAGAAAGCCGTTTGCTCTAGGGGCATTCAGCAGGAGGGAGGGGTCAGGAAGCCGGCAGGGAACCTGAGAAGAAGAAGGTCGGGGCTGCTCTGTGCAAAATCACTGCACAGAGCAGGTAAGAATAACATGTTTGTTATTTAAAAAAAAACAAAACATTGCCTTTAATATCACTTTAAGTTATTAACATTTTAAGTTGTTAATAAAGGGTATCACTTAAACTCTAAACTTTTTACATATACATAAATATACATACTGTATATACATTTTATTCTTAGTACACAACAAATAAGATTTATATTACAACTTAAATGTATCTACTTATAAGTAGATATTAACCGCTTGACAACCGTGTCACGAGGATATACGTTGGCAGAATGGCACAGCTGCGCAAAGTGACGTATATATATGTCACTTTGAGTTTCGCGTGTGCGGGCGCGTGCGCGCCCCTGCCACGAGCTCCGCAACCGTGCCCCAAGATGTCCGCCGGTGTCCCACGATCGGGTCACAGAGATGCAGAACGGGGAGATGCCAGTGTAAACAAGGCCTCTCCCTGTTCTGCCTAGTGACACAACACTAATCGTCTGCTCCCTTTCATCGGGAGCAGCGATCAGTGACGTATCACAGTAAGCCACGCCACCTAACAGTTAGAATCACTCTCTAGGACACACTTAACCCCTTCCTAGCCCCCTAGTGGTTAACCCCTTCACTGCCAGTCGCATTTTTATAGCACTGATCGCTGTATAAATGTGAATGGTCCCAACATAGCGTCAAAAGTGTTCGATATGTCCGCCATAATGTCGCAGTCACAATAAAAATCGCTTATTGCCGCCATTACTAGTAAAAAACAAATCATTAATAAAATTGCCATAAAAGTGTGTCCCCTATTTTGTAGACGCTATAACTTTTGTGCAAACCAATCAATATACGCTTATTGCAATTTTTTTACCAATAATATGAAGTAGAATACATATTGGCCTAAACTGAGGAAAAAATATTTTTTTATATATATTTTTAGACGATATTTATTATAGCAAAAAGTAAAAAATATTGCATTTTTTTCAAAATTGTCACTCTATTTTTATTTATATCGCAAAAAAATTAAAACCGCAGAGGTGATCAAATACCACCAAAGGAAAGCTCTATTTGTAAGAAAAAATGATGTTTTGTTTGGGAATCACGTCGCACGACCGCGCAATTGTCAGTTAAAGCGACGCAGTGCCGAATCGCAAAAAGTGGCCCGGTCATTTGGCAGCCAAATGGTCCGGGGCTGAAGTGGTTAAAAATTATGTTTTAATTTTTTTCGGATTTACTTATATTCATTCAAGCTTACAGGAATCATGAGATAGGATTCTGGTGGGAATTTTTGAAGACTGAAGAATCTAATTATGGATCTCCTTCTCTCTGAATCCCATAGAAGCTACTGTATGTATTAGTTCCACCACTGGCATCTCAGTGGATAGATTAGACAGCGTACATTGAACCAGCTGCTACTTAAGAATTTATAAAGCAGAAAGCTGATGTGTAAATATTAATAACATACCCTCAAATTAAGGTAAGCTAACATAGCCTTAAAAGATAAGATGTAAACTAAAAGTATGAAAAGTCACAACATGGAACTATGGCCTTGCAACAAAAAACTTGAAACCTTCCCAAAGGACATTAAGGCCTCGTACACACGATAGGTTAAACAGAGGACAACGGTCTCATGGACCATTTTCATCGGTCAAAACCGATCGTGTGTGGGCCCTATAGGTTATTTAACCATCGGTTAAAAAAAAGCCAACTTGTTTTAAATTTAACCGATGGATTCCTAACCAATAGGACAAAACCGATCGTTAGTAGGCATGACCATCGGTTAAAAATCCACGCATGCTCAGAATCAAGTCGACGCATGCTTGAAAGCATTGAACTTCAGCACGTCGTTGTGTTTTATGTCACCGCGTTCTGACACGATGGTTTTTTTAACCGATGGTGTGTAGGCGCGACGGACCATCAGTCAGCTTCATCGGTTAACCTATGAAAACGGTCCATCGGTCCGTTCTCAGCGGATGGACCGATCGTGTGTACGCGGCATAAGACATTTCTCCTTTTCAAGGACTCCCTGGAGGAACTCAACTAGGGTTGTCCCGATACCACTTTTTTAGGACTGAGTACAAGTACCGATACTTTTTTTCAAGTAGTCGCCGATACCGAATACCGATACTTTTTTTAAAATGTGTCCCCAAATGCAGCGATGTCCCCCCACAGATACAGCCATGTATCCCCCCATCCAGCCATTGTCTCCCCCCATCCAGCCATTGTCACCCCCCATGCAGCCATTGTCACCCCCCATGCAGCCAATGTCTCCCCCCATGCAGCCATTGTCTCCCCCCATGCAGCCATTGTCTCCCCCCATGCAGCAATGTATCCCCCCATCCAGCCATTGTCACCCCCCATCCAGCAATGTATTCCCCCAGCCATTGTCTCCCCCCATCCAGCCATTGTCACCCCCCATCCAGCCATTGTCACCCCCCATCCAGCCATTGTCACCCCCCATCCAGCCATTGTCACCCCCCATCCAGCCATTGTCACCCCCATCCAGCCATTGTCACCCCCCATCCAGCCATTGTCACCCCCCATGCAGCCATTGTCTCCCCCCATCCAGCCATTGTCTCCCCCCATCCAGCCATTGTCTCCCCCCATCCAGCCATTGTCACCCCCCATCCAGCCATTGTCTCCCCCCATCCAGCCATTGTCTCCCCCCATCCAGCCATTGTCTCCCCCCATGCAGCCAGCGTCTCCCCCCATGCAGCCAGCGTCTCCCCCCATCCAGCGTCTCCCCCCATGCAGCCATTGTCTCCCCCCATCCAGCGTCTCCCCCCATCCAGCGTCTCCCCCCATGCAGCCATGTCCCGCTTACCTGCATCCCCGCTGCCGCCGACTGTGTAATACGCCGGGAACATTACAACTTTGAATCGCTGTAATGATTGGCGCCGCGCTGCGTATAGACACTCCCCCTCGCTCGGGATTGGACAGTTCACCCGAGCGAGGGGGAGTGTCTATGTGCGGTGCGAATCATTACAGCTATTCAAAGCTGTAATGTTCCCGGCGTATTACACAGTCGGCGGCAGCGGGGATGCGGCGAATGGCGGCGGGATGCGGCGTCGCGGCGGCGGCGGGGGGGGGAAGGGGGGTTTGTAAGTATTCTATATGGGTATCGGGGGTATTTGCGGGAGTACGAGTACTCCCGCAAATACTTGGAATCGGTCCCGATACCGATACTAGTATCGGTATCGGGACAACCCTAAACTCAACACATATATCTCTGACCTTTCCAACCATAGCTTATGAAATTGATGTCACAAAGCATCAGTGTGATAGGTAGGTAGCTAGCATTTTCAAGAGAGGTCAGAAAATAAATTATACATATCTTTTTCATGACAGGTGTACTTTAAAGGTTACGTCAGCCCAAAATGAAATGATCCCCTTCTAGTGAATTTCACCAATCACCTAATGCCGCGTACACACGATCGGTCAATCCGATGAGACCGGTCTGATGGACCGTTTTCATCAGACCAAACCGATCGTGTGTGGGCCCCATCGGTTATTTATCCATCGGTTAAAAAATGTGAAACTTGTTTTAAAATTAACCGATTGATACCTAACCGATAGAAAAAAAACGATCGTTTGTAGGCACGTCCATCGGTTAAAAACCCAAGCATGCTCAGAATCAAGTCGACGCATGCTTGGAAGCATTGAACTTCGTTTTTTTCAGCACGTCGTTGTGTTTTACGTCACCGCGTTTTGACACGATCGTTTTTTTAACTGATGGTGTGTACGCACGACTGACCATCAGTCAGCTTTATTGGTTAACTGATGGAAAAATCCATCAGACCGTTCTCATCGGATTGACCGATCGTGTATACAGGGAATAACAGTTTTACTGTAATTTCCAGCTCTACCCGTGTGCTACAGAAGAGATGGACCACTCTCAATGTTGTGATTTTATTGGACATCTCGTTACCAGAGTCTCCAGGACATAAAAAAAAAATTAGCAAGTCACTGACTTTGTTAGCAACTACCCAACTAGTAAAATAAGACGTGTAGGGCCAGATTCATAAAGAATTGCCCTGGCGCAGTGTATCAGAGATATGCTACGCCGCCGTATCTTACCTGGCGGAATTTCGAATCCAGGAAGATTTCGCGCCGTAAGTTACGGCGGCGTAGTGTATTTCTCGGCACGTATTTCAAATTGGGCGGGTAGGGGGCGTGATTCATTTAAATGAAGCGCGTCCCCGCGCCGATTGAATTGCGTATGCTCCGTTTCGAAATTTCCCGCCGTGATTTGCGCGAAATGACGTCGCACCAACGTAATTTTTTGAACGTAGACGTGAGTTACGTCCTTTCCTATTCACGGACGACTTACGCAAAAAAAAATTCTAAATTCAACGCAGGAACGATGGCCATACTTTAACATGGCAGGTCTATCTATACGTCACGAAATAGCAGCTTTAACTATACGCCCGGAAAAGCCGACTAGCGACGACGTAAGAGAATGCGACGGCCGCGTGTACCTTCGTGGATCGCCGGAAAAAGCTAATTAGCATACCCGACACGGAAAACGACGCAAACTCCACCCAGTGGGCGCCGAAGTATTGCACCTACGATCCGAAGGCGTACGAAGCCGTACGCCTGTCGGATCAAAGCCAGAAGCCGTCGTATCTTGGTTTGAGGATTCAAACTAAAGATATGACGCGGCAAATTTGAAAGTACGCCGGTGTATCAGTAGATACGCCGACGTACTTCTTCTGTGAATCTGGCCCGTAGTATCTTATACATAATGAAGCTGATTTACCAAAGGAAAATAGGCTGTTCACTTTTGCAAGGGAATTTGCACCAGAACTTAGTGAATGTGGTGAAGTTTCACTTGCAAAGAATACCCAGGTGCAAGGAAAATAGCTTGTACATGATTGGATGATGGAAATCAGCAGAACTTCACCTCATCTACTAAGCTCTGCCGAAACCCTTGCAAAGTGCCACTACTGTGATATAATGAGCAGACTATTTGCCTTTAGTAAACTAACATCTGTGTATTACTTTCTGGATTAAAACAAAGTGGAATGTTTTTGTCTATTATTTTTAAATTTTTTGTCAGTTAAATTTTTTTAATAATGTCTGTTAAAGTTCCCATTGATCTAAGTCATTGATCTTCACCATCAGGAGCTGTACTGAAGACCAACTTCCATTTATACTCCAGTTCATGTCATCACTATAACAGTGCCTAATGCCTTGTACATATAGCACTACCCCCGAAGGAGCTGCTGGTTTGTTTTGGGTGGCATGTTACCTCTGTATCTCCGCCATCTAGGGTACTTGATGAGAGTTGTAGTCAGGGGCGGACTGACCATTGAGGCACTCGGGCACTGCCCGAGGGCCCCATACCACTAGGGGGCCCCATCAGGGTTGCCAGGCTCAGTAAAACCAGGGACAGTATGTAAAAATCTGTGTTTTTTTTTACATCTGTCCCTGATATGTCCAAAACCGACATGCTTTTGATGTGAAAATCCAGAGATTTTAGCTGCTCTGCCTCTGTACTGCTTCCTGGCTTGGTGGCCACGGGTACCCCATAATCTTCTATTGCCTGGGGTCCCCATGAGTTGTCAGTCCGCCCCTGGTTGTAGTAAAGGGAATGTCCACATCTTTTCTGTTCTTTTATTACCCAGCCGGGTAAAAACAATTAAACAGTAGAAAGGTGAAGGGATAGCAAATAGGAGACAGCAGATTCAGGTGTAACTGCATACAGAAAACAGTCCTGCTTCCAACAACACTTTACTTCGCCACTCCAGCCGGAGTGGGTATAGCGCACCTGTACAGGCCTCTCTCACCAGCCTGGCAGCCAGAGTGTCACTCGAACTTAGGATCAAGTCTCTACCACAAACCCTCCTAAAAGAATGGAGACAATTATGATCCGGAATCCTCTCTCAGTAGAATCAGCACCCGGATCTCCTTCAGGTAGTTTTGCAAATTAGCGACTGACAGGCGACCAACATCCAGCCTGTCAGATCCCAGGTAGTCCCCCGATGAATGGACAGGCCCTTCCTGGAACACCAGCCTCGTGCTTGGTATCCTTCGGACAGACTCCTCATCGGTCAGCTTCCTCCAATCGGATGGACAGCTCGGGACCCCCTCCAGATTGGGGTCCAAGTCGACTACTGGGCCCACACAGCAGATCAATTGCTCCGGGCCAACGTGGTCCCGGAACCAGGAACACTGCTACCCATGCCGACCTCGGCCAGGAGGGCCATATGCGGAGGTGTCGTGGAATGGCTACCCCAATGGTGGGCGCCACACGAGGAAGAACCTTAAGGCAATGGCGTCTGCCCCCTTTATACCCCCTCCCAGCATGCACAGCGAGGCAGCCAACCCCTGACTGGCTGCCAAGGAGTGGTACTCAGACTCACTTGACCCCACTGCTGCCACCTGCCGTCCGGGGTGACGGGAGTCCCCGGACAAAAGGTTAGCCCACAGTACAGCCAAGCCAGAGCAGAGACCCAAATTTAAACAGTCAAACGAATTCAGAGCTAACTACTTCTCTGAATTCTCCCCTAAATTTAACATAGCAAACGGCTCTGAAGGTAGCCAGGTGCTACACACACGAGTGGAAATTCCGACGGAAAAAGTCAAACAGAAGGTTTTTAATCGGATATTCCGTCCGTGTGTATGCCCCATCAGACTTTCTGACGGAATTAGATAGAAAACATGTTCTCAATTTTTCCGATGAAAAAAAAAGGGAATTTTCGTTCGTCTGGATGCAATTCCGACAAACTAAATACCATGCATGCTCAGAATCAAGTCGACGCATGCTCGGAAGCATTGAACTTCATTTTCCTCGGCTCGTCGTAGTGTTTTGTATGTCACCGCGTTCTTGACGGTCGGAATTTGGTGTGACCGAGTGTATGCAAGACAGCTTGAGCAGAATTCCGTTGTGAAAACCGCCTGAGCTTATTCCGACGGGAAAACCGTCCGTGTGTACAGGGCATAAGAGACCAAATGGCAACCAACACCACTATTGCCTGGGGTGAATTGAAGTGACTTACATGCTCCCCTATACCTGGGTGTATGTGGAAACAGATGATAACTATGTGCTGTTGGTGGGGCTGCCATTATTATGATCTTTTTGCTATAGGCCTTGTTGGCAAACCATAGGTTCCCTTTAGGCTGCTCAGTCAGGACATAAAATCTCTTTTATGAGACCTATTATTATAGACATTGTGGACGCAAGCAAGAAAGAACATTAATAAATAAAAAAATAAAATGTACTACACACGTTGTCAAATATATTTTCATCCTGCAGTCATCATGAGGAGAACAGCTAACAAATGGCCTTCTGTACAACCATCAAAGCTGGTAATATAGTGTAATAAGGGTTAAGATACATGAATTGTTCCCACTATACACCTCACTCAACCATCCTATTTTACTTGTACCAGCAGCACCACCACCTATAGCTGAAATGTGGCAGTTCAGAGCTTTATAAAGGGTCTAATTTTAGTCTGCTGTTCATTATGGGCTATAAATATTGTTTATTATTAAACATATGGACATTTTTAAAAATCTGTCTGTGGTTCACACATGTGCAAATCTACCACTACAGTAACTCAGCTATACTAGAATATTAGTTCACATGTACAAACTCCCAAGCTCATTTTGAAGTTTTCTTTGCTGAAAACTGGCACTAGTTCACAGTCAACAAAGTTGCACCACTAAGGCCATGGCTAGAACAGAGGAGCTATAATGTGGAGACTGTAGACCAGGGGTGTCCTAATTTTTTTTAAAGAGGGCCACATTTGATGAAGAGAACATGCTCGAGGGCCGACCATTTTGCCTGACATTCTTTGAACCATTAAAATGATCTAAGTGTGCTTGCCCGAGCACTAATACACTGCTTAACGAGAATTCTCTTGCCTTTGTAGCTGTATGTGGTGAAGAGATGAGCTCAGGCGTGTTATTTGGATATACTGTATATATCTCTTTTGTGGCCCCAACGAATCCCTGAGTGCTGCTCAGGACTAAGGTTGAGCTTGGACGTGTTATTTGGATATACCGTATTTATCAGCGTATAACACGTACAGGCTTACCATTGCCATGAATGCAGCCTCACCTTTGCCATGAATGCAGCCTCACCATTGCCATGAATGCAGCCTCACCATTGCCATGAATGAGGCCTTACCATTGCAATCAATGCAGCCTTACCATTGCAATCAATGCAGCCTTATCATTGCAATCAATGCAGCCTCACATGTGCCATGAATGCAGCCTTACCATTGCTATCAGTGCAGCCTGATCGATGCCCATCTGCAGCCTCGGAGGGGACCGGGAGGGACAAGTGCTGTCAGATTACAAACAGGAGAATTTCTTGTTTACTCGTGGCCTCTTAAATACAAAGTCCCGCCTCCTATGATAAACAGAACAGTCATCCAATGGCATCCCAGGAAACGGGACTTCCTATTACAGATGCTGCCGAGTAAACAGGAGATTCTCTTTATGTAATCTGACGGCGCATGTCCTGTCCCCTCCGAGGCAGCGCCGATAAATACGGTATTTATCTTTTGTGGCCCCCAGGGCACAAGGCACATGTGAGGCTGCAATGGCTATATATGTCCAAATCTCCAGGGGGGCCATATTAAATCACCAGGGGGGCTGCAATTGGCCCCCGGCCGGACTTTGGACATGCCTGCTGTAGACAATAGAGTGGTCCAGGTTTCTGGCAGGAGTTGTGGCATGTGAGAGAATAGTCAGGTCCAAGCTTGGGTCGAAGCCATCAAGAGTTTAATCAGGTCAATTAAGGAATTCAGGTGAGCATCAGGCAGGCAACTAGCAGGTAGTTTTATAGCCTCGTACACACGGCCGGTTTTCCTGGCGGGAAAACTGCAAGGAGAGCTTTTGGCCGTGTGTATGCTCCTCGTAGTTTTTCCGACGGGAAAACTGACCAAAAACCGCCGGACAAAAAAGAGAACCTGCTCTCTTTTTTCCCGCCGGGAAAACCGGTGGACTTTTGCCCGGCAGGGTTTGTCAGTTTCCCTATGGGAAAACCTCTCATGTGGAGGGGGAAATACTGACCGAGCAGGGTCTCGGCTTTCCCCTCTGGATTTCCAACGGGAACTTTTCCCGTCGGAAATCCCGCACGTGTGTACGGGGCATTATAGAACTTTTAGTTCAAAGGTAAACTGACAATAAGACACAGCAACATCCACTTCAAAGACTGGTACTTAAGTACCCTTCTTGCCTAGGACACACTCAGCATCACTGGGAACACATCAACGTACTGTGAAGAATCCCAGTAGAGATCTGATTCCTGGAAGGAATCCTGGAAGACCAAACGGGGATCTTGCGGGTAATGACAAGCACCCAGTGATCTCTGCGCAGAGAAGTCCCCAGCCCCATGTAAGCTCCTTTGTAGTCATAGCACAGGTTCATTGTAAACTACATAGGTATTCCGTGCAATATGAAAAACTATATCCAATTTCTAATGGCATAGCTACATACTAGAACTGATACTAAACCTGTCTAGTTCACGTATACAGGGTCATTCAATAAACAGAGCAAGTGCACATTGCAAAAACCCATACCATTCATTCGAATGTTACTTTACTGGAGGCAAACCAGAAAAGTAAGTCTTTGACTGATTGTCATAGGTATGGCACTTTGCTTTCTGTATTGTTTTAGTGAATAATCATGACAGTCTGGATTCTATGGCAATAATTGTGTTCTGACGCTAACATGTGTCAGAGCTTGCCACTTGGTTTCATCTTTTCCTAATTACCTGTGAAGTCTTCTCAGGCCCCATACACACGACCGAGTTTCTCGGCAGAATTCAGCCAGAAACTCGGTCGGAGCTGGATTCTGCCGAGAAACTCGGTCGTGTGTACACTTTTCAGCGAGGAAGCCGACGAGGAACTCGTCGGGCCGAAAAGAGAACATGTTCTCTATTTCCTCGTTGTTCAATGAGGAAAGTCGGCCCGCCGAGCTCCTCGGCGGCTTCCACACTGAACTCGACGAGGAACTCGATGTGTTTGGCACGTCGAGTTCCTCGGACGTGTGTACGGGGCCTAAGACTACCTGCACACAAAGAGCCTCATGTATCAATGTGTTCTCACTAAGGAATTGAATTTTTCCCCAATGCCACCAATATTATATAAATTTGCAGGGCAGGTTTACATTTGTTTGGTGGATGAAGAGAATAAACTCTGGTTATTAATGAATTAATTATTAATTAGAACATATTGACTAAGTCTGTGCAGCTAAAGCTGGGGAGCAGGGAGTTGACGTCACACATTGCAGGAAGTCTGGGCTCTTTTATCACGTTGGCGTTGCCTCATTTGCAGGTTTGCACCTGAGTAGAACAAGGGAAAAGTATATTAAGTTATAAATGTGAAGAGAGCAATGTTTACTATAATGCTAGAATATTATATTTTTAATAACAGAGAAATAATATTATAAACAAAATGCAAGTGATGCTGCACTGTCCTTAACCACTTGCCGGCCGCCACACAAACATTTACGTCGGCAGAATGCCATGAACAGGCATATGGGCGTACAGGTACGTCCCTTTAAATTTGCCACCATGTGGGCGTTACTGTCAAGGGGCGCCCACGAAAAGCCGCATTGACACAGACAGCAGGACTTTGCCCCTCCCCCGGCTCCCGTGTCACTGCATTTTTTTAACAGCAGCAGAAGCCAATGGCTCCTGCTGCTATCAATCTATCCAATGAGGACCCAAGACAGCGGCTGGAGCTTCTGGGCTCATGCTCGTCGCTGGAACGGATGAGTTCAGGTAAGTAAAAGGGGGGCTCTGATGGGCAGCTGCACCATAGAAGGTTCTTCACCTTATTGCATAAAATGCATTAAGGTGAACAACCTCAAGACTTTAAAACTCCTTTAAGTGTGCCTGCATTTAAACTGAAATTTAATAAATATAATAAGTTATATTACATTATATATTATATTATTATGGTTTCTATTTACTATTTAAAGTGATACTAAACTCTACATTTTTTAGTTAAAAATAACATACATGTTATACTTACCTGCTCTGTGCCGTGGTTTTGCACAGAGCAGCCCCATCCCTTCTCTTCTCAGGTCCCTCGCTGGCATCCTGGCCCCTTGCTCCTGTAGAGTCCACACACAGCAAGCAGCTTGCTATGGGGGCACCCTAGCCGAACCACAGCTCCCTGTGTCTATTTAGACATGGAGCTTCGGCCTGGCCCCTCCCCTTTCTCTCCCTATTGGCTGACTGACTATGATTGACAGCAGCGGGAGCCAATGACACCGTGCTACTGTCTCAGCCAATGAGGAGGGGAGTCCCAGGCAGCCGAGACACTCCTACAACATTTCTGGATCTAGATGGGGCTCAGGTAAGTATTAGGGAGGATGTTGTTTATCTTAATGCATAAAAAGCATTAACAGCTTACCGACCAGCCGCCGTCATTATACTGCGGCAGGTTGGTACAGCTGTGCGAATCGCCATAGGTGTAGGTCAGCTACTTTTGCGCATGCCCACGATGCAACGCTGGAGTCGATGCTCATGGCCGATCGTTCCTCAGATAGCCAGAACAGGGATTTGTCAATGAAAACAGACAGATCCCCGTTCTGACAGGTGAGTAGAGAGAGATCTGCTGTTCCCAGTGATCAGGAGCAGCGATCCCTTTCTACTGCCTGTCAGTCCTCTCCCCCCACAATTAGAAACACCTCCCTACGAAACACTTAACCCCTTGACCGCCCCCTAGTGTTAACCCCTATCCTGCCAGGGACATTTATACAGTAATCAGTGACTATTTTTATCTCTGATCGCTGTATAAATGTCAATGGTTCCAAAAAAATTTGCAGATCACCGCCATTACTAGCAAAAAAATAAACAAATAATAAAATAGCCATAAATATATCCCCTATTTTGTAGACACTATACCTATTGCGCAAACCAATCAATATACGCTTATTGCGATTTTTTTTTACCAAAAATATGTAGAAGAATATATATTGGCCTAAACTGATTAGAAATTAATGCATTTTTTGAATATTTATTATACTAAAAAGTAAAAAATATTGTTTTGTTTTTTTCAAAATTGTCGCTCTTTTTTTGTTTATAGCGCAAAAAATAAAAACCGCAGAGGGGGTCAAATCCCACCAAAAGAAAATTCTATTTGTGGGAAAAAAAGGACATCAATTTTGTTTGGGTACAACGTCGCACGCAGCGCAATTGTCAGTTAAAGCGACGCAGTGCCGTATCTCAAAAAAATGGCCAGGTCATTAAGGGGGCAAATCCTTCCGGTCCTTAAGTGGTTAAGGTAAAAAAAAAACTTCTGACTTTACAATCACTTTAAAGAGAAAGCATTATTGTATTAGGTCGATTTTATTTTTAGGTTTATATTATTTTAAACTGATATTTTATGTGTGTATATATAGTATAAATACACATTTTAAACACAAAAAGCACTATGCACACTAAGCACTATGGTATTTATTAAGAGAAAGTGTACAGCAGAAGCTGTTTACTTTCAGACCCTCATGTGCTTAAAATTTCCAGTGGAGCATTGTAACGGTCACCACCGTTTACAACCTTCCATCAACCCACGACAGCTTATCCGGCACACAGACAAACCAGCAGGCACGATCCATATCAATTCCCCAGAAAATGAGACTGACCGCTCTATTCTCTGCTTCAAAATGTATGAACACTTTTAATGGTTAGCTCTCAAGTTTATATACAGTTTTCAAGGCATGTTTCAGTGATTACAGGAACAATCAAACTCTCCACCCACACATCACACCCTGGGGGGGGGGGGGGCTTCAATACACCTTCAGATGGCTAATTGCTAAACATTCCAGACATCTCGGCGCCGGTCTATAATTATCATGACCTAATCACTGCACCTGAGAAGTCACATTCCTTCATTAACAGAATTCAAACAAAACACCATCACACAATGAATTCCCCTCAATCCACATCTTTAGACAGACGTTCTGTCTCTGCATACAGCTTGACAAGTTCCATTCCACACACAAAACAGTATTTAGTATACATAATGAGAGATCCTGGACCAGACTCAATTAGCATGTCAACAGTCTACACAGAGAGATGAGTCATAGAATAAACCAACACTTTGCAATATCTCCTGCAATTTGAGCTATCAGTAATGTCCCCTGTGCTGTAATTTAGGCTATAATTTCTCAGTCACCCTATGGCCCTATCGGACATAAGGTGACCCTAGACATAAGACTCCTTGGTGACGCCGGTACAGGAGTACCCCTCATTCTTCCAAAGTCTCTGTTTGTCACGGGTCATTCCGTTACAAGCATATATGTCTGAGAAGGAGGCACTTCTCAGACATATTTAGTTGTCTGTATACATTTCAGCTTGAGCTATAAAGCTCTGTATACAGAACTTTTTTTAGCAAAGCAAATAAGGATAGCCTGTAAAACACATAAAAAAAGCTTACCGTTTCACCTGTTGGCTGAAAATTAAAATGTAAACTATTCATATTTAAATATTTTATACCAGTTTCAAAATTATACATTTTATTTTTTTTAGTCTCCACCTTAAAATGAAACATATAAAAAAAACAATATACCGGTACTTTCCTTTTAGGTATTCTGCCATTTGATTGATATGCATTTACTTTTCAGTATGTAGTGTTGCAGGCTTTTATAGGTTGCCTAATCTAGAAAAACATTAATAAAACTATTGTATTGCAAAGAATGATGTCCTTTTAATAATGTTCCTATGGAAATAAATTATTCAGTGTGTTTTCTTTTCACAGGATAATTGAAGCTATCTGCATTGGCTGGTTCACGGCAGAGTGCATCGTCAGGTTCATTGTCTCGAAGAATAAATGTGACTTTGTCAGAAAGCCCTTGAACATCATTGACTTGCTGGCCATCTCTCCTTATTATGTGTCCATCTTCATGGCAGTTTTCACTGACGAAAACCTGCAACTGCAAAGGGCTGGGGTAACCCTGAGGGTCCTGAGGATGATGAGAATATTTTGGGTTATAAAACTCGCCAGACACTTCCTAGGCCTCCAGACGCTAGGCCTCACTCTGAAACGCTGCTATCGGGAGATGGTCATGCTGTTGGTGTTTATTTGCGTTGCAATGTCAATATTTGGCGCACTTGCTCAGCTCTTGGAGCATGGCCTGGACCTTGAAACAAAAAACGAGGATTATGCCAGCATACCAGCAGCCTGCTGGTGGGTGATCATTTCCATGACCACGGTGGGCTATGGGGACATGTACCCGATATCTGTCCCTGGCAGGATACTCGGTGGAATTTGTGTTGTCAGCGGGATTGTTCTTCTGGCCTTGCCTATAACATTCATATACCACAGTTTTGTACAGTGTTATCACGAACTGAAATTTAAATCTGCCAGGTATGGCAGGACTTTATCGAATGAATACTTAAGTCAATAGGATCAAAAGCTTTGTTATATATTTATTTTATTACGCAATGGTAGCCATTTCTACTTAAATTTCAGTATCTAACAGGCAGCACAAGTAAGGAAGCACAGTGTCATCCGTCTCATCCCTGGTATAAACCAACATTGGTTTAATTGGTTTTAAAGCTCCAAGGGGAAGAGGAATTACAGCTCCAGGTGGGTGTCTGGAAATGAAGCTCCCCCTCAAGATGGAAACAACAGGTGCAGGCTAGGCATATAGCAATTAGGTAAGGAAAAGTTCTGGACAGCCACACTCAAAATTAATGCCTTTATTGTAGAAAAGATGATAATCTAAAAATACAAGCCACAGCAAACAGCGGAACACAGGAGCTGACGCGTTTTACACTTTCAACAGTGAATGAATAAGCACTGTTGAACGTGTGAAACGTGTCAGCGCCTGTGTTCTGCTGTTTGCTGTTTACTGTGGCTTGTATCTTTGGATTATAATCTTTCTACAATAAAGGCATTCATTTTGAGTGCAGCTGTCCAGAACTTTTCCCAAGCCTAAGCAGAAATGCACAACTGGTACTGTCCCTACTTCTGCCAAAACTGGGACACCAGATTAGAGAGTGTTTTAGAAAATAACTTCTCTTTTGAGGGGTATTTTTCCATCATTTTACAGGACGCCTTGTGAAGTTTTCAGTGTATTTTCTTTGCACTACTCTGCACAACTATAAGGCCCCGTACACACGTCCGAGGAACTCGACGGGAAAAACTCATCGTTTTGCTCGTCGAGTTCTGTGTGAAGCCGCCGAGGATCTCGGCGAGCCAACTTTCCTCATTGAACAACGAGGAAATAGAGAACATGTTCTCTATTTGGCTCGACGAGGAACTCGTCGGCTTCCTCGGCCGAAAGTGTACACACGGCCGGGTTTCTCGGCAGAATTCAGCTCCGATCGAGTTTCTGGCTGAATTCTGCCGAGAAACTCGGTCGTGTGTACGGGGCCTAACTTGTTTACCACCAGTTCATTAACAATCTTTAGTTTGATATAAGGGTAAATTTACTAAACTGCATGAGTCAAAGGTATTCATTATTTTATCTTATGGTTATTTTCTCCCTAAACCATACAATTCCCATACTGAAATATTTCATAGTTGAGCAATCAATTCTTTCTCACTTGAAATAGTTATATAACCACTGCAAAACCTCATTTCTTGTGAATCACTGTTTTATCCTATGAAATGTTATTTTGTCTCCACTTGGATTAGCTCTATTTATTTCTCTCCTCGGTAGACAGCAACCTCAGATTTATATTAGACAGAAGGTTCCAGTATATTTAAAAGGAGAAACCCATGTAATAACATTTGTTCATTGGCTTTTATATTGAAAATACAACAAAGGAAAAGAACATAATACACGCATGTGGCAAAGTCAGTGGATCCATGTAATAAAACAATGAAAACTGAATTTTTGGATGTAGCATCTAGATTATATCACATGGCAATAAACTACTAATTACTGTATTTGTTCTGCCTTATTCACCCACACCTACAGACATTTTTTTCTTTTTAGAAAACTTTGTCTTGTTATCCTCCAATAATGTTATATTATATTATATATCTTTGGATCATAGTTATCAAGAAAATTCGCCCTTGGGATCTTAGCACCATTTAGTCTAATCTAAATGAACAACTCACTGAACAAATGTTAACAATGCAATCCTAAGGCTGCATTCACACCTGAGCGTTTTGGCGCCTGAAGCGCGACTCTCAAAAACGCTAACGGGGAAAAAATACATTATTGCCTATGGAGATGGTTCACATCTCCACTCCAAAACGCCTGACGCCGAATGCCTGAAGCTCAAACAAGTTCCGGACCCTTTTTTGTCGGGGGAATCGGGCGGTTTGGGCATTTTTGAGCGTTTCTATTTCCCATAGAAAGTAATGGAAACGCTCGATTCAAGCGACTAGCGCGACAACGAGCGTTTGCTACGGGCGTTTTGTCGCTTTAATCAATAAAACATTTCACCCAGGCAGAAGATAAAAAAAATCTACCAACATAACAACAAATGATGAAAAGATGTTCATTTTTCCTATTGGCTAAAATAAAAAAACGTTGGAGTACAAAAACGTCGGACGACGCTGTATGCAAACGCGCAAATAAGCATGAATACGCGTGACAAAACGCCGGAAAAAAACGCTGGAAAAAACGACCGAACGACCTAAAGACCATTAGTAGTGTCTGTGTAATTTCAAGCATGGCATAAAAACAGCACTCCTGACATATCCGAAAAGTAAAACATAACTGATATACCCCAAGATTATTTGCTACGTTAGACCCACATTTCACAGATCTTTTTATTGTGATTCTGAGAATAATCCTGTTTTGACATGCTTTTAAGTATAATGTAAAATATGCAAGATGTAGTAACTTGTAGGAGTCAATCAGAACTCAGAACTGAAACCTGATTGGTCATTATGGGTTGCAGCACTTAGCATGTGTTTCCTTTATTTAGTAAGTTGTTTTTTTTTTTGTTTTCTTTCATTCAAAAACAGTATTCTTTGAGGATAACTAGAAAACAAAACATTTAGAGCATTTTGCATAGCTTGTTACATACATTGTAAGGTTGAATAAGGACGTCACCAATATAAACTTTACAGTATGCAAAGTTATCTCCATGATATCTCCATAATATATACTATATATTAGATTATGGGGATAACAAGAGAAACATGCACAGATGGGTGAGAACACCAAAATTCCATGGTTGACAGGAACAGAGTCAGGTTATTTAGCTCTCACTGCTGGAGAATCCTATATAGGAGCATGCTTGGGTTAACCACTGTTTTTGTTGCCTCCCCCCGTGAACACTCCAAATTCCACCCCATGTTTGCCCCCCCCCCCCTTTTGGTTGCTGGGAAACCGGTCCAGCAACCAATGAGGCTGTATGGCTATGCATTATTTGTTACTAGAGTGCTGGTGACTGAGCCATACAGTGTCATTGATTGCCTGGTCGCAGGTGGCTGGACCGTACAGCACTATTGGTTGTCATGGTGCAGGTATAGACACTCAGATCTTAGTGTCCCCCCCCCCCCCACCACCACCATCAAGTGCCACCTGGGGTGGTTGCCTCACTTTGCCTCATCTGTGGCACGCCCCTGATCTTAAAAATCGTCAAGGTCAACTCAAATCAACAAGCTGGACTGATAACTAAAAAATTACTTTAGTGTCCATTGTTCTTTTAACTGCTTCTTTCGAGAGGTACCAAAACAAACTGATAATTTTTTTAATCACACACCTGCCAATTAATGATATACAGTGGGTAAAATAATTATTTGATCCCCTGCAGATTTTGTAAGTTTGCGCCCTTACAAAGAAATGAAGGGTCTATAATTTTTATCATAGACGTATTTTAAATGAGACAGAATATCAACCAAACATCCAGAAAAAAAAACATAAAACACATTCTATAAAGTAAGTTGCAGTTCAATAAGTAAAACAAGTATTTGATGCCTAAGCAAAACATGACTTAGTACTTGGTGGAGAAACCCTTGTAGGCAAGCACAGAGATAAAACGTTTCTTGTAGTTGGTGACCAGGGTCGCACACATCTCAGGAGGGATTTTGGTCCACTCTTCTTTACAGATCTTAAGGTTTCTTCGCTGTCACAGCTCCCTCCATAAAGTATCTATAGGATTAAGGTCTGGAGACTGACTCGGCAACTCCATGACCTTAATGTGTCTGTTCTTGAGCCACTTCTTTGTTGCCTTGGTGGTATGTTTTGGGTCATTGCCATGCTGGAAGGCCCATCCACAACCCATCTTCAGTGTTCTAGCTGAGGGAAAAAGATTCTCATCTCAGATTTTACAAAATATGACCCGTCCATTGGCCCCTCAATGCATCAAAGTCGGCCTGTACCTTTAGTAGAGAAACAGCCCCAAAGCATCATGTTTCCACCGCCGTGCTTGACCGTAAGGATGGTGTTTTTAGGGTAAGGCCCCGTACACACGACCGAGGAACTCGTCTGAAAAGACACATCGTTTTCCTCAACGAGTTCCTTGTTAGGCTTGTCGAGGAACTCGACAAGCTTGCTTTGCGTACACACGGTCAAGACAAAATCTCCTCGTTCTCAAATGCAGTGACGTACAACACATTCAATGGCAGGGGAAGTTTGATTCCGCTGGCACAACCCTTGGGGCTGCTTTTTCTAATCTCATGTTACTGCGTGTTAAGTAAAAGTTTGGTCGGAGACAATTAGCACTTTTCAGTCTGTTACAGCGTGAAAAATGTGTTATCTCCATTACAAATGCTACTTTTACTCCCGTCTCATACTTTATTCTGAGCATGCAAGGGTTTCTTAGCATACACACGCTTGAGTTTCTCGTCGAAAACCAGCCCGACGAGGAACACGACGAGGAAATTGAGACTCCTGTCGAGGAAAAAGGGAACTTTTTTCTCGTCGAGTTCCTCGACAGTTTCCTCGATGAAAAACGTACACACGACTGTTTTCCTCAGCAAAAAAGCTCTCCCACCAAGTTTCTTGATGGATTCTGTCGAGTTTCTCGGTCGTGTGTACGAGGCTTCATAGTCAGCATTTTTCTTCCTGCAAACACGGCGAGTCGTGTTAATGCCAAAGAGCTAAATATTGGTCTCATCTGACCTCAGCACTTTCTCCCAATCCTTCTCTGAATCATTTAGATGTTCATGGGCATTACTGTACATGTGCCTTCTTGAGGAGGGGGATGCGCCATGTTGGAGGAATAAAAATGCTGACTATGACCCTAAGAACACCATCCCTACAGCCAAGCATGGAAGTGGAAACATTATGCTTTGGGGCCATTTCTCTGCTAAAGGTACAGACTGAGTTTGCCACATAGAGGGGCCAATGGGTGGGGCCATGTATTGTAAGGATTTAGAAAAGATCTGTAAAGAAGAGTGGACCAAAATCCCTCCTGAGATGGGTGCAACCCTGGTCACTAACGTCTTACATCTGTGCTTGCCAAAAAGGGTTTCTCCACCAAGTACAAGTACTAAGTCATGTTTTGCTTGGGGATCAAATACTTATTTTACTCACTGAACTGCAACTCAATTTATAACATTTGTATCATGTGTTTTTTCTGAACTTCTGGTTGATATTCTGTCTCTATCATTTAAAATACACTTATGATAAAAATTATAGACAATTAATTTCTTTGTAATTGGGCAAACTTGCAAAATTAGCAGAGGATCAAATAATTTTTCCCCCACAGTATCATAGTCAGTAATGAAATGCAGTATCTAATGACAGCCATCCAGGTTGCTAATCCATCCTATTGATTGCTGATCCATATAGATTACCTGGGTTCTATATCTGATTAAATGTAGGTAAGGCATTGAGTGAATCTAATTACTGGGGAAGTTCTATAACTTAGATATATTAATTAAAGGGATAGTTTGGCAACACTACCAATTATTTGCAAATTGCCAATCAATTACCCTTGCAGTTAAGGCCTTGCTGAGTAGTTTTATTGTACTAAATTGTGTTCAATGGAACAATTAGAGAAAACCAATTAGGTGTTCTGATCACTGCAATATGTTTGAATAAATTGATTCAAAATTGAGTACTATTTTTGTGTAAATACAGTTAGCTGCTAACATTTCAAAAAAAATCTTGAGATTCCATATCCAAACTTGCAGTTTGACCCATTAAGATATATTTAGCTCCCTTTTAATAGTAGGATGGAGTGTTACTACCTGGGCTGCTGATGGAGGGCAGAGTCTGCCCTCCTGTACTGGACCCTTACCCCATTAGCCCAGTTGGGGTTAGGAGGCAAAGAGGGGAATTTATATTTTCTGTGGGGTGCAGGTAGAGTATTATTGTGGTCCATGGTTCCCAGCATTTATAGTAAAGTTCTCCTGGATCCTATTAGTTTAGGAGGAGGGCCCAGACCCGACAGTGGACTCTTTTTTGCTTTTGGGAGAAGATGATGTAATATTAAGTGACATCTGAACTCTGTACATAACATACTTCTGAACCTGCACTCTGTATGGTAGATACCCCTTAATCTGCACTTTGTACAATAGATACTCCTGACACCTGCGCTCTGTATTGTTAAGCTTTTCCCAATGATCTTACAATTTTTCCATACCCACAATTTACCACTGTGTGTTTGGCATGGTGCCTCATTTTTGTCCTCTGGATGTTCAAGGGGTCCCTGTCAGGTAGGCTATACATGGCCCTATGATTTCTAATAGCGACCCTGGTCACTGCAGGAGTCTCTGTAATAACCTGTAAGGTTGAGTTGCATGACAAATTGAGCTGGTTACTGCCATGGTGGGGGAGAGATGTCGGTATATTATGGGAAATTTTCATCTCTGGCCTGTCCAATTCTTTGTAATAGCCAACAAGTCATTGTCCTTTTTGTTGTCCACCTAAAAGTATGTGGATAGTTTTTGATGGAGTTACAATTTTAGTGCTGCCTGTTTTGGATACCTTTTAAGTGAATGTTTTAATTAATAAAGGCAAATGTAGCCAAGAACAACTGGTGATTGTGAACAATCAGTTCAACCCATAGCTTCATATTTTTCTAGGAGCAATCTAAATGACATTAAGAAGTTGCATTATGTAAAAGAGCATCTAATAATATTCACCATACGCAGAAGCTGATATACAGTATACCACATTAATGTAACATTTCTGCTTAGCCTGTTTGGCTACTCTTAGTGCCATTTTAGGCAAAAAAATAAAAGATGTACTAGAATGACAGCTAATAGATTTATCCTAATGGTTAGAAAGTCAACTGTGTTTTTAAGAATGCAGAGCAAATTAGAACAGACTTTACCGGTACCACTCGAGAATAATATAAACATCAAATAATTTGATTTGATATTGATACATCAGATATAAAAAAAACTCCATAAATTTTTTAAAGCAAAAAATTACCTTACCCCTTACCATTATTTATAGAGTTCCATTAGGTACACCTAACACCATCATGTCAAAAGCCCTTTCTACAGCTACAATATCTTATTAGGACCTATGCTTTCCAATTGTGTAATAAGGGTTTCTCAACCAGGGCTCCATGGAACCCTAAGGTTCCCCTAGAGCAGTGGTTCTCAACCTGGGGGTCAGGACCCCCTCAGGGGTTGAATGACAATTTGCCAGGGGTCACCGAATCCTGGGCTGTTTCTGAAGCCCACATCGCTCTCCCTGCCTCTTCGCGGCCGCCCAGCTGGGCTGTTCCTGGAGCCCGCGGCCACCCACTCAGCCTCTTCGCAGCCGCCCATTCAGTTCATGGCATGGCTGGGGGGGCAGAGACTAGAGGTCAGATGACTGGTGAGAAATGTGAAGTGGGAGGGGCTGGAGGAGAACCTGATTTCAGCATATGTGTCACTGCTACGAGACACCACAAAGTCGGAGACACAGTGAGTAACACTACCTGTGATTAGAGTTGCCATTAAGAGTCCCAACTACAGTTCTCAGATCAGCAGATGACCTTGATCAAGAGCACCTAAGTTGGCTGATCAGAACTCCCCCCAACATTGCCACTCATACCAACTCCCCACCAGCACTACCACTCACTCCATTCCCCTAACCAAGGAGTAGTAAAAGGAATAAAAATAAAGAAAACATGGAAGGGAGAGGAAAAGAGGGGGAGGAACAAAGAAAAAGGGAGAGAAAGAATAAGAGAAAGACGGCTAGAAAAGGGGATGGGGAAAAAAAACAAGAAATTAGGATAGAGAGGGATAAAAGGGAAAGAAATGAGAACGAAGAGAAAGAGCGGTAAAACCTAAAATGTACCACAAGGGGTTTTAATACTGTACGAGTAGAAGAGACTCAGGGAGCGCTAATTGTCCGTGGGTTAGGGGCGCAAATTACTTGTTTTGTCTTGGGTGCTGACAACTTACACTACGAAAATAATTTTACCGTTAGGGGTCCCCACAACTTGGGAAATTTTATCAAGGTGTCACAGCACTAGGAAGGTTGAGAACCACTGCTCTAGAGGTTGTTAGAGGTTCCTTGAGCAATGAGCAATTTCTGCCTCTCAGATAAGTTCCCACTGACACCACTGATCTTTTTTTCCAACTGTAAGCCCTGGTTCACACTGGGTACGATTTGGAACAATTTGAGATGCGATTTGACATGTCAAATCGCATCTCAAATCGGCGGCAATTGTCGGCAATGGCACTGTCCTAATCAGTGCGACGCCGCATCTGCGATTTCAAAAAGTAGTTCCTGTACTACTTTTTGCGATTTCGGGCCAAAATCGCAGCCGCGAAATCGCGGTAAAATCGCGCATTTTACCGCGATTTTGAATTCGCAGCAGTGTGAACCTAGGCTAAGGGGGTAATTCTTCCCAATGACCACAAGTAGTAAGGAGCATTCTTTCCACTGACTATTACACTAATTTATTAGTTGTAGATAGTCATTTTAGCAGGGGTTGCCTGAGACTGTAACATTATTTCAAGGGTTCCTCTGTGTTGAAAAGGTTGAGAAATGCTGGTGGAATCAATAGTGCATTGGAATGCCATCTCTACGCATTTCACAGACTTTGTTTCTTCAAGATGCAATAGAAATTCCACACTAAACACACATTGAAAACAAAAAACAAACATTAATCTTGTATTAACCTTTAATCCCATATATATTTTAAACACTAGCATATCTAAATAAAGCATACAAATATATATATTTTTTTGTAACAATATGCCTAATTCAAATCAAATTCTGGGATATACAGCATTTTAAAGTAATTATACATATAGTTAAATAAGTGTTTGTACGCTTTATTTAGATATGTCATTTTTTTATTTTTAAGATCGAGTGTAGTATTTTTAATTTGACATATCAATAATTGATTTTTATAGTGAAGTCTGTTTTAATTTTCTCTGCATTCTAATTATAGCATGGATGTGGTACCTTATGGAGCTATGCTTTTTGTGATACGTGTTTAAAGAATAATTTCACCTTATTTTTTAAAGCGGGGGTTCACCCAAAAATAAATGTTTAACATTACATTCAGCCGAGTTGTCCTAATGACAATCGGCTGTTTTTTTTTTTGTTTTTTTTTCGTACATACCGTATTCTCCGCCGCTTCCGGGTATGTCTTCTGCAGGACTGGGCGTTCCTAATTGATTGACAGGCTTCCGACCGTCGCATACTGCGCGTCACGAGTTGCCGAAAGAAGCCGAACATCAGTGCGCAGGCGCCGTATAGAGCCGCACCGACGTTCGGCTTCTTTCGGCAACTCGTGAGGCACTGTATGCGACGGTCGGAAGCCTGTCAATCAATTAGGAACGCCCAGTCCTGCAGAAGACATACCCGGAAGCGGCGGTGAAAATACGGTATGTATGGGAAAATAAAAAAAAAACAGCCGATTGTCATTAGGACAACTCGGCTGAATGTAATGTTAAAAATTTATCTTTTGGGTGAACCTCCACTTTAACCTCCTTCACAGAGGCAGCTGTGGCTTCTTGTGTAAACTACACAGATAAATGAGGCTCTCTATCTTACATAAACAAATAAATGTGTTCCAACTCCACAACCCGCAACCTACCACTTGCAGATTATATCCTGCTGTGTAACTGAAGAACTACCAATCTTAAGAGGCAGCAGTTGGGTTATTATTCATTTCAAGGCAGAGGCACTTTCCTGTCTCTCAAGTTCTCCCTCTAGTGGTAGTTGGTTGCAACAACTTCATGCACAGCACATAAGCAGAAGGAGGGGGCTACAGGCCATGCTCTTTAAAGTACAGGCTTTAAAGTACACAGACCTCTTTTTCATGGACAACGACAGCTGTATACACTAAAAGTACAATTATTCTTTACCATTATTTTTCAATCATATAGTCATCCTCTCCTTCCACTCATTTACTGCTCCAGTACATAAACTACCATGTAATTTATCTTTGGTGTCTCTTATAAAAACACTTTGATAATAAAGTATTTGGTTTATTACCTTTATAGTAATTTAATAATATAGAGTGTTGCAGAATTTCAAAATATAATGAAAAATTAAAGATATACTGCAATTTATTTTCACAGTATCGGAATACAAGTTTGTGCTGGCTTGCTGGTAAACCTGAACTCCAGCCTTACCTTTAATTTTGCACCGGTGTATAGACTCGTCTCCTGTACTGAAATTCTTTGAGAGCCTCATACAATGTGCATTAGAAGCTGAAACAAAAAGGATAGAGTCTGCCTCATTCTCTCCCTGAGGGACCGACCTCCAGCATTAGCTATTTTATTCTTTGCCTTCTTGACTGTCCCTGGCCCGCCCCTTTCATTCATTGGAATCTAGTGTCTCATGGAGGCTCAGCATCACATATAGGCATTGCCTAGGGTGGTCTGCATACAAATGCCTTCTGCCTTGGAATGCCTACTCCTTCATACTGACATCCACTTATCAAGGCCTTTGGAGGTTTTTATTTAACCTCTTCCCGCTTTATGTAAACAATTTTCTTTGCTGAGAGCTCACGCCCTGCACCAGGGCCGGTGCAAGGATTTTTGCCAACTAGGGCAAAGGTGCATTTTGCCGCCCCTCCGGTGCGCACGTACACACGCACACACATACATTATATAAAATGCAATGCAGAATACCAGCAGTTACAGAGGACTACAAATCCCCAAATCCCAGCAATAATACATTATACAGGCTGCTTAATATATTATTGCAGGGATTTGGTGTTTTTTTTAAACAGGAAACTTTAAAACAGGTCCCCCTTACCTGTTTCTGAAGCCTTCTAAGTCGCGGCGGCGGCTCTGCGGGCGTGTATCCGACCTGTGTGGTGAGCGCAGCGTGGACTCGTCCTTCAGATGCCGCCTGCAGCGGCAGCCCACACACACTGCTGCCCGCCTGCCCCCCAGGACAAACCACCCCCCTCCATTATTACAGACACCCCCTCCATTGGTACAGACTCCCCCCCCTCCATTGGTACAGCCTCCCCCCCTCCATGAGTACAGCTTCTCCCCCCTCAGCTCAGACACCCCCTCCAGAAGTACAGACACCCCTCCTTCATTAGTTCCTACACAGTTCAGACATACGAGTAGAAGAGAATCTGTTAGCAGATGGACAGCTATCTGATCCCCTCCAGAAGTACAGACCCCCCCTCCCCTCGCCCTCCATTAGTACAGAGAAGAAGATGCTGACATGGACGGTGACTGGTGGAGAGAGCGGCTGCGGTGTCCAGAGAGACGGCAACAAGGAGAGGAGGAGGAGGGAGGGGAGCAGTGAGCACTATGGTGCATCGCTGTGGTGCCTGGGTGAACTGCACCCTGCGCAGCTGTCTCGGTCGGTCGGTCCTTCAGTTTTCCGCCCTGTTCCCATGGCGGCGCTGGCGCCGTAAGGCAAGTGCCATTGTTGCCTTGCGCTAGGGCCGGCCCTGCCCTGCACGCTCCTAGCATAGATAACGGCAGGGATTGGAAAGCTCCAGAAGCTTACTAAAGATTGGGAGATTTCTAGTCATGTTACCTCTGTGACAGCCAAAACAAAAAAAATTAACGCAAAATAATGTCACCAAGGGTCCTCAGAGTGGGTCCAAAGCTTTAATTAGCGATCACATTGTTACAGCAGATAACAAAGTCTCTGAGCCACGCAGGACCCCTTTATCAAGCATGTAATATAGAAAAGGAGATTGAGACTTTGAATTAGGCTCTCGACATTGTGGGGGTATGTAAATAGAAAAACATGTTTATTAACATGGAGGACATATAAAAAAAACATCAATGGTGTAGAACAAGTAAAAAATATATATCTGGATCATAAAGATACACATAAAATTACATATATATTTTCAAAAACAGGGAGGGGTGGGCGCTTGATTATTTAACAACTAGTTTGATTGTAGCCTGGAATTCTGATTTAAAGCTTTGGACCCACTTTGGAGATCCTTAGTGTGCTGGTGACATTTTTTTGCTTGTTAACATGACACAGTTCCAACCGTTGGCCACTACAGCACCCACTTAGATGCACAGCTATTTCTACCGACACGTGGGCTTTGGGATTAGCCAATCACAGTAGTTACATGACCCAAATGCCCGGAAGCTCTTAAAGAGCCGAGAGGCAGCAGCAGGATGGGTTTAAAAATGTATTTACTGTAGCATGTTAATGAGGTGGGAAGGGAAAAACAGGGAAGGCAGTAATCCTGCACTTAAAAGGTGTATTACATAAGAGGAACCATAAGCAGCCTATATTTACGATCCCCGTGCTCTCCCACCAGATCGCTTAAGTATTCTGGTACAAGTTTCAATTTTCAAAAGGTTGAAACTGAGACAGAGCTTTCGGAGCTCCTCCCAGCCCCATGTGACAATTCTCGGGTCTGATGATTGGCTGCACAATGCTAAACTGTTGGGAGGTGGAGTGTCACATTTTCCCCCAAACCAGCCAGACTATCTGGGCAGCAAGCAATGTGGGTAAGAAAGTATAGGCATTATATGACTTTGGGTAATTACATTGGCTAAACTTTTTTTTTATTTTATTTTTTAAGAATGAATGCCTTAATTAAAAAAATGTTTTTATATATTTGGAAAGGATTGATATTTAAAATGTATGTAAATCCCAACAATGAATTTTGTAATATTTGCTCCAATTTTGGTCTGTTAAATGTACAACTGAAAGCATTTGTTATATCTGTTAAGTGCATACAAATACCTGTTGATCCTGCCAGAAATTTTGTGAACTCCAAAATTCTCTCTGCCTTTGCTAGTTGTTATCAGTTATAGTGTTCATAGCTATCCCTGTAAACTACAAAACACCCCTCACTATGTCATGGAGTAGAGAAGAGGTGGAGGTGATTTATAGCCCTGTCCTAGGCCAACAACACTGCTCCTCCATACATTATACTGAGCTGGCAGGATCATTAGGTAAAAGTAGAGGTAAAAAGCCAAAAAGCCCCCGAAAAAAAAGAGAATGCAGCCACTATAGCCAAGGATTGTTAATCTACAATATAGTACATTTACCTGCTGTATATTACACTTTACAAAACAAACAGCAACAGGCTTCAGTTTGTGAGTGGTCGGGAGGACTGGGAGGTTGAGACACAATCAAAGCAGAATGATTTACTGGATGAAGAAGTCTGAAGGACATAATGTAGCTTTTGAAGCAAAAACACTGTAATTGCATTAGAAAATTAGGGGTTAACTCCACTTCTGCCTGTGCACAGCAGGTGGAGCCAATTGGATTTCCTGTAGTGAATTATTGACAAAATAACGTGTTCAGAAGGATAAAAATAGGCAAAGGTACCAACTGCGGTGTACCTGAAAGGACAAATCTCCTTCTGTTTCTATACATTGGCTTTTTGTAAGAACGAATAAACATTTTGTTAAGAGCTTGTGATAAAGTATGTATTTTCTTAGCTGAATAAAAACGGAATTGCTTCAAATAATGAAAGTTTTGGTAATATTGATGTGAAAATAGAAACCTACATTTGATGGTTTCATTTGAGGTCTAGCTATATCCAATAAGACCTCTAGTAGTTTTCACTACTGGCCTTCATAACCATTTGGTAGAGTGTGAAGAAGTGGCTACCCAGTGCCCAAGGTCTCTTGTCAGTTCCTGGCCATGGCATCAAAAACACGACAGCTTTCAAGGGATGGGACAGTGTGGCTCAACTCAATCCCTCAAGCTTTATTTTAATTACAGGTTCCAGCAGGTCTTTGGCCGGTAGGCCTGATCAGGAGTACAGTTGGTTTTAGGGGGGTGGCAGGTTTGGGACAAGGTAGGTACTTGTGCCCCCTTCCCAATATCACATGGATAAACCAAAGTATATCCTTTGCACTTTGTTGCCTAGCACACAGGGGCTTTCTTCTGTGCTCTCAGTGGGGTACATTGTGTATATGCATGGCCTGTCTCCGGCCCTCCATTTCTTTTTTGTTTACCAAAGTTTATTTTAAGTATAAATGTGGATAAGTATATATAATTCAAGAGAATTATGGACAGTACAGTGTACAATAAAGTATCAACAAAAGTCAAACAAATACAGCATTATGTGACGATCTCACAACTCACATATTAGGCGTTCAGAAATTATTGTAATCAATCATGACACAGCATATTTCGACTTATATGGGTAATAATCACCGAGTAGAGGACCAATTAGACCATTTGGAGTTATATAGGTGCATGCTATCATTAAGAGTGTGAAAAACTATTTCCGTAAGCTTAAGAGACTCCATCCTATCCAGTACCTGTTGCCAAGATGTGTTGTTGGATCTCCAGTTTAGTGCAATCATCCACTGTACCGAGCTACACAGTGAATGTAGTAATCTGATGGATGGTGTGGGAATATCAGGGATACCAGCATATAGAATGTAGATTTGAGGGGTGAAGGGGATTTTATAGCCCGATATCTCTTCAAATTTTGTTGCTGCTGTCTCCCAAATCTGCGTGAGGAGTGGGCAGCTCCAGAAGGTGTGTAGCATGGTGCCCTGTTCATGGCAACCTCTGAAGCAGTCTGGGGAGACAGCTGCATAGAAGGAATGCAATTTATAGGGTGTGAGGTACCACCTGGAGAATATTTTAATTGGAGTTTCTCTAAAGGAGATAGCCTTATTGCACTTACGGAGATTTTCTACCATGGAGTACCACGTTTCCGAGGGAATTGTTGGCCCTCCATTTCTAACCTATGGATGAGGACCATTTATGTCTCACAGCTGCTCTGGCATCCCAATAATCATATATTGATTGGTTTGTAGGTGCTATAACTTTTGCACAAACCACGGGATAGATTTAAGGACTTTTATTTTTGATTTAAATTTTTTAACTAGTAATGATGGCAATCTGCAATTTTTAGGAGGACTGCAACATTGCGGCGGACAAGTCTTACACTAAGTGACACTTTTTGGGGACCAGTGACACCAATACAGTGATCAGTGCTATTGAAATGCACTGATTACTGTATAAATGGCACTGGCAGGGAAGGGGTTAACATCAGGGGCGATCAAGGGGTTAAATGTTCTGTAGCGAGGTGCTTACTAACTGTGTGTGGCAGTGTCAAACTGAAGGAAAAGAGAGATCCGTGATTCAGCTTAGCTGAATCACAAGATCTCTCTTTCTCTTCCTGACAGATCTGTCGTTTGCCTTGTTTACACAGACAGACATCTGACCCGTCCCTCCTGTGAATGATTGGCAGGTCAGGCGACCATCGTGGCCTTTGGACCCACTGATTGGCACCCTCTAAACTGTGTACCCCCTAAACTGCAAATATTAAATAGGTACAGGTACGTGATTTTCCTCAGCCGGGCCTCCCTGCCACAGTAAATGTACGTAGAGTGGTCTGGAAGCGGTTAAAAAGAATTTAAAAAACTAGCACAAGGCATAAAGTATTATTTACCTTTAATGCCATGTGTTCCTTGAGCTTCTGTGTCCTGGTTTAGCAGAAATCTTCCTCCTCTGAAAAATTCCCCATTCATTACACACCGAGTGATATATTTCAAGCATTTATTTATTTTAATTTTGATGATTATGGCTTACAGCTAGCGAAAACCCAAAATTCAGTATCTCAGAAAATTTGAATATTGAAGGCTCATGGTTTCACACTTTAATCAGCTAATTAGCTCAAAACACCTGTAAAGGTTTACTGAGCCTTTAATTGGTCTCTCAGTCTGGTTCAGTAGGTTACAAAATCATGGTGAGGACTGCTGACTTGTCAGTTGTCCAGAACACAGTCATTGACACCCTCCAGAAGGAGGGAAAGTTACAAAAGGTCATTGCTAAAGATGCTAGCTGTTCACAGAGTGCTGTATCCAAGCATATTAATGGAAAGTTGAGTGGAAGGAAAAAGTGTGGTAGAAAAAGGTGCACAAGCAACAGGGATAACTGCAGCCTGGAGAGGAATGTGAAGCAAAGGCCATTAAAGAATCTGGGGGAGATTTACCAGGAGTGGTCTACAGCTGGTGTCAGTGCTTCAAGAGCCACACACAGACGTATCCAGGACATGGGCTACAACTGTTGCATTCCTTGTCTCAAGCCACTCCTGAACTAGAGACGTCAGAAGCATCTTACCTGGGCTAAGGAGAAAAGGAACAGGACTATTGCTCAGTGGTCCCAAGTCCCAAGTAAATTTTGCATTTCATTTGGAAATCAAGGTCTCAGAGTCTGGAGGAAGAGTGGAGAGGCACAGAATCCAAGTTAATAAAATAGTATGTGATGAACTGCTCTCCCTATGTCAATCCCTAATTAAAGTGCAAACAGTGAATTAGTGCAATGAAGTGTGTAACCACTGTGATGAAGCTTTCAAGTATTATCTGTCCGATCCGGCTGCGCAACCTAAAGCTATCAACCAGTCTGCCATCCAACCGGTTAGATTTGTCACTCAATTTCATACCAAATACAGAAAAATGGAACAAATCTTAAAAAAACACTGGTCTATCCTATTGGAGGACCCTCAGTTGCAATCCACTATCCCAGAGAAACCAAAATTCTTATATAGGTGAGCCAGAAACATTTAAAAAACTCATAGCTCCCAGTAAGTATAAACCACACCCCAGTGCTTTTACACGCACCATGTGCCTCATTCCCCTGGTTGGCATGTTTCAGTGTCGTAAGGCATTGTGTCTGACATGCAAACATGTCAACCACGGGCAAAAGGAATTCACAATAAAAGGTAAAATCTATCCCATTTCCAGCTTTTTTAACTGCTCGACAGAATATGTCATTTATTGTCTCATCTGTCCGTGCGGTCTCCACTACATTGGGAGAACCTTACGGACTCTCAGGAAGAGGTTTGGCAAACACCGTTGTCTCGTAGAGGATGGAAAAGACATGCATAGTGTTCCCCGGCATTTTTTAAAACACCATGAACAATCTTCTGAAGGCCTCAAGATGTGGATCATAGTCTGTCCCTGGTACGTTCCCACTGGCAGAGCGTTTTAAACGTCTCTGTCAGAGGGAAACTTTTTGGATTTATACTTTGGACACCCTCTCGGCTGGGGGCCTTAACGAGGAAATAGAGGTCAACAATTTGATTTGATAAATCTTCCCAATCCTATACAGTGTTGTTATAGTCATGTCGATTTGTGTGTTCTCATCATAGAGCCACATAAAGTGGAATATGTTTTTATGTACATATATATATATATACACATACAGCTTATAACTATGTCCAAATAATTTTTTGCAGGTCCCCTTTTCTCTTTCTTCTCCTCCCCTTCCCAAATTCCCCTCACCCTATCTGGACAACTCCCCCACAAAACAACCAAACCTCCTCTCCCCTTCTTTCTGGTCTTCTGGTCCATATAGTATACCCTGGACCCTTAAGGTCTTCCTCTATAAAAAGCAAGTACCTCTTTGGGATAGTGAACATTCACACCTAATAAACATGTGTTAGGACTCATCCCGATCAGGTGCAGAAGCATACACATTCTCTCATGCTATTAAGTGTACAACCTATCGGCCACACGTTCACATGGACACATGTGCGTGCCAGTATATGTGGGAGTTTTTCTGTACATTTTTTTCCCACATTTATTTTCCACATATATATTTTATCCCATATGGCTAATTACAGGTATGTGTGCATATGTAGGTGTACATATATATATATATATATATATATATATATATATATGTGTACACATATATATGTATATATGGTCATCCATTTATTTCTATTCCCCTTTTTTTCATCCAATAATTTTTTATACATTTCTTAATATACCCTTTATCATGTTCTTATTCCCATTCTTATTTCCATTTTTCTCTTAAATATATTTTTTACACACATTTTTTATACATATTATTTACCCTTCTTTTTTTTCATACACATTTTTTTATACATTTTATTTATTTTTATTTTTATACATTTAATCTTGTACATTTATTGTTGCGTATCTATGTTTTTGTCCACTGTTCCCTCATACATATGTATATTGTATAATGTTTTTGGTTATGGTTGTAATTTGTTAATAAATGATACCATCTTTTTGCTGAGAGCTCATCTGGAACTGACGTCACAGCCTCGGCTCCCTATGTGATCGAGATACAGGAAGCGTCGGTATCCACCGGCTCCACCCGCTCCACAAGTGACTGTCCTTCGGATGTTCCATGGTTTTACATGCCTTATCTCATCCAATTTTTGTGAGTACGTTCGCTCTATTTGTCCAATAAATGATATGCAACATACTGCACTTAGGCCTCGTACACACGATAGGTTAACCAGAGGACAACGGTCTGATGGACCGTTTTCATCAGTCCAAACCGATCGTGTGTAGGCCCCATAGGTTATTTAACCTTAGGTTAAAAAGAAAGCCAACTTGCTTTAAAATTAACCTTTGGATTCCTAACCGATGGGAAAAAAAACGATCGTTAATAGGCACGTCCATCAGTTAAAAATCCACGCATGCTCAGAATCAAGTCGAAGCATGCTTGGAAGCATTGAACTTCGTTTTTTTCAGCACGTCGTTGTGTTTTACGTCACCACGTTCTGACACGATCGTTTTTTTTAACTGATGGTGTGTAGGCACGATGGATCATCAGTCAGCTTCATAGGTTAACCTAGGACAACGGTCCTTAAAAACCGTTGTCCTCTGGTTAACCTATTGTGTGTACGAGGCCTTAGAGTGGCACCATTGTGTTCTCTCCCCAGCCGATTCCAAATTTGCTTCCCATCTGCACTGGGCTGCCTTCAAGTGTTGTAATATGAACTAAAAGGACTTTTTAACAGTCTCAACTCAAGTTTTTACCAGTGCCTTGTTTTTAAGAATTTCCTTGCTTTTAGTTTTGTTTACATCGCTGCTGGTGCAAGCAGCAATTCTCTCCTATGTGTATGTAACCACTGTGATGTCTCCAGTGTTGGAAACCCATAAGATACATATGAATAAACGTAAATATCATCCCTGTGGTTACTCACTTCATTGCACTAATTCACTGTTTGCACTTTAACTAAGGAATTGACATATGAAGCGCGGTTCATCACGTAATATTTTATTTACTGTTTTTTTAAACTTCACAGCGAGCATCTTCATTTAACTAACTTAATTTATTTAAACACGTAATTTTCAACTCATTTGCGCGGGTAGAGAAAAATTACCAATTACTCCCCTATATGCATGAGGTCCAGTGTGATGTTTCCACAGTCAGTGATGATTTGGGCAGCCATGTCACCTGCTAGCAGGGCCATCAGGAATTATGGGGCCCCTTACACAGCTTCAGGCATGGGCCCCCTGGAGCAGGGGGGGGGGGGGGCTTTACAAAAAAAAGAAACAAAGACAAATATATAAAAAAAATATATATATAAAAAGGGGGAGGGTAGCCATCCGGGGCCCTGGGCACATCTGGGCCCTTTAATAAAAAGGAAAAAAAAAGAAATAAAATATATGTGTATAATTTTTTTTTCATTTTTTTATAAAAAAAAAGGGGGGGGGGTTGCCATCTGGGGCCATGGGGACCTCTGAGCCCTTTAATATAATATATATATATATATATATATATATATATACAGTATATAAATAATAAAAAAAATACAAAAAAAAGGGGGTTGCCATCTGGGACCATGGGGACCTCTTGGCCCTTTAATAAAAATAAACCTCTGGGCCCTTTAATAAAAAATAAATAAAAAACAAATACATTTGTATACCTTTTTTTTTTTTTTTTTTATAAAAAAAAAGGGGGGTTGCCATCCGGGGCCCTGGGGACCTCTGCGCCCTTTAATAAATATATATATATATATATATATATATATATATATATATATATATATATATATATATGTATAAAAGAAATTAAAAGAAATTAAAAGAAAAAAAAACGAAATAAAAAAATATATAATTTTTTTTTTAAAAAAGGGGGGTTGCCATCCATGGCTCTGGGGATCTCTGGGCCCCTGGGGACCTCTGGGCCCTTTAATAATATATATATATATATATATATATATATATATATATATAGATATATAGATATATATATATATATACATACATACATACATAGATAGATAGATAGATAGATAGATAGATAGATAGATAGATAGATAGATAGATAGATAGATAGATAGAAATATATATAAAAAAATATATTTTTTTTTATAAAAAAAAAGGGGGTGTTGTCATCCGGGGGCCCTGGGGACCCCCGTGCCCCTGGGGACCTCTGGCCCCTTTAATAAAAAATAAAATATATATTATTATTTTTTTTTATAAAAAAAAATAATAAAAAAAAGGGGGGTTGCCATCCGGGGCCCTGGGGACCTCCGACATAGAGAGGAAAGATTTGACATTATAGAGACATTATTACAAGTCATACAACATTAGAATTCTACTATAGATTGTGGGTGGAACATTCGACCGGAAAAGTACGATTGGGCGTCGTACAGTTTAGCTGCTTCATTGAATCTTCTTAGAACATTTGACAGACACCATAAGCCTTCAATGACAGATTTGACCTCAATTCATTTGGATTTTCGAACTAATGCATTTTTTTAACGAAACAAAATAGATAAAACGAAATTTAGCAGTAACTAAATAATTTTATTTTTCGGACGAAAACAAAATTCCGAAACGAAATATTTCAGTGTGAACATGTCTTCTATTTATCTTTCAAGTGTTTCCAGTGCTAAACCTTTTATCTAAATTCAAAATTGCTGCATGTGTAAATTTCAAAATCCAGTTAAAAGAAATAGTAGTGAAAAAAAAAGCACTTGTGGGTCTAACCAGGGCTGCTAATAGGGGGGACCACCAGTCCTCTTGTAGGGGGGCCCAAGCACACAAGGGGGAGGGGGATTAGTGATGGACAACAATTACAGATCTCTTCCTCCAGCAGCTGAAAGCTGGTCTCTCCCCCTCTCCCTACTGCCAGCTTTGATCTGCTGCGAAAGAGACAGTCGTCCCTCACTAATCCTTCTCCCTGTAAGGGCCCCCCTCCCCTCCAGTGTTAGCTCTGCTAGGTGAGTTTGTTACCTCTGTAACTTTATTTCTCTCCCTGCAGTTCATCCCTGTCTTTCTGATCCCAGGGCTCCAACTGCCCAGCCTGTATATTTTTTTCATCTCATGTTCATTTTGATTTTTTAACTTAGTATAATCTTTTAGATTTAGTGGGAATTCTGTGAGTTATGTTGAATTTGTGTCTGCTAATAATGATTTTATTGTATTTTTAGCAAAAAATAGCTTTAATATTTTCTTAGGGGGGTGTCAGGTAGTCTGTACGGGGCCCTGCAATTCCTGTCAGCAGCCCTGGGTCTAACTAATCTTTATATATATATATATATATATATATATATATATATATATAAAATTCTCCTTTAAGGAGGTGTGGCAGGGGGTATGCCCTATGCCTACATCACACCTCGTTCCCATCTGAAAAAGTTGGGGGTTATGTCATTGTAAAAAGGATGTGGTGTCATCCACCTGGCTGTGCTTTGTGGCAGGACTGGATGGACAGAAACACAAATTTTTTGAAGGTAAAACCTCTCTTCTACACTGTATGTATTTGTTCTGTGTGTTTACCTGGTAGCCTGAAGCTCAGCTTTGTTAAATTTTTCAAAGTTTGGTGGTGTCTTGTGCAAACCTCAAAGGAAATTTTTTTCATAACCCTATGTAGCACTACCCCCAAAGGGGCTGCTGGTTTAGATTTGGGCCTGCCGTTACCTTACTGTTCCATACGTTTGTCTCAGGGGTTCTCCTTGAAGAGTTGTCCATAAGAAATGTCTGCACCAACACAAAGTCTCTTTCAAGGTTTTTATTGAACAAAGTTCTCCAACAGAGGGGTAGAGGGATGGGGAGACTCAGGTACCTTTGCTTTGCGGCTCACAGGTACAAACTTAGATCCAGAGGATTAACTTGGTTCCACGCTGGATTCCAGCAACCCTCAGATAGGCCTACTCTCACTGGCCTAGCATCTGGTGCGAAGCTTGCTAAAGTCTCTGCCACAGACTCAACAAGTTTGTCGGGCCATCCCACAATCTTCTGCCACAAGGTCGTGCGACTACTCACGCACTTTGTAGAAATTTCAATATTAGAGCAGACGAGACATGACTCACAGTGCCAACCCAGCAGCACAGTGAGGTAGAACTGACAGGATAAGTCCTTCAATTGAATCCCAGTGGTTCAACTCCCTTGATGTAGGCGAGATAGTGAAGGACCATCCCTGGACTAGTAGGCCCCGGCAACCTCTGGGCCTACTCTCAGTTATGAAGCCTCGGGCCAGCCGGCCCCGAGACCATAAACAGCTCACACATCACCTAAGGCCAGGAGGGCCCTCAGGTCAGGATCGGAAGACCCCTGCCAAACGGCGTCCGTTCCTTAAGTACCCTCTGCCAGAATGCACAGTGGGTTCACCACGCCCCCTGGGCTGCTTCTGGGAAAGAGATACCCAATGCGTCCAGCCTGTTGCCTTTCCAACCTTGACCTGCGGTGGCAGTGACACCCACAGTCAAGGGGAAAATCATGCAACCGAGCTGAACTGAAACAGAACTATCAATTTAGCATAATCTTTCTGAGTCAAACTATTGCTCAGACAACTATAATTTAACACATAGCACCCCCTTAATGGGTGCAAGGCGCTACACCTACAAGATTTAAAAAGCCATCCTGACCACCAGTAAAATGCCTGCAAAGAAAGTAACATTTTGATATGACAGCCTAAAAGATTTACACAAATTTGGCACAACTGTAGGTCAATTTTAGAATATTCATGAACCAGAAGATTCTCTTTATGTGATTCCAAAATGGACTTAAAAGCCTTTTGCAAATATAAAGATCAAGCCATAGACATCAACGAAATGTAAAAAATAAATATCTTTATTTGAACTCTTTATGAATGTTTCATAACTTGTTCCTGTTTCATCTAGCAAAAAAAAAAAAAAAAAGGAAATAAAAGTATAATAAAATACAGCAGAGTGCTGAGAAAATAAAATTTGCAAAATACAAGCCAAACGTTTGCAGTTTGCAAGAGAAAAGTCTACCATAAAGTGATTTTGCGCTTGCAGTTCAAAAATGCAATTCTGTTCAATAATTCACAGAAACTTTAGGCTGGAATATTTTGAGTAGATCTCTTCCTAACGATGACACTTCTGCTGGAGAACAACTTAGATAACCAGGCACAGTATATATAAAGCCAAAACTTTATTTATTTTTTAAGTCTTTTATTTTCTTGTTTCCGAATTCTGATTTAGTTGGCCAAACTTAAATGTCAGTGTTATTTTTGGTACTTTGGATTTCCAAGGAGCTTTTGATCAAAGGCTGTCTCTGCCTTACAGTATATCTACTTCTGCTATTGCCTGAGCATCATTAGTTTGACTACCAGTGTCACAATGCCCTATCTTAAAGAGTATTTACCATTTTGCAGCCAACTTGGGATAATACATTTAATATTTTTTACAAAAAAATTGTAGCTTACTGTAGCACCCTCTAGAGCACAGGTGTCAAACACAAGGCCTGCGAGCCGAATCAGTCCCTCCAGGCCATTTCATGTGGCCCTCACACCTCTCCTGCAGCTGCCGGAGAGCTCCAGCCCTCCTCTGGTCCCTTACTTTCTGATTTCAAGGAATGCATCCAGCTTCTTCCCAGCAGCAGCATAAGGTAAGGGGGGTGCACTGTGATGTAAGGGAGAGTGGGGGACTCAACTTCTGATGGTGGGGTGGCTCTTGACATCTAATGTAAGGGGAGGGGATGTGCTGGACATCTAATCTTACAGATACAACCGGCCCTTTTGAAGGCAATCATAATGCTGATGTGGCCCACAATGAAATTGAGTTTGACACCCTTGCTCTAGAGTGTGCTAGAAGTATAGTAGGCAAACCATATCCTGACCTGTGCTGTGAATTTGTGAGGCTATAATTGGGTCAGGGTTATTGGAGTTCAGGTCTGCATGACTCTTGATGTCTGGAAGGTTGGAGAAACTTCTAGAATTAGAGGGTGGGGGGGTTAGGAGGAGCTGCCATGCAAATTCATGAAACCTCAGCCAATTCCCAGTAGCGGGCTGGCAGGGGACTGAGATAACCTCATAAATAGACATGGACAATGCCAGCAGGGACAGTGGGATGGAAGATGGAGATGTAGTGTTCAGGAGGCTGTCAGTGGCCCTGAGGAATACCCCCTAGTCTGGGGGGGGGTCCTGCTTTGGGCCGAGGCTTAGGTGCTGGAAGGATCCTGCCAAAGATCATGCCAATGATAATTTAAGATAATAAAAACAGGAGTCAGGCAGTTCCCAGCCCAGCTATTGGGACAAACCACGCTGAGCTAGCTGAGAAATGATTGCAGTCAGTCATTAAACCTTTTCCTCACAAACGTCTAAAAGGTAAGAAATATATATTTTAAAAAATGTAGATATGCTGTGTGAATGGAAACACATAACAAACATAAAGTGGGTTACCATACTAGACAGATATGGTGCCACTCAAAGCCTCCTGCATGCCATCCCACCAGCATTCTCTTCTCTCTAGGTGCTGGTCCCTCAGGTAGCAGGTCCTGCTCCATCCATCTACAGTAATACAAACCCCAGGGCTGCACTCTATGTGTATGTACCACGTCTTAAAGTGAAAGTTCAAACTTCAGCTACAGTCCACACACCTTTGCCGTGTTTCACCCAAATTGGGCTAAATCGTAGAGGTACTATGTTTCACTATGAGATGTGGTTGATACACATAGTGCAGCCCAAGGTTTTGTTAAAACATAAAGTGGAGTTTTCTTAAATTTGATTACATACGTACATGAAAATACACTGTAGGATCCCGGGTAGAATTTTTATATAAAGTGGCCCATGCTCATTATAGTGGCCTTATCACCTCATCAGGCATGGCTGACAGGAGCTTTTCTGCACAATTTTGCATTATTTGCTGCTCTGTATTGCATATTTTAATTGCCAGCCCTGGATTTCCACTGACTCCAATGGGACTTTTAGTGCAGAAAACCTTATTTTCAAATGTTCACAAATTTTTTGAAAAGTTCAGCCAGACCACAACTGATGGAACTTTTCAGAAGATGAAATCTTCCAACTTGGACCAGTTGTGTCAACATCTGTCTTGGAGGAGTTTTGCCATATTTTGTAGAGATATCTTCTTCCTTTCTGCGAAAAATAAAGTGAAGGTAATTGTCCCCAATGGGATAAGGATAGCAAAAACACAACTGAAAAAAAGTTTGGCTTTAAAGATACTTTAACTAAAGTGAACCTAAAGTCACTCAATAGCATAGTTAAAAAAGGGGGCTGGTAAGTGACCCATTTTTAATTAAACTAACATATAACATATTGTTTTAGTAATTTAATATAACTTTTAAAGCATACATCTACAAGATGTTGTAGTAACTTGACTATCCTAAGCACAGACGGCTGCACAATAAAAGCTATTGTCAAAAGTAATTTTTCATAATTATAACCTTTAACTGAATTAAAGTCTGCGGTGGGCTTTCTATAATAGAGCTGGTTATGCAGACATTCTGCTATATAATATCACATAAGATACATTCAGTTGCACTTTAAGGCTCTACAATCTTATTAGGACAATTAATGCACTCCTAACACAGCCTAACACGAAATTAATAACACAAGCCTACATGTCATTATGAAATTACCAGTCTGGACTCGTCCTGTAGAGAATAACGAGAGAGGGATTATGTGTTGCATTACCAATCAGTGTTACATTGGCTTTATTTGAGTATTCCAGAAGGGGTAATCTAAGATCTGAATCAAATTTTCACAAATCAGGGACAAAGGATATCCAGACATCAGCCTACACCCCGATTGCTACATAGTTACATACCGTATATACTCGCGTTCAAGCTTACCCGAAAATCTAGGAAAACTCATTAACCCCCAGCATAAGCCTAGGATAGGAAATGCAGTAGCTACCATAAGTGGAAAAAAGTGTCAACAATGCCCATTTGCAGCCTCGCTGTGCCCATTTGCAGCCTCACTGTCCCCATTTGCAGCCTCACTGTGCCCATTGCAAGCCTCGCTGTGCCCATCGCAAGCCTCACTGTGCCCATCGCAAGTCTCACTGTGCCCATTGCATGCCTCACTGTGCCCATTGCATGCCTCACTGTGTCCATTGCATGCCTCACTGTGCCCCTTGCAAGCCTCACTGTGCCAATTGCAAGCCTCACTGTGCCGATCTGCATACCTGATTTCTGTGTCATTCAGTCAGTCGGCAGCAGTCCAGTTTAACCCCGCCTCCTCCTCGTCCTCGTCCGTGATAGACGGAACACTCAGTTTCCCAGCATTGAGTCAGTCTTCAGTGTTCCGCCTATCACAGATGAGGAAGAGGAGGAGGCGGGGTAGGGGGTTACACTGGACGCCCTCTGACTTATGACACAGGGGCTGATCGGAGAGACTCAAATATAAGCCGAGGGGGGCTTTTTCAGCACAAATATGTGCTGAAAAACTCGGCTTATACTTGAGTATATACAGTAGTTAGTCAGGTTTAAAAAATTAAATAAAATGATAAAATCCCATATACACACTCCTATACCCACAGGTGATCCAGAGGAAGGTGAAAAACCCCAGCAAAGCATGAACCAAATTGCTACAGCAGGGGAAAAAATGTAATTCCTGATCCCCCGAGAGGCAATCGAATATTCCCTGGATCAACTTTACCTATAAATGTTAGTACCCAGTTATATTATGTACATTTAGGAAAGAATATATGCCCTTTTAAAGCAATCTACTCATGTTAGCCATAACCACGTCTGGAGGGAGTCTATTCTACAGCTCTTACTGTGAAGAAACCTTTCTATATTTGATTGCTGAGGCATGTATCCACATAGATAGCAAGCCAGTGCGTGTGTAAGCCCCCCCTCTATGTTCATACCAACATGTACCAACAGGCTAGGCTTTTAATTCCTGGTAATGGAGATTGGGCAGATCAGTGCAGACTGTAGGCTGTATGTGAACAATGCAATGTTTATGACTGCTTGAGCCTGGAGAGGCAGATCTCCATGCTCAGGGGGAAAAACAGCAGGTAAGTGAATATATTTGCAAAGTTACTGAGAGATTTTAATAAAAAAAATATGCCTTTTAAATATTGTTATCTATTATTCATAAGAAAAACAATGAATCCTTAAAATAATTTCCACATTTCAGAGCTCTTTACTTTCTAAATCCCAGAAACTGTACTCGTTGATGTTGGTCCCAATATGCCTGACAATATTAATACCCCTCTCATTTCTAGACAAGGGCCGCGATTCAGATACATTGTCATATCTTTGAGCAGGCGTAGCGCATCGCATATGCGCTACGCTGACGTAACGTAGAGAGGCAAGTACTGTATTCACAAAGCACTTGCTCCCATATGTACGTCGGCGTAACGTAAATGGGCCGGCGTAAGCCCGCGTATTTCAAAGTAGCAAGGCAGTGAGCGTGTTGTATTATAATGAAGCGTGACCCCATGTAAATGCATGGCCGATCGAACGGCGCATGCTCAGAATCACGTCGCAAATACTCCCTAAGATACGTCGGCTCAATGCTTTCGACGTGAACGTAACCTACGCCCAGCCCCATTCACGTACGACTTACGCAAACGACGTAAAATACGACGCTGTTCCGCCGTTTCCGATGTCCATACCTTAACATGACTTACCCCTGCTTTATGAGGGGTAAACTTACGCCGGACGTAAGCCTTACGTAAACGGCGTAGCTAAATCCGGCGGGCGGAAGTACGTTCGTGAATCGGCGTATCTAGGTCATTTGCATATTCAACGCGTAAATCTACGGAAGTGCCCCTTGCGGCCAGCGTAAATATGCACCCAAGATACGACGGCGTAAGGAGACTTATGTCGGTCGTATCTTGCAAAATGCAGGCGTATCTCAGTTCCTGAATAAGCGCATAGATACGACGGCGCACATTTGGACTTACGCCGGCGTATCTGGAGATACGCCATCGTAAGTCCTTTCTGAATCCGGGCCCCGGAGTTTCCATTCCTTCAATGGAATCCAGAGACAAAAGCAGACAATGGCTATTCTGTTATCAAAAATAAATTACAAATTGGTCGAAATTGGTTAATTCTTTTGTTACAATTTCAGATTTTTTTTTTTACTTACCGGTATTATCTTTTCATGTCATTGGCTCCAAAATAGAAAGGATCTGTCTTTTAGAAAAAAAGATGGTGTTAATTAGGCTGGTGGCCATAGCTATGATTAAGCACTGTGTGACAGTGTGAAACGCGTCAGTTTTTTTTCCTAATTTTTGCTGTGACATGTCATGTTTGTAACCAATTTTTATTAAAAAGGAACGTTTTTTGGAGTGCGGTTGTCCTAGTCTTCCTCTTCAGTTTTTGCAGGCTGGTGGCCATAGCTGAGACACAACCAGTACATTGTTTATGAAGGCAAGATAATTAATTGTTATTCGTGTTTAAAGTGGATCTATTTTGGAAGATGAGTATGTGGGAACATGGACTTTATAGGCACCCAATAATAAAAATACATCATTGTATTAAGCTACATAATCCATGAAAAAAAATCATAAAAACATGCGTTAAAATGCTTGATCACATCAGGCTTCTAATGCCGCGTACACACAATCGGTTAAACCGATGAGAATGGTCTGATGGACTGTTTTCATCGGTCAAAACCGATCATGTGTGGGCGCCATCGGTTATTTAACCATCGGTTAAAAAAAGCCAACTTGTTTTAAATTTAACCGATGGATTCCTAACCGATAGAACAAAACCGATCGTTAGTAGGCACGACCATCGGTTAAAAATCCACGCATGCTCAGACTAAATTAGGGGACAGAAGAGCTTGTTCTGGTAAAACTAGCGTTCGTTATGGAGATAGCACATTCATCACGCTGTAACAGAGAGAAAAGCGTAAATCATCTTTTACTAACACGAAATCAGCTAAAGCAGCCCCAAGGGTGGCGCCATTGGATTTGATCTTCCCCTTTATAGTGCCGTCGTACGTGGTTTACGTGTCCGCGTTCTGACACAAACGTTTTTTTAACCGATGGTGTGTAGGCGCGACGGACGATCAGTCAGCTTCATTGGTTAACCGATGAAAACGGTCCATCGGTCCGTTCTCATCGGATGGACTGATCGTGCATACACGGCATTACACACACATATACATCTTGATATGTGCGGTACGTTTTGTTCCAAATTGAAATCCGGTCAAATTATTTATTATTCGGAAATTTGAATGTATCCAAATTTCCTAATATCAATAGTAACGAATTTAAATGAATCCAAAATAACGAAATTAAATTTCGGAACAAATTTAAATCAAATTCAAATTGTTTTCAAATTTGATTAGAATCATTTTCGAATTAAAATCGTTTTCAAATTTGATTTCAATTCAAATTTTCGAATACAATAACATATAATAAAAAATAAAGGAATCGAATACCAGCGGAAACCAAAAAATCTGTCACAGTCCACCATTTGTAATACTAGTGTCCCAGCAACACCCGATGTGAAAGCTGAAAAATGACCTGGGCAGGAAAGAATTGTCCAGTATTCAGGTGTTTAAATGAAATATGTGCATTGTACAAACGCTACCTTAGCTGACAGAAATAACAATCGAAAATTCAAATTTTTATTCATTCCAATCGATTCAAACTTGAATTTTTTTTTAAATTAGTACATCATATTCCTGCTGATGAAAAAAAATTTATGGATATTCTTCCTTTCTAAAAATGTTGGGCCAGATTCACGAATAATTACGGCGGCGTAACGTATCCCCTTTACGTTACGCCGCCGCAAGTTTTCGGCGTAAGTGCTTGATTCACAAAGCACTTGCCTGTAAACTTGTGGCGGCGTAGCGTAAAGCCGTCCGGCGCAAGCCCGCCTAATTCAAATGGGGTGTGTACCATTTAAATTAGGCGCGTTCCCGCGCCGAACGTTCTGCGCATGCTCCGTTTGGAAATTTCCCGCCGTGCTTTGCACGGAATTACGGCGCCTCAACGTGTTTTTTGAACGGCGACGTGCGTAACGTACTTTCGTATTCCCGGACGTCTTACGCAAAAAAAAATTGAAATTCGACGCGGGAACGACGGCCATACTTTAACATGGCTGGTCTAAATCTAAGCCATGAAATAGCAGGCTTAAGATTGCGACGGGAAAAACCGACTAGCGACGACTTAAGAGAATGCGACGAATGCGCGTACCTTTGTGGATCGCCGTAAACAGCTAATTTGCATACCCGACGTTCGAAAACGACGCAAACTCCACCCAGTGGCCGCCGGAGAATTACACCTACGATCCGAAGGCGTACGAAGCCGTACGCCTGTCGGATCTATGCCAAAAGCCGTCGTATCTTGGTTTGAGGATTCCAAATCAAGATACGACGCGGCAAATTTGAAAATACGCCGGCGTATCAGTAGATACGCCGGCGTATTTCTGCTGTGAATCTGGCCCGTTGTCTCTAGGTCAGGTGCCCTATCAACATCTGTCACAGTGTACCTGCGCCCAAAGACATCTGTAGTAGTAGCGTGTGTCCAATCAACATCTGTCAGAGTTTACCAATCAGCTGTCACAACAGGTATGTTCCAGTGTACAAAAACATTTGTACGACTAATGTCCCATCAACATCTGACTCAGTGTGTACCAGTGCACACCAAAATATTTGTCACACACAGATATGGTTGAAATGTTTTCTAATGCCGTTGAAATGTTTATTATTGCAGTTGAAATGTCTATTAATGTGGTTGAAATATTTATTTATGTGGTTAAAATGTTTTCTAAAAGTGGGTGAAATGTTTTTGAATGTGATTATGTTTTAGAATGTGATTGAAATGTTTTTTAATGCGGCTGAAATGGTTATTAATGTGGTTGAAATGTTTTCTAATGTGGTGAAAATGTTTTCGAATGAGATTAAAATGATTTCTAATGCGGTCAAATTAGAATACGAATAAATGAAATGATTTTTTTTTTTTAAAAATCTAACTAAATGAAATTGGTTAAATAACAAATAAAAAAAAAACTAAACTAATTTTTTCGTTTTGCACATGTCTATATAGATCAAATCAATCCTACAATCACATTATTATGACAGCAAGTAGCTTGGCGCGTGATATAGTCCAGAGAAGGTTAGTAAGAAAACTGCTGCAACTCAACATGTTTCGCAAGTGATCACTTCCTCAGGAGCTTAAGTAGAATTTCTAAATATGTGGAAAAACATAGTGGACCAGATTCACATAGAATTACGGCGGCGTAACGTATTGCATTTACGTTACACCGCCGCAAGTTTTATGGGCAAGTGCTTGATTCACAAAGCACTTGCCTGTAAACTTGCGGCGGCGTAGCGTAAATCCGTCTGGCGCAAGCCCGCCTAATTCAAATGGGGCGTGTATCATTTAAATTAGGCAGGTTCCCCGCGCCGAACGTACTGCGCATGCTCCGTTTTGAAATTTCCCACCGTGCTTTGCGCGAAATGACGTCGCACCAACGTAATTTTTTGAACGGCGACGTGCGTTACGTCCTTTCCTATTCATGGATGACTTACGCAAAAAAAAAAAATGTAAAATTCGACGTGGGAACGACGACCATACTTTAACATGGCAAGTCTAAATATAAGCCAAGAAATAGCAGCTGTAACTATATGCCGGGAAAAGCCGACTAGCGACGACGTAAGAGAATGCGACGAACGCACGTACCTTCGTGGATCGCCGTAAACAGCTAATTAGCATACCCGACGTGGAAAACGACGCAAACTCCACCCAGCGTGCGCCGAAGTATTACACCTACGATACGAAGTCGTACGAAGCCGTACGCCTGTCGGATCGAAGCCAGAAGCCGTCGTATCTTGGTTTGAGGATTCAAACTAAAGATACGACGCGGCAAATTTGAAAATACGCGTATCAGTAGATACGCCGGTGTTTTTCAGCTGTGAATCTGGCCCATACTGTATATACTCGAGTATAAGCCGACCTGAATATAAGCCGAGGCACCTAATTTTACCACAAAAAACTGGGAAAACGTATTAACTCAAGTATTAGCCTAGGGTGTCCATCTGCATGCCTCACTGTGCCTCACTTTGCCTCACTGTGTCCATGTGCATGCCTCACTGTGTCCATGCCTCACTGTGTCCGTGCCTCACTGTGCCCATGCCTCACTGTGCCCATGCCTCACTGTATCCATGACTAGACTGACGTTTAACATGGGAGTCTATAGACAGGGTGCCCTGCTTTGAAAAATCGGTGCTCCCCAGCCGTAGGTCCTCCAGACAACAAATGTTGAACACTTGTAGAGGAGAAATGGGGCTACATGTGTGCCAAGTTCCGGGTCCAGGAGACCTACGACCGGCCGGTATCGGGTCTGCAAAGTCACTGGAGAAATTACCATTTAACATGGGAGTCTACGGAAGGGGTGTCCCCTGGACAACAAACTCTACTCCTTGTAGGGGAAAATTGGGGCTATATGTGGGCCAAGTTTGGGGTCCATAGGACCTACGGCCGGCCGGTATCGGGTCCCCAAAATCCGGGAGAATAGGCGCAAAAAGGTGACTCAAGTATAAGCCGCGGGGGGCATTTTGAGCACAAAAAAATGTGCAGAAAAACTCGGCTTATACTCAAGTATATACGGTAATAAATATCTCTGGCCACTCATAGGTCACAGCATGTAATAACATTTACTAAGTATAACAGCATTTTTAATAGCAAAACTTTAGAACATACGGAGATGCTCCAAGCTATTGGCTGTTGTTATCATGTGATTGCAAGATTGGTCTGATGCATATGTGTTTGATCAAGCATTTTAACACATTTTTTCATTAATGTTTTTCATGGATTATGTTTTTTAATAAAATTATCTATTTTTATTATTGCGTGTCTATAAAGTCCATGTTTCCACATACTCCTCTTCCAATATGAATGTAGGACGTGGCACTGCACACACATCTTTGGGCACCCACAGTACCACCATGTGGTGGTATACTATCAGTTTCTTGGCGTGGACTAAACTGTATCTGAGCACCACAAACACAATTTTATTTTAAATATTTATTATTCAAAGCAAACTTACCCATGTCTCCATGCTTTATTTTGTTGAGAAATCACCTTCAACCCCCCTCCCTCCTCCTAGCATTTCTAGCTGTGGCCATGGGCAGATGATTCATGTAGCATTTACTTCCTGGACTCCATCTTCCCTTAGGTCAGGCATGCAGGCAGGAGGGTGTGTTTAGCTCAGAAAGTTCCTCCTCCCCCTCACTTCCGTGTAAGTTCTATAGTTACCTGTTATTTAACCACTTGGGATCCGCGCTATGGACGAAAGACATCCACAGCGCGGTTCTCAAGTGCCGAGTGGACGTCTTTGGACGTCCTCTTGTTTACATTCCCTGTGCGCGCCGCTGGGGGCGCGCAGCGGGGAAACACTGTGCCCGGCGCATCGCTGGGAAGCCGATGCGTGTGCCTGGTGGCCGCGATGTCCGCCAGGTACACGCGATTGGCGGTGACAGCAGGGATGTGGAGCTCTGTGTGTAAACACAGAGCTCCATGTCCTGTCAGGGAGAGAGGAGACCGATCTGTGTCCCTTGTACATAGTGACACAGCATCGGTCACCTCCCCTAGTCAGTCCCCTCCCCCCACACAGTTAGAACACACCCAGGATACACATTTAACCCCTTCCTCACCCCCTAGTGTTAACCCCTTCACTGCCAGTCACATTTATACAGTAATTAGTGCATTTTTATAGCACTAATCGCTGTATAAATGTAAATGGTCCCAAAATTGTGTCAAAAGTGTCCGATACGTCCGCCGCAATATCGCAGGCCTGACAAAAAAATCGCAGATTGACGCCATTACTAGTGAAAAAAAACCCCATAAAACTATCCCCTATTTTGTAGGCGCTATAACTATTGTGCAAACCAATCAATATACGCTTATTGCGATTTTTTTAAACAAAAATATGTAGAAGAATACGTATCGGCCTAAACCAAGGGAAATTTTATTTTTATTTTTTAATTGGGATATTATTATAACAAAAATTTTCTGTTTTTATGTTTATAGCGCAAAAAAAAAATCCCAGAGATGATCAAATACCACCAAAAGAAAGCTCTCTTTGTGGGAAAAAATGATAAAAATATAATTTGGGTACAGTGTTGTATGACCACGCAATTGTCATTCAAAATGCATCAGCGCTGAAAGCTGAAAATTGGTCTGGGCACGAAGGGGGTTTAAGTGCCCAGTAATGAAGTGGTTAAAGGGGATATTTTACATGTTTGTACACATACATTCCTAACATTTGCAAATACCATATTCTTTATCTTAGGGCCCTTTCACACGGCCATTCGGGTCACATCTGACTGTCAGTATTTCTGGCAGATGTAAACTGGCATGTGTCCATTTACATTCTGATCCATCTAGGTAAAAAAAAAAGAAGTTTGTATATATTTCCATTTTTTTGGTGCCTAAATGTGATGGATTAGAGGTAAAAGAATTCAGATGGATAGACATATGCAGGATGAAAAAAAAAATGTTTTCTTTTGATTTGTTATTTAAAAAAAATTAGTTTTGATAAATTCATTGCCTTTACATTTCATTGCTTTTCCAGATTTGTTTCTTATTCCAATTTGAAAAATTCAACCGAATTCCCAAAAATTTGACCGCATTTGAAAAATTTGAAAAAACATTGAATTGAATTTTTTTTTTTTTCCTTTAAATGCAGCTGTTACATTAGGCTATTGATACTGACTGTCTGACAATTCGAAAAAATTGAATAAAATAGAAAAAATATATAACTATCCGACGAAATTTGAATTTAGAATAGAAAAAAATAGAATAGAAAATATGAGAATATAATATAAAAGAATAGAGTATAAAATCAATAGAATATAAAAGAATAGAATAAAATAGAAATAATTAATATATATCCATCTTCCGAAATTCGAATATCGAATAGAATGAATTCAAATTTTAATATTATTTTTATTATTATACAGGATTTATATAGCGCCAACAGTTTGCACCGCAAATAGAAAAGATTAGAATGGAATAGAAAATAATAGAAAATAATAGAATAGAAAATAAAAGAATAGAAAAACAACAAAATAGAATTAAAGAGAAAGAATACATCTTCTTTACTATTCTTTCATTTTTATTCTATTGCTTTATCATTTTATATTCTATTTTATTTTACTCTTTTTTCAAAAATTGATTTTCAAATTTTTCGATTTTTGATTCAAATTTGTTTTTAAATTCGATTCAAATTTGTTTTTAAATTTGAATCCAATTTGTTTTTCGAATTCGAATCAAATTTTGTCTGAATTTCAGTTTATTTTGTCCGAATTTCAGTTTGTTATTTTGGATTTGTTTAAATTCGTTACTATTGTAATTCACTAAGTGGATTTCTTCTGCCATTTATTCATGCATGAGCACAATATTACCCTAAATATCGAGGAATAAGGAGAAACAAGGATTGCGAGGAGAACTACACAGACACACCCAGGACATTCAATAAGCGAATATGACTCCTATCCAGGGATGAGCCGAACACCCCCCCCGTTTGGTTCGCACCAGAACCTTCGAACCGACCAACCGTTCGCGCGAACATTTAGAAACCCATTGACGTCTATGGGACTCGAACGTTCAAATTCAAAAGTGCTCATTTTAAAGCCTAATATGCAAGTTATTGTCGTAAAACGTCTTTTAGAACCCGGGTCTTGCCCCAAGGAACATGTATCAATGTCGTTTTTTCTGGAGCAGTGATTTTAATGAAAAATTTAAAAAAAAAATTTAAAAAAAAAATGAAAAATTCCTTTAAATATCGTACCTGCTGGGTGTCTATAGTATGCCTGTGAAGTGGCACGTGTTTAGTATCCCTGCGCAAAATGAGATTACTATAAGAAAAAAGTAATTTAAAACTGCTCGGGGCTTTAATGTAATGTCTGGTCCCTGCAATATGGATAAAAATCATTGAGAAAAATAGCACAGACACAGACAGTACACACACCATGTAGCTTTAGGTGCACACTGCAGAGGACACAGGCAGTACACACACCACATAGCTTTAGGTGCACACTGCAGAGGACACAGGCAGTACACACCACGTAGCTTTAGGTGCACACTGCAGAGGACACAGGCAGTACACACCACGTAGCTTTAGGTGCACACTGCAGAGGACACAGGCAGTACACACCACGTAGCTTTAGGTGCACACCGCAGAGGACACAAGCAGTAGACACACCACGTAGCTTTAGATGCACACTGCAGAGGACACGGGCAGTACACACCATGTAGCTTTAGGTGCACACTGCAGAGGACACAGGCAGTACACACCACGTAGCTTGAGGTGCACACTGCAGAGGACACAAGCAGTACACACCACGTAGCTTTAGGTGCACACTGCAAAGGACACGGACAGTACACACACCATGTAGCTTTAGGTGTACACTGCAGAGGACACAGGCAGTACACACACCACATAGCTTTAGGTGCACACTGCAGAGGACACAGGCAGTACACACCACATGGAACAAAAGGGAGTCGCTCTTCTAAAATTGTGAAAAGACACAAAATAAGTGTCAATAGAATAAGTGACAATCATTCAGTGAATTGAAGTGGTAACATAAATGTTCATGGCACTATCAATATGACATGATTAATTATAGTGCAATAAAGAAAAAATAGAAAAAATAAAAAATATAAATATAAAAAGAGCAAAAAGATTCCGGGTCCTCACACGTGCAAACGCGGTGACGTCACCGCGTTTGCACTTGTGAGGACCCGGAAGTTCGAGACGCACGCTTCTATACAGTCCGGCCGGCTGTGTTTTTATGCCCGATACATGCTTATTTTTTAAAAGATTGATGTAAGTACGCAATCTGCTGTTTTTTATAATAAAATACCTACATACAGTATTATGCTATTGTGCTCTCCTTGGTTTTCTTCATATGTTTTGGAGCTCTACACCGGGCTACTACTGAGTGGGGATATACACCATTGAGACTTCATTGTGAGAGGAAAGGATTGAATCTAGCCCTGCAGTGGAAATTGGATATCTGTGTTATGCTGATTTTAATTTGACTTGCAGTAAGAGTCAGTGTTACCCGTGGGTGGAGGTCTCCTGTCTTTACTTATCACTACGCCTGTGGACTTTTTTTGCACCTTGGGATCTACTGCTGTTTTCATTAATATATTTTGGGACTGTTTTAAATCTTTTTGCTCTTTTTATATTTTTTATTTTTATTTTTTATATTTTTTCTTTATTGCACTATAGTTAATCATGTCATATTGATAGTGCCATGAACATTTATGTTACCACTTCAATTCACTGAATGATTGTCACTTATTCTATTGACACTTATTTTGTGTCTTTTCCCAATTTTAGAAGCGCGACTCCCTTTTGTTCCATGTTTGTTTGATGTTGTATGACATCTTTGAGACGCAGCTAGTTTGTTTAGTTATTGGGGTATGCGCAATAATTTTTTCTGTAGTACACACCACATAGCTTTAGGTGCACACTGCAGAGGACACAGGCAGTACACCACGTGAGAATACTGCAGCTAGCACAATCACCTGCCTGCCAGTAAATTAGGAAGTGCGGATCTAGCTAAACTATACAGTGGGATGCATATATATCCTCTACACACTGTAACTTTAACTGACTAGCCTGCCTGCCTGCCTGCTCTATCTACCTACTAAAAATGACACTGTCTCTCTCTCTCTTCTCTCTCTTAACCACCGCAACACACTACACAAGGCCGACCTGCAGGCAGCCTTTTATAGTGTGTGGCGTATACTAAACCCCCTGAGCCATAATTGGCCAAAGTCACGCTGGCTTTGGACAATTATAGCTCTCCATTTTTTGCAAGCTGTGATTGGCCAAGCATGCGGGTCATAGTGCATGCTTGGCCAATCATCAGCCAGCAATGCACTGCAATGCCGCAGTGAATTATGGGCCGTGAAACGCCGCTCGAATTGGTGCGAACGGCCCAAAACATTCGTAATTCGATGAACGATCGAACATACGATGTTTGAGTCGAACATGAGTTTGACTCGAATACGAAGCTCATCCCTACTCCTATCACTGAGAGTCCATAGCAGCTGGTGAGTGTGAGGTCACACAGAAGAGGAGCACAAATTGCACTTTATTTTGAATTTACAAGCACTTTGGCACTTTTTTTATTTTCACGATGGACGATTTATACGATTATATATCACTGACTTTTTTATTGATACTTTTTTATTGATATTTTACTCATATTATTGATTATTATTGATGTTTTCATTGATGTTTATGTGGATGTAATTTACTTATTGTTGAATATTAGTTGGCTGGCACTATAGTCACACAGGGAGCTCTTTATACAGTACACATTTCTTTATTATTTAAAGGCACAGCACCTTTCTAGAACAGCAAACCATCAAAATTTATTTAAAGGGGTTGTAGACCCTCAAGGTTTGTCACCATATGCATTAAGGTGAAAAACCTCCTGTGATGCAGCTGCCCCCTAGAGCCCCCCTTTTACTTACCTGAACCCAGATTTTCCAGTGACAGGGACAAGCACACCAGCTCCAGCCAGGGTCTCGGGTCCTGATTGGATCGATTGAAAGCAGCGCAGCCATTGGTTCCTGCTTTTGTCAGTCAAATCCAAGGACGCGGGAGCCGGGGGCGGGGCCGGGTCCTGCTATCTGTGTCAATGGACACAGCAGCAGGACACACGAGCGCGCCCGCACATTCCCCCTGAGGGAGAGCGGCTCTCCAACAGGGCACTCAAGAAGAGGAAGAGACAGGAGCACCACTGAGGGACCCCAGAAGAGGAAGATGAGGGGCCACTCTGTGCAAAACCAACTGCACAGAGGAGGTAGGTATGACATGCTTGTTTTTTTTAAAACAAACCTTTAGATATCCTTTAACACATACCTAACATATTGGATCATACACATTTAATAAATAAAATGATGATTATATAAAAAAAAAATGCAAATTGCAGCAAAAATGCACTACAGGCTTTTTGCAGCATCTCCATTGAAGTTTATTGAACCAAAAAAGAAAAAAAAAAAACAGATTTTGCATTTAAAAAAGTCCCTGACCCTTTAGAAAAACACAGCGGCTAAAAAAAAAGAATAGATGTGAACATGTCCCATAGGAAACCCTGTTAAATGGACTGTAGTGCATTTCTGCAAAAAGCAAAAAACAACAAAAAAACACATAGGTGTGAACCGAGACTAAGTACTGTAGTTTAATGGAATGTTCTGATGAATTGTAAATGTGAGATAGAATAACAGACATGGTTTTACTAACTCAGTTCTGTGAGTTTCTGTAAATTTGCTGAAACCCATATTTTGACACATTTTTCAGCAGTTAAATTTACAACTCAATGGGGTTGATTTAATAAAACTGAAGAGTGTAAAATCTGGTGCAGCTCTGCATAGAAACCAATATTTTTTTTTTTTTTTGTGAAAGCCTAATTGAACAACCTGAAGTTACAAGCTGATTGGCTACCATGCACAGCTGCACCAGATTTTGCACTCTCTGGGTTTAATAAATAAACCCTAATGGCTAATAATGTGTATACCGCAAGGAAAATCAAAATATTCAAAACTCCTAACTGGACAGAGTATGAGTAAGTAGAGTACGAGTAAGTAGAGTACGAGTAAGTAGAGTACGAGTAAGTAGAGTACGAGTAAGTAGAGTACGAGTAAGTAGAGTACAAGGAAGTAGAGTAAAGCCTCGTACACACGATCAGTCCATCCGATGAGAACGGTCTGAAGGATTTCGGGCCGCTGGTTATACGTCATAACCAGCGGACATGTCCGATGAGTCGTACTAACCATCGGACATGTCCGACGGACAGGTTTCCAGCGGACAAGTTTCTTAGCATGCTAAGAAACTTTTGTCCGCTGGAAACCTGTCCGCTAGGCCAGGAAACATGTCCGCTAGGCCGTACACACGGTCGGACATGTCCGCGGAAACTGGTCATAGGTTAACCGATGAAGCTGACTGATGGTCCGTCGTACTTACACACCATCAGTTAAAAAACGATCGTGTCAGAACGCGGTGACGTAAAACACAACGACGTGCTGAAAAAAACAAAGTTCAATGCTTCCAAGCATGCGTCGACTTGATTCTGAGCAAGCGCAGGTTTTTTAACCGATGCTTTTGCATACTAACTATCGGTTAGGCGTCCATCGGTTCAATTTTAAAGCAAGTTCTAATTTTTTTGACTGAAGGTTAAATAACCTATGGGGCCTGGACACGATCGGTTTGGACTGATGAAAACTGTCCTTCAGACCGTTGTCCTCTGGCGATCATATCGTGTGTACGAGGCCTATGAATAAGTAGAGTATGAGTAAGTCGAGTACAAGTAAGTAGAGTATGAGTAAGTACAGTACAAGTAAGTAAAGTATGAGTCAGGCCTTGTACAGACGACCATCGGACATGTCTGCTGGGAGGCTTTGGTCTGATGTGTGTACACACCATCAGACCAAAATCCCCGCGGACAGAGAACGTGGTGACGTAGAAGACACCGATGTTCTCTAACACGGAAGTTCAATGCTTCCACGCATGCGTCGAATCAATTCGACGCATGTGCGGGATTTCGGGCCGCTGGTTATACGTCATAACCAGCGGACATGTCCGATGAGTCGTACTAACCATCGGACATGTCCGACGGACAGGTTTCCAGCGGACAAGTTTCTTAGCATGCTAAGAAACTTTTGTCCGCTAGGCCAGGAAACATGTCCGCTAGGCCGTACACACGGTCGGACATGTCCGCGGAAACTGGTCCACGGACCAGTTTCAGCGAACATGTTCGGTCGTGTGTACGAGGCCTAAGTAGAGTACAAGTATGTAGAGTATGAGTAAGTAGAGTACAAGTAAGTAGAGTACAAGTAAGTAAAGTATGAGTAAGTAGAGTACAAGTAAGTAAAGTATGAGTATTGTAATTAAAGTAGTGTAAGTAAATGTAACAATATTTGATCTTTCACTTAAAACTTCAAATTCTCTGGAAATTCTTGTAAATTTTATTGAATGGAAAGTCAAGCAAAGTTCCTCTGAGAAATGTTCTTCATATATAAATAAAGGGTTTGGACTCTATTTATATTCCCATTTCCACCTGGGAATCACCGCCATTGATTAAGGTGAATGTTCAAAGAGAAGGTAGTAGCAGGGGCCCCGTATGAAGTATGTATAGCCGACGATAATGAGTCTTTTCAAGATTGGGCTTCATGCTGACAAGAAGAAAACACATACAGCTTGGAATTATTGGCTGTAAACGTATTTTTTTTTTTTTTTTACTATTTAATTTTTTTCCTGAGCTGCGAATAAATCATCACTATATAGCCGTGCTGTTGAAAGTTCTTAAAGCCCGTACACTGCTGTGAGCTCTGAAAATATTGTCAATTAATTGGCAGCTTTTGTGACTTGTAGACTTGTCCAGTGTTGCAAAATTTAATGCAGAAAATGTATTATTCCTTGGAATTATAATCTAAAAGCAATCATTATTTTACCAAACAAATAGCTAGACAGCTGTGTGTATTCCATGGCAATGACTTTAATTATTTCCTTCTAGTAAGTCTAATAGGCTTTATAAAGGGGCTTAAATGCGCTGCACACTGTAGGGCTGCCCACTGTGGAGACCACCTTAGGACTATGACTATAGGAATGGAATGGAATCCTCAAAACGTCTTGTGGAGCTTTGCAACCTGAAGAGAGCAAGATTTAAAACTGCATGTAGAGCACATAAATATGTGATACATTAAAACCTCTGCACAAAAAAAATGTCACCTGGAGGCTTTATGCTATAATGTATTAGTATGTGCACGGCATATCAGAACATTATGTCAGACCTACCTGCCAAATTATCCCGTCCAGCGCTCTTCCCTGTCATAGGCGCTTCCATTTTCTCACGGTTTTCCTTCTAGGTTCAGAGCGGTGTCGCAAATGTACACTGAGCTGCGAATTCACATGGCCCCGTATGAAGTATGTATAGCTGACGATAATGAGTCTTTTCAAGATTGGGCTTCATGCTAACAAATTTTTAGTGTACAATTTTTCAGTGTACATTAACGCTGACAGGTGGGGAAAAGCGGATATGATAGAAGAGACCGATAAGGTCCCTTCTATCATAAAAATTCTACCTGACAGATCCGAGGCTATTGGAATGGGATCTTCCCCTTAAAGTGGAGCTCCAGCCCCCTCCCCCCTCCAAAAATGACTGTAGCTGCTGACTTTTATGTTTAGGAAACTTACCTGCCCTGGAATCCAGCGATGTCAGCACCCCAGCCAATTTTCCAATCGGCTCTCGGGTGCTGCAGTCGCCATTCATGGTAAGGGAAACCAGCAGTGAAGCCTTTCGGCTTTACAGACAGTTCGGAAATTCCGATTGTGTGCGGCCCCCATCAGACTTTTTTTCATTGGTGTTTAGAAATTGAACATTGTCATGGACCTTGGAATGCGGAAGTGTTCCTCCTTGAAATCTGTTACACAGTGGGGGGTCTTCTGCTCTGTCTTAAGGCTCCAGACGGCTCCATTGTTCTGTGTCTGGCTATTGTGTACATTGATTGCCCCCTTGGGCTTCTGTCTCATTACACATAGCAGTCCTTCTATTCAAGCTATCGGACCAATCCCTGCTGACTCATTTTCAAGTCCTCGTTTGCATGGCTAGGAGGACCTGAAGGAGAACTACATGTACTTTACAATTGACCAATAGGAAAGCGGTTGTTGGGGGCGGGATGTTCCAAATTCTGTATAAAAGTGTGTTGTGTGCTTCCAATAAAGGTCTTCCTGTTTGAACTTACATACAGCCTGCCTGGTGTTTGTTCTAATGGATTCCGAACGGCACATAGCTGTAGTTTCGGATCCCGGAGCCTTGGATGACCGAACCATCAGACGTTGCAAACTGCAAGCTGACTCAATAGTAGCAGAGGAGTGTCGGGGGAGCAGAAGCAAGCGAGCAAGGGTCTCGTTACATTGGTGGCAGCAGTGGGATTTGCTCTCCAGTTACTGGGACACTCCAAACCACCACAATGAATGACCAGCTATGCAGCATGCAGGAGAGCCACGCTGAAAGACTTACTTGAGAGCCGTGGAGGGACCGGTGGGACAAAGAACAAGGCCACCCTGATCAGTGAGCTAGCCAAGATGGATCAGAGGGATGGTGATGCAGGACCCCGGTCAGTTGAAGACTTGTTTCAGCAACGAGTTTCAAAGCGGTTGACATTATATGGTGCTAACCCATCAGAGACCGCCATACAGAATGCCATTAGAGGCATCCAGCTGCAGGATGAGCGACAAGAGAGAGAACGAGAATGACAAGAGGAGCTGGAGATCGCCTACAGACAGCTGCAATACTCTGCTCAGCAGCAGGGTGGGGCTCCCTTTGCCTGGGACTATCAGGAAATATCAGCTGACAACTCTGAAATCCTGGCTGATGAATCGGCAGTGGAAATTCTGAAGATTGCCATCCCTAAAGCCGAAGCGGATGATGTGGAGTTCCAGGGGGCTAGGGCAGTTGGCTCATCTCCCCAGCCACAGATTACAGAATGTATGGACTTAATGTACTGTTCAGAAGATGTTATGGATTATGCATCGCCAGCTCAAGTACTGGCAACAGGGCAGAGTGCTACCAATCTCTGCCTAGCACCAGAAACAACTGTGGAGTTACAGGGAGCCGGGGCAGTTGGCCCCTCTCTCCAGCAACAAGCTGAGGTTGTAAAGCTTTTACTCCCAGCTGAATCACTGAGACAGGAGGATGTCAGCCTTGCGTTGCAAGCACCAGGGGATTTTCACCACAAGTGGATGGGATTTCAGTCTCCACTTGTATACCCCAGGGATGGGGGGCAGTTGGCCCAGATCCCCAACAGCATGATGAACTGAGCCCAGTCACCCTGTCTTCTCTCCAGCGGCTGAAAGGACTCCAGGGAGAAAGGCCAGTCCAGGCTTCTCCCCAGCGGCAGGCACGCTCTCTGAGAGAGGCAGAGGTTGGCTGGGTAAGTAATGCTCGGTTTGGGACAATTTATTTGGGGTACTATGTGGGTACCGGCATTGGGGTCTTCTCCTGTGTTAGTCTCCTGCCAAAGGGGGAGATGTGTGATAGACCTAGCCAGGACAGAGGCTTTTGGAGAGGACTGAATGCGAGCCTCTTGCCTTCCGATTATGGGCCAGGGCCTCAAAACAGTAAGGCGGATGGGTTACCCCGGCAGACAGACCTGGAACCTTAAGACTACTTTTCCAACATCCTCGAGTTGACCCGTTCGGGGTCCCACTGTGGCTGTTGGACTGTTTCCCAGGGGAAGTATTGTCATGGACCTTGGAATGTGGAAGTGTTCCTCCTTGAAATCTGTTACACAGTGGGGGGTCTTCTGCTCTGTCTTAAGGCTCCAGACGGCTCCATTGTTCTGTGTCTGGCTATTGTGTACATTGATTGCCCCCTGGGGCTTCTGTCTCATTACACATAGCAGTCCTTCTATTCAAGCTATCGGACCAATCCCTGCTGACTTATTTTCAAGTCCTCATTTGCATGGCTAGGAGGACCTGAAGGAGAACTACATGTACTTTACAATTGACCAATAGGAAAGCGGTTGTTGGGGGCGGGATGTTCCAAATTCTGTATAAAGTGTGTTGTATGCTTCCAATAAAGGTCTTCCTGTTTGAACTTACATACAGCCTGCCTGGTGTTTTTTTCTAATGGATTCCGAACGGCACATAGCTGTAGTTCGGATCCCGGAGCCTTGGATGACCGAACCATCGGACGTTGTAATCTGCAAGCTGACTCAATAGTAGCATAAGGAGTGTCGGGGGAGCGGAAGCGAGCGAGCAAGGGTCTCGTTACAAACATGTTTTAGTTTTTTTCTGACGGAAATTCCTATCGTCTGTGTGCAACTCCAACGGAGAAAATGCTCTGAAGCATTGAACTTCATTTTTCTCGGCTCGTCGTAGTGTTTTACGTCACCACGTTTGGACGGTCGGAATTTAGTCTGACAGTGTGTAAGACTGATGGAAGTCAGCTTCATCGGAATTCCGATGTAAAATTCCATCGAAAATTCCGATCGTGTGTAAGTGGCATAAGGGCTCATTTACACTTGCAGCAGCCCTTGCTGCCCCTCTAAAACGCAATTTGTGGTGAATCACTTTTTAAATGGCATTTGTCAAGCATCTGAGGGCAATATGTCACCTCCTTTGTACCTGTTTAACCCTCTAAGCCCATACCACAACACCTCTGCCATATGCATTGCAAACAATTTCAGCCTTGTTGCGATGCAGCTCTATTTACTTGAACCAAATGGTGGTTAAGCTCCATTCACTAGAACTCATCAGAGGGTATAATTATTTTTTTTTACGTGAGGGGGAGGTAAAACTGCAACTCTGCCATCTATTTTGCTACCTCCCTTATTATGGGGTGTGGCAGAGGACAGTGGTGTATTTAGGTTTTGTGCTGCCCTAGGCCTGACTAAACTCGTGCACCCCCTAATTTAAATATGACACACCCCTTCCTGTTTAAGACCCACCCTAAAAAAATCAAGTGGGGACGCTAGGTCTGAGGGCCGGGTGGGGGGCAATGGATTCCCTTAATTTGCATAGATTTCCTCTCACTTCCTGTTTGCCTATGGGGCAGAAAGTGAAGGGAAATCTCTGCAATGGGACGGGATGGTAAAAAATAAACTGACAGGGGCTATAACCCTTCCCTTACTCCATCCAAAATGAAAAATAAAGTGTTGCCTATAGTTCTACTTTAAGCACAAATTTCTGATAATTTTATGGAGAGGACTAAGAAGATATAACCATGCCAATGGTGCAGCAGAACCCCCCCCCCCCCCCCCCACAGTTGTAGAATGCCGGCCGCCTGCATACCAGAAGCAGTGCGGCCGCCTTATGGGGGCTCTAGACTAATTTGTAGCGCAAGCCGGCAGGGACTCTTTCCGTGCTGCCCACCTGCAAAGTGCTGCCCTAGGCCTGGGCCTTGTTGGCCTAGGCCAGGATACAGCGCTGGCAGATGAGTGTTGATCTCTACACAACCTTACAAAAAAATCAGTTTAGGTAGAAGTTCCCCAAAGAAATTTGTTTTAGCCCTGGTTCACACTGGGCTGCGGGAGTGAAGCCGTGCGAGTTCAGCTGAACTCGCACGATTTCACTCCCGCTGGCAGTCCCGATTTCAGCCGCGATTTAAGAGACATCTGTGCAGGTTTCTGCACAGATGTCAATGTAAATCGCGGCCCTAAATCGCAAAAAGTAGTACAGGAACTACTTTTTGAAATCGGTGCAGCGCCGCAGATGCGGCGTCGCACCGATTAGGACGGTGTCATTGCTGACAATTGCCGGCAAATGCCGCCGATTTGAGATGCGATTTCACAAGTGAAATCGCATCTCAAATCGAACCAAATCGTACCCAGTGTGAACCTGGGGTTAGTAACATAAGCTTGTTTGGGGAAAGTTATACAAAGTAAAAAAGATAGAAGAAATATTTGAATAAAGTTTGCAAATTCATTAATATCTATAATAGGAAAAATGGACATTTGCAGTTGACACTTCCCTTGCACAGACTGCGGGTGTTCCTTCTCTTTATTAGTTCCTAAAGCAGCAAAAGATCTGCTTGTTTCACGCAATTACTGCTCTGCCTAATCTTTTCCCTTGGCTCCCTTTGTTGTGTCTGTCACCTACATTGTGGTTAGAATTTGTGGCAGGCAATTAGAAAATATTTTGGAAGGGCGCTTCATAAAGGCCAAAATAAATCAGAGAAAATCTGCAATGGCTAGAATTGTCTTTTTTTTTTTTTTTTTATGTACAAAACTTAAAGGAGAATTGGATATCTTGGTGAACTTGGTGCATTGATCCCTTTCTGTACTTGGATCCTGTGTTCAGTGGCCACCAAGGCCACTTTCTTCATTCAGTTTGTCTTCTCTCTTTCTGGGTGCATTTTTTCTCCCATAAAAAAAATGGCATAGTGGTAGATGAGGTTAAAGGGGTTGTAAAGGTTCGTCTTTTATTTTCTAAATTTGTTCCTTTAAGTTAGTGCATTGTTGGTTCACTTACCTTTTCCTTCTATTTTCCTTCTAAGTGTTTTTTTTCTTTGTTTGAATTTCTCACTTCCTGTTTCTCCTCAGTAAACTTGCCACCATCATCTGAGCGGTGGAAAGTCAGTCAGAACAGCTTAATGAACACCTTACTGAGGAGGAACAGGAAGTGAGAAATTCTGACAAAGAAAACAAAGAAAAAAAAATATTTAGAAGGGAAATTGAAGAAAAAGGTAAGTGAACCAACAATGCTCTAGCTTAAAGTAACCTATTTAGAAAATAAAAAACAAACCTTTACAACCCCTTTAACCACTTAAAGAACCGCCTCCTGCACATTTACGTCGGCAGAATGGCACGGCTGGGCACATGTACGTACAGGTACGTCCTGTGCTAGTGCCCAGCCGTGGGTCGCGGGCAAGCGCCGGAGGCGCGCACCCGCGACCCGGTCCGAAGCTCCGGGGCCGTGGGACCCGATCGCCGCTGAAGTCCCGCGATCGGTCCCCGGAGCTGAAGAATGGGGAGAGCTGTGTGTAAACACAGCTTCCCCCGTTCTTCACTGTGGCGGCGTCATCGATCGTGTGATCCCTTTTATAGGGATACACGATCAATGACGTCACACCTACGGCCACACCCCCCTACAGTTAGAAACAGAGATGAGGTCGTACATAACCCCTTCAGCGCCCCCTTGTGGTTAACTCCCAAACTGCAATTGTCATTTTCACAGTAAACAATGCATTTTAAATGCATTTTTTGCTGTGAAAATGACAATGGTCCCAAAAATGTGTCAAAATTATCCGAAGTATCCGCCATAATGTCGCAGTCACGAAAATAATCGCTGATCGCCACCATTAGTAGTAAAAAAATAAAAATTTATAAAAATGCAATAAAACTATCCCTTATTTTGTAAACGCTATAAATTTTGCGCAAACCAACCGATAAGTGCTTATTGCTATTTTGTTTACCAAAAATAGGTAGAAGAATACGTATCGCCCTAAACTGAGGAAAAACATTTTTTTATATATATTTTTGGGGGATATTTATTATAGCAAAAAGTTTAAAATATTGCATTTTTTTCAAAATTGTCGCTCTATTTTTGTTTATAGCGCAAAAAATAAAAACCGCAGAGGTGATCAAATACCACCAAAAGAAAACTCTATTTGTGGGAAAAAAAGGACGCCAATTTTGTTTGGGAGCCACGTCGCATGACCGCGCAATTGTCTGTTAAAGCGACGCAGTGCCAAATCGCAAAGCCTAGCCGGGTCCTTTAGCTGCCTAAAGTTCCAGGTCTTAAGTGGTTAAGTGGTAGACTGTGGTAAGGACATTACTGTAGAGTGTTAGCTCCCCTAGGGCATTAGTCGGTATAAATGTCCCCAACGAGTTGAGGAATAAGTCAGTGTTATATGGCTTTAAATACTAGAAAAGTGCACTTACTCATAAAGTACTGATAATGTTATAAGCAGTCTGCTGTATACTGTTATAAAAAAAAAATTGTGAAGCCTATACTGTGTACACAGGAAGAGAAACACACCCACAGAATAGTTGCCAGAAAGTTCTCTTGTTTATTCAGTAACCTACTGACACATTTTGATTCATGTATGGGCACCCAACCAGCCTCTCTGTTTTTTTTCTGAACAATTAGTACCACCAGCCATAGTCAGGAACACTTATCATTTCTATTGTTTTCCTTGCAGCCCCACATTGGCTTTTTTATTTGTCCACTTTCCCCCTTTGCTCCCCTTGGGTTTTGGTCTGTATTGGAGGGTGGTATACTGTGATTGCTTTTGATGGCCCACGTGCCATTAAATGGGAATTCCTTTAACATTATAGATGCCTCAATTCGGTACACACCAGAAACTGACTATACAGTCCGTGTGGGTGCATGCTGCGCTGTCGGGTATCCCCCTCCCCGAACAGCTTATGGGAGAAAGCTAGGGATGAGCTCGAACATACGTTCGACTTGAACCTTGGGCGTTCGCCGAACAGCGAATATTATGGGGCGTTCCCGCCTAATTTGAGCGCCACGTAACATTGATGTCTGATGATTGGCCAAAGCATGCACCTGACCTGCATGCTTTGGCCAATCACAGCACACTCTGCTTCGAGAGCCATAATTTGCCAATTTGCCCTGCCTTTGCCTATATAACAGCTGTTACAGCCAAGAGACAGCAGTCAGCAGAACCCCTCCCATTTTTTTCGATTTTTTTGGGCGACGTGATTGAAGATGGATGGACATCGTGGGACATTTTTTTTTAATAAAGGAATTGTCAAAAACGGTCTCCTGTGGTTTTTACTTTTTTGACACTTTTTTGGTGAATGGGTAGGGGTACAATGTACCCCTACCCATTCACATAGGGGGTGGGTGGGATTTGGGGGCCCCCTTGTTATAGGGGGCTTCCAGATTCTGATAAACCCCCCGCCCACAGACCCCCACGACCACAGAGCAAGAGTTGTGGAGATGAGGCCCTTGTCACCATCAACATGGGGACAAGGTGCTTTGGGGGGAATTTTGGGGGTATTGCCAGGAGCCGACAATACTTTACACCTGCAAGCAATTTTTAATTATATTTTTTAATTTTCCTGCGATACTGTAATAAACATCGAAACACTGCGCTACTTTACAGTCAGACTAAGGGGACCCCCAGGCATGATATTTATAAGAATATTTTATTTTTATTGTTTCACTTTAAGCATTATTAAAATTACTGCTCCTGAAAAAAAATGTAATTTTTAAAACTTTTTTTGAATTGATACATGTGCCCTGGGGCAGTATCCAGGTCCCCATACGTTTGTTATGGCAATAACTTGCAAATAAGCCTTTAAAAAGAGCACTTTTGAATTTCCATGTTCGTGTCCCATAGACTTTAACAGTGTTCGCATGTTCGCACAAATTTTTTTGTCTGTTCGCATTTTTCTGGTGCGAACCGAACCAGAGGGTGTTCGGCTCATCCCTAGAGACAGCAGAAAACAGCCTTATGAGATATGCTACTGTTTCTTTTCACCTATGATTGTACAATGTGAGTATTCTCTAGCATCAGCCTATCATATTACTGTTATGTAATGTATACCTTTATACTATTCATTGTTGAATGAATGAATGAATGAATGACTTGTATAGCGCAACTCATGCGAACTGAATCGCCTCTGGGCGCTTTTTCCAGCCAGGGTCGGCTTGGCTGGTGCGGTCATTTTACCCCGTAGGATCGGGACACGCTTGGGGCACACAGTCATACATATATATACTGGGCCAATTTGGACAAGATCCAATTTACCTACCAGCATGTCTTTGGAGTTACAATTGTTACAATTGTATTGTGGATTTTACATACCCTCCTCCTACCCTGAAGAAGGAAATGTTGTTTTTGAAATGCGTCAGCATTTCCTTATGGATCACCAATACTGACCAAACTGTATCATTGCTGGATGCTCTGATGTGAGGAAAGGGCCCCAACGCCACAAAGAATGAATTTAGTCCCAATGGTCAGTGGAGTAGGTAGGGCCTCTTTCATGGAGTTAGGTCAACTGTTGTATATCTTGTGATTACTAGATTGTTTAGCCCACCCTTTATTCCTAAATTTGTGAACCTATATAAGCTTGATGGCCATTTCATTTTGAAAACCAATGAAAATCATATGGAGTTGTCCCCAGGCAACCCTTCCACCCCCTGCCCCAACTCCATGACTATAACAGCCTCCACTATCCTGGGAAGTCTTTGGTCTGGTACTGATATTGGACATAAAGATTTGCAATTGGCTTTTCCAACACACTCCAAAAAGATTCAGCAAAGAGTTTCAGGGCTCTTTGCAGGCCACTCAAGTTTCCCTACACCAGTGGTCTCCAAACTCCAGATGTGGCCCTTTGCTTGTCTTTATCCAGCCCTTGGGGCACTATTTCTCTGCCTGACACCAACAATGAGGCATAATTCTTGTCACTGATACCAACAATGGGGAACTATTCTTCCCACTGACACTTACAGCAGGCTACTATTCTTCCCACTGACACATACAGCAGGCCACTATTCTTCCCACTGACACTTACAGCAGGCCACTATTCTTTCCACTGACAGATACCAATGACGGGGCACTATTTCTTCCACTGACACCATGATGGGGCACTATTCTTTCTCCTGATACCAACAATGGGGCACTATTTCTACCACTGACACCAATGACGTGGTGCTGTTACTTCCACTGATACCAACTATGGGGCACTATTCCTTCCACTAATAAAAATGATGGGCCATCGTTTACTCCCATTGACGCCAGGACAATTTCTACTCACACTGGCCACAGTCTGGCCCCTTTAAATTCTGAAGGATGGTAAACTGTCCCTTTGTTTAGATAGTTCGGAGACTTCTGCTCTACACCAAACATGTCTTTATGGAACTCGGCTTTGTACAAGGGACACAGTCATGCTGGAATAGAGAAGAATGTTCCCCAAACTGTTGCCACAAGTTTTAAAGCACACAACTGCTGAAACACCTGACTTTGGTCATTTTGAGTACACTCCGGGTACTTTTTGCCTTAAAGTGTTTCTGCTATGGAATGATTTGTCAGGAAGGGAAACAGCAAATGAACATTTCAAATTGTATGTATATCAACAGATATTTAATCTCAGTAAATACTTTAACCTCTTTCCCACCGGGCTTGTTTTTCAGATTCGGTGTTCACGAGACTAAAACAGTTTTTTTTGCTAGAAAATTACTTAAAACCCCCAAACATTATATATATTTGTTTTCTAACACCCTAGAGAATAAAATGGCAGCCATTGCAATACTTTTTGTCACACCGTATTTGCGACAACAATAAATTTTGCCCAATTTTTTTATATATTGTGAAAGATAATGTTACGCCGAGTAAAATGATACCCAACATGTCACGCTTAAAAATTGCGCCCGCTCGTGGCATGACGTCAAACTTTTACCCTTAAAAATCTCAATAGGCGACGTTTAAAAAATTCTACAGGTTACATTTTTTGAGTTACAGAGGAGGTCTAGGCCTAGAATTATTGCTCTCGCTCTAACGATCGTGGCGATACCTCACTTGTGTGGTTTGAACACAGTTTTCATATACGGGCGCTACTCGCGTATGCGTTCGCTTCTGTGCGCGAGCTCGTCGGGACGGGGTGCTTTAAAAAATGTTTTTTTTGTTTTCTTATTTATTTTTATTTAGTTAATAATTTTTTACACTGAAATAAAAAAAAAAAATTGATCACTTTTATTCCTATTACAAGGAATGTAAACATCCCTTGTAATAGAAAAAAGCATGACAGGTCCTCTTAAATATGAGATCTGGGGTCAAAAAGACCTCAGATCTTATATTTAGACTTAAATGCAAAAAAAAGAAAAAAAAATTGAAACTGTCATTTTTTCAAATGACAAAAAAAAATGTTTCTTTAAGACGCTGGGCGCGACTGACGTTTTGACGTCACTTCCGCCCAGCAGAGCTATGGGGACGGGTGAAGGACATTTTTCCCTCACTCACAACCCCAGTCAGCTGCCGAACGGTCCCGATCTCCTCCGCCGCTACCGACGGCTACGGTAAGTGGCGGAGGGCGCGGGAGAGCGGCGGGAGGGGGGGCCTCTCCTGCCACCGATAACGGCGATCTCGCGGCGAATCCGCCGCGGAGACCGCCGTTATCGTGTACAGGACCGCCCACTGAAGAGATGGATATCTCGGTTGTGGCAGCAGCTGCTGCCATTACCGAGATATCCATCTTTAAAAAGAGGACGTCTTTTGGACATGGGGCCGTGGGCAAGAGGTTAATATACAACGAGCATGGGCTAAAATTCAGTATAGGTTCCCTTTTCTTTAGTTCAATGTTTATAATGTCAACCACCATAGTACAGCATTCATACCAATTGCCATTTTCCTCTAATGTAAGAAAATAAATGTGTCTGCATTTCTGTACAATTCTTTATTACACTGTGTATATAGACTATTGCACTGCCATTTGTGAGAATGTTACGTGGCTCACGACTCTGGTAACATTTTATAAATAGATTTCATTTTCCTTAGAAAGGTCATTGGTAAATTTATAAATCATTTTAAAGCTTATTTTCTTTTTTTACTTAGGCAACTCACTTACAGCAAACAGTATGAAATCTTTAGCATGTAAACCTACTCAGGCGTATTTATTATTTGGTTACCAACAATCCTTAGGCAAGGAGGTTAGCAGGAAATGAATGTGACCAGGGACTGTGGAACTAATCAGGGCCCAGAAGAGGCTAATTAAAAGGGCATTTTAAACAGAAAGTCTCAATTAGTCAGTAAATCCATTTGGGATGATCATAAATTACCTTCCAAACAGTAGATTACCGAGCTTTTATTTGCAGAAATAATCATAATTAGCCTTTATTGGCTGAATTTACTAAAGCAAGCATGATAATTTAGCATTAAAGGTCAGATGCTCAGATTGGATACCAGCTTATTAAATACAATGGCCCAGATTCACAAAGGAGATACGACGGCGTATCTCCAGATACGCCGTCGTATCTCTGAGTCTGAGGCGTCGTATCTTGGCGCCTGATTCAAAGAATCAGATACTCTCGAATTTTTCTAAGATATGACCAGCGTAAGTCGCCTACGCCGTCGTATCTTAACTGCATATTTACGCTGGCCGCTAGGGGCGTGTACGCTGATTTACACCTAGAATATGTAAATCAGCTAGATACGCCAATTTACGAACGTACGCCCGGCCGTCGCATTACAGATACGCCGTTTACGTTAGGCTTTTTCCGGCGTAAAGTTACCCCTGCTATATGAGGCGCAGCCAATGTAAAGGAAGGACGTCGGGCCAGGGTCAATTCTTCCGTCGATTACGTCGTTTGCGTAAGTCATCCGCTAATAGGGCTGTGCATCATTTATGTTCACGTCGAAAGCATTGGCTTTTTGCGGGTTAATTTGGAGCATGCGCACTGGGATACTTTCACGGACGGCGCATTCGCCGTTCGTAAAAAGCGTCATTTACGTGGGGTCACAATACATTAACATAAAACACGCCCACATGTTCCATATTTGAATTAGGAGGGCTTCTCGTCAAGATTTTTGTCGGCCTGTTTCCCAACGAGAAACCCGAGCGTCTGTATACTTACCTGTCGCCGTGGAAACTCTTGCATGCTCAAAATGACTTTGACGCATGTGCGGTAGCTTCCACGGCATAGTCAGGGTGAAGCAAGATGGCGGCGATGGCATCAAATGTGACGTCACCGTGTTCTTGCCTTTTAAAAGAACCGCAGTTCTTTTGAAATGAGTGTGTGTACACTCGGGCGGCAAGAGATTCTTGCCAACAATCTCGTCAGGAAAAACAATGTTTTTTTCCTGACGAGATTCTTGCCTGTGTGTATGAGGCTTAAGTCTGGAGTACACCATGTGTAAGGAATGACAAAAAACATATAATTAAATAACTGTAAAGAAATGTTTACATATCAATGCATACTGGTAAATATATAAGTTGTAATTGATAATATAAAAGAGGGGAAAACAGTTGATCAAGATTACATCAATTTTAGCAGAATATGCATGCTCACGGGTCTCAATCATAAACAAACAGGGGCACAAAAATAGTAGAAATAAATTTCCAAATGACTTACCCAAAGGTAAAAAATATATCAGGAGACAACAGCATGAAAGGACAACAAAACACGCAGGAATAGCTAATGCTTCAAATACAGAACCCGAAGACACCTCAAGAGAACCACAGCAGAATGTTGAGCCACTTATAGAATAAATATCTGAAAGATAAGGGATACATATGTACACACATATGTCCAAATATCTCTCAAAAATGATACAAAAAGGATGTATGATCAAAAAATATGTATAAGTACCTGTCTGTTTTAGATTAAGAAGCTTATATTGATAGAACCAATCCATATGTTCCACAGTTGTGAATTAAATCACGAGAAGGCATTATCACAGCCAGTTGATGGGAAATTGATTGCAGTAGACAATCACTGTATAGAAAAAATATGTATATATATATATTTTATGTATAATAATATAAGGGAATAAATGTATGCCAGAGAAGCATACATAAACAAACCCTAATAGCCAAAAAATCAAAACACAAGCTAGGCAGACTTGTGAGTAAATACCTGGTTTGAGAGGGTCCAAGGGGAAAGATGCATAGCCACCTGGATACCTGTGAGGGATACAACCATTCCTCACAGAGCGTGTGTCTGGTCTGACAGCTAGAACGCCAGGACGCGGCGCTGGGCTTTAAATTCGCCACCGTGGCGGTGATTGACGAATCAAAACGCTGCGATGTGGACACGTGACCAGGACGTCAGCATAAGCATCTTCCCAGCTGACACTCAGCTGTTCCTGATGTAGCGAATCACGAGGCGGCACGAACGAGGCCAATGGACAGGGCCTCGAAGGGCGGCTCCGACGCGATCGGCGCCATTTTGGAAGCTGGAAAGTTTCCAGTACTGAATTAACTGAAAAACAGTTGGAATGAAAGGCGCGTATGATAGAAAAAAAGGGGCGCTGAAAAAAGAAAACTGGAGTGCATGCACTAACATAATAGGTCAAAAAGGAAGGGACCTGCAGGGAAAAATAAAAAAGGGGACTGATTAACCCTATTAACCCTTACAGGTCCCCACGTGTCCGTATGGTTCTCCTAAAGGGATCCGGGCCCGGAAGCAAGATCAAAGCACCCCTGGATGTCCCTGTCCTTGAGCAAAAGATTGCCAAAAGATGCTGAAACAGAAAAATATTAATAATATATACTATAATGGTGGGTTTACATGTTCGTTTGAAGAGTAGTATATAAATCCAATAACGCACCCTGTATTGATGAGATCCATGAATAGGCAGATCCTCTATACATACATATATATAAAAAATTTGAAAATATCCATACATGATTGCACAAAGAGTTCCTGTACATAAATATACAGTGATTCTAGGATCAAGGAATCCTAATGAAGGTTTCTAAAGGTGAGAAATAAAGGATTAGTAGAAATACTGAATAGAAAAATTACTATATAAAAAAACACAATTAAATAAAATGGAAATAAATATAAATCACTGAGAAAATAAAAATGGGAATAAATGGGAGTATAATGAAAAAGAAGAAAAAGAAAAAGCCTTATAAAAAAGGTTTGAAGCTCAAAGCTTCATTGAGCCCCGGGAAAGTCAAAGCGGACAAGGAATATATCCATTTGGCCTCTTTCTGAAGCAGTATCTTGTCGTAGTCACCCCCTCTCTCACCAGGGGTGATATATTCCAGAGCAGAAAATTTCATCTTATGACTATTGAATTGGTGGTGAATACCTGAGTGGCGGCTTATAGGGGTTTCCATTTTTTTCTTTGAAATAAGAGAAATGTGATCCCTTATTCTATGAAAAAATGGGCGCTTGGTTTTTCCCACGTAAAAAGCTCCACATTCACATTGCATCAAGTATACTATACCGATGGACTGGCATGTCACAGAAAAAGTAGGTTTTAGTGTCCGTCCATTTGGAAGCTTCACGGTGGTGGAAGCGTGAATGTAGCAACAAAACGGACATTTATGACACGGTCTGGATCCCCTGGGTCCACATGGGCGTGTATTCCCAACGGAATAGTGGCTGCGGACCAAACGGTCCCGCAACGATCTTGATTTCTTGAAAGTGATCTGTGGACGATCCTGTATATGTTTAGACACAGCTTCATCACTGAGCAAAAGACACCAGTACTTTTGAAGGATAGAACGCACCTTCTGGTGGTGGCCAGAAAAGCGCGTAATTACCTGTATGCAAGGGTCAGTTTTAGGTATTTTATAATCATGAAGCAAGGAGATTCGTTTGTTCTGTTTTGCTCTTAAATAGGCTTTTTTTAGGCCCTTTTTGCTGTAACCTCTTTCTTGAAATCTAGTTTGCAGTAACTTTGCCTCATGTTCAAAATTAGAATCTATACTGCAATTGCGACGTAGTCGCAAATACTGTCCGTACGGGATATTGGAGATAAGGGATCTCGGATGTGAGCTAGATGCATGCAGGAGTGAGTTGCCTGCCGATGGTTTGCGGGATAAGGATGTCTTAATCATTCCTGCATCGTCAATTGAAATTTGAATGTCTAGAAAGGTTATAGACGATTGACTCATCTCAGAGGTGAATTTGAGATTATATTTGTTATTCTCCAAACTTTTCAAAAAAGACAAAAGATCGACCTTGGGGCCCGTCCAAATAAAGAAAATATCATCTATAAAACGACGCCAGAGGGGAATGTGCTCAAAAAATGAATGCACATTATCTGTACGTAACAGGTCCCGTAACAGGTCCCGGTCACGTGTCCGCATCGCGGCGTTTTGATTCGTCAATCACCGCCGCGGTGGCGAATTTAAAGCCCAGCGCCGCGTCCTGGCGTTCTAGCTGTCAGACCAGACACACGCTCTGTGAGGAATGGTTGTATCCCTCACAGGTATCCAGGTGGCTATGCATCTTTCCCCTTGGACCCTCTCAAACCAGGTATTTACTCACAAGTCTGCCTGGCTTGTGTTTTGATTTTTTGGCTATTAGGGTTTGTTTATGTATGCTTCTCTGGCATACATTTATTCCCTTATATTATTATACATAAAATATATATATATACATATTTTTTCTATACAGTGATTGTCTACTGCAATCAATTTCCCATCAACTGGCTGTGATAATGCCTTCTCGTGATTTAATTCACAACTGTGGAACATATGGATTGGTTCTATCAATATAAGCTTCTTAACCACTTGCCCACCGCCTCATGTCAAAAAGACATCCTGTTTTTAAAGATGTATATCTCGGTAACGGCAGCAGCTGCTGCCACAACCGAGGTATGCATCTTTAGTGCTGACGGTCCTGTAAACGATAACGGCGGTCTCCGCGGCGGATTCGCCGCGAGATCGCCGTTATCGGTGGCGGGAGAGGGCCCCCTCCCGCCGCTCTCCCGCGCCTTCCGCCGCTTACCGTAGCCGTCGGTAGCGGCGGAGGCGATCGGGACCGTTCGGCAAGTGACTGGGGACGAGACTAAAGGAAAAATCTCCTTCGCCCGTCCCCATATCTCTGCTGGGCGGAAGTGACGTCAAAACGTCAATCCCGCCCAGCGTCTTAAAGAGACAATTTTTTTCTGTCATTTAAAAAAATTACAGTTTAATTTTTTTTTTTTTTTTTGCATTTAAGCCTAAATATGAGATCTGAGGTCTTTTTGACCCCAGATCTCATATTTAAGAGGACCTGTCATGCTTTATTCTATTACAAGGGATGTTTACATTCCTTGTAATAGGAATAAAAGTGATATTTTTATTTATTTTTTTATTTCAGTGTAAAAAATTATAGAAATAAATAAAAATAAATAAGAAAACAAAAAAAAAAATTTAAAAACGCCCCGTCCCGACGAGCTCGCGCGCAGAAGCGAACGCATACGCGAGTAGCGCCCGCATATGAAAACGGTGTTCAAACCACACAAGTGAGGTATCGCCGCGATCGTTAGAGCGAGAGCAATAATTCTAGCCCTAGACCTACTCTGTAGCTCAAAAAATGCAACCTGTAGAATTTTTTAAACGTCGCCTATCGAGATTTTTAAGAGTAAAAGTTTGACACCATGCCACGAGCGGGCGCAATTTTTAAGCGTGTCATGTTGGGTATCATTTTACTTGGCGTAACATTATCTTTCACAATATATAAAAAAATTGGGCAAAAATTATTGTTGTCTTATTTTTTAATTCAAAAAAGTGATTTTTTCCCAAAAAAAGTGCGCTTGTAAGACCGCTGCGCAAATACGGTGTGACAAAAAGTATTGCAATGACTGGCATTTTATTCCCTAGGATGTCTGCTAAAAAAAATATATAATGTTTGGGAGTTCTGATTAATTTTCTAGCAAAAAAATTGTGATTTTCACATGAAGGAGAGAAGTGCCAGAATAGGCCCGGTGGTCAAGTGGTTAATCTAAAACAGACAGGTACTTATACATATTTTTTGATCATACATCCTTTTTGTATCATTTTTGAGAGATATTTGGACATATGTGTGTACATATGTATCCATTATCTTTCAGATATTTATTCCATAAGTGGCTCAACATTCTGCTGTGGTTCTCTTGAGGTGTCTTCGGGTTCTGTATTTGAAGCATTAGCTATTCCTGCGTGTTTTGTTGTCCTTTCATGCTGTTGTCTCCTGATATATTTTTTACCTTTGGGTAAGTCATTTGGAAATTTATTTCTACTATTTTTGTGCCCCTGTTTGTTTATGATTGAGACCCGTGAGCATGCATATTCTGCTAAAATTGATGTAATCTTGATCAACTGTTTTCCCCTCTTTTATATTATCAATTACAACTTATATATTTACCAGTATGCATTGATATGTAAAAATTTCTTTACAGTTATTTAATTATATGTTTTTTGTTGTTTCTCTTTTTGATATCTAGCATTGTCTGTCTAAAAGCTCCTGAGGAAACCCAAAAGAGTGAAACATGTAGAGCTGACCAAAACAATGCCTCGTCTTGATTTCACATTATGTATTTAATCAAGATTTATTTATATTTATCATACTCATGTCATATAATTCTTTGTAATAAATTGTTTTTTCTATTTTTATAAAACCTTGATTGTGTGAATCTCTATCTGCACCATTTCAATAGCCCCTGGGTCCTTACTTTTCATCATTTATCGGGGTGAGGTGCTTTTGACAATTGGTATTTGTTCACAAAAATCTTTTTTTTCATGTGTAAGGAATGTACACCCTTAGTGTGAACCGCTTGTGGGAAAAGTCTGTAACACCTGGAAAGATGGCTGCATTGGTATATTATGAAGGTATCGGGTGTTTTTCACTAAAATACTACTCAGGGAGTCCTGTAATGGAGGTATAGTGTTCTGCACTAGATACTACTGTCAGGAAGTTGTGATATTGACTGCTGGTGAATGCATCTGCTGGTAAATGCATCTGAATTGAACAAATGAAGTGTAGTAATGTGTTAAACTCAACTGGATTGGACATTCTTTTATTCTGGGGAACAGGCCTCAGGCCAGGAATACTTTAGTGGGCAGGCCTCAGGACAGAAAAGTGAGACACAATATGGTGGAGTACAGGGGCGGACTGACAACTCATGAGGCCCCCGGGCAATAGAAGATTATGGGGCCCCCGGGCTTACAGATGGCCACCAAGCCAGGAGGCAGTACAGAGGCAGGGCAGCTAAAATCTCTGGATTTTCACATCAAAAGCATGTCTGTTTTGGACATATCAGGGACAGATGTAAAAAAAACACAGCTTTTTACATACTGTCCCTGGTTTTACTGAGCCTGGCAATCCTGATGGGGCAGTGCCCGAGTGCCTCAATGATCAGTCCGCCCCTGGTGGAGTATCTCCTAAGACAACAGGTAGGTGACTATCCCATGCAGGAAGCAGGGCAGTTCTGGAGTCAACATGGCGGGAACAGCCATCCATTGGTGGCCCCCTACATGTTGGGTATTTTGATGAGCAAATGTCCTCCTAGTTCAATGTGATTACATGAGATTCTACTATTTAGAGTTGTGTTTCTCAATCTTTTTAGCCTGCAGCACTTCTGAAATTACTTTCCAGGCTCAGTGAATCACTGTTAACAGTTAATAGATCTACAGCTAAAAGCACATTAGTGTGATGGTGATTGGGAATAATGCTTCTTATATTTGTGGTCTTTGGGAAGAATTCTCCCATACAGATAGCTGAAAATATAATTGATGTCAATGGTTACTCATCTGACAGGCAGAAGTTGCTCACTCCTGGGGGAACCCCTTACAACCTCTGGAGGAATCCTAGGGTTCCACAGAACCCTGTTTGAGAAAGGCTGATCTATAGCCATTGCAGTCATCTCTCCTGGTGAACTGCATCTTTAAAATAGGAAGCAAACTTGCCAAATTATGTGGACTGGTTTTAAAAAGAAGGTTTATAGCACTTTTACAATGTACTGTATTATTGCTGAAGCTTTTAACGCATGTACTGGGGGTTTCTCAATTGAACAATGTCTTTATTCTGATGTCGTGACTTCTGCTTTAATGTAATTAAAAAACACAAAAAAATATTCTTAGTGATTTGCTTCCAGAATTCCATTGTGTAGTTGTTACAATAAATCACATTTGAGATTCAGTTTTTCTTTAACTGGAAGATGCAGTCTATAGATATTGTAGAGCTTTACCCTTACAGCCTCAGCTGTTGAAGGGATTTTTGAAGGGTAAGAACAAATAGTTTATGACAGTTGCAGAGATGGGGGTGGGGGGAGAGGGGGGGCCGCACTCTGTCCCCCCCTCTTTTCTGCGGCCGGCCAGGTCAACGTGCTCGGATAACGGGTCTGGTTATGGATATTTAGGGGGAACCGCACGTAATTTTTTTTTTAATTGACGGTGGGGTTCCCCTTAATATCCATACCAGACCTAAAGGGTCTGGTTATTGAATTTGCGGGGACCTCCGCGCATTTTTTTTTCCCGAAGTCCGATCCCGGACCCAAACTTTTTCCAATTATTCGGGTCCGGGTTCGGGAAAACCCCAAAGTCCGTACCGAATCCGAACTTTACAGTTCGGGTTCGCTCAACTCTAGTCCTGAGAGGTGCTCTCATTATTCTACCCTCTCTCATGTAATATCCCCCTGATGCTGGAGTATATGTGGGTTTGAATCAGCTTAAATGTAGGCCCATTCATTCACAGTCTTACACTTCTTTAACAATTGAGGCCAAACATTATATGAGGATCAACGGGAAGGCGGTGGCCTTACCTTAGTCGATGTCCACCAGGCTCTTTAGCAGTGTGAATGCTTTGGTGCTCCGTGGCGAGGTGGAAGCTGAGCCGGATTGGATCCAAGGTAAGAGTGTCGGATACCGCTGTGGTCAATACCCGCTCCTGCCAGGCTTCTACCCACTCCAACAGTCATTGATTCTCCTCCCGGCCCACTTCCTGATTGGCCGGGAGGAGAAACAGGAAGACATTAGTGAATATTAATTTGCTAATGTCACACAAGTGGGTGGGCTCGGGGTCCCAAGACCACCCTTTTTTGAAGCCAATTAGAGCCTCAACCCCATTGAAAGCCATGCGTCTGGCGCCCTGCATGTAGATTAGGTTCCGTGCGCATTGGTTTAGGGGGGCGGCACCCCATATAAAGCAACCGCCACTGTTTAAAGGGCAGAAGAATAGAACTTGCAAGTGTACAAAACGTTATCAACATAAATGTTTTCTGACATTTTTTATCCTGCTCTTTAAATCCTCAGGCTGTGAACATTCTGTACAGCTCAATGTCCATTATAATGCAGATCACTTCCAATATTCTCCAAAAGCTGAAGAAGAAGGAAAAAAACACCTAGTGGTGTGTGTCCTCTGGCACACTGGCTTTATTTTAAACTTGGCAGATGTATTCCATACCATTAAAACAAAGCATAAATTATTGAAAGCATTTTAAAAGAACCTGTCAGTACAGATATATGGGAGCTACTGTTAATTTGTTTTTAGAAGATGCAGGCTCCGGGGTTGTCATCCTGGTCCTTACTTCACTGCAGCTGATTTTCTACAAGAGCAGAAATTGATTGTTAAACAAAATAAAGATGCATTCAGTTTGATCAGCCAATCATGTACAAGGGAAAATCGATTTTTTTTTTACAAATCTTCTGCAGATAAAATGATATTCCAACTGAATATTCCCGTTTCAGGTCTCAAAAATGTGAGACTGCAATATAGAATTGCATAGTGCCCCCTCACCTTCACTTCAAGCCATTTGCCAATGATATTCCAAGTGAATATGCCCTTTTTAGGTCTCAAAAATGTGAGACTGCAATATAGAATTGCATTCCATGTACTAAGGTTGCCACTTTTTCTTCAAGCCAAATCCGAACACTTTAGCAGCGCACAGTACTTTTTGTTTTTAGTATACACTATAGGATTGTAACAGACCTGGGACACCTTTGGGCACTCCAAAGAGAATAGTAATCAGTGGCGGCCCGTCCATAGGGGGCGCCCGGGCGCCGCCCCCCCCCTCCCCAGTCAGAAGAAAAAAAAAAAAAAAAAAAAATTATTTAAACCTGTGCCTTTAAAAAAAAAAAATCCTAAAAAGGTCCTTATGTGCACTGTGTCCGCGCGCCGGGCGCCGGGGACAGTGCGGTAGGAGTAGCGCCACGTCTGTGCAATCACGGGATTGCAGACGTGGCGCTACATTGGCAGCCAAAATATGCCATTGTGGCGCTTCCCAGCGCGCCATATGCTTCCGGCGCGATGGACAGTAGTATTGTCATTGGCGGGCGGGTGCATGCACTTTCTATGTGCACCCGCCCGTCTCTGTGCTAGTTCCGACGTCACTGGACAAACAGGAAGTGACGTCGGCACTATCCAGCTCAGTGCGCCCGTTCGTGGAACAGGTAAGCTGCATTCCATGTCTTCCCCTCACCCCAGTTTGTACTGTTCTGTGCTTCGGCGGCAGCAGCAACAGCATCGGCGGCCGGCACACCCCCCCACCCGCTTATTGAGACTTCAACATGCCGTCAGGAAGCACCACCCCCCCCCTCCCGCTGGTTGAAAACTTTTTTTAAATGTCTGCCGTCAGGAAGCACCCCCTATTATTGTTTTTTTTTTAAATGCACATTCACTGCCTGATCCCCACCCATCCACCTCGGAGCCTTTTATTGTAGTTAGACTGCTGGGACTTTTAGTTCTCCATCTTCTCCTGGGGCTAATGGAGAAGATGGAGATTGGAGAACTACAAGTCCCAGCAGGTTATACATACAATAAGGCTCTGAGGTGGATGGCATGCACCTGAGCCCAGGAGAAGATGGGGAACTACAAGTCCCAGCAGGTTATAATATAAGGCTCCTAGGTGGATGGGTGTCTTATATTATAACCTGCTGGGACTTGTAGTTCCCCATCTTCTCCTGGGCTCAGGTGCATGCCATCCACACCCATCCACCTCAGAGCCTTATTGTATGTATAACCTGCTGGGACTTGTAGTTCATCTTCTCCTGGGGCTCAGGTGCATGCAATCCACCATCTATGGGACTACAAGTCCCAGCAGTGAGAAAAACTGGACAAAGATGGTGGATTGCATGCACCTGAGCCCCAGGAGACGATGGAGAACTACAAGTCCCAGCAGGTTATAATATAAAGCTCCGAGGTGGATGGATGACTGGACAGTGACACAGTGGGGACAATTGGCACAGCGGCATGAATGGGCACAGTGGTGACAATTGGCACAGTGGCTGCGTTTGGCATGGCACAGTGGTGACAATTGATGGCACAGTGACCACAATTGATGGCATGGAACAGTGGCTGCATTTGATGGCATAGCACAGTGGCTGCAATTCATGGCATGGCACAGTGGTGACAATTGATGGCACAGTGACCACAATTGATGGCATGGAACAGTGGCTGCATTTGATGGCATGGCACAGTGGCTGCATTTCATGGCATGGCACAGTGGTGACAATTGATGGCACAGTGACCACAATTGATGGCATGGCACAGTGGCTGCATTTGATGGCATGGTACAGTGGTGACAATTGATGGCACAGTGGCTGCGTTTGATGGCATGGTACAGTGGTGACAATTGATGGCACAGTGGCTGCGTTTGATGACATGGCACAGTGGCTGCGTTTGATGGCATGGCACAGTGGTGCGAATTTTTTTTTTCTTTGTTTGCGCCCCCCCAAAAATTTTGAGCACCAGCCGCCACTGATAGTAATGTGGGGCACATAGTGCCCCCTCACCCTCACTTCAAGCCATTTGCCAATGATATTCCAAGTGAATATTCCCTTTTTAGGTCTCAAAAAAGTGAGACTGCAATATAGAATCCTACCTTGATCAAGGCAACTGGAGTAAAGGGCCGTGATCTGGTGTATTCCTGGCTGTGATCCCGCACTCTGGAGTATCCTGCTGTAATTTGAATAACGCTGTTATTTAATTACCTATCGGTAAGCCTCAGTCCATATGGTGGCGGGTCACAACTGTAAAATCATCTTCACACCGGGTGTTGTCTGGTTTGGATTCATCATTTATGGACTCTGACACCGGATTTTTTCATTCACTTATGCTTTAAATGCACTCATATGGTGCATTTTTTCTAATTCACTTGTGGGGACACAAAGGACTTTATTGTTTATATTATTGGTTGGCGCAATTTTTCTCTTTTTCCATTATTTTGTGTTAGTTCACACTATTGCAGCCTTCCCATTTATTCACTTAATTTTTATTTGATTAGCGCAATTTTTTCTTTTTGATGCAATATAGAATTGCATTCCATGTACTAAGGTTGCCACTTTTTCTTCAAGCAAAATCTGAACACTTTAGCAGCGCACAGTACTTTTTGTTTTTAGTATACACTATAGGATTGTAACAGACCTGGGACACCTTTGGGCACTCCAAAGAGAATAGTAATGTGGTGCACATAGTGCCCCCTCAATTCAAGCCCTTTGCCAAGCAACATTCATGTCTGAATAATGTGTCCAGGTTTCAGGTGGGCTGAAACCCAGACACGCGATTCAAAACCCGGACTTTCCGGGTGAATCCAAGAAAGGTGGCTACCTTACCATGTACACATATGCCAAGTTAAGATTTAACCAACACAACAGATGTAATAAGCTATATAAAGTGACATTTTCCATGGAATCTGTCCAGTTAAAGCCTCATTCACATGGGCATACTTAAACGTACTTTGCCCGCACAGGATGCACAGGTGTTCCATACATATGTGTTTAGACAGTCCCATTCATATCTATTGGAAGCAATGGCTACATGGACATAGTCACTGCTCCTAATTTGACGTCTGCGTGAGTGTGGGCAAACAAGGACCCCACACTGTTGTAGGTTTAGGTATGCCTGTGTGAACAAGGCCTAACGCTTAGAATGGAGCGCCAAAAAAGAACAAAATGGGATGGTGTTTAGATTTGGACATGTTTTATCTCAAACTGATAACCAACACATTTTTGGGTATTAAAATCCCCCTTCTTCATGGATGCACACGGCAGTGATTCATTCAGTGTATAGTACAGTTGCTGCAGCAAACACCTCAATGCATTCCTGAATTTTTATTACTTAATTCTTTATTTAGTGAGATGGTGAGAGATCTAGTGTGTGGCTTCAAGGTAAATCAAGTATAGTTAAGCTTCTTAAAGATAATCACCTACAGCACCACACAATAACATTTCAACAATTAATCACATATCTATGTACAGCTTTCTACACATTTTGTAGCACATTTTCTGGTGAGTGTTTATTTCATGAGGTGGTGGCTGGTGTTTCTTTACACTGGGAAGTGTCTGGCAACAATCTGAGTCGCTGGTGGAGGAATTATAATAATGTACATATGTTTGTGGACTATATAGAACTGTATTGTACTTTATTGGCACTTTGTGCACTTTTAAACATACATAGCCAGATTCAGGTAGAGCGGCGTATGTTTAAGCGGGCGTAGCGCAGCTCATATGCGCTACGCCAACGTAAAATAGAGAGGCAAGGCCAGTATTCACAAAGCACTTGCTCCCTAAGTTACATCGGCGTAGCGTAAATGGGCCGGCGTAAGCCCGCCTAATTCAAATTAGGAAGGTAGTGGGCGTGTTGTATTAAAATTAGCCGTGACCCCATGTAAATGACTTCCCGAACGAACGGCGCATGCGTGCGCACGCTCAGAATCACGTTGAATTTACGCCCTAAGACACGACGGCTCAATATCAACGATGTGAACGTAACCTACGCCCAGCCCCATTCACGTAGGACTTACGCAAACAACGTAAAATCCGACGGCAGTTCCAACGTCCATACCCTACACGACTTAGACCAGCTATTTGGTGGTTTATCTTTACGCCGGACGTACGCCTTACGTAAACGGCGTAGCTTTATGGGACGGGCGCAAGTACGTTCGTGAATCGGCGTATCTAGGTCATTTACATATTCGACGCGTAAATCAATGGAAGCGCCCCTAGCGGCCAGCGTAAATATGCACCCAAGATACGACGGCGTAGGAGACTTACGTCGGTCGTAGGAAGCCGAAATTCAGGCGTATCTTGTACTGTGAATACAGAGCATAGATACGACGGCGCATCCGTGGACTTACGCGGCCTATCATTAGATACGCCAGCGTAAGTCTTTCTGAATCTGGCTACCATACTTTATTTTTATTGTGATATTATACTGCACTTTAGAATTGATGTATTTATATTTATGTTGATTTTTGCAATTCATAAAGTATGTGACTGATTGTTGCACATTGATTGTGTGGTGCTGCAGGTGATGATCTTTTGGTTCCATAAGGTTTTTTTATTTCAGCCTTTTTTCTAGCAGCCTTATTACAGTGTGAACCTTGTATTAAAGTTTTGGATAGTCAAGCTTCTTGCCTTTCTACTTCCCACACTTCGGCAGTTATGTGTACCTTCTCAGCATTCCTTGATGTTGCAATTAATTAACTACAGTGTGCATACATAGTAGTTATGTAATTCCGGGGTTGCCAATCAGGATAGCTAAACACACTGAGCCTTGAGAAGTCAAGGGGAAGATTTTGGCGGCAAAGAGAGTCACAGATGTCATATCGCTGAAGGGAAGGTGAGTATGGCCAGCTTTAGTCCCATTTTAAATATATATATATATATATATATATATATATATATATATATATATATATATATATATATATATATATATATATATTGTATAGACTGCTGTTGCTGAACTTTCCTTTCCCTAGTTTCCCATCTATAAAGGTTAGAGCAATGTCAGGGGTGGATGGTACCAGAGGTGCCAATTTTTGCCACTTTCCTCTACCAACTACACCTTAAGCTGGTTGCTATCACTGGACCTCACTCACCTGTAACAACTTCCCCTTGACACGTAGCAGGGTTCAAGTTGTTTTCTGGACCCTGCAAGCATGTGGCCACATACTGTAGCTTTAAACCTAATGGGAGACCATAAGGCTGCTGATAATTCTGCACACTGACAAAATAACAAAACCAATCTTCTGCCTCAACCATCTTCTTCACCCCCTCTTTTTCACTGACTGCTAAGATAGGGTGACCAGACATCCCCGATTTCCGGGGACAGTCACCGGAATGAGGACACTGTCCCCGGACCAAGTCTGTCCGGTTTTGTCCTCGGATTGGATTTGAACAGGGGATGGGGCAATTTCAAGGACAGTCAGTGCAGAATTTAAAAAAAATCTGAATTACACGCCCCCGCTCCACCAATCCTACTAGCTTAGGGGGTGCATTTTTTCCACTATCTGTGCCCCTTTCTGATGATGATGGTCGGTGCAGGGGGAATATTTTTTCAGTTTTGGGTGCATGCCCATTCAGCTCCGCTCGCATGTTCTTCTGCCTTGGCTCAAGTCCCGGCCAGCTGCCTGCCTGCTTATCGTCTTGCCTTCCCTGGCGGAGTGATCTTCCTCCGCTCCCCACCCAGTAGTAGCCGGGGGCCCAGAAAGTATTGACAGGCTGTGAGGTGGGCGGTGGCGGCGACAGGCGAGTTGCTGATTGCCGCCATTACTAGTAAAAAAAAATATGTCCCCGGATTTCATTAAAAAAATCTGGTCACCTTATGCTAAAAGTAAACATTCAAATGGCACACGATGGCCAGCCCTAAGGAGAGGTGATGGGGTTAACACTAGGGGGCGGGGAAGGGGTTAAGTATGTTCCCTGGGTGTGTTCTAACTGTAGGGGGGTGGACTGACATGGGGAAATTACTGATCTTCTGTTCATACATTGTATAAACAGAAGATTAGCATTTCTCTCCCTGACAGGACCGGGAGCTGTGTGTTTACACACACAGCTCCCGGTCCCCGCTCTGTAACGAGCGATCGCGTGTGCCCGGCGGCGATCGCGCCTGCCGGGCACGAGCACAGGAGTCGGGGGCGAGCGCCCCTAGTGGCCTGTGTGAGAGCCGACGTATAGCTACAGGCTCTTGCGCAGGGGAGCCGACCTGCCGCTGTTAAAACGACGGCGGCTGGTCGACAACCAGTTAAAATGTATTTTTTTCAAAGATAATTGCGTTTAAAAGACCGCTGTGCAAATACAGTGTGACATAAAATATTGCAAAAACTGCCATTTTATTCTCTAGGGTCTCTGTTAAAAAAAAAAAATATATATATATATATATATATATTGTACAGAACGTCGTGGCTGGATGCTATATTTCCCCTCTGTTTGGACTGTGGTCCCTTTAAGGGAACAGAAAGAGTTAACGCACCTGTCCAAGGAAGTGGCTTAAAGCAAGACAGGAAGTTGTAGGTGGGTGTGGAGGAGTATAGTGGAGACTGTGGATGGTGAACAGGGAAAAGCTGTGGAAGCTGTGAAAGCACTTGGCAGTGTCCTGCCTGGAAGCCTGATATCTGGGGAACTTACCTGCAACCTAAAGGAAGGACTGTTTAACTGTGATAGCAGTTCTGTGCTTTACAAGTCGGTGAGACTGTTATTTCTTTTGTTTTTGCTGCTGTGAAGCCATTTAAGTTGAATAAACCTCAGTTTTGATTGAAAAGCCTGTGTCCTGCGATCTAGCTGGTTCCCCCAAACTTTACAATATATATATATATATATATATATATATATATATATATATATATATATATATGTTTAGGGGTTCTAAGTAACTTTCTAGCAAAAAATACAAATTTAAAATTGTAAACAAAAAAGTTCCAGAAAAGGCCTGGTGAGCAAGTGGTAAAGAAAAAAATACTACTAATAGTGATCCAATTGCTCCAATCGGCTCTGGGTACCGTGAACACAGAGGCAGCAAGAAAACAAGTATTTTCAGATGATGGTCAACAATAACATCCTACAGTATATACGTCTCTTACTACTGGCTTCCTTCATGGTGTCAACAGTCCTTAAAGCGGGGGTTCACCCTAAAAAAAAATTCTAACATTACAATGAGCTGACCTGTGACACGGACATTATGCTGGTCTTTTTTTATTTTTTTTCGTACATACTGTTTTATCTGTATTTTCTCCCCGGATTCCCTGCGGGAGTGGGCATTCCTATTCATACAGCGCGTCACGAGTTGCCGAAAGAAACCGAACTTCGGGTCGGCTCTATACGATTCGGCTTCTTTCGGCAACTCGTGACGCGCTGTGTGCGCCGGTCGGAAGAACGTCAATCACTTACCCTGTGAATAGGAACGCCCACTCCCGCAGGGAATCCGGGGAGAAAATACAGATAAAACGGTATGTAAAAAAAAAAAAAAAAAAAAGACCAGCATAATATCCGTGTCACAGGTCAGCTCATTGTAATGTTAGAATTTTTTTTTTAGGGTGAACCCCCGCTTTAAGGCAGAGCAGTGAAATTCCCTTTAAATTGTTCTGACCGGTGAGGAACCCTGATGTTATTGGCTGTAAGCATGGCAGCTACAAAGTGCATGGGACATTCACTCATCATAAATTCAGTGCAGCTACTTTATACAGACAGGAGGAAGCTGTAAATGGTCCAGATGAAAAGTTAAAAAAAGAAAGCCAGGATCTGAACGTTCATCTAATTATCACCATTCCCTGGTGGACCTGACAATTAGAGTTAATTTCTTTTTGCAAGCCACAGACTATTTTTTATCAGGTTAAAATTCTTTGCAAACCTGTTCCTAAAAAAATAAAAGTATCTAAGATTTTTATTTAATTTTTTTATTTTAAACTGAACAGTAATATGGGGAAACAATTTTGGTCTGGCTTCACACCAATGCGTTATGGTAATGAGCACTTTACCGCGTGCAGTGGCGGCTTTCATGCTTGGGCTACTCCTTAGTTCCTCCCAAGCTCCTCCTGATTGGCAGTTGTAGGCAGAAAGACCGTCTGAAATTAAATGTTGGTTATTCATGCATTAATGGTGCTAAGGGTGATGGGTTATATAGTTCTTCTACTGGCAGTCACTGGCTTTTTGGTGATGTTTACAGTGCACACTCTAACAAGCAGGAGTTTGGGGATCGGTGAAGAGGTGGGGGGGGGGGGGGCAATTACTGGAACCGATCACCTGCATGGCTCTCTCTGCCATACAGGGGATTGGTTCCAGAAATTGCCTTCTCACCCTCCCTGCCCACATCCCATTCACTGAGCTGTCTGGACAACCCTGCTGGCCTGGGCTCCGTATAGGAGAACTGGTGGTACCCAATTATCCACAGCCCTGGATAGACAGAAATACTTTATTATTACAAATTAGTAGGGTTTAATGCTACTTTAAAGATAACACTATTAGCACGTTGACATGACTATGGCACGCAGATGCCAACACCTTGACACAAATACTATAACCCTGAATAATTATTAAAAAACCAAATGACACCCATTTTGGATTAAATTGGCCGAACCGGCCATTTTATTAAACATTTTAACCATAACATTATTTAACACAGATATTAACCCAGGTACGTCACACTAATGTTGAGGATCATCGAAGGCACTGGCCAAACTTTCTCTATCGTATCAGAGTGGCCACAGTCGCAGCACGCTGACTTGAGCACTACCTTCCAACACTGATACCCATCTCCCAATGCCAGTTAAATCTTGGAAAACACCATCCACCAAGGATCCTATACCGTGATGGGTCCCCACTTAAGCCATAATGATCTAAATTTGTACTGCCTCCGAAGATCCCCAACCGCTATCCCCAACCCCAAATTGCACAATACACATATACACAACCAAAATAAGGAGGGAGGGTGGAAGCTGTTCCTTAGTCTGGTGGCAAGAGACTGACTACCAGACTCTGGCCCCTCCTACCCCCAGGAAGTGACAAAACAGGCCACCCCCTACCCTGGCCTGCCATCCTCCCCTGGGTTTAATCCCTATCCTTGCTGGCTTCCTCCCTGCTGCCCTGTCACGCCAGCCCTTGCTTAGCCTGTGTCTCACTCCGGGCTTCTCTTGTAACTAGGGTTGCCACCTCATCCCTTTAAAAAGGAACACATATTAATTACACAGGTTCTGTGGCTAATTAAGGTGGTAATTAGACTCATTTGGTGCCTTACCTGCATTAAATTAAACCTCAGAACCTGTGTAATTCATATGTGTTCCTTTTTAAAGGGATGAGGTGGCAACTCTACTTGTAACCAGTGGCGGCCCGTCCATAGGGGGCGCCCGGGTGCCGCCCCCCATCCCCCAGTCAGTAAAAAAAAAAAAAAAAATATTTAAATCTGTCCCTTTAAGAAAAAAAATTCCAAAAAAGGGCCTTATGTGCACTGTGTCCGCGCGCCGGACGCCGGGCACAGTGCGGTAGGAGTAGCGCCACGTCTGTGCAATCACGGGATTGCAGACGCGGCGCTACATTGGCACAAAAAATCTGCCTTTGTGGCGTTCTCCATCGCGCCACTTGCTTCCGGCGCGATGGAGTGTATTGTTATGGCCGGGCGGGTGCATACACTTTCTGCGTGCACCCGCCCGTCTCTGTGCTCGTACCGACGTCACTGGAAAAACCGGAAGTGACGTCGGGACTGCATAAGCTCAGTGCGCCCGACCGAGGAAAAGGTAAGCTGCAGCTATGCCTGCCTGCCTGCAAGCCAGCCATGTCTCTAGCTTTGGACGCTACACAACACCCCACCCGCTTATACTAAGCATCGGCGGCAGCATCCAACCCCCCCCCCCCCCCCCCCCCCGCGTATTCAACAACGTTTTTTTTTTATTCGGCGGCCGGCACCACCCCCAATGGTGCATCGAACTGGTTGGGCTACTGAAGTAGTGACTCCACAGGAAAAGTTAATTCTATAAAAATAAGGATCTTTAACTGTCTGCACACCTGATTCGATGTTGGTACTATTTGAGCTCAATGTCTCATGTTAGGGCATTATTCTGCCTGAAAAAAAGATCCGATGAGGTCCTGGAACATGAACCTGTGATGCTCTACAGTATGTGAATAAAGGGCAAGTTTATCACAATCCCCCCTCCCACCCCCCGCTTATTTAAAAAAAAAATGTTTGCATGTAATATTCGGCGGCTGGCATCCACCCTCCACCCCCCCCCCCCTGCTTAATCCAATTTTTTTTTAAATATTTAATATTCAGCGAAAATAATGCCAGGCAACAACCCCCCCCCCAAATCAATGTTTTTTTTTTAGATTTAATATTATTAACAGTTAAGCTTATTAACAGCTTATTTTTTACATTTGATTCAATTTAGCAATAAGTGGGTAAATGAATTATTCAAAAAAACTTTTTTTATAATTCATTTACCCACTTATTAACAACATTTCTTTTCTATGTAAAAATTCAATCACAAATAGCGGCCGGTAACACTACCCCACCAGACCACCCCCCCAGTTATTAAAAAAAAACTTTTTTTTATACTTGATGTGCAGGGAAAATAGCGGCCGTCAACACCACACCACCCCCCGCTTGCAAATTGTCCTGCAACTTGGGACTGGAAAGTTGCAGGCTAAGTTGGACCCGATGATTTCCAATGAGAACTGTTCATATCTGTGCAACTTTGAAGTAGTCCCTGCATTACTTTTGTCCCACTTTGATGTGACTAGCGGTCCATAGACCTCCAGAATACATAGGCATTGCTTCAAGTCGCTGCAAAATCGCACCAAAAAATTGTGGCAGAATCTTGCGACTTTCAGGCTACTGCAGTCTGAAAGTTGCACAATTCTACTGCAATTTTGATGTGACTTAAAGCAATGCCTGTGTATTCTGGAGGTCTATGGACCTCAAGTTGCATCAAAGTGGGACCAAAGTAATGCAGGGACTACTTTGAAGTCGCACAGATATGAACGGTTCTCATTGGAAATCATGGGGTACGACTTGTCATGCAACATTTAAGTCCCAAGTCGCAGGACAAGTAATGCCTGCAGTCTCTGGTAATCTTGTGCAGTATGTCCGCAGTCTCTGGTAATCTTGTGCAGTATGTCCGCAGTCTCTGGTAATCTTGTGCAGTATGTCCGCAGTCTCTGGTAATCTCCTGCAGTATGTCCGCAGTCTCTGGTAATCTCCTGCAGTATGTCCGCAGTCTCTGGTAATCTTGTGCAGTATGTCCGCAGTCTCTGGTAATCTCCTGCAGTATGTCCGCAGTCTCTGGTAATCTCGTGCAGTATGTCTGCAGTCTCTGGTAATCTCCTGCAGTATGTCCGCAGTCTCTGGTAATCTTCTGCAGTATGTCCGCAGTCTCTGGTAATTCTGTGCAGTATGTCTGCAGTTTCTGATAATCTTGTGCAGTATGTCCGCAGTCTCTGGCAATCTTGTGCAGTATGTCCGCAGTCTCTGGTAATCTTGTGCAGTATGTCCGCAGTCTCTGGTAATCTCCTGCAGTATGTCCGCAGTCTCTGGTAATCTTCTGCAGTATGTCCGCAGTCTCTGGTAATCCTGTGCAGTATGTCTGCAGTTTCTGATAATCTCGTGCAGTATGTCCACAGTCTCTGGTAATCTCCTGCCCATTTCGAGTCCTTCATTACTAACAGTGTCATATTTTAGTTTGTTTGCACCGATCTAAGGCTGCGCTATATACCATGATTTGTGATGCTGGGGCTGTATACTCTGAACTGTATACTCCTGACATTGAGTGGAAGCAAGTGGAATACAGGGGACGGAGTGGTGGATTCTATAAGGGGTGTGGCTTATGAGAAGTGGGAGGGACCAAATTTGGAAGGGCGGGGTATTGCGCCCCCCCATCCTAAAACTTCACCAGCCGCCACTGCTTGTAACCCAAAGTAGCCACAGTCTGGTATTTTTGTTTGCCATCAATACGCTGTATGGTTAGTTTATTAATTTCTCTTTATGTCAGAATATATGCTCATTTGAATGTAGAAAGAAGGTACGCGACTGAATTTACTGTGATGTTTAGCTCTTGGCACAGAATTCAGCCGTGGCCAATGGTTTATTGCATTGTTCGTTGTATTGGAAAACTAAGTCATAAATTACTGCACTATTTAGTTCTGTAACATCAGAGTGGGCATGTTTCTGAAAGTTTGGACAGGTTATTAAAGAAGAGCTACAACCGCGAAAAAAGCATTTTAAAACAGCTACAATTTCTGCTGCCTAACTGTAAAATGATTTCTCACATGTCCAGAACCGCAGAATGATTTCTTGACTTTGGAAGCATTACAGAAGTTATCGCTTTCTTCTTTAAAGTTGAACTGCAGGAAAACAGCTAAGTGCAAACATTTTATATACAGCAGGTAAAGTAAGTATTGAACACATCACCATTTTTCTAGGTAAAGGTGTTATTGACATGAAATTTTCATCACATGTCAGTAATAATCCATACATACAAACAGGGGCGGACTGACCATTCGGGCACTCGGGCACTGCCCAAGGGCCCCATGCCACTAGGGGGTCCCATCAGGGTTGCCAGCCTCAGTAAAACCAGGGACAGTATGTAAAAACCTTTTTTTTTCACATCTGTCCCTGAAATGTCCCTTACCGACATCCTTTTGGTCTAAAAATCCCAAGATTATAGCTGCCCTGCCTCTCCAGTACCTTCTCAGTGTGTGTATGTAATGTGTACTGTGTGTCTGTATGTGTATTCTGTGTGTATGTATACTGTGTATGTATATTGTGTGTCTGTGTGTATACTGTGTATGTATACTGTATGTGTGTGTGTGTACAGTACTGTGTGGCCCCAAAATCTATTGCCTGGGGGCCCCATAATCTCCTATTGCCTGGGGGCCCCATAATCTCCTATTGCCCAAGGGCCCCATGAGTTGCCATTCCGCCCCTGCATACAAAGACACCAAAACAAATGAATTCAGAAATTAAGTTATGTGTAATACAATTGAACGACACAGGGAAAAGGTACTGAACACATGAAGCAACGGAGGTGCAAAAAGACATGGAAAGCTAAGACACCAGCTGAAATCTATCAGTAATTAGAAAGAAATCTTGCCCCTTGTCAGAGCAAATTAACATCAGCTGGCTTAATCCCGTCTGATGGCCTATAAAAAGGTTTCTCATTACCAAGGTGTCACAAAAGTAACATCTTATGATGGGTAAAAGCAAAGACCTTCACAACCTTATTGTTGCAAAACATACTGATGGCATTGGTCACAGAAGGATTTCTAAACTTCTGAATGTACCAGTGAGCACTGTTAGGGCCATAATCCGTTAGTGAAAAGAATATAATTTCACATAAACTGGCCATGACCGGGTGCTCCTCACAAAATCTCTGACAAAGGAGTGAAAAGAATTATGAGAAGAGTTGTCCAAGAGCCAAAGACCACTTGTGGAGAACTTCAGAAAGACCTGGAATTAGCAGTTACAATTGTTTAGAAAAAAAACAATAAGTAATGCACTTACCCTCCATGGCCTGTATGCACGCTCACCACGCAAGGCTCCAAAGAAAAAGCATGTTGAAGCTTGTTTGAAAATTTGCTGCTCAACATTTAGACAAGCCTATGAAATACTGGGAGAATACAGTCTGGTCAGATGAGACCAAAATTTAACTCATAATACACACCATGGAGGTGGAAACATCATGGTGTGGGCGGGGCTGTTTTTCAGTATATAGTATTGGCAAACTTCATTTTATTGAAGGAAGGATGAATGAAAAAATTTACCAAGAGTTTCATGACAAAAATTTTCTGCCGTCTTCCAGGATGATGATGCAACGAGGGAGGACATTTCAGCAGGAAAATTATCCCAAAAACAAAGCCAAGGAAACTCTGAATTGGTTTCAAAGAATGAAAATAAAGCTGCTAGAATGGCCCAGCCAATCACCTGACTTGAATCCAATAGAAAGAACTAAAGATCAGAGTTCATAGAAGAGGCCCTCGGAACCTTCAAGATTTGTTTGTGTGGAAGAATGGGCCAAAGTTACACCTGAGCAATGCATACGACTAGTTCCTCCATACAGGAGGCGTCTTGAAGCTGTTATTACCAACAAAGAATTTTATACGAAGTATTAAATTAACCCCTTAACGCCCGCCGCACGACTATTTACGTCCACAGAATGGCACGTACAGGCAGAAGGACGTATATATATGTCCTTGCCTTCTAGCGGGTGGGGGTCCGATCGGGACCCCCTCCGCTGCGTGCGGCGGGCGGATACCCTCGGGGATCGATCCGAAACGACGGCGCGGCTATTTGTTTATAGCCGCTCCGTCACGATCGCTCCCCGGAGCTGAAGAACGGGGAGAGCCGTATGTAAACACTATGGCGCTGCATCGATCGAGTGATCCTTTTTTATAAAGGAGACTCGATCGATGACATCAGTCCTACAGCCACACCCCCCTACAGTTGTAAACACCCACTAGGTGAACCCTAACTCCTACAGCGCCCCCTGTGGTTAACTCCCAAACTGCAACTGTCATTTTCACAATAAACAATGCAATTTAAATGCATTTTTTGCTGTATAAATGACAATGGTCCCAAAAATTTGTCAAAATTGTCCGAAGTGTCCGCCATAATGTCGCAGTCACGAAAAAAATCGCTGATCGCCGCCATTAGTAGTAAAAAAAAAAAATTAATAAAAATGCAATAAAACTATCCCCTATTTTGTAAACGCTATAATTTTTTGCGCAAACCAATCGATAAACGCTTATTGCGATTTTTTTTTTTACCAAAAATAAGTAGAAGAATACGGATCGGCCTAAACTGAGGAAATTTTTTTTTTTATATATGTTTTTGGGGGATATTTATTATAGCAAAAAGTAAAACATATTGCATTTTTTTCAAAATTGTCGCTCTATTTTTGTTTATAGCGCAAAAAATAAAAACCGCAGAGGTGATCAAATACCACCAAAAGAAAGATCTATTTGTGGGGAAAAAAGGACGCCAATTTTGTTTGGGAGCCACGTCGCACGACCGCCCAATTGTCAGTTAAAGCGACGCAGTGCCGAATCGCAAAACCTGGCCTGGGCATTTAGCTGCCTAAAGGTCCGGGGCTTAAGTGGTTAAATCAGTTCAGCGTGTTCAATACTTTTTCCCTGTGTCATTCCATTTTATTACAAATAACTTAATTTCTGAACATATTTGTTTTGGTTTCTTTGTATGGATGGGGATTCACGTTTTTAGGTAAGCAGCACAGCCATTGCCCCCCCCCCCCAATGTCTACATGTTTCTATAAATGTTTTTGTTGTTAGGTTGATCTGTATGGGCTTTTCTGCTTGTTCAATTTTTCTTTATTGTTAATGATTGTATATTAATTAATTTTTAGAAACTTCTCCTGACAAAGTGACGCCTGTCGCGAAACTAGTTGAGAACTCTTCTCGTGACCCTTACTTCCACCGTGATCCTCCCCAAGGGGAATATCACTTTCGGTGACATGTATGGTCTGTCACGATGATTGTATTGTTTTTTACTGTTTATGTTGTTTGATGTCCTGTACGTTTGATACTATGTTAATAAATTCATATTTTTTTACTTGATTACTCCTTGTGAGTTTACCTATTAATCTTTGTACCGTAATACTACTGCCCCTCTTCTGTTTTGGTCTTTCAGGTTTTGGGGTCCCTTAAGTCTTACCTCTATTCAATACTTTTTAGGATGATGGTACTACGTTTAATATAATTATGTGTTTTTTTTTACCAAGATGCCAATATTTAATTTGTATGGATGGATTACATGAGTTGGTACTGACATGTGAGGAAAATTTCATGTCAATAGCACTTTTAGAAATATATTTACCTAGAAAAATGGTGACGTGTCCAATACTTATTTTATCTATATCTATATTATACCTGCCAAATGATTTGTAGTTCTGTCCATTCAGTTCTGATATTTACACAGTACAGCCCTGTCGTTCAGGGCAGAAGGAGATATTTTTCTCTGCTGTAGTTAAAGCATATTTACAATCACAATGTAAATGCATATATTCCTTCTACACTGTATTCATTTATTTACATTTTTCAGTTCTGTAACGCATATTTATGCCCTGAGGGTAGGCACTGCTGTGTCATACATTTTACAGGGCCTGCTTTCTGAACTACAGAGTAGGTGAGAGGAGGAGTTTCAGGAGGTGGAGGCCATACAGGAATCACTGCTTGCAGGCAGCAAGGTACCATGGGCTATGTAGTCCTTAGGAATAGAAAGTAGCAGAGAAGAAGCTGCACATCTTTGCAAATGCGTGCAGCTATTAGCGACTGGTGTTTTCAGCCATATTTTAGAAACACACTGCCAGCATTTCACCTGCGCCCCCCCCTTCCTCCAGTAAATAGTACCACCCATGGCATCTGTCCCTTCCGCCCCCCCATGTCCCCCCCTTGTACCAGCCCTGCCTGGGACTCCAGCCTATGGCACAGCAATCAAAGCATATTTGATAGGTACAAGGAAGCCCAGGTTTTGTTTAACCATGGCCATTAAGCCCTTCCTGCTATCATGTTTGGCCGCACGCACTTTTTGCTACGGCACACATAGCGCAGGTTGCACATTCTCAAGGTAAAAAGTTGGTAGGTATGCATAACCAATGAATTCAGACTGAGGCCTCTCATAGGTGCATTTATATGTGAATCCTGCCATGGTCTTGCGCTAGATAAGACAAAAACCTACGTTGAGTGTAGAACCAGAGAGATGGCTAGTTGGGTGACTGACCCACCATGGTAAAAATATACATTTGACTCCTCTTGTAAGCATTAGCATGCAAATCACTAGCCTAGTCTCAAAAATCACAAGCCTAGTCTTGGTATTTTGGGACTAGGCTAGTGATGTAGCTGGGAGCCGAATTGTGGTTTTGAATTTAATTTGTTGGGTGAGTAGCAGCCAGTGGAGGGATTGGCAGAGATGGGTAGCAGACACTGACTGGTTTTTAAGGTGGATGAGTCTGGCAGCAGTATTCATGATGGACTAAACAATGAAAGGGAGTTGTAAAAGTCGAGGAGAGAGATGACCAGGGAGTGAATTAGGATATATGTGGTGTCATTGGTTAGGAAGGGGCGTATTTTGGTCATGTTGCGGAGGTTGAGGCGGCAATCTTTGGAAAGTGATAGAATTTGAGGCCAAAAGGAATGTTCAGAGTCCAGGACAACACCTAGCACCCTGGCATGCGAGGATGAGTTGATGGTCGTGCCCCTGATCTTGACAGAAAAGTCAGGGGAAGGGGCACATAGAGGAGGTGGTTCTCCAAAGATCACACGTAAATCCATACCAATATCAAAAATTTGAGAAATGCTTGTATTATCAATAATTACAGCTTGAAACAAGATTTTGTTTTCGTTTTCTGGCTGGGGTATCTTCTATTTGAGAAAGTAGATTTATTGCCCCACCTATGTTGGCTGACAGAAGCCTCAGTCCTTAGAGCCACCATGATTAGCTATTTTAACAGCTCTACTAGGCTCTTGGAGACTTCAAGTGTGAACACTGCTACCAGCCAGTAGTGGTGGGGGGATTTCATTTCCCTCTTTTAATATGAGAATTTTATTTCCTTAACATAAATAATTTACTGGGTGATACAAGGTCTTCCAAATCCTCACAAGAATGTAATCAGGTATATAATAAATAGCAAGTGACAGCCATGGACCTTTCTGTAGTATGTTCCAGTCCTGCATCCTTGACAGAAATATAGGCAATTGCCAACTCTACCTCTGCTAATCATGTTGAATTTCCAAACCATTCAACTTTTGCTTGACTTCTCACCTTGGTGGTGTGCCAGGAACATTCATCTTGGTGATTTATCCAGAGTCTGAAGTTCATGGTGGTCTCTCCACAGTTTCTGTGTAGAAAAAAAGTACCCAAGCCCACCATGGCTGGTTTACAATATATCTGCATATAAAATGCATTTGAAATACCACAGTTTGTATGCTGAGAAGGGGGACTGCTGGAATCCTTTGAAGTGCACTGCATTTTAAAGATAAATTTGCGTGCACTAAAGTGTTTGTAGAGTTAAAAACAGACATAAATCTGTGCCCTACACAGCAATGCTAACATTTTAATGTGGAATATATGTGTCAGCTAAACACCAGCTTGATTCCAGATTAGGCTCAAAGTATATTCTATAGGATAAACCTGTGCTCATAAAAAGTATGTATGGGAAATTCAGAACTTTAAGTGGAACTTTACTCACTAATTAAAAATTTGCGAACAGGCAGGACTTTTAATGCAGAAAAGACATATATCTTTTTTGCATTAGGACAGTTTCAGACAGCTGGTAATGCTTACCACCCTCTGAAAAGTGATCATCTTTCAGAGGCTTGCAGGCATTCAAGAGCTTGTTTTTTGTTTTTACTTATTTATTTATTTGTCTGTCAAATTGCAATTTTACAAGAGTTTGGCTTGCGGTTGCAGTGTTGCCCCATTGATCTCAATGGTTGAGTTTGACAGGCAGTGCCACCTGTCAAAATCTGCAGCCCCAGTTAAATTTTTCAAGCAATGCATGAGACTGTAATGTTAGGATTCTGGTGGGAGGCCAGGGGGCAGTAAAACCGTGACTCATCTGCCTGTTTTTACCCCCCATTCGGCAGTGTAAGAGACCTCTTAAAGCAGTATTTGTTGACTTAAATGGGTTGTAAAGGTGCATGTTGTTCTACCTTAATGCATGTTTTTTCACCTTAATGCATCGTATACATTAAGGTGAAAAAACATCTTACGATCACTGGCCCCCCAGCCCCCCCCCCCCCCCCCGGTTTTACTTACTTGAGCCCTGGAAAGTACCGCGTCGCGATCGCGCTCTTCCTTTGCTCGGTCTTTTCGGCTCTTCATTGGATAGAATGATAACAGCGCAGCCATTGGCTCGTGCTTCTGTCAATCAACTCCAATGACGCAAGGGGCAGGGCCGAGTCCTGTTGTCGGCGGCTATGGACGCCGAATACAGGACTCAGGAGTGCGCCCAGAAGGTAACTCCCTTCCCTTGGGAGAGCACTATTTTGTGACTTTGTCAAGGATAACAGCCTCAATTTAGTATGGAATTTAAGTGGATTGATTTCCAGGCCTTTGCGATTGTTTGCTTCGCTGTAGTGGTAACCTGTAGAAGTAATCTGAATTGAAGCTGAGTGATCTCAGGGGATTCATGATTAATTAGGGCTACAGAAGAGTAAGGAGTATTTTGGACTAGAGTAGAGAGATCACCAAAAATTTCACGCCAGAAAAATTGAGCAATGGGGCAATTCCATGAAATGTGGAGGTGGGTGCCACTGTCCGAATAGCCCTGGAAACAGTTAGGAGGGTAGGATGGGAGGAGGTTTGAGATGCGGGCAGCGCATTAGAACCTTGTAGTTGGATTCAGAGGCCACAACAGTCAGAGGCTGTTTTAGTGGCTAGCCAAATATCAGACCAATCCTTAGATTCCAGATATAGGCCCAGGTCAGATTCTCAGTTTGCCACATAACGAAGGGATGAGACGGGAGGGGGGATCTGGGGGGTGCATAAAAAAAGTGAAAAATTAAGCCTCTTGAATGGGGATCGCTTTTGCAGATGCATTTAAAATTAGTCAGATCAGGGAGGGAGGGATCAGCGCGTAAGCACGGAGTGAAGAAATTATTGAGTTGGAGGTAGCGAAAAAAAATTGAATCAGAGATGCCATGGGATTTGCGAAGGGTGGGAAACGATTCAAAGGCATCGGGGATTGTGAATTGGTAGGCTTGGATGAGGTTAGATGAAGACCACTTACGAAAGGAAGAAGAAGAGGACCAAGCAGGGTAGAAGGTGGGATTATGAAGGTAGGACACAAGAGGGTTATGGGGAGACTGAAGTCTGAATTTAGTTCTAAGATTGTTTCATAGATGTAAGGAATGGCAGGTGACGGGGTTCTGCAAGGACTTGCGGTCACCAGGTCGAAGCCACAGCGAGTTGGCTGCCAAGAGGGGGTCACAATCGACTGATTCAATTGCCACCCATAGAGGCACTTCCTGAGAGGCATGGTAGTTGGGCCACTGTGCCACCTGGTAGTATATGGTAAAATGTGGGAGACCCAACACGCCTTGAAGCTTAGACAGGTACAGGTTTGACCTAGCAATACGAAGCCTAGTTTTGCCCCATATGTATAAGGATGCAGAGGAAATGTGGATGGACTGGAACTGGTAGAACCCAGAATAAATAAAGAATTTTCAGTAGAATGGACATCTTGGATACAGTTATTCGACCCAACCATGCCAGGGGAAGAGTGGACCAAGAGGACATGAGGTTGGTTAGGTGAGTTATCATTGGGGGATAGTTAATGGAGTATATGACTACAGGATTTGCAGTGAGTTTTATACCAAGGTAGGGGGTGTAGTGGGAAGACCAGGAAAACGGGAGAACCTGTTGAAGATGAGAGAGCAAAGCCTGAGACAGAGAGACATTGAGAACTTTCGACTTCTCTGCGTTTATGACAAGACCTGAGATGGCCGGGAAGAGGTCCAGCCTCGAGAGGAGGATGGAGAAAGATAACAAGGGAGAGAAGAGGAAAAGGAGGATGCCCTCATAATTCCAGGCCTTTTATGTCAGTATTGGATCATATTTTTTGAGCTAGGGGTTCGATGGCTAAGGTGAATAGAAGTGGGGATAGGGGGCATCCCTGCCTCGTCCCACAACGAACAGGGAAGGGGTCGGATTTTTTAACCAGCATACTTAAGGTGGGCTGAGGGGATTTTGTAGAGGGAGGAGACCCAGGCAAGAAAATGTGGTCCGAACCCCATTTGCGTAGTACAAAGTGGAGGTAGGGCCAGGAAAGTGTGTTGAAAGCTTTTTTGATGTCTAGGGATGCAAAGCATGTAGTAATGCATTGGGAGCACGCCACATGAGCTAGCAAAACTGCTCTTCAGACATTATCTCCAGCTTGTCTCAAAGGGATGAACCCTTTGTAGAGAGCTTGAAGATCCTCAGGAGTTTTGCAGGAGTGCTTGCAGCCGGAATGAGTGAAGCGGAGGAAGAAGGGGAAACCCCAGGAGTAGGTGATCTGGCGACTCTGGAGGACTTGAAGGTGAGGCTTGAAGGCTCTCCACTTTGAGATGGTGGATTGCGAAAGGTCATCAAAAAGTTTATAGTTATGTCCATAGAACGAGAGGTTCTCCCGCTGGTGGGCTGCTTGAAGCAGTTGCTCTTCGGTGCGGTAGTAGTGAAATTTGGCGACAATGTCGGGGGGTGGGCCATCTGGCTTGCGTGGAGCGAGAGCTCTGTGGATCTGTCAATCTTAAAGCGGGAGTTCACCCATTTAAAAAAAAAAAAAAAAATCTCCCCTTAGCTTCCTGCTCGTTCGGTCTAGGGGAATCGGCTATTTATATTAAAATATGTGCAGTACTTACCCGTTTTCGAGCTGCATCTTCTTCCGTCGCTTCCGGGTATGGGTCTTCGGGAGCGGGCGTTCCTTCTTGATTGACATTCTTCCGAGAGGCTTCCGACGGTCGCATCCATCGCGTCACTCGTAGCCGAAAGAAGCCGAACGTCGGTGCGGCTCTATACTGCGCCTGCGCACCGACGTTCGGCTTCTTTCGAAAAAATCGTGACGCGATGGATGCGACCGTCGGAAGCCTCTCGGAAACCTGTCAATCAAGAAGGAACGCCCATTCCCGAAGCCCATACCCGGAAGCGACGGAGAGGATGCGTCTCGTAAACGGGTAAGTACTGCACATATTTTAAAATAAATAGCCGATTCCCCTAGTAATAACGAGCAGGAATCTAAGGGGGAAAAGTGCCCTCTAAGGGTGAACCCCCGCTTTAAGACGTTCGAACAGGATGGATCAAGCACGTTCTTGGAATAGGGCAGTTATCATGGATTGAAGATCAACTACTGTTTCTGGGAACCCCCAGATCCTGATGTTAGAATGTCGTGCCCTATTCTTATAGTCTTCCAGTTTTGCTTGCAAGGTTGATTCTCCTCGCAGAGGGCTTCAAGCTCTATAGGCAGTCTGATGTAAACATACAGCCTGCCCTCTGATCCAATCTGGCTAGACGGAAGGAAATGGATCCAACCATTGCAAGATCAGATCGGAATGAAGGGAGGTGGGTGTAAACAGTCACAAATCAGTTTACATCCGCCGCTCTAAAGAAAACAATTAAGGGTCTGATCGGCTTCCTCTGAAAAATGGCCAGCCAGGCTGCTCATGTGAAAGGGTCCTTTTCCAGCAAACCTATTTGAGTGCTGTACCTTCTACTCCTACTCAGCAGTTTATAGAGTGAGCCTGATTTCATCTTTTACTAGGGATGTGAGAGATTTCAAGTAATTACTTCAGCTGGACTGAAAGAACATTATGTGAATTGTGAAGAGATATGTAAAAACACTTTTTAGGCATTTTTCCTATTAGACAGGAGTTGTTCAAATACTAAGGCTAGACTGAAAGATAATTTTATGACTTGTAAAGGGATAGGTAAAATAATTAAAGTTTTTAGCCCCTTCATGACGGACATTTTTTTGAATATGGCACTGCATTACTTTAACTGACAATTTTTTTCCCACAAATATACCTTTCGTTTGGTGGTATTTGATCACCTCTGCGGTTTTTATTTTGTGCGCTATAAACAATAAAAGACTGACAAAAAAATTATAATATAATAATCTTTTTTACTTTATGCTATCAAACATACCCAGTAAATCTAAATTCTTCATCAATTTAGGACAATATATATTCTGCTACATGTTTTTGGTAAACAAAAAGCAATAAGCATATACTGAATGGTTTGCACAAAAGTTATAGCGGCTACAAACTATGGGATATTTTATGGATTTTTCTGTTTATTTATTTATTTTTTACTAGTAATGGCAGCGATCACGATCAGCGATTTTAAGTGGGACTGCGATATTGCGATGGGCAAATCAGACACCAACTGACACTTATGGGGACCAGTGACACTAATAAAGTGATCAGTGCTAACAAATTTGAACTGTCACTGTACTAATGACACTGGCGGGGAAGGGGTTAACATAAGGGGCGATCAAAGGGTTAAATGGGATCCTAGGGAGTGCTGTAACTGGGGACAGACTTAGCAGAAACACAAGATCTCTATCTTCCCCTCTCACAGAACTGCGTGAACACCTCCATGTGTTCTCAAAGGGCACTGTCCGCACCCGAGTCCAGGCCTAGACTGGGGAGTACCCTCCAAGACGACGACAGCCTAAGACCCCATCTCCAGCTTCCTCAGAATACCCCAGGCAGTTCCACCTCTCCTTTCCTCCTTCCTTTCCAGAAGAAATTAGAACATTCTGGAAAGAAGTGGGAGGTCTTGGTGATGCTGCCTGTAAGTCACCCAGCTCTGCCTGAGTCACTCCCAACTCAGATCAAGACACACCCAGACTTGGCTGCCAGCTAGGCCTGGAATTTACCTACACTACAACAAAACCCCTAGTCATACTACTTCTAGCACACTAGATGGTGCTACACTTCTAATTCATCAACTGAGGATCTTTGCTTTACTCACTTCTCCTGCTGCTTCTTGATCATTACACCAAGAGTCATCCGATCTCCAGTTGTCAGGGGGGCAGCTCTAATGAAAAAGCTCTCATGTTTTACTAAAATTAGCGCCTCCACACAGAAGCACACTGCAGAACAATGTATTGTAAGTCGGTAATGGGAAAATATCAGGCGCAGGGGGCCTTACAGGCAATGCTGGTAAATCATTCTTTGCCCTCTGCCTGCTATTTTTGGACACTATTTGCAAAGTTTTGGTCCCCCTTAAAGTGGAGTTCCGGGCTTTTTATGTTTATTAAAAGTCAGCAGCTACAAAAAGTGTAGCTGTTGACTTTTAATAAACAGACAATTACCTGGCCCATGGTCCAGTGTTGTGGCTGCCCGGAGCATCGCTCCTCTCCTCCTCCTCTCCGCCGTTGCCTCCATTGACACTCTAGGCACCCGGTCGTGACAGCTTTCGGCTTTGCGGCTGGGCACGCAATGCGCATGCAAGAATCGCGCTGCGCTCTTGGAGTGGACAGGCAATCTTCTAGGACCTGTCACGTGTCCCAGGAGATTGCCTAGAGGGAGTGGCCGCCTAGGTGGAGAGAAGGAGTTGCCTAGGCGGCCCATAGGTGGAAGTGGGACAGGAAGTCCCACTCCAAACAAAGCCCCAACTCCCCCCAAAAAAAATGACATGCCAAATGTGGCATGTAAGGGGGCGAGGAGTGCTTAAAGTGGAAGTTCACATTTTTGGTGGAACTCCGCTTTAAGACAGGGGCTTAAAGATGCCTGCACATACAGTATGTTTAAATATCTTGTAGAATGCTATGTGAGCCGTAAAGCAATTTCCTGAACTCACTCTTTACAGTGTAAACCTCCCCAAGCTTTTAAAGCTCCTGGGTAAAGCTCAATAGTTCTTTGCCTTTGGATTGATCAGTATTCCCTTGCTTAGTTCTGCCTTTGTTATTAACCAGGATTGTCAATAACACTTGCACATGGAAAATAAAGTGTCTTGCTTCTTTCAGTTCTCACCTTGGCATCAGGCACTTATCAAACAATGTGTTGAAGGACAGCATTATGAAAGTTGGTATAAATGGAGCTGGAACATGCTATCTCTGCTTTCCTGTTTCTACCCTGCCATTGCCTTGGATACAGATGATAATAGCAATGATGGATGCTTAAATCTGGGCTGACACTTGTGCTAATCTATCATTTAATATCATGGCCAACGACATATGCAAGTTCAGGAGTACATGAATTCATTAGGCATATTTCATAAAGCTAATACTGCAAATTAAAGATCTGTGTTAAACAAAAAAAAAGTCAGTTAATAGAAAATGGTCCAATAAAAGTTGAAAATTACAGTGGCTATAGAAAGATAATTTTGTGTTAAAGGGGTTCTCAAGGTTTTCTTCATTTTGCAAAGAATACCCAATAATGCGCAAAGAAAAATAAAACAGCATTTTTGCTTTCGTGTTTGGATGATGGAAGTCAGCAATGCTTCACCTCATTTAATAAACTCTGGGGATAATTTATATACAGAGTAAAACTGCATTTGAAAAGTTAATACTCCATTTGCTTTTAGTAAATAAAACCCATTGCCTCAGTCTCTTTTTGCTACCTGTAAAGATCCTGCTTCCTAATGAAACAATCCATGGGCTTAGATTATGAGTCTTTCCTTTAACATCATCATATTTTTTGTTTTTCAACTTTTAATTTTCTCTTTAATTTAAATGTAATTAGTATTTATTTATCTTCTGTGACAAAAATAGAAATACATCAAAAAAAAATTCCTCATGAAGACATTATTTTTAGTAAACTGCCTTATTTAAAGTATTACTACACTTCACTGGCAACTGTACTTTTGTGCTATAAAAGGGACAAAATACTGAAGTGGAGAGAAAATGGCTGCTCACCCCGATATTAATGATGAATGGATTTTCCCAAGTGGGGTTATTAGGCAGCTGGTGTGGAAGAATATAATACCATGTAGTAAAAAATTATTTTAAATCATTGAACATTTGCTCTACATTTTAAAGGTACTGTTCTCCCCATCCTTTTTCTCCTTAATCTCTCTGGACTGTCTCACATTATTCTGCTTTGTTCATTCACTGTTTATTGTTGCTCAGTCACTTTCATCACTGCACCTCTCACTTCTCACCACACTGTCCCATTTTTTCACACCTATTTTCAGGTATTTTCACTTTGCTCATCTCCCTTTTCTCTTTTTCTTTTTTCCCTCCCCTTCCAATTTCCCGAGTTTCATCACTCTCTTCCTCCCTCCCCCCCCTCCCCGGTTGTTCACCAAAACTTCAACCTTTCCTTCACCTCCCCCCCCCCCTTTTCTGGTATATCACATTCCACTCCACCTGTGTTTATTTATTCATTACCTTTTTTTTGTTTTTTTATTTAATTTTTTCATTTCATCACTTTTCAATATCCAATCATATGTCCTTTCACTCATTCACAACTTTCACTCCCCAATTGCTTCTTTGTTCATTCACACTTTCTTCCTATCCACATATACCGTCTTTTTCTTTTTTCCCCCCCACCCACACACACATTTTTTCTTTCCTATTTTTTTCTTCCCTTTTTTCCTTTCGTTTTTTCTTTCTTCCGGTCCTCCCGGCCTTCGCTTTTTCTTTTTCTTTTCCTCTTACTTTTTTCATTTTTCTCCTCTTTCTTTTTTTCTTTTTCTTTTTCCCTCTCCTTCTTGTCATTTCCCTTCGCACTTGATCCCCACCGCAACCTCCCTCACTGTTTTATCCCTTTCACTGTTTCTTCCCTTTTTCTTTTTTTCTCTTTTCTTTTTTCTTTTTCCTCACTATTTCCCTTTGCACTTGATTCCCATTGCACCTCTTTCACTGTTTCACTTTTCACCCGCTTTTGTCACCACTCCCGTCCTTTTCATCTGCCCACCTATTTATTATTTTTCCCCCCCTTTTACTTTTCTTTTCTTTTCTTTTCCCCTTCTTTCCTCCCCCGTTTTCTGTATTTCCTTGTCCTTTTTCCCCTTTTTTTTCTCCTTTTTCCTTCTTTCTTGTTTTTTAGGGAGATTCATGTTTTCCTTATTCTAGAGATATATTATTCTAAACTTTTATTCTAGCGCTCCTGAGCACATACCTCTTATCCTTTTTAAGCCATTGCCGGTTCATTCCGTTTATTTCTACCTTCCACTTTAGAGCTCTAACAACAATACTTTATTAATATACGCCTGTATGTGTGTGTATAAATATACAATTCAGAGTACCAATCACATTATTCTGCTTACAGGCCTCTTTATTAAACTTCTTCCTTTCCTGCAACCAATCCCATACCCCTCCTGGGTTTTTGTATGGTTTTTCCATCTTTGGCCCAATTTTATTGGGGGTGACCCCCCTGTGGTGTCGAGCGAGGGGCCTCATTCGGCGTGGAGATCCGACTTACCGCCTGGGATGTGGATCATCTTTGAATGGGCCGTCCAATGCTGATCTCCGGTTCACAGCATTATTATTGAGACACCCCACTAAGGTAAAGAGATTACAAATTTATTCATTAATATTGTTTGCATAAAATGCAGAACAAATTGTCCCTTTTTCATATATTGCTCCCCTATTTTATAGGTTCTTGTAAAAGCAGACGCTAATTCTAAAAGTGTACCTCTTACTATTTAAATTATGACCATGAGATGTCTAATCAATATGTGTTCCCTTTCAGCTACACAAATTCTCTGAAGAAGACCTTGTAGGTCGAAACGTTCGTTAGATTGTTTATACTGCAATGCACATTTTTGGCTGTATAAACACTATTTGTGTACTGTATTATATACCTATGTAAACGCTGTCTGTGCACCTGTCATAGCTCATGTTCTATCCATCTTTGCTACCCATTCTTGTCTGATTTTTTTAACATGTGAATAAATATAATTTTTTACTACATGGTATTATATTCTTCCACACCAGCTGCCTAATAACCCCACTTGGGAAAATCTGTACTTCCCTGGCAGCCACAAAGAAAGTCAAACAAGGAAACCCATTGGATTGACTCAAAGATGGTTAAATCCCCCATTTGTATTATTATTTTTAAGTTTCCCACTGGGGAAAATCCTTTGGAAATGTGATAGTCTGTCCATATTCCTGTCACTGTTGTCTGTAAATATGGAGAAAAATATGAAAAAATGTGAAATTAAAAACAAAATCCATATACTGAATATTATTCCTACGTGGATTAACCTTTTTGTGACCAGAGGTCATTGATGTCTAGATGTCCAAACTAACAGGGTTTGTATGCATAAGCTAACTTGGGAATAGTTATACGACTATTTTGCCTATCTTGATAATTTTACATCACTTTGTTTTTTTTAAGGACGTATAAGGCTTAAGGCTTTAAGAAAAAAAAAAAAAAATATATATATATATATATATATATATATATATATATATATATATATATATATATATATATATATATATATATATATACAGTGAGGAAAATAAGTATTTGAACACCCTGCTATTTTGCAAGTTCTCCCACTTGGAAATCATGGAGGGGTCTGAAATTGTCATCGTAGGTGCATGTCCACTGTGAGAGACATAATCAAAAAAAAAAAATCCAGAAATCACAATTTATGATTTTTTAACTATTTATTTGTATGATACAGCTGCAAATAAGTATTTGAACACCTGTCTATCAGCTAGAATTCTGACCCTCAAAGACCTGTTAGTCTGCCTTTAAAATGTCCACCTCCACTCCATTTATTATCCTAAATTAGATGCACCTGTTTGAGGTCATTAGCTGCATAAAGACACCTGTCCACCCCATACAATCAGTAAGAATCGAACTACTAACATGGCCAAGACCAAAGAGCTGTCCAAAGACACTAGAGACAAAATTGTACACCTCCACAAGGCTGGAAAGGGCTACGGGGAAATTGCCAAGCAGCTTGGTGAAAAAAGGTCCACTGTTGGAGCAATCATTAGAAAATGGAAGAAGCTAAACATGACTGTCAATCTCCCTCGGACTGGGGCTCCATGCAAAATCTCACCTCGTGGGGTCTCAATGATCCTAAGAAAGGTGAGAAATCAGCCCAGGACTACATGGGAGGAGCTGGTCAATGACCTGAAAAGAGCTGGGACCACCGTTTCCAAGGTTACTGTTGGTAATACACTAAGACGTCATGGTTTGAAATCATGCATGGCACGGAAGGTTCCCCTGCTTAAACCAGCACATGTCAAGGCCCGTCTTAAGTTTGCCAATGACCATTTGGATGATCCAGAGGAGTCATGTGAGAAAGTCATGTGGTCAGATGAGACCAAAATAGAACTTTTTGGTCATAATTCCACTAACCGTGTTTGGAGGAAGAAGAATGATGAGTACCATCCCAAGAACACCATCCCTACTGTGAAGCATGGGGGTGGTACCATCATGCTTTGGGGGTGTTTTTCTGCACATGGGACAGGGCGACTGCACTGTATTAAGGAGAGGATGACCGGGGCCATGTATTGCAAGATTTTGGGCAACAACCTCCTTCCCTCAGTTAGAGCTTTGAAGATGGGTCGAGGCTGGGTCTTCCAACATGACAATGACCCAAAGCACACAGCCAGGATAACCAAGGAGTGGCTCTGTAAGAAGCATATCAAGGTTCTGGCGTGGCCTAGTCAGTCTCCAGACCTAAACCCAATAGAGAATCTTTGGAGGGAGCTCAAACTCCGTGTTTCTCAGCGACAGCCCAGAAACCTGACTGATCTAGAGAAGATCTGTGTGGAGGAGTGGGCCAAAATCCCTCCTCCAGTGTGTGCAAACCTGGTGAAAAACTACAAGAAACGTTTGACCTCTGTAATTGCAAACAAAGGCTACTGTACCAAATATTAACATTGTTTTTCTCAGGTGTTCAAATACTTATTTGCAGCTGTATCATACAAATAAATAGTTAAAAAAATCATACATTGTGATTTCTGGATTTTTTGTTTTGATTATGTCTCTCACAGTGGGAGAACTTGCAAAATAGCAGGGTGTTCAAATACTTATTTTCATCACTGTGTATATATATATATATATATATATATATATACAGTGGAACCTCGGATTGTGAGTAACGCGTTAACGAGCGTTTCGCAATACGAGCACTGTATTTCCTAAAATCCTAACTCAGTTTGTGAGTGTTGTCTCGCAAGACTAGCAGGATTCAGGCCAAAGTGGTGTTCAGTACTGCCATTTGGTCTGAGGTGGGGAGGTGCTGGAGCCAAAACGGCGCTGATCCGCGTGGTTCAGAAACGATCAGAAAGGCCCGAAGACAGTTCGGCTGACCTCGGCAAACCTCGGAAAGGCTCGTGAACGGAGGCTCTCCGGCGCCCCCCGCCTCTGGCCGCATGCAGTATTGCATGTCATTGAAGTCAATGCGGAACTAATTATTTTCGTTTCCATTGACTTCAATGGGGAAACTAGCTTTGATAATCGAGTACTTTGGATTATGAGCATTCTCCTGGAATGGATTATGCTCATAATCCCCTACAATACCCCGCCCCCTAATCCCGCCCCTAGACACGCCCTCATAAATCTCATGAAATTACACTTAAATGTTTTATGCAGAATTAACCTATAAAAATAAATATTAACAACAACTTTATCCGTGCCCAAAAATGCAGCCTGCCCATGTCTACCAATGCAGCATGTGTCCCCAGGGCAGAAAAATGTCACCCACTTTGCAGCCAGAGTCCCCCCCCACACTATTGCAGCCAGAGTCCCCCCCCACACTATTGCAGCCAGAGTCCCCCCCCCACACTATTGCAGCCAGAGTCCCCCCCCCACACTATTGCAGCCAGAGTCCCCCCCCACACTATTGCAGCCAGAGTCCCCCCCACACTATTGCAGCCAGAGTCCCCCCCCACACTATTGCAGCCAGAGTCCCCCCCCACACTATTGCAGCCAGAGTCCCCCCCCACACTATTGCAGCCAGAGTCCCCCCCCACACTATTGCAGCCAGAGTCCCCCCTCACACTATTGCAGCCAGAGTCCCCCCCCCACACTATTGCAGCCAGAGTCCCCCCCCACACTATTGCAGCCAGAGTCCCCCCCCACACTATTGCAGCCAGAGTCCCCCCCCACACTATTGCAGCCAGAGTCCCCCCCACACTATTGCAGCCAGAGTCCCCCCACACTATTGCAGCCAGAGTCCCCCCCACACTATTGCAGCCAGAGTCCCCCCCACACGTTTGCAGCCAGAGTCCCCCCCACACTATTGCAGCAGCAGCCAGAGTCGTCCTGTCCCCCCCACACTATTGCAGCAGCAGCCAGAGTCCCCCCCCCCCACACTATTGCAGCAGCAACCAGAGTCGCCCCCCCCCCACATTGTAGCAGCAGCCAGAGTCCCCCTCCACACTATTGCAGCAGCAGCCAGAGTCCCCCCACACCACTATTGCAGCAGCCAGAGTCGTCGTCCCCCCTCCACAATATTGCAGCAGCAGCAGCCAGAGTCGTCGTTGTCCCCCTCCCCGTCCATACTATTGCAGCAGCAGCCAGAGTCCCCCCACACCACTATTGCAGCAGCCAGAGTCACCCCCCCCCCCTCCACACTATTGCAGCAGCAGCAGCCAGAGTCCCCCCCACACCACTATTGCAACAGCCAGAGTCGTCGTCCCCCTCCACACTATTGCAGCAGCAGCAGCCAGAGTCGTCGTCCTCCCCTCCACACTATTGCAGCAGCCAGAGTCCCCCCACACCACTATTGCAGCAGCCAGAGTCGTCTTCCCCCCCTCTCCACACTATTGCAGCAGCAGCAGCCAGAGTCCCCCCACACCACTATTGTAGCCAACCTTTGCTGGGTAGGAGAGGAGCCGCCACGTTGTTCAAACCGCGGGGAACATGACAGCTTTCAATTCAATAGCTGCGTTCCCCGCCGACGTCGTACAAGTCATACAGCCCCTTCCCCTTGCCTGGGAAACTTTGATAGACAGATCACCCATCCAACTATCAAAGTTTCCCGGACAAGGGGGGAGGGGCTGTATATGACTAATTGAAAGCTGTCATGTTCCCCGCGGTTTGAACAAAGCGGCGGCTCCTCTCCTACCCATCAAAGGTTGTCTACAATAGTAGACCAGATGGCGGAAGCAACAGCAGCGGCAGCAGGGACTCTCCTCTCCTTGCTCGCCCCCCCCTGCTCCCAGGCAGCCCACACTGGCCTGCCCTCAAAATGTACTCGCATTTTGCGAGCAGGCGAGTGTAAATTTTGAGGGCTGTGTGTATATATGTATATATATATATATATAAAATGTGTTATTTATATTACAGGTATTTGTATAGTGCTGACAATTTAAATAGCACTTTACATATTGTACATTCACATCAGTCCCTACCCTTCAGGAGATTACAATCTATTATCCATACCTCACATGCATACTTATACATACTAGGGCCAATTTACACAGGAGCAATGTAACCCAAATGCAAGTCTTTGGAGAGTGGAAGGAAACCGGAGTACCTGGAGGAAACCCACACAAGCAGAGGGAGAACATGTAAACTTCATGCAGGTAGTGTCCTTACTGGGATTCCAACTGATGACATTGGTGCTACAAGGAAGGAGCGCTAACCAATCCCTTATCTTCTTCCTGACATCTAACCTGCTGGTCAGTTATGGTACAGACATAGAATGAGAGTCCTGCTCATTCTACAATAGGATTTAGGTTAACATTATGTCTGGATAGTGCACTGTCAAGAGAATGCTAATCTCCAGATTACAGACTCCAAGGGGGTAACCATTATCAGTTCTCCAAATCTAATATTTTGGGGGACTGTGATTTCAAAAAAGGCAATAAAAGGCAAAAAAACATAGGATACCCAACAGATGTAATATAGAAAAGATGAAATAATAAAATGTCACTCCAGTAAAAGAATAAATACAAATTGCTATCCTACACACTGATCTTTTTGTCATAATCAGGTCCCTGATTCATTCAACTTTATATGGTAATTTCCAGTTGACGTTGCCAGGCAGGATGGAAGTGCATCGCAGTCAAAAACTGAAAATAAAAATGCAAGTTTGCGTTGAAAAAAAAAAATCCTACACAAGGACCAGAAGAATAATTAGCTTGCTGTGCATTGCCAAATGGTTTAGAATGAAATGGAGGGCTTCCCATTGTTAAGTCAAGGAAACATTCCGTCTCCTGGAACTCCTACAGTGTGTGCGCTGTGTTAAAATTAGAGATTAGAATATGTAAATTATTCAAAGTCTCGGTCAGGATCTTCTACTGCTTTTCTGTCTGTGTTCCAGATTTCAAAGTATTGTTTATCATCTAGGGCAGTGGTTCTCAACCTTTCTAGTGCCGTGACCCCTTGATAAAATTTCCCAAGTTGTGGGGACCTACTAACAGTAAAAATTTTCGTAGTGTGGGTTGTCAACACCAAAGGCAAAACAAGTAATTTGCGCTCCTAACCCTTACATTTGTGAAGTATTAAAACCCCTTATGGTACATTTTAGTATGTACCACTCTTTGTTCTCCTTTCTTTCCCTTTTATCTCTCTATCCTAATTTCTTCTTTTTTTTCCCCCCCATCCCTCAATCTAGTCATCTTTCTTGCTCTTTCTCTTAATCTTTTTGAGTAAGTGAATAACAATTTGTATAGCGCTACAAATGCAAACTGAAATTGCCTCTTGTTCCCCCTCTTTTCCTTTCCACGTATTCTCTATTTTTATTCCTTCCCTTACTCCTTGGGGGTGGGGAGTTGGGATGAGTGGCAGTGCTGGTGGGAGAGTTGGGATGAGTGGCGGTGCTGGTGGGAGAGTTGGGATGAGTGGCAGTGCTGGTGGGAGAGTTGGGATGAGTGGCGGTGCTGGTGGGAGAGTTGGGATGAGTGGCAGTGCTGGTGGGAGAGTTGGGATGAGTGGCAGTGCTGGTGGGAGAGTTGGGATGAGTGGCAGTGCTGGTGGGAGAGTTGGGATGAGTGGCAGTGCTGGTGGGAGAGTTGGGATGAGTGGCAGTGCTGGTGGGAGAGTTGGGATGAGTGGCAGTGCTGGTGGGAGAGTTGGGATGAGTGGCAGTGCTGGTGGGAGAGTTGGGATGAGTGGCAGTTCTGGTGGGAGAGTTGGGATGAGTGGCAGTTCTGGTGGGAGAGTTGGGATGAGTGGCAGTACTGGTGGGAGAGTTGGGATGAGTGGCAGTTCTGGTGGGAGAGTTGGGATGAGTGGCAGTTCTGGTGGGAGAGTTGGAATGAGTGGCAGTACTGGTGGGAGAGTTGGGATGAGTGGCAGTTCTGGTGGGAGAGTTGGGATGAGTGACAGTACTGGTGGGAGAGTTGGGATGAGTGGCAGTGCTGGTGGGAGTGTTGGGATGAGTGGCAGTGCTGGTGGGAGAGTTGGGATGAGTGGCAGTTCTGGTGGGAGAGTTGGGATGAGTGGCAGTACTGTTGGGAGAGTTGGGATGAGTGGCAGTTCTGGTGGGAGAGTTGGGATGAGTGGCAGTGCTGGTGGGAGAGTTGGGATGAGTGGCAGTGCTGGTGGGAGAGTTGGGATGAGTGGCAGAGTTGGGATGAGTGGCAGTGCTGGTGGGAGAGTTGGGATGAGTGGCAGTTCTGGTGGGAGAGTTGGGATGAGTGGCAGTTGCTGGTGGGAGAGTTGGGATGAGTGGCAGTGCTGGTGGGAGAGTTGGGATGAGTGGCAGTTCTGGTGGGAGAGTTGGGATGAGTGGCAATGCTGGGTGAGAGTTGGGATGAGTGGCAGTTCTGGTGGGAGAGTTGGGATGAGTGGCAGTGCTGGTGGGAGAGTTGGGATGAGTGGCAGTTCTGGTGGGAGAGTTGGGATGAGTGGCAGTGCTGGTGGGAGAGTTGGGATGAGTGGCAGTGCTGGTGGGAGAGTTGGGATGAGTGGCAGTTCTGGTGGGAGAGTTGGGATGAGTGGCAGTTCTGGTGGGAGAGTTGGGATGAGTGTCAGTTCTGGTGGGAGAGTTGGGATGAGTGGCAGTGCTGGGTGAGAGTTGGGATGAGTGGCAGTGCTGGTGGGAGAGTTGGGGTGTGTGGCAGTTCTGGTGGGAGAGTTGGGATGAGTGGCAGTGCTGGGTGAGAGTTGGGATGAGTGGCAGTGCTGGTGGGAGAGTTGGGGTGTGTGGCAGTTCTGGTGGGAGAGTTGGGATGAGTGGCAGTTCTGGTGGGAGAGTTGGGATGAGTGGCAGTGCTGGTGGGAGAGTTGGGATGAGTGGCAGTTCTGGTGGGAGAGTTGGGATGAGTGGCAGTGCTGGGGGGAGTTCTGATCAGCCAACATAGGTGCTCTTGATCAAGGTCATTTGCTGATCTGAGAACTGTAGTGGGGACTTTTAATGGGAACTATAATCACAGGTAGTGTTACTCACTATGTCTCCCACTTCACATTTCTCACCGGTCAGCTGACCTAGAGTCTCTGCCTCCCCAGCCATGTTGTGAACTGAATGGGCGGCTGCAAAGAGGCTGAGTGGGCGGCTGTGGGCTCCAGGGACAGCCCTGCTGGGTGGCTGCAAAAGAGGTGCGGGCTTCAGGAACAGCCCAGGATTTGGTGACCCCTGGCAAATCATCATTTGACCCCCGAGGGGGTCCCGACCCCCAGGTTGAGAACCACTGATCTAGGGCAATATTTTTTAATCAAATACACTTGCTGGAGCATAAATTATATGTCCTTGCAAGAAAAGAGGATGACATTACATATAAAGAGTGAACCCTGGAGGATAGAAATATAAGAGCCAATGCTGACTTGGTTTTAAAGGGTATTCTCTACGACTGGTTTGAACTGGAATAAGAATGTTGGCAGTGAAATTTGAAAACTCTCACCTTGGATCCTACTTAATGACATCTCTCATATTTCCATCCTCAGAGGTTCTCTTAAAGCCCAATTCCAGCCCACGGCCATTGCATGTGTACACCCCCCACCCAGCCACTGCCTCTGCAGCTAAAGGGGGTACCGGTATGGGGACAGTAAAAGCACATCTCAACCTCACATGTGGATGAGCCCTTGGACAATTGTCATGTGAGCAGGTGTCCCCATTGGAAAATGTCCCCCCTATTCCTGTTCTGGTTGCAACTCAAAATTTTGGCATTTCCTCTGCAATTTCGTACCCAATAACATGGGTTATCATGCCAGTTAGAGGGGATGAATCACCCTACTGTGGAGCAATAAAAATCTGACAGAAGTTCATAACCCAAGTTACTCCATCCAAATCTGTAATACTTGAATGCCCCGTACACGACCGGTTTTCCCGTCGGAAAAACTCAGATGAAAGCTTTTGGCCGGGAATCGCGACCATGTGTATGCTCCATCGGACTTTTTCCTACAGGAGAACTGCCGGGAAAAAAAAGAGAGCAGGATCTATTTTTTTCCATCAGGAAAAAATCCTATGCAGATAGGGAAGAAGATGGACAGCCGCACTCCAAATAGTCTTAAAAAAGACGTGCTCTTTATTGACGGAAAAATTCACAGCAAACAGTCAGCATACAGCAGGGAAAATGGCTGACGCGTTTCGCATTGATCTCAATGCTTAATCATAGCTAACTGAGATCAATGCGAAACGCGTCAGCCATTTTCCCTGCTGTATGCTGACTGTTTGCTGTGAATTTTTCCGTCAATAAAGAGCACGTCTTTTTTAAGACTATTTGGAGTGCGGCTGTCCATCTTCTTCCCTATCCGCATATTCTGTGCATTGCCAGCACCCATTCTGTGTCTGAGCAGACAGTGATTGCCTGGAGGTGCTCACCTGCAGCGGCGGTTTCCTCACCAGGAAAAAATCCTAGCGGGAAAACCGTTCATCTGTATGGAATTCCGACGGGGAAAAAACATGCATGCTCGGAAACAATTTGACGCATGCTCGGAAGCATTGAACTTCTTTTTCTCGCCTCGTTGTAGTGTTGTATGTCACCGCGTTCTTAGCACTCGAAAGTTCAGAGAACTTTTGTGTGACCGTGTGTATACAAGGCAGGCTTGAGAGGAATTCCTCCGGGAAAACCATTGTTTTTTTTTTCCGACAGGAAAACTGCTTGTGTGTATGGGTCACCAGGCACCAAGGAGGGTTTGCTTTAACCCTCCTAGCGGTATTCCCGAGTCTGACTCGGGGGTTACATTTTTGTGCTGCGATCAGTAACCCTGAGTCAGACTCGTTACTTACCTTGTCCCTGGATCCAGCGATGCCACCGCGCTGTGCAAGTGAGCGGGACCTCGCTCGATTCACACAGTGCCTCTGTGTGCCGCCGATCTCCGTTCCCTGCGACGCTACGACGCACAAACACCCTACATACAGTATACTGTAATCTTATAGATTACAGTACTGTATGTAAAAAAAATACACACACCCTTTATCCCTAGGGGTCTGCCCAGTGCCCTACATGTTATTTTATATAATAAAAATTGTTCTTTCTGCCTGCAAACTGTAGATTGTCCATAGCAACCAAAAGTGTCCCTTTATGTCAAAAATGGTTTTAGCGCAGCTAGAAAACAGCGATAATAAAAGTAATGACAGCGACAATTCTGCAACTGAGCAAATTTCCGTTATTTTGAGTTGATTACATTATTGAATCATTTTTATTATAATTATATTATTATTTGTTATAATTATTTATAATTATTATATTATAATTTATAATTTTGTAAAATACCCGGGTTGCCTACTAGACTCTTGTTTGGACAGATTTAAGTGAGTTATTCCTAAGAATTACAGGCCTACAATATAAAACGTCAAATTTCCTTGCAAATAATGGTACCGCTTTCAGCAAGTAAAATCGGAAAGAATCATACCGCTAGGGAGGTTAAACTCATTTTGGAAAGTGTAGGAGGGGGATTATGAAAATATAATGGGAGTTTTCCTTGCTCTTGGCAGCTGTATGGGGTATAATTTGCATGTACAGTAGCATTGTACATTCTAGCCTAGGACATGGAGTATTCAAAACAAAATCTGGCTGCCCGTAACCTCAACCAAGTGATCAGTTTTCCCGCTTTCATCAGCAGGAAAGCCATTTAATCAGTTTTCCGTCGTCGTCTTCTTCAATACGCGCAAATTCATTTGTAAAAAGGGAAAACATGAAATTTAAACCTTTTCAGAACGATTGCTCCATAAACAAAACAAAAGGACATGCAGCAATTTGGTGTTCTGCTGCCGCCCACTCATTTGTTCTCTATCATATAAGAACAAACCTGCAAGCGAGGATTTATGAAGGCTGAATACAGACATCTGTGCTACAACTCTATATTATAATATGTGTCCGTTCCACATAAGTTTTCTCTTTTACCTTAACGACATCATGTACAATAATGCTGCCGTAATGTAACACAAGGGTTAGCCAAGAGAACAAAGGCAAGAAATTAAACTTGTAAACCCTGACGATGAACTTCTCATATATGCTTCCTTTAGGTCTGTTGCAATTGCCGTTGAAAGTGTTTAGTTATATCTATTCAGTAAGTACAAAAAATACCAGTTGATCATGCCAGAAATCCAGGGTGGTCCTCAAAGGTCCAAGGGGTGAGACCAAAAAAGCAGATTGGGGAACTCTAAAAATTAGGGATGGACGATATCAGTTTTATTAAGGCTGAGTACGATACTTTTTCTCAAGTACTTGCCGATACCAATTACCAATACTTAATTTTAGTGTTGTGTGAGGCCTCGTACACACGCAAAAACCAGCAAGAAACTTGCTGGGGTTTTTTTTTTTTTTGCCGAGGAAACGTGTGTACATTTTTCAGCGAGGAAACTGTCGAGGAAATCGTCGAGCCAAAAAGAGAGCATGTTCTCTTTTCCCTTGACGGGAATGGAGAAAATTGGCTCGCCGAGTTCCTCGACAGCCTCACAAGGAACTCGACGAGCAAAACGATGTGTTTCGCCCGTCGAGTTTCTCGGTCGTGTGTACGAGGCCTGACAGTTTTTTTTGGTGGCCCGTTCACACCATACATGCATGGAAACTGATGGGAAAGCACATATTTCACTTGCAGAGACATCCGTTTCACATCAGTTTTCATGTGCGTTTCAGTGAGGTTTTACAGCCTGTGGACATGCACTATATTACCAAAAGTATTGGGACATCTGCCTTTACATGCACATGAACTTTAATGGCATACCAGTCTTAAGCCTCGTACACACGATCAGATTTTCAGATGACCGAACGTCCGTTTTTTGTTGCATGCTAGTCTCATATCGAAAGCGAAGAGGTTACTCGCCTTACGAAATTTCTCGTACGACAGAATACAACTTCAGAAGTAATGTAATGTGCTGACTAGGTTTGTATGTATTCTTTCGTTTCTGAGCATGCGTAGTCTTCCGCTTACGATTGTTTTCGTACAAAAACCAAACTAATTAAATGAAAATCGGATGTTAAGTTCACGTACGACAAAAATGTTAAATAGCTAGATTCAGAGACAGTTTGGCCGGCGTATCAGTAGTTACGCTGAACTAACTCTGAATCTGCGCCGTCCTAAGTTTAAGTGTATTCTCAAACTGAGATACACTTAAACCTAGCTAAGATAAGACAGCCTGTGTCGTCGTATCTTAGGGTGCAATATTTAGGCTGGCCGCTAGGTGGTGCTTCCGTTGAGTTTGGCGTATAATATGTAAATGACTAGATACGCCGATTCACGAACGTACGTGCGCCCGTCGCAGTAAAGATACGCCGTTTCCGTAAGAGATACGCCGCATAAAGATAAAGCTGCCCCTAGTTGGCCTAGTCAATGTTAACCACTTCTCTACTTTGGGTGTTTTTCAGATTTGGTGTTTACAAGACTAAAACAGTTTTTTTTGCTAGAAAATTACTTAAAACCCACAAACATTATATATTTATGTTTTTTCTAATACCCTAGAGAATAAAATGGCGATCATTGCAATACTTTTTGTCACACCATATTTGCGCAGCGGTCCTACAAGCGCACTTTTTTTGAAAAAAAAAAGACAGCAATAAATTTGGCCCAATTTTTTTATATATTGTGAAAGATAATGTTACGCCGAGTAAAATGGTACCCAACATGTCACGCTTACAAATTGCGCCCGCTCGTGGCATGGCGTCAAACTTTTACCCTTAAAAATCTCGATAGGCGACGTTTAAAAAATTCTATAGGTTGCATTTTTTGAGTTACAGAGTAGGCCTAGGGCTATAATTATTGCTCTCGCTCTAACGATCGCGGCGATACCTCACTTGTGTCGTTTGAACACCGTTTTCATATGCGGGCGCTACTCACGTATGCGTTCGCTTCTGCGCACAAGCTCGTCGGGACGGGGCGCTTTAAAAAAAAAAAAATTTTTCTTATTTATTTTTATTTATTTTATTATTTTTTACACTGGAAAAAAAAAAATGATCACTTTTATTCCTATTACAAGGAATGTAAACATCCCTTGTAATAGAAAAAAGCATGACAGGTCCTCTTAAATATGAGATCTGGGGTCAAAAAGACCTCAGATCTTATATTTAGACTAAAATGCAAAAAAAAAAAAAAAATTGGAAAATGTCATTTTTTTCAAATGACAAAAAAAAAAAAATAGAGTTACGTACCGGTAACGTCTTTTCCAGTAGTCTTTCAGGACAGCCCACAATTGAGAGATACTCCTCCTCTTCCTCTAGGAAACACTGCGCCAGCCCATAAATTTCTCACTCCCCCTGCCAGACCTCAGTATTTATACGAGCACCTCCGGTCAGCTGGGGAGACACAAGAACATGTTAATAACATACAATTACATATCAACATCATGTCCTGGTCTTGAAATCAGACTTCCTCTATTCGGGTGGGTACCCAGGGCTGTCCTGAAAGACTACTGGAAAAGACGTTACCGGTACGTAACTCTATTTTTCCCCTCCCGTCTTTCAGGACAGCCCACAATTGAGAGGATAACCGAGAACTTACCAACTAGGGTGGGACTATGGCTTGCAAAACCTTTCGTCCAAAGGCTTGCTCACCTGCCGAAACCAGGTCCACCCTGTAGTGTTTAACGAAGGTAGTGTAGCTGGACCATGTTGCTGCTTTGCAAATCTGTTCCGGCGTTGCTCCCGCTCTTTCTGCTTGAGAGGTTGCCAGCGCTCGAGTGGAGTGTGCTTTAATTCCTGTAGGGATATCCCTACCAGCCAAAGTGTATGCTTGCTCAATGCTTAGTCTTAGCCACCTGGCAATAGTGCGCCTGGATGCTTTGCATCCCTTCCTGGTTCCAGAAAATAAAACAAATAGTGAGTCTGACCGTCTAAACGGTTTAGTCACCTCTAAATAATGTAGGATACTTCTCCTAACATCTAACGTACTGAAACGTCGTTCCCTTTCCCCCGAAGGGTTGGAACAAAAAGAGGGTAAAACTATATCTTGACTCCTGTGAAACTTTGAAGTCACTTTAGGAAGAAAGGCTGGATCGGTCTTGAAAACGACCCGATCCGGGAAAATAACACAAAAAGGGGGTCTGATCGATAGAGCTTCTAGCTCGCTGACCCTCCTAGCAGTGGTCACTGCAACCAAAAAAGCTGTTTTTAAGGTTAAATCCCTTAGAGAACAATTATCTAAGGGCTCAAAGGGAGTACCCGTTAGGGTACGCAATACCAGAGACAGGTCCCAACTGGGGAAGGGTGGCCCTCGAGCTGGTCTCTGTCTGGATAGTGCTTTAAAGAACCTGACTATCCAGGGACTGGTGGCCAGAGGTTTTTCTAAATACACCGTAAGTGCCGAAACCTGCCCTTTAAGGGTGCTAACCGAAAGACCCTTATCTGCCCCACACTGAAGAAATTCTAAGACAGCCGTGGGGCTCTGTACAGAACAGGGGCAATTTACACACCATTCGTTGAAACGAAGCCAAACCTTCTTGTAAATTTTGCGGGTCTCCTTTTTTCTACTATTAAGGAGGGTGGCAATTAAACCTTCGGAAAATCCCTTGGATCTTAGTATGGCTTCCTCAGTAGCCACGCTGCTAGCCTCCACCTGTGGACTTGTGGACATAGGACTGGGCCCTGTGATAGAAGATCCTCCCGCTGAGGTAGAAATAAGGGTGGTTCTGCCGCTAATTGTTTGAGGACTGGGAACCAAGCCCTCTTGGGCCAGTAAGGAGCTACCAGGACTAGAGAGGTGTGCTCTAATTGGAATTTTCTCAGTACTGCTGGAAGAAGTACCGGAGGTGGGAATGCATAGCATCTTCCGAACTTCCAGCTTTGGGACAGGGCATCCACTCCCCTTGCTCCTTCTCCCTTGTTCAGGGAGAAGAAACAGGGGGCCTTCGCATTTTCTCTTGAGGCGAAGAGGTCCACCTCCAGAGTTCCCCATCTCTTGTTCAGGAGCTGAAAGACCTCCTGGTTGAGGGTCCACTCGCCCTCCCTCAGCTGCCTCCGACTGAGGAAGTCTGCTGTTACGTTTCTTTCTCCCCTCAGAAAGACCGCCGAAAGGGAGAGGGTGTGGATCTCGGCCCAGCCCAGAATCTCTGCTGTCAGGACCGACAAACTTTCGCTTCTCGTGCCGCCCTGCTTGTTTAAATAGGCTACGGCCGATGAATTGTCCGATCTCACCTGAATGTGGTGCCCCTGGAGTTCCTCCTGAAAGAACCTGAGGGCTAGGCCCACTGCCCTCAGCTCCTTCCAATTGGAAGATCTTTTTAGATCTTGGAGACCCCAGGTACCCTGCGCTGGAAGGGACCCCAGGTGCGCTCCCCAGCCCTTGCCGCTTGCGTCTGTGGTTACCACCCGAGACACCGGGATAATCCACAGACGTCCTTGGGTAATGTTGGTGGCCTTTCTCCACCACCAGAGGGATCTCTTTACCTGAAGGGGTACTAGAATCAAGGAGTCTAGGGTTTCTAGGCTGTGATCCCAGACCCTTAGTAGGAAGGCCTGCAGTGGGCGAAAGTGAATCCCTGCCCACTGTACGGCTGGGAGGGCAGATGTCAGCAGACCTAGCGTTGACATCAGGGACCTTAGTGACACCTGTTGATTGTTTTGGAGGGAAGCTACTGCTCTGTCCAACTTCTTGACTTTCTCTACCGGGAGGAACACTCTTGAGAGAGTAGAATCCAGCAGGTACCCTAGGTAAGTGATCTGTTGGGATGGAATTAAACTGGACTTGTCTAGGTTCAGTAACCACCCTAGGTCCGTTAGAACCTTCTTGGTCACTTCCAGGTCCCTGGATAGCTGCTCTGGCGAGGCTGCGAAAAGTAGCAGGTCGTCCAGATAGGCTATGATGGATATTCCCTGAAGTCGCAGAAACGCTAAGGGTTCTGCCAGGATTTTGGTAAAAATCCGGGGCGAGGAGGATAGCCCGAATGGCAGAGCCTGGAACTGGAGGTGTACAATCGTTCCCTCTAGGTCCACGGCCAATCGCAGATAACTCTGAGAATTCTCTGCGATCGGGACGTGTAAGTATGCGTCTCTGAGGTCCAGAGATACCATGAAACAATTGAGGGGAAGGAGGGCTCTGACTGTATAAATTGATTCCATACGGAATTTCCTGTATGAAATGGATCTGTTCAGAGGTTTTAGGTTTAGGATTAACCTGTATTTTCCCGAGGGCTTCTTTACCACAAAGATGTGTGAATAAAATCCCCTTCCTTCCTCTGCCCTTGGAACTCTGAGGATGACACTCTGATCTCTTATGACCGCCAGGACAAACTGGTTTGGGGAGATTGATTCCCATTGTGGGAGAAAAGTCCCCAGTCTTCCTCCCACCCTGACTAACAAGTCATGGGTTTTTAGGGGGCTGGACAGGAGGGTGAAAAATCGCTCCACCTCTGCCTCTGCCCCTGGGGGTCCAAACCCTCTTTTGGCCTGCTGGTTTGGCCCCTTTTTGCTTATGCGGACGAAACCCCCTTCCTGCCTGTACTGTGACTCTCTTTTTAGGAGGAAAGGCTTTCTTTTTGTCCGCCGTGCGGTCTAGTACTGCTTCAAGGCCTGGGCCAAAAAGCAGGTCCCCTGTGAAGGGAATACCACATAACTTGGATTTAGAGGCGCTGTCGCCAGTCCAAGTCTTGAGCCAGAGGGCCCTTCTGGCCGAGTTAGCCAGAACCGCCGATCTGGCCGACATGCGGACTGACTCCGCTGAGGCATCCGCTATATAAGCGACTCCTTGCAGGATAGTAGGGAAGGAGGCTAAAATAGTTTCCTTATCCGTACCAGCTTCAATGTGCTCCTGAATTTTAGAGAGCCAATGCTCCAGATTGCGAGCCATTACCGTGACGGCAAGTTCTGGTTTAAGATTCCCCATAGTAGAATCCCAACATTTCTTTAATAGGGAATCCATTCTTTTGTCCATAACATCGGACAAAACCCCCATGTCCTCGAACGCTAAATCCGTGTTCCTGGACACTTGGGAGAAGGCGGCGTCTAATTTGGGGCTTTTGTTCCAAACAGATAAAGGATCCTCTGAGAAAGGGAATCTCCTCTTTAGGGATCTGGAAAAAAAGGGTTTCCTTTCAGGATCCTGCCACTCCTTCTTAATGGTCTCAACCAGTATATCATGTACTGGGAAGACCTTTTTCTCTTGCTCCTCCAGACCCCTGTACATTCGATCATGGAGGGTAAGAGGTTTCTTGTCGGTTTGGATACCAAGGGTTGTGTAAACTGCCCCTAAGAGGTCCTCTACCTCATCCAGTGACAATTTGTACCTAGAGGGCTTCCTGGACTCCCCGTCCTGGTCCTCTCCCTCTGACCCCTCTTGAGAATCAGAGGTGGCACTATCTGGAGGAACCTGTTCCTCTTGGGAAGGGCCTGCGGAAACATCTGCCATAGCTGCTGCAATGGGTATGACAGGAGCAGGACCCTGAGCCTGTGGCTGGGTTGTAACCAGGGTAGGGACAGCCAAAGGCTGTAATCTCTCAAACAGAGATTTGAATGAGGAGAACGTGGATGACAGTTCTTTAACAGAGGCTGCAAGTCCTGACTCCTGTTCTAATTCATTTTCCCTGACCAGGGATTGAATGCAATCCCTACATAGGACCTTAGTCCATGTTTCTGGAAGGACATCCCTACAGGAGGCACACTTCCTCTTTGAGCTATGCCTTCCACTACCCGTTTTTTCAATGGCTTTCTGAAACACAGAAAGGGCAGAAAACAACAGTTATAAAAATAAAAAATTTAAAAAAAAAATTTAAAAAATTTAAAAAATTTAGTTACAACCCTGGGAGTGCACCTAGCCCCCTATAAACCCTGGGACTAAGGACTCCCCCTCCCCTGGCCACCCAGGGGGCTTGCCTCCCCATGCATTGAACCCTACATGGAGAGGCAAACCTAAGCTAGAGAGCGCCCCTCCCCAGGGTACTCTTACCTTAGGCTCGCTGGAGGTAGCGTCAGTTGTCAGGGCTGGCTCTGGAGATGCTGCCGACATGACTGCAGGTGGCTGCTTGCTGAGAGCTTTCTCCTCGCCTGTGCGAGATCCGACTCCCTCCAGCGTCCGCCCGGACCTCCTATCAGCACCGCGACCCGGAACCGGAAGTCGCGGTTCAAAGGGGAGACATCCGCTCTACGCCGGAAATGACGTCACCCGCCGTCCAGCCCGCTCGGTTCAAAAAAATTCTTTGCGGCCTGTAGTACAGGGCGAGCCTGGATGTCCCCCCCGCTGCGCCCCGCTGGACGAGATAGGGGTCCCCCGCAACCAGGAGCCGCGCTCGGCGTGGAAGGGGTGGCTAATGGTGGGCCTGCACCGCACCAGGATTCACCTGGAAGCCTCTGCTTCCTTAAGGTAAAATAGATGGCCTCAGTCCTCTGCCTGAATTGGCCTAGGTTCCCATGCACAGTGTCTCCCCACCGGAGGAAACACTAATACTGCGGTCTGGCAGGGGGAGTGAGAAATTTATGGGCTGGCGCAGTGTTTCCTAGAGGAAGAGGAGGAGTATCTCTCAATTGTGGGCTGTCCTGAAAGACGGGAGGGGAAAATGTTTCTTTAAGAGGCTGGGCGGGACTGACGTTTTGACGTCACTTCCGCCCAGCCGAGCTATGGGGACGGGCGAAGGAGATTTTTCCTTCAGTCTCGTCCCCGCTCAGCTCCCGAACGGTCGCGATCTCCTCCGCCGCTACCGACGGCTCCGGTAAGCAGCGGGGGGAGCGGGAGAGCGGCGGGAGAGGGGGGCCCTCTCCCGCCGCCGATAACGGCGATCTCGCGGCGAATCCGCCACGGAGACCGCCGTTATCGTTACCAGAACCGCTGACAGTAAAGATAGATACCTCGGTTGTGGCAGCAGCTGCTGCCGTTACGGAGATATGTATTATTAAAGTTAGGCCGTATATAGTCGTACAGCGGTCTGGAAGTGGTTAAGTATGGCCGTCGTTCCCGCATCAAAATTTGAAAATTTTACGTCCTTTGCGTAAGTCGTCCGTGAATGGGGCTGGACATAATTTACGTCGAAACCAATACGTCGTTGCGGCGTACTTTGGAGCAATGCACACTGGGATATGTACACGGATGGCGCATGCGCCGTTCGTAAAAACGTCAATCACGTCGGGTCACGAGTAATTAACATAAAACAAGCCCCCATCCTCATTTGAATTAGGTGCGCTTACGCCGGCCACATTTACGCCACGCCACCGTAAGTTAGGAGGCAAGTACTTTGTGAATACAGTACTTGCCTCTCTGACTTAAGGCGGCGTAGCGTAAATACGATACGCTACGCCGCCTTAAAGTTGCGGCAGCGTCTATGAATCTAGGTAATAGTCTGCACATCCAGCTTTTGTCTGAAGAAAAAACTGAATCGGCTGTTGAAAGCACCGTACTAACGATCAGTAAATCATCAGATCGTTCGCCAGATTTACTTCCGAATTTTGTATGGTGTGGACGGGCCTTTAGTCTGTAGGGTTCAATATTGAGTTGGCCCACCCTTTGCAGCTATAACAGCTTCAACTCTTCTGGGAAGGCTGTCCACAAGGTTTAGGAGTGTGTCTATGGGAATGTTTGACCATTCTTCCAGAAGTGCATTTGTGAGATCAGACACTCATTTGTGATAACCCCACATCCCTTGAATGCAATTTATGATTTGAGTTTTGATCTGAAATATGACTAGTTATGCTAATGAGATTTTTACCCACAGGCATTTGTGTATCACCGTAAACTGAGGAACATGAGAAAGATGTGCGTATGTTTAGTAAAATAGAGCAATCTGTTTGTCAAAGGCAACACAAAGTAAACCCAAAAATGTCAAACAAAAACACTGGGCGCTTCTGCAATTCATTTCAACAACAGGCTCCTTACCTCCTCTTTTCCTACCAGTGTTGTCCTGTGCACTCTGCAGTATTACAGGCATACCTCACTTTAAGGCTCCATTCACACCTAGGCGTTTTAACGCCTGAAGCCCGACGCTATTGCAGCCTGAAATACGCTGGAGGGGTGATTTAACATTGTTCTCTATGGAGATGGTTCACATCTCCACGCCGAACGCTGAAACGCCGTACACCTGAAGCTCAAAACAGACCTGACCCTTTTTTTCAGGCGGCTTCGGCGTTCGGCATAGCCGACAATGTTAAATCACCCCTCCAACGAAAACCGCGATAAAAAACGCCGCGTTTTGTCGTGGAAAATAACGCCGCAATTTGTCGCGGCAAATCGAGGTACAAAACGCCACGCTAAGGTGTGAATGCAGCCTTAAGTACACAATGGGGTTTATTTACTAGAGCTAGAAAGTGCAAAATCAGGCGCACTTCTGCATAGAAACCAATGAGCTTCCAGGTTTTATTACCAGGCTTAATTGAAAAAGCTGAGGTTAGAAGCTCATTGGTTGTACTGTATATCAAGCAGTATTATCAGTCCTGCCTAGGTCTTGCCCATGTTACTGAGGAGAGGAGAGAGGGGGTGCTCTGTAGTCCCAACATGCTTCCTGTGCAAGGGTGACAACACTGTTTCTCTATAGAAATGGTATAGTGGGTGAGCGTTGTCAGCCTAGGGCAGGAAGAGAGCTACAGGATCACCAAGTGAAAAAATACCCCAAAAACACTAAATGTAGACACCACATCTAAGGATTGATCAGATGCAATGAGGCTGATTTACTAAAAGCAAACAGACTGTTCACTTTGCAAGGGAAGTTGTACTTTGGAGAATTTCCCCCCCAACGTAGTGAATGAGATGAACTTTCTCTTTGGAAAATACCCAATCACAGGTAAGTACAATCTAACTCACTTAGCTCTGTGCAAAATTCCCTTACAAACTGCAACTTCACTTGTAAAATGGACAGTCTTCAGGCATACCCCACTTTTAAGTACACAATGGGGTTTATTTACTAAAGCTGGAAAGTGCAAAAACAGGCGCACTTCTGCATAGAAACCAATGAGCTTCCAGCTTTTATTACCAAAGCTTAATTGAACAAGCTGGGGTTAGAAGCTCATTGGTTTCTATGCAGAAGTGAGGCTGATTTTTCACTTTCCAGCTTTAGTAAATAAACCCCATTGTGTACTTAAAAGTGGAGTATGCCTGTATAAAATTAATTTGGTTACAGTGTTGCATGATAGAGTAATTGTCAGTCAAAATATCACAGGAAACTCAAAAATAGTCAGGTAATGCAGGGCTCGACAAAATCCGGGTGCCCGGTCACAATTGCGACAAGGAATTGTGACCTGGCGCCCGCCAGTAATTGAGGCCGCGGCTTTGTGGCCTTCACAGAAGGAAGCTTAGGCCGCAAAGCCGCGGCCTCAATTACCGGCCGGCACGGGCCCGCCGCGATCGTGCGGCGGGGGAGGCGAGGCCGTGGCTTTGTGGCCTTCTGCAGGCCTGCAGGACTTCTGTGATCTGGCGCCATCTTGTGGTGGCCGTTTGGCATTACAAGTAAAACAGTTCTAGCAGTTCTAATGTGTTTTTTCAATGTTTTCACTGCCATCTCCTTCCCTCTAATTAGAACCCCCAAACATTATATATATTTTTTATTCTAACACCCTAGAGAAGAAAATGGCGGTCATTGCAATACTTTCTGTCACACCGTATTTGTGCAGTGGTCTTAAAAGCGCACTTTTTTTGGGAAAATATACACTTTTTTTAATTAAAAAATAAGACAAGTGTAAAGTTAGCCCAATTTTTTTTTATATTGTGAAAGATAATGTTACGCCGAGTAAATTGATACACAACATGTCACGCTTCAAAATTGCGACCGCTCGTGGAAGGGCGACAAACTTTTACCCTTTAAAATCTCCATAGGCGACGTTTAAAAAATTCTACAGGTTGCATGTTTTGAGTTACAGAGGTGGTCTAGGGCTAGAATTATTGCTCTCGCTCTAACGATCGTGGCGATACCTCACATGTGTGGTTTGAATACCGTTTACATAAGCGGGCGCTACTCACATATGTGTTCGCTTCTCTGCGCGAGCTTGGCGGGACGGGGTGCGTTTTCTGGCTCCTAACTTTTTTAGCTGGCTCCTAGATTCCAAGCAAATCTGTCAAACCCTGAGGTAATGCAAGGATGATACAAATGTACTCAAATGTTTCAAACTTGTGAATGTTGACATTTCAGCATATTTTCAGTTGCAAAACTGTATATTTCCCAAAGAAAATCTATATGAATTCCCCTGTAAGGCAAATCTGATTATCCATGGAGTACAGGCGCTCATACAATAAATATTGATCCTGCTTCTTCACATCAGCTATATGAAGTTTAATTCGGAAGGATCAGTAGTATTTAGCATATCGGTTCTCGGAGAGAAGACCACGGGCAAAGAATCCGACATTGAGTGACTAACCACCCTTTCATAGTGTAAGCATTGCTAAAGGGTTTGTATGTGCCAGTTCACAACACTTAATGAGCTACAAGTGTTAACCTTTAGTGAAATGCCACTTGTCAGTTTATCAGACCGCGGCAGAAGGCGGAAGCTTTCATCTTGCTGCGGAATCTTGCTACTCCTTCAGCAACAAAGACTTCAAACATTTTTGTTGTTCGACATGAAATCATCAGCGACAAATCCGGGAGAACCTCGCAGCCTTTTGATGTCATTTTCTGACACTTAAAATAACTGAAAAACTAAAATTTTATAAATCCAGATTGGGTAGTTTTTATTTTTCGGTTGGCATTTGCTATTGCGGTAAAGCACAGCTAACCTTTCTACCATACCTCGTCTTGTATATAATGCTTTCATGGATCGTTAGAGAGATGAAGTGTGATTTTAATTGAGCAATTTCAAATGATATACATGGCTCTGATTTCATAAATATGTATTATGGGTTGTGAAAAAAACATTAAAGTGGACCTAGCTTTATATATATACATATACACAAACCATAGATGTGAGCAGCCTAATGCATTAGGGTGTGCACCCCAAAGCTCAAACATACACTACCGATCGCTCCCTGTGTTCATTCAGAAAGGGAAGGAGTCAGTAAATTACATGTTTACCGGCCCCTTCCCCCATTCATCCTAAAACATCCCGCAGCATCAGCCACCGGGAGAAGAAAGGAGGGTAGCCAGCAGCAGCGCGGGGGGAAGGTGGACACAAGGGCACTAGGGGAAATCTATGCTGCACAGGGTGATTAGGGTGTGCCTGAGCACACCTGGCAGCTGGCACACCCTGTGCGCACGCCTATGACACACACACAGTTGAACCTCGGATTACGAGCATAATTCGTTCCAGGAGAATGCTTGTAATCCAAAGCACTCGCATATCAAAGCGAGTTTCCCCATAGAAGTCAATGGAAATGAAAATAATTTGTATAATCCGCATTGACTTCTATGGCATGCAATACCGCATGTGGCCGGAGGTGGGGGGGGCCGGAGAGCCTCAAAAATACTCAGGGACAGCTCGGTTGAACTCGGAAACCCTAGGAAGGGAGTAGTTCCCAGTATTTCCGAACAGCTCAGATCGGCTCTGGCGCCCCCCTTGCCCCTACCTGCGGACGCCCATTATTTTGTTCCACATAAGAGAAATTAACTTCAAAATAAAGTACGGTAGTCAAACCTGTTGGAACACTGAGTCAGCTACCTTTAGAATAACTTAACGTGAAGGATGTATGGGTCCATAATACACCTCCTACTGGTTTCCAATTAAATACCGTCCATTTAATGCTTCCATGTAAAGTTGGAGTAGAATGATTTTGGATAATCATACATTCACATTGCTATGTAGTGGCAATGGTAGTGCCTGAATCCTCACTGCTCTCTTTCTCTTCAGTTGCTCTTGTGGGGTGCCGCTGTTTTTTGTTCTTTTAAATAGTATGTTTGGGTCAAGCTTGCCGAAACAAACTATTTACTGCTCTAACAGGTGCCCTTGCTGGGCGGACTGTATTGCCTGTATGTAGCCTCAGTTGAATACAGTATACAACACTGCATACCTCCCAACTGTCCCTGATTTCGAGGGACTGTCCCTGATTTCGAGCAATGTCCTTCTGTCCCTCATTCTCCTCATTTGTCCCTCATTTGGTCTGATCTATAGGGATGTATATAAAATGCACTTTTTATCTATCAAAAAGAGTTTCCCAGCACTAAACATTTCATCTGATTTCTAAATTGCTGCATTTGTAAATTCCAAAAGCCAATATAAAGAAATAGTAGTGGTAAAAAAAAGCACTTGTGGGTTTAACCAATCTTATTTTTTTGTACAATTCTCCTTTAAGGGGGCGTGGCAAGGGGTGTGTCCTATGCCTGCATACTTTTGCTGATAGGTGTCCCTCATTTCCATCTCAGAAAGTTGGGAGGTATCACACTGTATTCCAGCAGTGAAGTGAGAACTTCCTGTTCTTCTCGCAAAAGAAAAATGAGTCAGGCTGAGAACTGCTCAGCCTTTCACTGGAACCTTAGTTTTCTATGAATGAATACAAATCTTCCTCTGATTGGCAGAGATTGTGTCATTATCTGCCAGCATAACCTCAGTTTCCACTTCAGTCTCAGGGTGTATCCCAACAATGTTGTCGGGATCCACCTAGATTAGGGTTGCCACCTGTCCCGGACAGTCCAGGTTGTGAATCATGTGTCCAGGTTTCTGAAACCCAGACACATTATTCAGACAGGAATTTGTTTTGGAACAGGGTTTGACATAAGGGTGGGCACTATGTGTTCTGCATTACTATTCTTTTTGGAGCACCCAAAGGTGTCCCAGGTCTTCTACAATGCCATAGTGTAAACAATTTTTTTTTTTGCTGTGCTCCGCTAAGTTGTTCGGGTTTGGCTTGAAGAAAAAGTGGCGACCCTAACCCAGGTGTCTTATTGGCAGCTGGTTCAGCCTCTCAGTGCCCCACTGAGAGCCTGAGCCAGCACCAGTGAGCACTGGAAGGGGCAGAGTTCAGCACAGCGACTGAGCTGCCACCAACCAACGGACTCCCAATCATGTGACTGTTGTGAAAGCCAATCAAAGTGGTCACGTGATAGAGAAGCTGCGCCACCTCCTGGGCATGAAGGAGTTACTTTGTAGTGCGTAAGGGGAATCAATTAATTCCTCTTATAAGGTGATTCAGCATTAGTCAGTTGGGTGGTTTATGTACAGGCCTTTTATTTTTATTTTATCGTCCTTTCACTGAAAAAGGATAATTACAGGTTTTATTGCCTGACAAAACATAATAACAGTGATTCATATTAACTGGGATTTGTCGGCGGATACATCTCTGTTATTTAGAGGTTTTCATTTCTACATTAATTAGGGTAAATAAACACAAAACGAAACTCTTACATTTTCTCATTTACCTTAAAGCGGTATTATACCTAAAAATACGAATGTATTATATTGCAGCTTACCAGTTCTTAGATGTGATGGCTGCATTGGTTTTATTTTTTAGGCTTTTCCCCCTTTATTTTAGTCCATCAAAAGTGGCAGTTAAAGGGATGAGACAAACCATTTACCACTGACAGGGGTGCTTACAATGATCAGCTTTTATTTATGTAAAACCTTTATTTTCAAAAGGAAAAAAAACAGTTTGCTATAACAGCTTAACCACTTCCAGAAAGCCCACTGTATAGATACACCAGAAATTTAAAGCTGCTGCCATAAACCAGGTATCCATCTTTTCAGTGAGCGGCCCGATTTAAGATAATGGTGGTCTCGGCGGCTGATTCGCTGCAAGATCACCGTTATTGACGGCGGGAGAGGGCCCCCCTCCCGCGCCCTCCGGAGCCCTCAGTAGCTGCGGAGGCAATCGGGTCCTTTCTCGTGCTGGGTATGGAGACGACTGAGGGGGAAGATGCCCCCCACCCGTCTCCATACCATAGCAGGGCCGAAGCGACGTCAAAACTTCACTTCCGCTCTTAAAAGGCCATTTTTTTTATTGGATTTTAGTCCAAATATGAGATCTGAGGTCTTTTTAAACCCAATCGTGCTTTTCTTCTATTACAAGGGATGTTTACATTCCTTGTAATAGGAATAAAGTGACCCAAAACTTAAGAAAAAAAAAAAAGTCAAAATCAATAAAATAAAATAAAATAAAGTAAAGTAAATAAGAAAAAAAAATAATTAAAGCGCCCCGTCCCGACGAGGTCGCGGGCAGAAGCGAACGCATACGTGAGCAGCGCCCGCATGTGAAAGCGGTGTTCAAACCACACATGTGAAGTATCGCCGTGATCGTTAGAGCGAGAGCAATAATTCTAGCCCCAGACCTCCTCTGTAACTCAAAACATGCAACCTGTAGAATTTTTTAAACGTCGCCTATGAAGATTTTTAAGGGTAAAAGTTTGTCGCCATTGCACAAGCGGGCGCAATTTTGAAGCGTGACATGTTGGGTATCATTTTACTCTGTGTAACATCATCTTTCACAGTATAAAAAAAAATTGGGCTAACTTTACTGTTGTCTTATTTTTTAATTAAAAAAAGTGTATTTTTTCCAAAAAAAGTGCGCTTGTAAGACCGCTGCGCAAAATACGGTGTGGCATAAAGTATTGCAATGACCGCTATTTTATTCTCTAGGGTGTTACAATTTTGTTTTATGTTTGGGGGTTTTAAGTAATTTTTTAGGATTTTTTTTTTTTTTTTTTTACTTGTAAGCCAGATTCAGAAAGAGTTAAGCTGACGTATGAGTAGATACGCCGTTGTAACTCTGAATCTAAGCCGTCATTTATTTAAGTGTATTCTCAAATTGAGATACACTTAAATCTAGCTAAGATACGACGGCCTGCGCCATCGTATCTTAGCTTTCTATTTAGGCCGGCCACTAGGGGCGTGAACGCTGATTTACGCCTAGAATGCGTAAATCAGCAAGATACGCCTATTCACGAACGTACGCTTGCCTGTCGCAGTAAAGATACGCCGTTTATGTAAGGCGTTTTCAGGCGTAAAGTTAGTCCAACAAAAAACTGGCCTAAAGTTAGTCCAACAAAAAACTGGCCTAAAGTTAGTCCAACAAAAAACTGGCCAAAAAACGTTGTCCGTGAATGGGGCTGGGCGTAATTTACGTTCACATCGAAACCAATAAGTCTTTGCGGCGTAATTTGGAGCATGCGCACTGGTATACGTCCACGGACGGCGCATGCGCCGTTCGTAAAAAACAGCAATCACGTCGGGTCACGATTCATTTGCATAAAACACGCCCACCTCTTCTCAATTTGAATTAGGCGCGCTTAGGCCGGCACATTTACGATACGCCGCCGTAACTTAGGACGCTAGTGCTTTGTGAATACAGCACTTGCCTCTCTAACTTACGGCGGCGTAGCGTAAATACGATACGCTACGCCGGCTCAAACATACACCGCCCTACGTGAATCTAGTTAAGAGTCTGAAAAATAGGCTCGGTCCTTAAGTGGTTAAAAAGCATTAATTGGAAGTCGGCTTTAATTTTGTAGTCAAGTCCATCTTACTACATTCACACGAATGTGTTTTTTCATGCTTTTTGCAGAAGCGCAGGACATCATTTTTAACACAAGTTCCTATGAAACACATTCACATCAATGCATTTTGTGCCTCTGCATTTTTGGAAAGGGTCAGGGAGGGACCTTTGTAAATGCAAAATGGTGCTTTCTGATTCGCGATTTTGCTGCAATTTGCATTTTGTGTTTCTAAATCAACCCAACAGCAAATTTCCCCACCAAAAAAGCATAAAAAACACAAATTGAGGCAAAATCTCTGTAAAAAAAACATGGAAAGCACAGCAAAAGCACTGCAGAAATGCTCAAAAGCAACATGCATAGATGTGAATCGAGCCTAAAGCTGGCCATAGATGGTTATTTATTTTTGTTGATCAGTCAGTAGATAAAAAAAAAAACAACCCCATTCCCCCATCCACACATTTAATGTGGATGGGGGGATTCCCCCTGTAAAGCTATTGTATTCTGACAGTGGGACTCCTCCATTGCCAGAATACACTGATCAGTGCCGCAGCCAATTGGCAGCAAACGCTGATCGAGGGACAATATACCAATAGTCCTATTCAGGATCACTAGATCAACTCTTCTTGAACCGGAATGGCCCTACATGGTTTAACTTGCTTACTGGGCACTTAAAGCCGGGGGTTCACCCGAAATCTTTTTTTTAACATTAGATTGAGGCTAATTACTGGAGGCAGAATTGGGTGTTTTTTTTTAAATCAATGCAGTACTTACCGTTTTAGAGATAGATGTTCTCCGTCACTTCCGGGTATGGTCTTCGGGACTGGGCGTTCCTATTTGATTGACAGCCTTCCGACGGTCGCATACAGCGCGTCACGAGTTGCCGAACGTCGGTGCGGCTCTGCGCACCGACGTTCGGCTACTTTCGGAAACTGATGACGCGCTGTATGCGACGGTCGGAAGGCTGTCAATCAAATAGGACCGCCCAGTCCCGCAGCCCATACCCGGAAGCGGCAGGAGAACATCTATCTCTAAAACGGTAAGTACTGCTTTGATTTTAAACAAAACACCCGTTTCTGCCTCCAGTAATTAGCCTCAATCTAATTTTGAAAATAAATTTTTTCGGGTCAACCTCCACTTTCAAACCCCCCTCCTGCCCAGACCAATTTTCAGCTTTCAGCACTGACGCATTTTGAATGACATTTGCGCGGTCATACAACACTGTACCCAAATGACATGTTTATATTTTTTTCCCCACAAATAGAGCTTTCTTTTGGTGCTGTTTGATCACCTCTGCAGTTTTTATTTTTCTTAAAAAAAAATACAGATTTTATTTTTTTTTTTAAAGAAATTATATATTTTTTTATATTTTGTTATAAAATTTTACAAACAGATAATTTTTCTCCTTCGTTGATGTACGCTGATGAGGCTGCACTGATGGGCACTGATGGGCTGCACTGATGGGAACTGGTGGGCACTGATAGGTGGCACTGGTTAGCACTGAGGGGTGACACTGAGAGGTGGCACTGATACAGTAGGTGGCACTGGTGGGCACTGAGAAGTGGCACTAAAAGGTGGCATTGATAGGGGGAACTGATGGGTGGCAGTGATGGGCACTGATGGGTGGCAGTGATGGGCACTGATGGGTTGCAGTAATGGGCACTGATAGGCAGCACTGCTAGGTGGAACTGATGAGGCATTGATAGGTGGCACTTGTGGGCATTAATAGGTGGCACTCACAGGCATTGATAGGTGGCACTAGTGGGCACTGTGGGGGCGCTTTCAGGTGGCACTAGCAGGGAGTACTGGCAGGTGGTAAGCCAGTGATCGGCTTTTATTTCTCCTTGCGCTGTCAGCGTGAGGTGGAAAAAAAAAACAATTACCGGCTTTTGTTTACATCACGTGATCAGCTGTCATTGGCTGACAGATGATCACGTGGTAAGGGGCCAGGGGCGGCCCCTTACTCGGATCCGTGATCACCCAAGATCACCTGAGCAGAAGCGTGCGGGGGTGTGCGGGGAGCGCCTGAAGAAAAGGACGTCTATTGACATCCTCCCGACATTTGGGGTCCGCGCTGCAGCCGTCATTCGGCTATAGTGCGGGCGCCAAGTGGTTAAAGTTCATTCGGTTTTTGCTGGTGGAATCTTTTTGCTAACAGCAGGGATGAAGGAAGCTCCCTCTGCTGTAAGAATCTCAATGCTACAAACATGGATGGAGAAAGCTCCCTCTGCTGGAGGAATCTCAATGCACACAGCATGGATGGAAAAATCTGCCTCTGCTGGAGGAATCCCAATGTTCAGAGCATGGGTTGAGAAACCTCCCTCGCTTCATATTGTACTAGCTGAATACCCGGCGTTGCCCGGTCTTACTATCTTAACCTTTTGGGGAGGAAAATCATAGTAATATAAATATACCCATCTTTTATATAAGGGTGTAGGTAAGGGTTAATTTAACTATCATATATTTTTATTTGGCATATAAGTAATATGTGTACCAGGTATTATTGAAATATCTCCAGGCGTACAGACGTTATGTGGGAACATACATTTCCCATTGATTTGCATGGGACTTTAAACAAAAACCACGACCCTCACAAATGGGGGTAGATAAGGGATAAATTAACTATCCTATAGTTTAAGTGGACATATAAGTAACATGTGACCAAGTGTTATCGCAATATCTACAGCCGTTTGGAAGTTATGAAGTAACATGTATTTCCCATAGAGTTGAATGGGACTTTAAAGGAAAACCCCGACCATGGCAAATGGGGGTGGGTAAGGGTTAAACCACCTATCCTATGTTTGTTGCTGACATATAAGTAACATGTGTGCCAAGTTTCATGTTAATATCTTTAGCCGTTTGGACGTGATGCTGGAACATACATACACACATTGAGTTTTATATATATAGATTTGGACAGCCAGCGCTCCAGGTGTCAGAACAGTGCAAGCATCTGATTAGATGCAACACTGTAGTTTAAGGTTAAACCTCTTTTCTTCTAATTTTATGAGTGGCCACTTGTCTTGTTAAACTCCCTTCCGCAAAAAAGTTTTATCCCTATTGTGGGATCACCAATATGGTATTTGTAAATTAAAATCAAATCCCCCCTCAATCGTCTCTCTTCTCCAGAGAGAATAAGTTCAGTGCTCGCAACCTTTCCTCATAACTAATATCCGTCAGACCCTTTATTAGCTTTGTTTCCCTTCTTTGTACTCGCTCCATTTCCAGTACATCCTTCATGAGGACTGGTGCTCAGAACTGGACAGCATACTCTAGGTGCGGCTGGACCAGAGTCTTGTAGAGTGGGAGACGTATCGTTTTATCTCTGGAGTTGATCCCATTTTTAATGCATGCCAATATTCTGTTGGCTTTGTTAGCAGCAGCTTGGCATTGCATGCCATTGCTGAGCCTATCATGTTCTAGGATCCCCAGGTCCTTTTCCATCCTAGATTCCCCCAGAGGTTCTCCCCCTAGTGAGTAGATTGCATTCATATTTTTGCCACCCAAATACATTATTTTACATGTTTCTACATTGAACCTCATTTGCCATGTAGTTGCCCACCCCATTTATTTGTTCAGATCTTTTTGCAAGGTTTCCACATCCTGCGGAGAAGTTATTGCCCTGCTTAGCTTAGTATTGTACAGAGATTGCACTGCTTACCCCATCCTCCAGGTTGTTTATGAATAAATTAAATAGGATTGGTCCCAGCACAGAACCCTGGGGAACCCCACTACCCACCCCTGACCATTCCGAGTACTCCTCATTTATCATCACCCTTTGAACCCGCCCTTGTAGCCAGTTATCAATCCATGTGCTCACCCTATGGTCCATGCCAACGGACCTTATTTTGTACAGTAAACATTTATGGGGAACTGTGTCAAATGCTTTTTCAAAATCCAGATACACCACGTCTACGGGCATTCCTCTATCTAGATGGCAACTCACCTCCTCATAGAAGGTTAATAGATTGGTTTGGTAAGAACAATTCTTCATGAATCCATGCTGATTACTGCTAATAATACCGTTTTCATGACTAAAATCTGCTATATAGTCCCTTATCATCCCCTCCAAGAGCTTACATACTATTGATGTTGGGCTAACTGGTCTGTAATTGCCAGGGATGTATTTTGGCCCCTTTTTAAATATTGGTGCTACATTGGCTATTCTCCAATTAGCTGGTACCATTCCAGTCAGTAGACTGTCAGTAAAAATTAGGAACAATGGGCCAGATTCACATAGAACTGCGGCGGCGTAACGTATCGTAGATACGTTACACCGCCGCAAGATTTCATCGCAAGTGCCTGATTCACCAAGCACTTGCATGAAAACTTACGTATTCCCGGACGTCTTACGCAAGAATTTTTTTTTTTTTAATTTCGACGCGGGAACGACGGCCATACTTTATACAGTCCATACGTGGGCTGTGTAAAGTTAGGGCAGGTAAAACGACGACTAAAATTGCGACGGGAAACTAGACTAGCGACAACGTACCGAACGCGAAAAACCGGCGTGGATCTCCGTAAAACCTCATTTGCATACCCGACGCTGGAATACGACGCGAACTCCACCCAGCGGCGGCCGCGGTATTGCATCCTAAGATCCGACAGTGTAAAACAATTACACCTGTCGGATCTTAGGGCTATCTATGCGTAACTGATTCTATGAATCAGTCGCATAGATACTCTTAGAGATACGACGGAGTATCTGAGATACTCCGTCGTATCTCTGCTGTGAATCTGGCCCAATGGTCTTGCAATTACTTGACTGAGTTCCCTAAGTACCCTCGGGTGCAAGCCATCTGGTCCTGGTGATTTATTAATGTTCTTTCTCTCTCTCTTTCTTTCTCCCTCCTTCCCTCTTTCTTTCTTCTTCCATCTCTCTTTTCTTTATCTTTTTTTCTGTCAACATTCGCCACCATGTAAGTCATCTTAGACTCTATTTAGCCATGCCCCTTTACGCCACAACTATTATTTAGCATAATTAAAAGCATAATTAAAAACAACTCCCATTTTCACCCTCGCGCAGCAATTTTTTCCTTCTACTTGGTCACGCCTACAAACGAATGTCCCTGTAATTAAAATGATACTCCACCTACAGACAAAAAATGATCCCTAAAATTTTTTGGAGTATGTTGGTAACTATGCTGTTGTAGTATTTGAACAGTCTGAAATTTTCATTCAGCAGTCCCCCCATTTATTATTTTATGGTATTTTATTTATGTTCTATTATTTATGTATTCGAAATAATGAATTTATTATCATTTATTTATTGTTATTGTTTCCTGGAATGTGTTGCCATAGGTCTAGGAAGTGACAGCTCTCCTGTCACGTGACAGGCTGAGGGTGACCTAGGCGCCTGCCAGGCCCTCATGACACAAGGTGACACAGCCGGTCTGCCCTATCTGCCTGATAAACATCTTATAACACTTTCACAAACGCCATAACCTGACAGACTCGTGATATTTACCTGATCGTGTCCATCTGTTCTGACATTTATTCCGTGCGGTGAGTTCATAGAAAAAGAAAAATGTTCCATCGCTTTGCCTTAAGGCAGCGTAAGGGCAGCTCCGACGTCATCAATCAGCGACGCCGCGGGTCCTGAGGCCCTTCCTGTTGGAGTAGCCCGGCGTTCTGACGGCTGAGCTCACCACCATGTATTATAAGTTCAGCGGCTTCACTCAGAAGCTGGTCGGAGCGGCGCCGGTGGAGGCTTACAGCCCGCAGGTGAGAGGGGGACCCGGGGGGGTGTGCTGGGAGGAGAGCCCGGCCTGGGGACTGACCTTCACCGGTTACTGACATTGACAGGACTGCTCAGGAGGAGTCTGGGGAGAGAAACTACAAGTCCCAGCATGCATTGCTGCACCTTCCCCTGCAGATGCAGCAAGATTTTATGCTATTAAGTGTTTTTATTTTTTTTTTTAGATTTGTATTAGATTTATAAAGGCAGAATAATTATTTATGGCTCATTTATACCTTAAAGCAGGGATCTTCAAATGATGGCCCTCCAGTGGTTCAGGAACTACAATTCCCATCATGCCTAGTAATGTCTGTGAATGTCAGAGTTTTTTACAATGCCTCATGGGAAGTGTAGTTCCACAACAGCTGGAGGGCCGTAGCTTGGAGATCCCTGTCTTAAAGGGGCTGTAAAGGTACAATTCCCCCCCCCCCCCCCCGAATACCTTCCTTTACCTTAGTGCAGTCCTCCTTCACTTACCTCATCCTTCCATTTTGCTTTAAAATGTCCTTATTTCTTCTGAGAAATCCTCACTTCCTGTTCTTCTGTCTGTAACTTCACACAGTAATGTGAGGCTTTCTCCCTGGTGTGGAGTGTCATGCTCGCCCCCTCCCTTGGACTACAGAAGAGTCAAGATGCCCACTAACACACAGCTCCTTTCTCTATCTGCAACATAGTGTCCTGACTCTCCCGTAGTCCAAGGGAGGGGTGAGCACAACACTCCACACCAGGGGGAAAGCCTCGCATTAATGTGTGGAGTTACAGACAGAAGAACAGGAAGTGAGGATTTCTCAGAAGAAATAAGGACATTTAAAAGCAAAATCGAAGGATGAGGTAAGTGAAGGAGGACTGCACTAAGGTAAAGCAGTGGGAACTAATGGCTGCGCTTCTATCAATCCAATCAAGACATCAGCTGGTGTGCTTGTTTCCATCGTGGGGCTCAGGTAAGTATGAGGGGGGCTTGGGGGGGAGGGGCAGCTTAGTAGTCTCATTGGTCCCCAAAAAGTGTCAAAATGTCTGCTGCAGTATCTTAATGCATTAAGTTGAAAGAAGCCGAGGGTTTACAACCCCTTTAAGTCGGCAGCTATACTTTTTGTAAGCTGCTGAATTTTAATGAAAACAAAAACTGAAGCTCCGCTTTAACCACTTAAAGTGATACTATAGGTTCATGTTTAAAAAAAATAAAAATAAAATGTCATACTTGCCACCACTGTGCATCACTGTTTTTTTTTTTTTTTCTGCACAGAGTGGCCCCGATCATCCTCTTCTGGGGTCCCACGGTGGCTCCTCCCCCCCCAATAGCTAACTCCCTCTGGGAAGCTCTCTCCCGAGGGGGTTGCCTTGCAGGCGCGATCCCGTGTCACACACTCGGCATACATAGACGCCAAATGTATGAGTCGGCCGTGTCATTGGATTTGATTGACAGCAGCGGGAGCCAATGGCTGCACTGCCATCAATCTATCCAATGAAGAGCCGAAAAGCCGTGGGGAGAACGACGCGGGATCGTGCCTACGGAAGTTCGGGGCTCAAGTAAGTAAAACGGGGCCAGACAGTGCATAGGATACATTAAAGGGGTTGTAAAGGTAAAAAATTTCCCTAAATGGCTACCTTTACCTTGTCTAACACATGAATATGATTTGATCTAAAACATTTCATTGTAGCTCTGGCTGTATGTTTAGGGTCATTGTCCTACTGGAAGGTGAACCTCCACCCCAGTCTCAAGTCTTTTGCAGACTCTGACAGGTATTCTTATAAGACCCTCCTGTATTTGGTGGCATCCATCTTCTCAGCAACTCTTCCCTGTCCCTGCTGAAGAAAAGCATCCCCACATCATGATGCTACCATCACCATGTTTCACAGTGGGGATGGTGTGTTCAGGATGGTGTGTGTGTGTGTGTGTACATACACACACACATACACACACACACACACACACACACCGCTCTCCTGGGAGGGGCGAGGCTAGACATCGATTATTACGATCGCATGCATCGGTGCCACCCAAATCGCGATGCAGCGAATAAATTCGGCACTTCTAAAGACAATTGCTTCCACTAGATTTGAGTCGGGGGTATCCAAGCAAAGGGGGGCTGAAAAGGCTAAAGATTGGTTTCTGGTGAGACCAGCTTCCACTCATGACAACATTGATCCTGCGTGTGCGCACACAATGGTTGTGACTGTGCTATAACTGTGTTCCTGACAAAGATCATAGAAACCATAACGCTTTATAGGAAGGTGTCTGTCAAGTCATCTTCTTATTCCTACTCCTCAGTGTGTTATCAGACCCCTGGCCAATACCCAGTGCTTGTGTAAAGCCCCATTTCCATGCCTTCACTTTTGTCTTCCTTTCCTATCCCTTTAGGGGATGGGGCTCCTGGGCACTGGTGGTGAGGCTGCATTTATTTCTTGTCTCATGTCTGCATTCTCTGACCATCTTCTGTACTTTGTCTGCTAGATGTTCACTGAATATAAATTTTGCTAATACTATTAGCGTGTTTAAGTAAGAGATTGCAGACCTGATACTAGAGATGGTTAGAGACTGCAGACTGTATTTTTCTTGACCTTTCTAGCCCTAAAGTTGCCAATAATGGCTAACAGTAAATCATATTTTAAATTAAAGTGGAGTTCCACCCATAAATATAACATTACATCAGTAGTTTTAAAAAAATGTCATTAGTCCTTTACGATTTTTTTTTTTTTTTTTAGATGCCTTCAAAGTGTTGTTGCTAGGCAGAATAGTTAATCTTCCCACTTCCTGCACCTAGGTGCTTAATGCTTCATAACCTACACCGCACAGACTCCTGGGAATGTAGTGGGTGTAACTTTCCAGGAGTCTGTGCACTCCCCAGTCTCAAAGAATCATGTGACTTGGACAGCACAGGTGCTGAAACCTGATCTGACACTGCTTGTGCAGCACTGAGCATGTGCGAGATTTGCAAGGCTGAAATCCAGGAAGTCATGCAGTCTGGCTTCATGATGCCCACACTTAAGATGGCCCCAGTCAATTTCTATTTTATAAAGTGTCTAAATGCTGTAACAACCTAACAAAACGGACCTTAGTTTACAGACTAACTTTACTTGTGTATTAAAGGGGTATTTATATTTAAAAAGTGAAATTGTGGCCGGAACTCAGCGTTAATGTCATTTTCAGTATTTTTGGAGAGAGAGAGAGAGAGACTCTTTCTGCTCAATAAAGGTTGCCCCAGATTTGGAATCTCGCCTTAAACTTTTCTTTAAGGAAAACAAATCAGATGATACGGCCCCCATTATTAATTGGGAGGCCCACAAGTGTGTGGTGAGGGGCATTTTAATTGCTGCTGCCGCCAAGCGTAATAAGGAAAGGCGGAAACAGCATACAGAACTCCTGGAGAGGATCCGGAGACTGGAGGGGGCCCATAAACATACGCTTGCCCTAAAGACATTACAGGATTTAATCCAGGCGCGAGCTGAACTCCTGGAGATTGTAGGAAAACAAGTTAGACGAAAATTCATCTTGGCTAAAAGAACGTTTTATGAATTTGGGAACAAGGCCAGCAGAATGCTCGCGCGGACCTTACAATCTAAAAAAGCCACAACGACCGTTCATTCCCTGACTGATGAACGAGGTCAGAAATTGCTTTCTTCTCCCGACATAGCTAAGCAGTTTGTGACGTATTACACTAACCTTTATAACTTACCCCCACCTGACGCACCTACTACACAAATCGCGAGACGCGGAATGATGGAGGAGTTTTTGAGGGAATATGGCCCTTCCCGATTGTCGGAGGAAGCTATACTTGAGCTAGATAGACCCCTCAATGAAAGGGAGGTGGAATTGGCCCTGAAGCAAATGAAACCGGGCAAAAGCCCGGGGCCGGACGGTCTTACGACAGGGTACTACAAATCGTTTGCGAAGACTCTTACACCATTCTTTCTCTCTGCTTTCAACTCCTTCGCCGATCGCACGGTTCCTCCACGAGACTTATTGACTGCACACATTGTAGTAATACCAAAACCTGACAAAGACCCCACAGTAGTGACAAATTATAGACCCATTTCTTTACTCAACACGGACTTAAAGTGGTTTGCCAAAGCAATTGCAAACAGACTTCTACCCTATATTCCAAATCTGGTAAGTCTGGACCAGGTGGGTTTTGTTCCAGGTAGAGAAGCGAGGGATAATACCCTTAAAGCCCTTAATGTCCACCATTGGCTTTCCTCCAATAATTCCCCAGGATTTTTCCTATCACTTGATGCGGAGAAGGCATTCGACAGGTTGGCGTGGGATTTTATGCAGGCGACCCTGAATGCCATAGGTCTACCCCTGACTATGCTGAATTACATTTCAACGCTTTATGCAAGCCCAACAGCAAGGGTTCGTGTGAACGGCTGCCTGTCGGATGCCTTCTCCATTTCAAACGGTACTCGTCAGGGCTGCCCCTTGTCCCCCTTAATTTTTATTTTAACACTGGAACCATTTTTGAGAAGACTTCGATCTAACCAGACAATTAGAGGAATTGACATAAAAAACCATACATACAAAATTGCTGCGTTCGCGGACGACATTTTACTTTTCCTGTCCGACCCACTTACGACTATTCCTAACCTGTTAAAGGACTTTGAGAACTTTAGACTTTTATCCAATTTTAAAATAAACTTTGCAAAGTCATCGGCCTTAAACGTTTCCTTACCCAATGCGACGTGCAATCTTTGCAAATTGAACTTCCCATTTACATGGAAGGACCGTGCTATTACTTACCTAGGTACACAAATCCCTAGATCATTATCTGACTTATACACCCTGAACTATGCCCCATTGCTAAATAACATAATACTTGACCTGCGTAACTGGTCTCAAAAGCTTTTATCGTGGTTCGGCAGAGTAGCGGTCATTAAGATGAATGTTCTACCGCGGATCCTCTATACGTTACAGACAGTTCCTATTAAGCTTCCCCAAGCTTTTTTCTCCTCCTATAGAAAAGCTTGTACTGACTTCATTTGGAACGCAAAACGCCCGCGTTTGAACTACACCCGGCTCACTGCACCTAAATTGACGGGTGGCATAGGACTACCCGACATTTATAAATATTACGTGACCTGTGGCCTGACCAGAATAGTAGACTGGAACGTACACAGTGATCGTAAGCATTGGGTACAACTTGAACAGGTTTTTTCACCTCTTCCTCTCCCCCATCTCCCGTGGATCGTACGTATCCCAGCGCAATGCACAAATCACCCTTTGATTCACACCTCCCTATTGGTCTTCCACGAGGCCTGCACCAAATATGGCATCTCCGATTTTCTAGGCCCTATGACTCCTCTCAGAATGAACCCCGATTTCATCCCCGGAATGCACCCTGCCTTTTTGTTAGACGGATGGCCCCATAATAACGTACAGGCGGGTCAATTTTTCGCCAATGGGCAGCTCCTGACACAATCGGAGCTTGCTTCCAAAATGTCCAAAACCGTCTTCCCATTCTGGACATACTGTCAAATCCGCCATTTCCTTGCTACAAAGGCTCCGGGATCGAAATGGTCCAGGGCCACAACTCCGTTTGAAATTATATGTTCTAGCGGACAGCCACAAAGACACCTCATTTCGGCTATTTACACACATTTGTTCTCTTCACACACATGTAAAGACAATTGGGCCAATCGACAGTGGGAACGTGATCTCGAGCTTGACCTCTCGGAAAAGGAATGGGAGGACATTTACAGACTGGCACACAAAGGCTCAGTCAATGTACAGATACAGGAGAATGCGTACAAACTTATCTCCAGGTGGTACAAAACCCCGCTCAAGCTGCACAGCATTAACCCTGAAATCTCGATCACTTGCTGGAGATGTAAAAGAGAAACGGGTTCTTTTCTCCACATATGGTGGACATGCCCCAAGCTTCAACCATACTGGGAGGAAGTTTACAAGCTTATATCACGAGTCACCACGATTACATTAGATTTCACACCCGCTCAGTTTCTTCTCCACCATGCACAGTCGATCCCGCAGGGCTATTACCGGTCTCTAGCAATGCACATGGTGAATGCGGCTCGGATGTGTATACCACTCAATTGGCTTTCTCCCAATCCTCCGTCTATTCCAGATTGGTTCCAACGTATCCATAAAACAATGGAGATGGAGGAATTGATTCACCAGGCGAAGGACACCCCTTCTAAATTCTTTGAGACATGGGCTTGTTGGATCCACTTTATTATGACTGACGAATACAAATCCCTTATGGCCTAAGGGTGTTAGGTAAAACCTCCCAGTGGTCGGGATTACTAGAGCTGCGATGGGACCCCCGACCATACCCGGAATCTTCCCTTCCTTTTACCTCTTTTTCGTTTGCTCGAAGTTACATGTGCACGAAACACATGGTTTTTTATAGATGTTCCTACCTAGTAAAGGTGTGGGCTTTTAAGGATGACAACCCACGTAGAGTTCGACATTTAGGTTACTGTTGTTTCTTAAGTTTCTCAGTCATCCTGATATTTTCATTTATTCGAAGATGGGCGACCTGCTCACTCTACAACCCCGTTTGTCACTGATGCTTTGCCCCATCCGGGTAAATTTTTTGATTAATGATATGTTCTACATAACGGCTGCGCCCGAAATTTTCAGGGGCGGTGGTTGATGGCTTCTATGGTATACCATATACCTTTGTTGTATGTTATTGAATATTCTTCTCTTTACGGCTGCGTCCGTTTGAATTGCTACGTATTGGAAATATTTGACATATATGTATCTGTTAAGTTTCAAATAAAAGCTTTTGGAAAAAAAAAAAAAAAGGTTGCCCATTTGGTTTACTAATGTGCTGCAAAGTCTGAGACTCAGCGGGGCATCATTGTAAAAAAGCAAAACTTTGAAAGGGGGGGGGAAAGGTTACTATAATGCCCCCACCATGCGCCTCTTCTGAAATGATCTAGTCCCACACTGCTCTCTTGTGCAGTATTCTACCTCACTGAGGGTACCTTCCTTTACTCCTTTGTGTAGGCTCTAAGGTCTTGTGCGGTACAGTGTCGGTTGTTTTTCTTTGCTGATAACTTTATATTTTGACTAGAGAGCTGACATTTTGGAGAAGTGGAGAGTTGTGTGATGCAGTGACAGATTGTTTAAAAATCTGAAAAAGTGAAGGTTTTGGCAGTATAATGACATTCCTTGATAATTTTATAATGCTTTGCCGTTTCTACTGGTAAACCTAAAAACGTAAGTTATCTGCTAACTATAGTGGAAAAGAGTGCGGCGCTCGAAATATTCCTCTCGGTATGCTCAAAAGATATAAGTGTACATATAAGCTCTGAGCTATACTTAATACATTTATTAAATTGCACACATAATATGAAAACTATGCAAATGATTAATCAAAGTGATAATATAACACAATCATTGACTGAACAAAATTGTGTTATGAAAAATATAAAATGGTCACTCGCATTTGAGAAGACAAGTAAAAGCAAATGGGATCAAAATAATGCAGTGGCATCATTTGGTGTGATGCCTTAGGAGAAACGCGTCGGGGAGGGCTCTGCTGATGCCACTGCGTTGTTTTGATCCTATTTGCTTTTACTTGTCTTCTCAAATGTGAGTGACCATTTCATATTTTATTTAATAAATGACCACTTTTTAAACGGAATTATACCATGTGGCCCAATTTCTCTCCTTAAAGCGGTTCTCCACCCTAAAGTGGAGTCCCGCTGATCGGAACCCTCCCCCCCTCTGGTGTCACATTTGACACCTTTCAGGGGGGAGGGGGGTGCAGATACCTGTCTAAAGACAGGTATTTGCACCCACTTCCAGCCACACGCTACGGGCAAAAGACAGGTTTTTCTGACTTCCCGTCTGTCGCCCGTTGTGTGCTGGGAACACTCGGCTCCCAGCACACAGCGTGTGAGCCAATCGGTGGGCGCAGCGCGACTCGCGCATGCGCCGTAGGGAACCGGGTAGTGAAGCCGGAGCGCTTCACTTCCAGGTTCCCTCATCCAATGATGGCGATCGGCGCGGGACTCCAGGACAGGTAAGTGTCCTAATATTAAAAGTCAGCAGCTGCAGTATTTGTAGCTGCTGGCTTTTAATATTTTTTTCCCATGGCACATCCGCTTTAACATATGTTACACTGGGAGGATTTGTGTAGGAAGTAACATTGCTTAAACCTATGTTGGATACCCATTGATGTCCATATAGTGGAATATCGTCGCCTGGTCTCCCTGCCTGGCCCCATTGGAAGCTGTGCTTGCTGTACCACTCCCTGGATGTGTTTCACAAACAAGCTCATTCGATCCTTCAGGCATGTGCCCTGCTGGGTCCATCTTGTTTGGTAAGCCTTTGATCTTCATAGTGGTGGATATAGACAACTATATATACAGTCACTTTTATCAGTGGATCGATTTTGGACTTTATATATTTTATTTGTTCACTAGCACTTTTTTGGTCTATTTCCATCTTTGGTGCTTCACTTTGTATTCATTAAATTTATTTATATAATATTGGTTATTCGCTATATTCATTTGGTGCATTTTCAACGTACACACATTGAGGATCTTGTTTAAATTTTGAATAACGCAATTTTGTTCAGTTAATCATTGCGTTATATTATCACTTTGCATAGTTTTCCTATTATGTGTGCAATTTAATTTATTAAAGGGGTGGTTCACCCTAAAAACTACTTTTTCTTATTACACTGGCCCCCCACATTACAATACGATTAAGGCTATTAGTTTTTTTTTGATGCTGTACATACCTTTGTACAGCATATTCACCCGTGGCTTCCGGGTTGCGAGTCCCGCGGGAGTGGGCATTCCTAACATGTCTGTGATTGACGTTTTGACCAAAAACGAGCTCCCCCCCCCCGTCGCGTAAGCCGCGTCACGGTTGGCGAAAGGAGCCGAACGGCGAGTCGGCGCTATACTGCGCATGTGCATCGCCGTTCGGCTTCTTTCGCCAATCGTGACGTGGCTTACGCGACGGGGGGGGGAGCTCGTTTTTGGTCAAAACGTCAATCACAGACATGTTAGGAACGCCCACTCCCGCGGGACTCGCAACCCGGAAGCCATGGGTAAATATGCTGTAGAAAGGTATGTACAGCATCAAAAAAAAACTAATAGCCTTAATCGGATTGTAATGTGGGGGGGGGGGGGGGGCAGTGCAATAAGAAAAAGTAGTTTTTAGGGTGAACCACCCCTTTAAGTATAACACGGAGGTTATATGTACACTTATATCTTTTGAGCATACCGAGAATAATATTTTGAACGCGGCACTTTCTCTTTTCCACTTGCCTTGTATACAGTATCTGTTGTGCAGGCAGCTACTTGCATTCATTGACAGCGCGGTTTTCCTTTCACCTTTATATCTGCTAACTATAGACGACGCCTAACCAAAGATCTCTACCCTGGGTGTCTGGAGACCTTTCTGTGGATGTTGGTTCTAGAAGTCATGTGCCTGAGGACTCGTGCCCAAAGACCTCCATCCTGGGCGTTCTTCACACAATTGCTGGATGATTGCCTAATAATATTTCATTGTAGAGAACTGGTCCAAAACTGCCTTTGTTTTGTCAATTTTTTATTTTATTTATTTTTTTATGCCCAGTTAGACAAAATTGGTGATGGTTCCCTATGGTTTTTTCGTTTTTATTTGCGTGTGGGCGAAAGCCACTGGAATTTGCAGGATACTAAAACTTTACGGACAATTACTTTTTACAGCCTAGTTGTTTAATTCTAAGTGTGTCAAAAGTACACTGTAGTCATTTTAGGCTTTTCTTCTTCTTTTTTTTTTTTTTTTTTTTTTTAATCAAGGCTTTGCTGTAGTGTATGACTCATCCTAAAACTTTTTTTTTTTTTTTTTTTATTTGTTTTATGATTCTGAAATAACTTTTTCTCAACTCTTTATAGTGTATTGGGCTCAATGCACACTGGAGCTGATAAACTGCAGTTTATTGGAGTCCTTTAAAGTGTGTGTGTGTGTGTGTGTGTGTGTGTGTGTGTGTGTGTGTGTGTGTGTGTGTGTGTGTGTGTGTGTGTGTGTGTGTGTGTGTGTGTGTGTGTGTGTGTGTGTGTGTGTGTGTGTGTGTGTGTGTGTGTGTGTGTGTGTGTGTGTGTGTGTGTGTTTGTTTTTATTTTTCTTCTCCCTCTACACTTGGCCCTGCAGGCAAGCAGCAGAGCTTGCATATCGAATTCAGGTGGTCCCAGCTATGTATCCCGGATCCACTTTCCCAACTGCAGGTCTGGGGGCGCCAAAGGGGAGAGGAGATGGAGCTGAGCACACACATGTCCGCTTCCATCTTGTTTCTGACCATGGGGAAGGGAGTAACCGCTCCAGGTGGGTGTGTTGGAAAAAATCAGCCTACGGTTCAGGAAATCGAGGGTGCTGGCAATGCACGAAGCAATTGATACAAGGAAAGACAGGATGGACAGCCGCACTCCGAAAAAAACATAAGGTTGTCTTTATTGTAAAAAATGGATGAAAAATGCACTACAAAACAAGCGGAACACAGGGAAAACAGCCTACGCGTTTCACACTCCAATTAGTGCTTGGTCATGGCATGTACACATGTCCAAACATAAACGCATGCATTGGTGCGCCTACGCATAAAAATGATTGCGATACACATGTTGCATATTGCTGCACATGCGGAAATGAGAGCAATAGATCTTGCACCTGTCCTCCATAACTGACCTATAGGGGGCTTTTAAAGTGTCGCTTATAGAAAATATAGTATTAAAGCTTGTCCTGTATTTCACTAGGATAAGCAAATTTAGGGTTTGTCATGTTGGGTATCTATTTACTCGGTACCACCTCCATATATTTTGCCAAACCATCGGGTTTTTGTGCCATAAAATTAACTTTAGTGTGTTGGTTTACCGAAATGTTTGCATTTTCTAGACCTTTGCAGTAATATCACGTGGCATCCCTTGAAATTGCCTAGCGAGACAGCAGTCTCCTAAAGTCTACAATGACTTTTTGTTAACCACTTGCCGACCGCCGCATGCATATGTACGTCCACAGAATGGCACGTAGAGGCAGATGGGCGTACATGTACGTTGTCGGGGGTCGGGATCGGGACCCCCCCCCCCCGCTACATGTGGTGGTCAGATACCCGCGGGGAGTGATCCGTGACGACAGCGCGGCTATTCGTTTATAGCCGCTCCGTCGCGATTGCTCCCCGGAGCTGAAGAACGGGGAGAGCCGTATGTAAACACGGCTTCCCCGTGCTTCACTGTGGTGGCTGCATCGATCGAGTGATCCCTTTTATAGGGAAACTCGGTCGATGACATCAGTCCTACAGCCACACCCCCCTACAGTTGTAAACACACACTAGGTGAACACTAACTCCTACAGCGCCCCCTGTGGTTAACTCCCAAACTGCAACTGTCATTTTCACAATAAACAATGCAATTTAAATGCATTTTTTGCTGTGAAAATGACAATGGTCCCAAAAATGTGTCAAAATTGTCCGAAGGGTCCGCCATCACGAAAAAAATCGCTGATCGCCGCCATTGGTAGTAAAAAATTTTTTTTTATAAAAATGCAATAAAACTATCCCCTATTTTGTAAACGCTCTAAATTTTGCGCAAACCAATCGATACACGCTTATTGCGATTTTTATTTTTTATTTTCACCAAAAATAGGTAGAAGAATACGTATCGGCCTAAACTGAGGAAGAAAAAAAAAATTATATATGTTTTTAGGGGATATTTATTATAGCTAAAAGTAAAAAATATTGAATTATTTTCAAAATGTCGCTCTATTTTTGTTTATAGCGCAAAAAATAAAAACCGCAGAGGTGATCAAATACCACCAAAAGAAAGCTCTATTTGTGGGGAAAAAAAGGACGCCAATTTTGTTTGGGAGCCATGTCGCATGACCGCGCAATTGTCTGTTAAAGCGACGCAGTGCCGAATCGCAAAACCTGGCTTGGGCCGTTAGCTGCCTAAAGGTCCGGGGCTTAAGTGGTTAAATAAAAATCTGGCTCCTAACTTGTTAGCTGGCTCCTAGATGCAAAGCTAAATTTTCAAGCCCTGGTTGGAGTGATGTTGGATTGGCGGCTGCACCCCGATCTGTGTATTGTGACAGTGGGGGATTCTCCCCTCTGTCAGAATACAATGGTGCAGGAGGGAGGATTCCCCACCAACACAACAAATGAACGAAAAACTGAAAATGTGTGTGGCCTGCCTTAGTTTGGTTGCTTTTGCCGCCTTGAGGATGAGTTCTGGGAAAACCGTGGTTTATAGATAGAAATGGATGTCTTTGAACCTGTGACTTCTACTTTTCAAGGATCTCTACTAGACAGTGGAAGTTGTGTCATGTCTGCAGACACCTTCCTGTGATAAGTGTGCAGGAAATGTTCTGATTACAGCAACATGTAGAGGTGATCAGAGTCCAGCTCTCCTCTTATCGGGGCTGTTGACAGTTCTTGGATTGGAGGGACAGCTTCTCCTCTACAATCACGCTTTTCTCTGGCGTTGCTGCTGGAGAAATGTGAACGTGGGCAGAAAAGAATGTAACAATTGGCCTGCCAGGAATGACCTTCATCTACAAAGACATGTAGTAGTGTAGGGAGCGCTTGTGAGAACAATACCAGGTATGTTTTCTATCAGGAGAGTATTCTCCTCCATACTGCTTGTTGGCAGTCTGAAGAAATGTTCATAAAGAGTTGTTGAGCCGGTTCATGAAAAGCCTTTTAGACATTTTGTCATCTCCTTTTATTTAGAAATATGACAATGAATTTGACACGTCTACTTTTTTAAATGGAATCTTCACAGTGAATTATAATTTTCAGATGTGCTTATTGAATAGGTAAAGAGAATTTCTGCTTTCTCTACATTCCCTCATATGATTTGTTAGAAGGGAAAGGTTTGAACACTGGTAGTATGCAGGTTTTCTTTCAGTTATTGAGTTCCTTTCTAGTGACTGACCATTCATTTTTCTTTTTCAAAGGCTGTGGAGGTTTAAAGAGAACCAGTCACATTTTATATGGGCATTAAAGGGGATTTAAAGTCAGAAGCTAAAAAGCCTTCTGTGTGCAGCAGCGCCCCTCAGCCCCCCTAATACTTACCTGAGCCCCATCTCTGACCAGTGATGTTCAGGAGTGTCTTGGCCATCCAGGACTCTCCTGCTCATTGGCTGAGACACAGCAGTGGCTCCATTGGCCAATCAGGAGAGAGGGGTGCGGCTTAACCACAGTTTCAAATCTGAATGGACACACGGAGCTGCAGCTCGGCTTGGGTGCCCCCATAGCAAGCTGCTTGCTGTAGGGGCACTCAACAGGATGTAGGGGAACAGGAGCACAGAAGAGGGACCCAAGAAGAGGAGGATCTGGGCTGCTCTGTGCAAATTCACTGCAACAGAGCAGGTAAGTAACTAGGGATGCACCAAAATTTTGTCCGCTAAAACATTTTGGCCAAAAATTGTGTATTCAGCCATTAAGAGAAGAAAAAGGTGCCGACAATGGCACAGAAAACGCACTGCGATGTTTACAAAGAATTCACTATGGTTTTCGGCCGATTTTTTTACTGCTTATGGTGTGTTTTTCATAGGTCTTTGGACACACAAACCGCATCAAAAACATCACACGGGTGTGTTAATGATGTGTTTTTCAATGCATTTGAACAGGGAGGTGTGTCATTCTTCCATATCCTATAGTGTGTGCTCACCTTTATCCAAAGCACCTAATTTGATTTCTGATTTTTCTGTCATTTCTCTTTCTGCATGAATCACTTCTGACAGTCTTTTGTTGCCAGCAGTTTAGACATTAATGGCGTGTTTTGAGGTGACAGAAAATGTACACTGTTATACAAGCTGTACACTCACTACTTTACATTGTAGCAAAGTATCATTTCTAACATATTTACAAAAGTGTGTGTGTGTGTGTGTGTGTGTGTGTGTGTAAAAAAAAGTGTGTGTTGCGGTAGGTAAAGTGGTTAAAACAAACCTGGAGATTAGCTTTAACTCTAGATACATACTTTTCCATTAATCTCTATGCTTTTTCACCCACATGGATTACCTTGCGGATTGTAGATTTACACGTGGTTGGATATTAGGGGTGCAACGGATCAAAAAACTCACGGTTCGGATCGTTCCTCGGATCAGGAGTCACGGATCAGATCATTTTTCGGATCGGCAAAAAATCTCCCCCACTGTAATATCCATGTCCCTCCCCCCCACCAACTATAGTACCCTCTCAGTACAGTGACCCCCCCTCCTCTCAGTACAGTGACCCCCCCTCCTCTCAGTACAGTGACCCCCCCTCCTCTCAGTACAGTGACCCCCCCTCCTCTCAGTACAGTGACCCCCCCCCTCCTCCTCCTCCTCTCAGTACAGTGACCCCCCCCCTCCTCCTCCTCTCAGTACAGTGACCCCCCCCCCTCCTCCTCCTCCTCTCAGTACAGTGACCCCCCCTCCTCCTCCTCCTCCTCCTCCTCCTCCTCCTCCTCCTCCTCCTCCTCCTCCTCCTCCTCCTCCTCCTCCTCCTCCTCCTCCTCTCAGTACAGTGACCCCCCCCCCCCTCCTCCTCTCAGTACAGTGACCCCCCCCCTCCTCCTCCTCCTCCTCCTCCTCTCAGTACAGTGACCCCCCCTCCTCCTCCTCCTCCTCCTCTTCTCAGTACAGTGACCCCCCCTCCTCCTCTTCTCAGTACAGTGACCCCCCCTCCTCCTCTTCTCAGTACAGTGACCCCCCCCTCCTCCTCTTCTCAGTACAGTGACCCCCCCTCCTCCTCTTCTCAGTACAGTGACCCCCCCTCCTCCTCTTCTCAGTACAGTGACCCCCCCTCCTCCTCCTCCTCTCAGTACAGTGACCCCCCCCCCTCCTCCTCCTCTCAGTACAGTGACCCCCCCCCCTCCTCCTCCTCCTCTCAGTACAGTGACCCCCCCCTCCTCCTCCTCCTCTCAGTACAGTGACCCCCCCCCCTCCTCCTCCTCCTCTCAGTACAGTGACCCCCCCCCTCCTCCTCCTCCTCCTCTCAGTACAGTGACCCCCCCCCTCCTCTCAGTACAGTGACCCCCCCTCCTCCTCCTCCTCCTCCTCCTCCTCTCAGTACAGTGACCCCCCCTCCTCCTCCTCCTCTCAGTACAGTGACCCCCCCTCCTCCTCCTCCTCCTCCTCTCAGTACAGTGACCCCCCCCTCCTCCTCCTCCTCCTCCTCCTCTCAGTACAGTGACCCCCCCCCCCTCCTCTCAGTACAGTGACCCCCCCCCTCCTCTCAGTACAGTGACCCCCCCCTCCTCCTCCTCCTCCTCCTCTCAGTACAGTGACCCCCCTCCTCCTCTCAGTACAGTGACCCCCTCCTCCTCTCAGTACAGTGACCCCCCCCTCCTCTCAGTACAGTGACCCCCCCCTCCTCCTCCTCCTCCTCTCAGTACAGTGACCCCCCCTCCTCCTCTCAGTACAGTGACCCCCCCCTCCTCCTCCTCCTCCTCTCAGGACAGTGACCCCCCCCCCTTCTCTCAGGACAGTGACCCCCCCCCCCTTCTCTCAGGACAGTGACCCCCCCCCCCCCCCAGCTAGTACCAACAGACACTCCCCAAACGGTGTCCCACGAGTGCGGGCTCCTCCTCTGTGGGTGTAAACAGGAGGGCCGCCGCCGGGTGTACCAAGATGGCTGCGGCTCCGGAGGTAGGCCGAAGCCGCGGCCTTTCCTAGCGTTATGGTTGCGGCTCCGGAGGTAGGCCGAAGCCGCGGCCATAACATTAGGAAAGGCTGCGGCTTCGGCCTAGCTCCGGAGCCGTGGCAATCCGCGCATCAGTGTGTTCCGATCTGAAGGGGGTGACCCGTTCGGATCACAGATCAACTGTGATCCGTTGCACCCCTACTGGATATTAAGCTGTTTTTTTACGCTTATTGACATTTCAGCAGGGACAAGACTAATTTTGAACTGTGTGTGGGTCCTGCTGGAAAACCAGCATTCAATCAGCTACTGCATTTTATTTGGCTGCAGCACTGATCAGCGTGTTCTGGTTGGGGGGGGGGGGGGGGGGCAGTCAGAATACATTAGTGCAGCAGAGGAGATCCATGCATCCACATCACTTTGTGTGTGTGTGTGTGTGTGTGTGTGTATATAGGTATTTGATATTTTTTTTTTTTTTTTTTCATGCCTTCCGGTTTGAATGAAAAGTGTATATCCATTTTTATTACTATGCAACTTTACCGGAGACCTTGTCCTGCATGTCCCTCACCCTCTTTATACTGTACCTGTCTCCAGTCGTGGTGTTACCGGCAGGAATTTTGTCTCTTCAGTTTTGTATACTGAAATTATTTGAGATGGCATTGCCAGGTGAAACAAAATGGGTAGTATGGCTCTCATACCAGGCTGATGGGGCTCTAATCAGACATGTCTGTAAATTGTCAGGTTTCATTTATTGAGAGGCACCCTTTGTTTTTGCAGAGGTTTCATTTAATCCCATATATATTGATATGAACAGATTAGACCATCTATCTCTTACAGTATTTAAAAAATCCAATATACAATAAATGTCACAGAAGAGCTGATCAAGTTGTGTGATAACAGATAGTGAGATGAGAAATGGTATGTAAAGATCCGATATGTACATGATTCTTTATTTAGCACATTGATTTAAACACACCAGTAATGCATTTCGTGATGAATGGTAACTTCAGATTTTGGTGTACCACAAACCTCATGCCCAATAACCATTCTCTTCTCTTCTGTAGGGGTTCCGACCATTCACTAACCCTCAGGCTCCAGCGCCAATTTTTTCCACACCAACAAAGCTTCCAGGTGAATTCTCTGCTTCCGACGCCTTCATCAAAAACAGAGTGCCAGAGCTACAGAAACTCTTCCAGGTAATAAAATGTGGTGGTTCTTTTATCGTGTGCACATAAGGAAAGGTGATGGTTATTATCTACTTCTGTTGCATTTTGTCATCTTGGAAATCGCAGAACATCCATTCTTGTAAAGGAGTGTCATTTACTGTTTCTGTTGACTTTTGAGACCTTTACTGCAGAATTACCTTTTGTTTGACTGTCATGGTGTCAGCTTGTTTGCCTTTAAAGTGGTTGTAAAGGTTTGCTGCTTCTTAATTTTTCATAAAAACAAACCTGTTATACTTACCAGTTCTGTGGAATGGTTTTGCACAGAGCTGCCCCGATCCTCCTCGATCTGGGGAGCCCCACTGGCACTCCCGGCTCCTCCATCGGGTATCTCCACGGAGAGCTGCTTTCCCTGGGGGGCTCCCATTGACTCAGACAGCGGGAGTCGGGCCCGCTCCCGAGTTACTGGATTTGATTGACAGCAGTGGAAGCCAATGGCTCCTGTTATCAATCTGTCCAATGAGAGGCAAGGGTTAAAGCCGCTGGGCTCGTGCCCATCGCTGGAACGAATCGGGCGCAGGTAAGTAAAAGGTGGGAGGGAGCTCTGGTGGTGAGCTGCAGCAAAAACTTTTTTCATCTCTAATTTATAGAATGCGTTCAGGTGAAAAACATTGATACTTTACAACCACTTTAAAGCGTCAGCCTGGGATAGATTTTCATCACTGTAGGCATTGGCATCCAAATCAATACCAGTTATATTTTACTGGTCTTAAATCCCAGCTCCAACAAATATTACCAGTATTTAATACTACAAATGCCCAGCTCCAACAATTTCCAGACTGCTGCACCAGCACTGAAAGGTACTAGGAAGGTGGTGATTTACTAAAACTGGACAGTGCAAAATCTGGTGCAGCTCTGCATGGTAGCCAATCGGATTATACCTTCAGCTTGTTCACTTAAGCTTTGACAAAAAACCTGGAAGCTGATTGGTTTCTATGCAGAGCTGCATCAGATTTTGCACTCTCCAGTTTTAGTAACTCAACTCCACTGTGTCTGAGTTTGGATCCATGTATTCGCTCTTGACTGCATATCCAATTTTGATCTGCAGTTGTTTTCGTGCAGCAGTTCCATCTGCAAACACTTCTATGGCCTGCATGCATGCAGCTAGGGCCGAAACAACTAATCGATTATGAAAATTGTAATCGATTAATTCAGGGCTGTGGAGTCGGAGTCGGGGGAAATTTTGGGTACCTGGAGTCGGCAAACAATGCTCCGACTCCTACTAAATTTAGATTGGAATTAAAAAAAAAACAAGTTTAAATGTCCCAATTCACAAAAAGTTATAATTAATGACTTCTCTACTGTAAGAATAAAGACCAATGCATGCAGTGCCTCACGTAACCGCAAAACGAACACGTTAAGTGACCGTGAAGAAGCATGCTTTTCATGTGCTTCACTATATGGCACGCAACGCACAATTAGGAGCTGCAATACTTCTACTTTCCATAGTGTTGTGTTCTGCTTTTACAGGGAACGCATGTTAGAGAACCAGTAAGTGTCCAAATAAAAAAATTCCAACAGGAGTTTTATAAAGCACTAAAAGAAGTTGAAAAGTATGATCGCTCATCAAAACTTACTGTTGAAGAAGCCATCCTTGTTTATCCAGAGATTGTTAGTGATGTGGCCAGAATAGTTGCTGCAATGCCACCCACCCAAGTCGGTGTCGAAAGATTATTTTCAGCCCTAAAAATAATAAAGTCTGACTTAAGAGCCTCTATGAAAGAGGATCTGGCAGAGGCAATTCTCTTCCTTAGAACTCTACATTGAATTGATTTGCATTTGCTAAGCCTATAACTACATTTCAAGATTAATATAAACCATTTCTAGGTTTTGCAGATTTTGTTTTTGGTTCATTATAGATAAGCTTTGTTTTTGTTCTAAAACAACCAAATAATGTGGTTTGTATTTTTGAACTGGTAAAGATCCTGTTCCTGATGTTTATACCTGCTGCTACTATCCAGCCACTTGATTGATTAATAAAAAAAAATTAATAAAACTTTGTTTTCATTGTGTTTGTCTTTTGCTTAAACTGTGCAATACAGTAGACTGTTGGCTTCCCAGCCAGTAGTCCTGTGGTAGGTTGCGTTTCTTTCCCTCAAGGAATGTATAAAATACATTCGCATATTAATACAGAGGAGTCGGAGTCGGGGAGTCGAAGTACATAAAACTGAGTCGGAACATTTATCTACCGACTCCACAGCCCTGGATTAATTTCATAATCGATTAATCGGCCAGTAACATAATGGGGTTAAAACTAAAATTTGCCCTTTATAAAGAAGCAAATCGCTACTGTAAATATTACTTTCACTGCCCCACAGTAAAATAAATGAACCCCCTTACAGTAGCGATTATTTGCTCTTTTTGTACTTATTTTTATTTATTTTTAACCCCATTATGTTACTAAACATCTCAGGCCTGGGTTCACACCTCTGTTTTTTGGTGCTTTTTGCAGAAACATTACAGTTCATTCCCATGTTTTCCTATGGGACACGTTCACATCCATGATTTTTTTTTTTTATTTTTTTTTTTTTTTCTGCTGCTGCGTATTTGGAAAGGGCAAGGACTTTTAACGCAAAACGGTGCCATTTTTTTTTGGTTCAATATACTGCAATGGAGAAGCTGCAGAAAAGCATGTAATGTGTTTTTGCGGCAATTTGTGTTTTGAAATCTGCCCAACAACAAATTGGCCCAAATTTTTGTTTTTTAAATGTTTTTTTTTTTTAAAGGCTATTATCCGATTAATCAAAACAATAATCGGCCAACCAATCGATTATGAAAATAATCGTTGGTTGCAGCCCTACATGCAGCTTTGGGGTGGATTCACGTTGACTTATTGGTAAACATGCCTCCAGGGGCCTAAATCTATTTTACACATCCCCTCCATAGTAAATCAATTTTGAGGTGGATTCACATACGCACTTCCCTCCCTAATAGGGACACAGCGCTCAAAAGCTGACAGGTTCTCTGCCTCCCCACTCTAAATCTTGCTGTTCTGGCTGGGGTTGAGCCTTGGAACCCTTTCACACTGGGGGTGTTTTTTAGGCACTAAAGGGCTAAAAAATAGCCCCTGTTAAGCACCTGCAAAATGCCCCCCATGCAGCCCCAGTGTAAAAGCCTGAGTGCTTTCACACTGAAGCAGTGCACTTGCAAGAAGTTAGAAAAAGTCCTGCACGCGGTATCTTTGGCGCGCCGCCCCTGCCCATTGAAATCTTTTCGAATGCATTTAACCCTTTCTTTGGCCACTATCGGGGGTTAAAAGCTGCTGAAAAGCGCTGCTAAAACGATGGTAAAGCGGCTGAGCTGTGAGTGGGAAAGGGGTCTTGACATGTATTAGAATATTTTGACAGAGTGGCAATCTTTATAATCAAAGATCGATTTGTATTTCTACTGATGACAGGAAAAAGAAAAGTCACCTGTAGGAATAGATCTACTGTTCTACCCCTTCAGGGCTGTGTATAATCTGCAGTTACATGTCAACTGTGTTGATGTGTCCTCAACAACAGAATTGCCCAGGAGAGACTTCCGCTTCTGTGATGTCACTTCCTTGCTTACCTGGAATGCTGCCAAATTTCCTGCAAGTGAATGACATGTTGGAACCAGGGCAGTGGTCTTTGTGATCCTGGCTCTGGTGAGCTGTGGTGTCATGGTCCTTTAGTGTGGCCAGCTATGTTTTAAGACTGTAAGACCTCTTTCACACTGGGGCGGGAGCCGCAGTGGCGTTATAGCTGCGCTAAAAATAGCGGCACTATACCGTCGTAATTGCTGCGGTATTCGGCCGCTAGCGGTGCGGTATTAACCCCCACTAGCGGCCGATAAAGGGTGAATACCGCCCGCAATGCGCCGCGGTTTCCCATTGTTTTAAATGGGAAGGAGCGGTATACATACCGCTTCCCCCTCACCGCTCCAAAGATGATGCTTGCAGGAGATTTTTTTCTCTCCTGCCAGCGCATCGCCTCAGTGTGAAAGCCCTCCGGATTTCACATTGAGGTTGCTGGGCAGGAGTGTTTCAGGCGGTATAGCAGTGCTATTTTTAGCGCTGTACCGCCAGTGTGAAAGGGGTCTAAATGAAAGCTTGAACTTCTAATATATGTATACCAAGTAATTTTTATTTGTTCTCCTCTTTAGAAACCTGATGGCATACCTGTCCACTTAAAAGGAGGATATTCCGACAGACTTCTGTACCGAACCACTATGGCATTAGCACTCGGAGGGACCGTCTATTGCATCATCGCGCTCTTCATAGCCTCCCAGCCCAAAAAAAATAAATAATACTGGGACTGATCAGAGCAACTGTCAAACATCTAATTGTATTTTTTTCTATCTTACTGAGCGTTTTACATGTTACTGTTTGAGTTCCAAAAACAATTGTTTTACTTTGGGGGGGGGGGGACAAAAAGGTGTTCCGGCCATTTCCTCAATCAAATGGGCTGTGGGTACTATTCAAATTAGGGAATGATTATAAAGCCTGATGTATTGGTAATTCCTCTTCCATTCCTATAAATACTCTCTTATGCAGATTTAAGAAGTGATCTTTCTGAACAGAGCTCAACCAGGATATGATGCAGAATTTTTTTTTTTTTTCCTCAATTGCCCTCAAGCTGCTCAGGTCATCTTGCCAGGTTGATGTAACTCTTGTAACACACAGGTTGTGTTAATGTATCTATGAGTTGTGGCCTTAAAGCAAAGGGTCACATGTACAGTGAAAGCAAGACTTTTGTGCAAAATACAGAGCACAATGTAACAATAAATACTTTCCATCCATAATGAGTAGATTTGTCTTGTTTCAGTGATCCGCTGTTTTTCAAAGGGAATGCTGAACAGCACAGCAAGCGGTGTCTTTCTGTAGTTTAATGGTAGACTTTATTTTAGGGAGATAACTGCCAGCTTAAGATTTATTAGCGGAGCACTGAATTTTTTTTTTTTTTTATATTTTTTGTGCCGAAACGATACAGAAAAACTTTTTTTTGAAAAATATTTATATATACAATTCGACTTTTTAATTAATATCATCAGTTTAAATTAATATGAATTTACTGTTGGCCATTATTGGCACGTTTTGTGCAGTAAAGATCAGAAAAACGCAGTCTCTAACCATCTCTTGTATCATGTCCCCAGTCTCTAACCATCTCTTGTATCATGTCCCCAGTCTCTAACCATCTCTTGTATCATGTCCCCAGTCTCTAACCATCTCTTGTATCATGTCCCCAGTCTCTAACCATCTCTTGTATCATGTCCCCAGTCTCTAACCTAAACACACTGCTAATAGTATTCGCAAAATTGCTATTCGGTGCACCTCTAGCAGACAGACTGTCAGAGACTGTAGACATGATAAAGAGATCAATGCAGCTTCACCCGTGGCAGTCAGATGCAGCAGCCTGCCTGTGCCTGCATAAAGTACTGTTGCATGTGTTGACAAAAGGATATGTAAAATCTTCAGACCAAAAAGTGATGCATAAAGAACAGAATTCTTCAATTTATGGTCATTGTAGTTTGTGGTGTTAGACTAAAGCACACAAATCAGGTTTAATAGCAAAGTTATGTATTTGTATCCCTCATTGTGTCAGGGCTGGCAGAGTTGTTTTTTTTTTTTTTTTTTTTTTTTTTAAAGTGGTTATAAACCCCTTTAACCTACAGGTAAGCCTAGATTAAGGCTTACCTGTAAGTGCAACAAATATCTCCCAAACCTAAAAGGTTTAGGAGATATTTGCAGAAATGGCAGGCACTGATGTCTACGGCACATGCGCGCCATAGACAACGGCGCAGGCGCACTGAAAGTGCAGTTTGTTAATGGAATTATCGGGGTTAATGCCGTGATTTTGCGCATTCGCGGGAGTGACGTCATCGCTGCGCCGGCCAATCACAGCGCCGGAGCTGAGATAACGGGAAGAAGATGCGAGGGGGACTTAAGGGGCTTTGATCTCGGGTAAGTTCCACATGATGAGCTAGTATGCTATGCATACTAGCTCTGTATGTCTTTCTCTTTCTCTCTCTTTTTTTTTTTTTTTTTTTTTTTTATTTTATCGGGGGGGGGCTTCCTCTTTAGATGGTGTACTTTTTCCAGAATGACCTGAGCTCAGAAAATCGGTTGGATGATGCTGCGCATCAGATTGAGAATATCGAGCAGCAGGGAAAAAATCTATTCATTGAAGCTGAATATTGTAGAAAACACACGTGTGTGTGTGTGTGTGTGTGTGTATTTTTTTATGGGGGTATTCATTTTTATATTGACGGTATTTTTGCTTCAATGTATTTTTAGACATTTTTGTTTCTAGAAAAGCTAAAGATGTGTTCAAGCATTTGTCATTGGACAAGTGAAACCTCACACTTATTGTCCTTGCACTGCTTTTTTCCTCCCACAGGCAAGTTTGAAGTATTCAACTGCTAGCACTGTGCAATGAAATAGAGCAGGGATGTCAAACGCAATTTCATCGTGGGCCGCATCATGATTGCTCTCAAAGTGGCCATAAGATTAGATGTCCAGCGCATCCCATTAGATGTCAAGAGCCGCCTCACCATCAGAAGTTGAATCCCACACTCTCCCTTGCATTACAGTGCACCCCCCTTTCCTTATGCTGCTGCTGGGAGGAAGCTGGATGCATTGCTTGAAAGCAGAAAGTAAGGTCTGCGAGGGCCACATGAAATGGCCTGGAGGGACAGATTTGGCACGTGGGTCTTGTGTTTGACACCTGTGCAATACAGCTATACTTGACCCACAGGGCTGTTCTTCAATTTCAATGCCCTAGACCTGGTGTGTAGGGATTACAGGGAGTGAATATAATGCATATATGCATTTTATCCCTTTTGCCCTCCTTTTACCCCAAAAAAATAAAGGTAGCCCAGTGGAATGGCACTGGCAGGCAAAAAGGCAGTCTGGAACCTTTTATTAACCGAGTGAAAGTGTTATTGACCACCAGCAGCATGATGTGTGGGTGCTTGCCCGCCACTGGCACCTACGCTGTCCAATTCCACGGGCTATGCAGATATCCAACTCTATTTGAAATGATTCACTTTTACAGAAAAAAAAGTAAACGTGAACTAACACCAGACCCCAGGTGTACTCGCTGCCTTTGGGGTTGTTGAGCTATTGGCACACCCGCAGCCGGTCCAGCAGTCTGGTCTTCATCAATGCTTCCGGGACGTCAAGATTGATTTTGATTGGTCAATGCCATCCCTGGCGTTGACATTTACAATGATGATGCCCCCCCCGCAACATTTTTTCATCCCACTGCAGTGCAGGCAGACACGGCCAACATGCAAGTGACACATTTGGGAGCAGTGCAGCGTTGTTGCCACCTCCTTGCTGGAAGCTGCATTAGTTCATTTATAGAAAGCTGTAAGGGCCACTTCACACCTGAATCTCACAAGAACGTGGTCCATGTTCCTGTGCAAGTCGCTGTGGTGCTATTTTCAGCCCATTCATGGCCCGAGATCGCACTAAATCTAGTGTATGCTCTACTTTCCAAAAGCGCACTGGATTGCATTGTACCATGTGATCCGGTGTAGATAATCACACTGCATTTGTGCTCTTTGGGGTGGTGTTAGAATTATATTGTCACCCACAGCAGATCACACCCAGTGTGCTTTGAATGTGGTGCAAAAAAAAAATGCACCTGCAATGTGGGTTTCCCGCGCCAAGTTCTGGTGCGCATGAGTCCCAAGTGCAGATGCTCCTATAATGCAGCACTACATTGCGTTTAGGCCATAATGCTAACTACTGTTTTTTTATTTTATTATAATATTTCGGCTTTGTACATTTTGCTGCCTCGCTTTACATGTGAAAGATCTACAAGTGTGGTGTTGTATGATTTGTGACTAATGCTTCTGCATCTTACCGGTTCCTAGCTTTGCCTCTGAAGAATTTTTCCATTCAGGTTTCAAAATGCGATAACCTGATCTGCTATTCCAAGCTAAGCATGAAACAGAAATGGACAGTCTTTACAGCTTGTGACACTGTGGATGTTCCTGGAAAGGCTGATAAGAAAAGGAACATGAATAATCTTCAAGGGATGCTATGGTCAGGTGGCCACATGTAATTATTAAGACCTACTGTATTCCTACCAAAGCCATATAAATGGAAATTGTCTTTAAAGTCCTCCTCCTTTCCTGACATTTATACAGCTTCCTAAAATAGAACATTGAATCGCATGCCGCCGTTATCAGCATGTGCGTTCTAATCTTCACTCCACACTTATGTGAGCCTTTAAAAATGGAGCTGGTTGTGTTTGTCACATGACCCGAGGTGACCGGAATACTAGCAGCAGAATATAATAAATACCAAAGTGAAATGCTAAGCTGTAGTAGTTGCTCAGTCATTACTATATCCTTGTGATCATGGCTTTTTTTTTTTTTTTTTTTCTAAAAAAAATAGGTGCAGGAACCCCCCCCTTCTGAGTTACCCTTAGTTTCTGCTCCCTACCCACCTTTAGTATTGTCTCTCGGTTCCACCTCCCAGTACCAACCCTTTTAGAGAATACAGAACCAAGTATCGTATGTTCCGGGGTATAAGACGACCCGCTATTTTTCCAGTGAAAACTTGGGTTTTGGGGCTATACTCGCCATATAAGACTACCCCCCCTCCGAGAAAAAACCACCATTTAAAAAAAAATCGGAAACAAAAAAAAAAAAACATCAGATTTGATTTAAAGGTACCATAAAACTTTTGATGTAGGGCTTTATACTTGTAGTAGAAGACTGCAGTATATGATAATAATGATTTTGTAGTCGAAGACTGCAGTGTAATATGTTGATACCCTAATAATTTTTAGATCCAGTTCAGACTACTGTGTGCACCGCTGAGCGAATCACGGCAGGCAATGCATTTGACTAGATGGTTGATGGATGCAAAGCCTGCTCGGATTGGCAGAGGCTGTGACATCATCAGCCTGCGCCGCACCAATCCGAGCAGGCTTCATTCAGCAACAGAGTGCATCGCCGCCAGGATTGGCTGAGTGGCATGCACTGTATACACAGCATTGCCAAGCACCTGTTGGCCGCAATAGCAGTACCGAGGCACCAGGCATTTAAACATGGGTATGGTGGCGTCTTCACCCGGTAACTAGCACCCAGCGGGCTTCTCCTCGATCCGGAGGTCTCCTTAACGGGTACCGATCACCCGGCCGGCCTCTGCACCCGGCGTATAAGACGACCCCCCCCCCTATTTTGGCAGCATGATTTGGGTGTAGAAAGTCGTCTTATACGCCGGAAAATACGGTATCTTCTTGTGATTTGCACTGAATTTGTTAGGATGACAAGGAAGACCGTAAAATAGATCCCCTGCAGTAAGCAACAATGGGGGGCCCCCCACAACAAAATACCACCCCAACAACAATAGGCCCCCAGCAGTCAGCATCCATAGACCCTCCAGGAGCCAGAAACAATAGACTTCTCCCTTAACACTAGATCCCTCCCCCCCAGCAAAATAACACCCCAATCAGCAACAGTAAACCTACCCAGCAACAATAGACCTCCATACACAAATTCCCCAGCAGCAATAGACCCTCCAGCACACCCCACTACTCCTTGCTATTAGATACATTAATTGCTGGAGGTGCCAGAACTTCGTTCCCCCTGGAAAAAAAAGCCCTACTTGTAATCAGAAAATTGAGTTAAAGAAGAAGTGCAGCCAAAGCTTGTTTGGCTGTACTTCTGTGGATCATGGGAGTGCAATTCTTCCTGCACTCCTGTGACCCGTTTTCAGCAGACAACGCTGCCTGCTGACATCACAGATCCGGTCCAGGCTCGGTCAAGACCGCAACACTGGGGTCGGGATCAGCCTACATGCCGGAACTAAAACCCGGCTCCGCCCCTTAGCGACCCGTTACTTCCACAGCCCAGTGCTCCAGTGAGCGTGGGGGGCAAAGCACAAAGCGATGACTGATAGTCAGCAGCTCTCTGCTCAGGGTGCTGTGAGAACAGAGCGCAGGGTGCTGTGAGAACAGAGCGATCTGTGTGTTTGATCACTCAGTTCTCCGTGTTATAGCCAGCAAGGGACAGGTGACCCAGGTAAGTATAAATCTGCAAAAACCCCGGTCCCTGCTGTACACACCTCCGTGGCTGATAGTTTCACTATCCACACAGCCCTGTTCAACAGTCTGAGTTTTTGAAAACTGCACTGTTCTGCTCTTTTCTTTCCCCAAGGATGGATCAGAGCTGTTCTGATTGGTGGGAGGGCATTTCATTATATCTAAAAAGGTGAACTCTTATTTATGTCAATATAAAGTGACGCTGCAGGGTGACCACCAACAAGCGGTTAATCTCTGTTACTAAGTGATTAAAAATCTCCGGTGTAGCTGAACTGAAAATTTTGCCACCTTTCCCCCGCTGTGAATAACATGAATTAATCACATGCATGTGAATACCGTAAATTAATCACATTAACCTCTGTCTCATCATAGTAAACCACTTTCTATGTAAATAGTTTCCTGGATCCTAATGGTTTCCTAGACGTAATTTGAACTTGATTGAGAAATATCACTTACTAATTAACAGTGACAAGTTTCAATTACCAAAAATAAAACAAAATCAAATGGAATTAGAGTCTGAGCGATAGGTTGGATTTATTCTCAAAATAAACACGCGGGGTAAAGCGACGCCACATGTCAACGTGGTTTTCATGAGTCAATAAATATTTGTTCACTATGCGTGTGTTAACCACTTGTTGACTGCGCTATAGTCGAAATGGCGTCTACAGCACTGTCGTCTAGTTCTGGGATGCTGTCATTTGAAGGCCTCCCCTGATCACGCTCGCTGCTGGGAGGGTGGTGTGCTCTGCGATCGTAGTTTCTTCCAGACACTGCTGATCACAGATTGAGGTAAAGAGACAATCGGTGGCTCTATACCATGTGATCAGCTGTGTCAAATCACAGCTGATCATGGAGGTAAAAGATGACGGTTATTGGCATGAGGAGAGAAGAGAGCCAACAACCGGCTTCTCTAAAAGGGACATGTACACTGATTATCGGGGCACTGATTATATGTCCTGATTATCAGTGCAGTCCCACCTAGGGTTGCCACCTCCATCCATTTAAAACCGAACACATATTACATAGGTTCTGTGGCCGATTAAGGTGGTAATTAACACCTTCCCTACCAAGTCATTGTAAAAACCCTTCCTCCTTCAGACTGGACGTCATATGACGTCCTTGCATTCCCGGGCGGCTAGGGGATGTGCGCTCCCGCTGCATTGCTAGGGACTCGGTGCGCGTGCCCGGCGGCCGCGATGTCCACCGGGCACCCGCAATTATGGCAGGACCATGTATCTGTGTGTGTAAACACACAGATCCATGTCCTGTCAGCGGTGAGGAGATAGATGTGAGTTCCCAGTACAGAGGAACACAGATCGGTCTCCTCCCCTTGTGAGTCCCCCTCCCCCTACAGTTAGAACACACTTTAGGGAATATATTGACCCCTTCCTCGCCCCCTAGTGTTAATCCCTTCCCTGCCAGTCACATTTACACAGTAATCAGTGCAGTTTTATAGCACTAATCGCTGTATAAATGTGAATGGTCCCAAAAATGTGTCACAAGTGACCGATATGCCCGCCGCAATGTCACGATCACAATAACAATCGCAGATCGCCGCTATTACTAGTAAAAAAAAAAAAAAAAATGCCATCATTCTATTCCCTATTTTGTAGATGCTCGAACTTTTGTGCAAACCGATCAAATACGCTTATTGCGATTTTTTTCTTTTTTTTTTTTATACTAAAAATACGTATCGGTCTAAACTGAGGAAATTTTTTTTTTTTTTTTTAATTATGATATTTATTAAATCAAAAAGTAAAAGATATTGTGTTTTTTTTTTTTTAATTGTCGCTCTTTTGTTTATAGCGTTTTATAGCGCAAAAAATATAAACCGCAGAGGTGATCAAATACCACCAAATCTATTTGTGGGAAAAAAGGACACCAATTTTGTTTGGGAGCCACGTCGCACGACTGTGCAATTGTCATTCAGAATGCGACATCACTGAAAACTAAAAATTGGTCTGGGCAGGAAGGGGGTGAAAATGCCCTGTATTGAAGGTGGTTAAACTCTGTGCCTTATCTGCTTTAAATTAGCCATGTTGTTCATATGTGTTTGGGTTTAAAGGGATGAGGTGGCAACCCTAGGCCCATCAGTGTTGCCTATTGGTGCCACCTACCAGTGCCCATTTATGCCCATTAGTTGTGCCTATCAGTGCATCCTCATAAGTGCCTCCTCATCAGTGCTGCCAATTGGTGCCTACCAGTGCTGCCAATCAGTGCCTCCTCCTGTGTCACCTATTAGTGCTACCTACAAGTGCTGCCCATAAGTTCCGCCTATCAGTGCCTACCAGTGCAGCCTCATTAGCGCACATCAGTGAAGGAGAAAAATTACCTGGTTGCAAAATTTCATACCAAACTGTGAAAACGTGTGTTTTTGTTTTTCATTTATTTAGTAAAAAAGTAATAAACCCAGTGGTGATTAAATACCACCAAAAGAAAGCTCTATTTGTGTGAAAAAAAAAAAATTATAAAAATGTTGTTTGGGTATAGTGTTGCATGACCGCGCAATTGTCATTCATAATGTGACAGTGCTGAAAATTGGCCTGGGCAGGAAAGGGGTAAAAGTGTGCATAATGCATGCATACTGGTGTGATCCGATATATTGTTCAAACACATTGCAGTGGCCTGTTCGCCGAATAGCGAACAATTTGGGGTGTTCGCGGCAAATTCGAAAGCACCCTTTAAAAGTCTATGGGAGAAATCAAAAGTGCTAATTTTAAAGGTTAATATGCAAGTTATTGTCATAAAAAGTTTTTGGGGAGCTGGGTCCTGCCCCAGGGGACATGTATCAATGCAAAACAAGTTTTAAAAACTGCAGTTTTTTTGGGAGCAGTGAATTTAATAACGCTTAACGTGAAACAATAAAAGTGAAATATTCCTTTAACCACTTCAGCCCGGACCATTTTGCTGGTCAATGACCGGGCCCCTTTTTGCAATTCGGCACTGCGTCGGTTTAACTGACAATTGCGCGGTCGTGGCTCCCAAACAAAATTGGCGTCCTTTTTTTTCCCCCCACAAATAGAGCTTTCTTTTGGTGGTATTTGATCACCTCTGCGGTTTTTATTTTTTGCGCTATAAACAAAAATAGAGTGACAATTTTGAAAAAAAATGATTTTTTTTTGCTATAATAAATATCCCCCAAAAGATATAAGAAAAAAAAAATGTCCTCAGTTAAGGCCGATACGTATTCTTCTTCTACATATATTTTTAGTAAAAAAATCGCAATAAGCGTTTATTGATTGGTTTGCGCAAAAGTTATAGCGTTTACAGAATAGGAGATAGTTTTATGGCATTTTTATTAATATTTTTAAAAATGTTTTACTAGTAATGGCGGCGATCAGCGTTTTTTTTTTTTTTTTTTCCGATACTGCGACCTTATGGCGGACGCTTCGGACACTTGACACATTTTTGGGACCATTGGCATTTTTATAGCGATCAGTGCTATAAAAATGCATTGATTACTAAAAATCAATGCCACTGGCAGGGAAGGGGTTAATTATGTTCCCTGGGTGTGTTCGAACTGAAGGGGGGGGGACTAACTAGGGGAAATGACTGATCGCTGTTCATACATTGTATGAACAGACGATCCATCATTTCTCCCCCTGACCGGACCGGGAGCTGTGTGTTTACACACACAGCTCCTGGTTCTCGCTCTGTAACGAGCGATTGCGGGTGCCCAGCGGTGATCGCGCCGGCACCAGGGGCGAGCAGGGGGCGCTCGCACGCCCTCCCCCCAACTGGCTGAAACTCGAGATGACGTATAGCTACGTGATTTTGCACAGCCGAGCCGACCTTCCGCCGTATAACTGCGGCGGCTGGTCGGCAAGTAGTTACATTTCGTACCTGGGGGGTGTGTATAGTATGCCTGTAAAGTGGCACATTTTTCCAGAGTTTAGAACAGTCCCTGCACAAAATTACATTTCTTAAGGAAAAAAAGTCATTTAAAACTACTCAAAATTGCCAATTTTTTTCTGGGTCATCGTCGATCGCTTGTCTGTTGTCTCACCACTCCCCCCCCCGTGTGTGTCCCTCATGCCCGGGGGTGCATGTTCAAGTGTTCCTGGCTCCGGGACCACATTGGTCCGGGGTTGTGATCTACTATGTAGGCCTGGTAGTCAGACTGGGTCTACGTTCACAGAGTGGTGCTGTGCGTCCCGAGGGAGGAAGCCACCCGATGAAGAACCTGTCTTGGAGAGCACCGAGCACGAGGCTGGTATCTCAGGAGAGGCCTTGAACTTTATTGAAGGACGCACGATTGCTGAGAGGCTGAGTGATGGTCGCCTGTCAGTTCTGAGCTCACAAAAGTTTGTGTTTTGATCCCTTGGGGGATTTATCTTAACCTCTTGACCACCGCCCCATGTCAAAAAGACGTCCTCTTTTTAAAGTTGAATATCTCGATAACGGCAGCAGCTGCTGCCACAACCGAGATATTCATCTTTTCAGGGGGCGGTGGTGTACCCGATAACGGCGGTCTCCGCGGCGGATTCGCCGCGAGATCGCCGTTATCGGTGGCGGGAGAGGGGCCCCCTCCCGCCGCTCTCCCGCGCCCTCCGCCGCTTACCGGAGCCGTCGGTAGCGGCGGAGGGGATCCGATGTGTCCGGCAGCTGAGCGGGGACGGGACTGAAGGAGAAATCTCCTTCACCCGTCCTCCTAGCTCTGCTGGGCGGAAGTGACGTCAAAACGTCAGTCCCGCCCAGCCTCTTAAAGAAACATTTTTTTTTTTGTCATTTGAAAAAATGACATTTTTTTTTTTTAATTTTTTTTTTTGCATTTAAGTCTAATTATGAGATCTGAGGTCTTTTTGACCCCAGATCTCATATTTAAGAGGACTTGTCATGCTTTTTTCTATTACAAGGGATGTTTACATTCCTTGTAATAGGAATAAAAGTGATCAATTTTTTTTTTTTTTTTTTTTCAGTGTAAAAAATTATAAAACTAAATAAAAATAAATAAGAAAACCAAAAAAAATTTTTTTAAAGCGCCCCGTCCCGACGAGCTCGCGCGCAGAAGCAAACGCATACGCGAGTAGCGCCCGCATATGAAAACGGTATTCAAACCACACAAGTGAGGTATCGCCGCGATCGTTAGAGTGAGAGCAATAATTCTAGCCCTAGACCTACTGTGCAACTCAAAAAATGCAACCTGTAGAATTTTTTAAACGTCGCCTATCGAGATTTTTAAGGGTAAAAGTTTGACGCCATGACACGAGCGGGCGCAATTTTTAAGCGTGACATGTTGGGTATCATTTTACTCGGCGTAACATTATCTTTCACAATATATAAAAAAATTGGGCAAAATGTATTGTTGTCTTATTTTTTAATTCAAAAAAGTGATTTTTATCCAAAAAAAGTGCGCTTGTAAGACCGCTGCGCAAATACGGTGTGACAAAAAGTATTGCAATGACTGCCATTTTATTCCCTAGGATGTCTGCTAAAAAAAAATATATAATGTTTGGGGGTTCTGATTAATTTTCTAGCAAAAAAATTGTGATTTTCACATGAAGGAGAGAAGTGCCAGAATTTACCTGGTGGGCAAGTGGTTATGGGACACTTTTTTCACTGCAGAATCTTTTGTGGATTGCATTTTTTACACTGATGCATGATTTTGGATAATTTGAATCGGATTTTTTTATCTTTTTTGCATAAGACTGTGCTCACTGGATTTAATTATTATTTCACTTATTATATATTAATATATTTTTTTGCACATTGCACTTTAATTGATGTAGCACTATTTTTAATATTGTTTATTCACAATTTTATAACTATTTATCCTATGGTTAATGCTACAGAATACGTTTGCTGTAATGGTCATATAGTATTCATTCCATTTAGCACTGTGCTCATGGTGGCACGTTTGTTTGAACAGTTTTTCTTTTATTATTATTTCATTCCCATCACCCTCTACATTAATTGATTGATGCTGTGCGGGTTTCATTTGGAGTGGTACATATCTAGACATACAGAAATTGGTGGATATTACTAACAGAAATTGTTTTATTATGTTTTTATTAATTCTTTGAACACCTTTATATTGGCAATATTGTTAATATCATTATCTAGATAGTCTTTATTTTAATTCCAGCAAGCGCCATTACACCCCCCCTACTTTGAATTACTACCAGTGTGTGAACACTATCAGTCGTGGCTGCTGCTTAAAGCGGGAGTTCACCCTAAAAAAAAAATTTAACATTAGATTGATGCTCATTTTGTCAAGGGGAATCGGGTAGTATTTTTAAAATCGAAGCAGTACTTACTGTTTTAGAGATACATCTTCGCTGCCGCTTCCGGGTATGGTCTTCGGGACTGGGCGTCCCTATTTGATTGACAGGCTTCCGACGGTCGCATCTATCGCGTCACGAGTAGCCGAAAGAAGCTGAACGTCGATGCGGCTCTATACGGCGCCTGCGCACCCACGTTCGGCTACTTTCGGAAAATCGTGACGCGATAGATACGACCGTCGGAAGCCTGTCGGAAGCCTGTCAATCAAGTAGGAACGCCCAGTCCCGCAGCCCATACCCGGAAGCGGCAGTGAAGATGTATCTCTAAAACAGTAAGTACTGCTTCGATTTTAAAAATACTACCCGTTTCCCCTCGACAAAATGAGCATGAATCTAATGTTAAAAATTTTCATTTCCGGGTGAACCTCCACTTTAAGTAGATTTATTTAATCTTATTGATTTAGTTGTCTATGCTCTGGTTAGTTTGATTTGCGCATTAGTTCCCCCCATTTTTATACTGTTACCTTTCTACCTCTTCAACTACCATTTTTATTATTTTACCCCGTTGGGTAATAAAGCAAATAAAAAGAAACCTAAAGTGTGGATGTTGCAGTTCTTCTCAACTCTCATCGTATACCCTAGACGGCGAAGGAATAGAGGTAACATGCCACCCAAAACTAACCAGCAGCTCCTTCAGGGGTAGTGCTACAATCGTAAAGTAAAAGAATGAGATAAATTATTCTGGGTCACAAGCATCAATATATTTGGGCACCTGGGACATAGCTCTGCTGTAGTAACAACATCAGCGTTGGGTGATATCCCTGCATAGTTTCAGTATAATGTCACTTACTGGCCACCAACCTTGTAGGGACACTGACCACGATGTTCTAATGCTATGGGAACGCTCACCACTAAGCATCAAAGTTATGAGGGAAGTCTACACTGACTACCAATGTTATTGGGGCACTCAACACTGTCCACCAATGATTGGAGGATCACTTACAACAGATTTTTAGGAGGGTTTTAACTACTGAGCACCTACATTTAATCCTACACTACACTAAGGGCTGTGACACTGTTTTGCTGTTAACCACCCCCCCCCCCCCACTGGTCCACCCACACTTAGCCTCTCCTGGAGCTGACAGAAGGGTTGGAAATGCCCTGGGAGCATTGTGGGGAGCTTTTTTCCGCATTTAGATTACTAGACACAACTGATAATGTATGAGGACATGTGAATCAATGACCGGTGACGGTCCTACGCACTCAGCCCCGCCAGAGTGACGGTCCCCTGCACTCAGCTCTAGCACGGTGACGGTCCCCTGCACTCAGCTCCACCACGGCGAAGGTCCCCCGCACTCAGCTCCACCGCGGCTAAGCTCCTCCTAGGTGACGGTCCCCTGCACTCAGCCTCTCCACGGTGACGGTCATGCGCACTAAGCCCTGCCACGGTGACGGTCCTGTGCACTCAGCCCTAACACGGCGACGGTCCCCCACACTCAGCTACACCACAGCGAAGGTCCCCCGCACTCATGTCCACCACGGCTCAGCCCCTCCACGGTAACGGTCATGCGCACTAAGCCCTGCCACAGTGACGGTCCCCCGCACTCTGCCCCTCCATGGTGACTGTCCCCCGTACTCAACCCCTCCACGGTGACATTCCCTACACTCAGCCCCTCCACGGCGACATTCCCTACACTCAGCCCCTCCACGTCGATGGTCCCACTCACTCAGCCCCTCCACCGCGATGGTCCCCCTCACTCAGCCCCTACATGTCCCCTCCACGGGGACGGCCCCCCGCACTCTGCCCCTCCACAGCGACGATCCCCTGCACTTAGCCCCCTTCACAGCGACGGTCCCTCGCACTCAGCCCTGCCCTATCTGAGCAGTATCATTTATTCCTTCCTTGCTTCTATCTTTGTAATTTTCAGTGCTTTCCATTTCATCAGAGCTTAGTCTGAAAATGGATCATAAGTTCTTTAGGTGCTAAATACATTTATAACACTTTCTCTTTATTTTTGAGCAGGGAAATAAGGAGAATTAAAAAAATCTGAGTATGTGAGACGTTGTGAAACAAACAATGACACATTGCTATGTGATCCTTCATATCTGGGGCAATTAGCCTCAGGCAGTCTCCCAGTCATCATGATAATAGATGGTAAAATATAAAGGAATCTGGGAATGTACTCCAGGGAGCTTGCTTGGATATTTTCAGAGATTGGGTGACGACTGCTGACTCTCCAGAGAGTGTATCCAGAAATGAATTCTCTTACAGTGCGACAGCAAACGGCATCATAAACTCTCACTAACAATACAGCAGAGCTCTCACAGATGTCAGATGCATTTTTCAGGGGAAAAAGATAGATAGATAGACTTTAATGGCCCTGCCAATATGTAAGTTTAGAAATGACAAGGGATTCTCCAGGTTCCAAGTGGTTGTAAACCCTATAAAAAAAACTGCAAGACAAAGGCATAATGAGCTAGTATGTGTGGCATACTAGCTCATTATTAATTACTTACCTTACATTGATCTTGTAGTGCAAAATGGATTTGCCTTTAGCAAAACCCTAAATCTCACTATAACAATAATGCTCTCACTAACCCTCCCTGTAACCCCAACACCCATCGTTACTTATGTAATTTTATTTTATATTTTTTTAGCATAACTAAAGAATACAGTATGTAAACCCAACACTTCATATTCCTGATATGTGGCTACTGTACAATGTACTTGTATGAACAAGTATCCTGTTATCTTTGCATTGCTTCCTTTGTGTGAAATCCCTGGTGTTCCTGCCAGTCCCCTTGCATCCTCCTGGCCTCCACCTACTAACCTCCAGAAGTTTCTCCAAACTTCCAGATCCAGGGGAGGCACCAAAGTCTTAAGCCCTGACCTTAAAGGAGTTCTCTGACCTAAAACTTTTAACCCCCGCTGTGCCCGGGCTGTAAAAATATACAAAATAAACTGTCACTTACCTGCCTACGATCCCCCGTTGTTCCGATATCGCCGTCCCGTTCTCCGGTCCTGGTCTCTTCCGCTTCCTGTGTGTCGGTGACTCATAGTGCGCTCAGCCTATCAGCGGCCGCGATGGGACATTGCTGCGGCCGCTGATAGGCTGAGCGCACTATGAGTCACCGACACACAGGAAGCGGAAGGGGCCCGGGACCGGAGAACGGGACGGCGATATCGGAACAACGGGGGATCGTAGGCAGGTAAGTGACAGTTTATTTTGTATATTTTTACAGCCCGGGCACAGCGGGGGTTAAAAGTTTTAGGTCAGAGAACTCCTTTAAGTAAACCCATGACCCAATTAAGACCCACAGGTTTAAGCACGAGTCAAAGATTAGATTAGACTCACAGAATGACTGCTCTCTCGCGCCTGCAGGGACGTGCAGCGAGGCAATCCCGGCGGCGCCGTGTTGCCAGGACATGGTGCCACCCTGATCTCTGTAAATAGCAGTGGCACTTTAACCATGTGATTATCTGTGTCCAATGTCACAGGTAAAAATGGAGATGCCGCAATCGACGCTCCTCACCTCACACTGACAGAGTGTGAGTAGAGGACAGCCAATCAGCAGCATCTCCTCACAGAGGACATCTAGGAATGTATTTAGGACACTGGTCATCAGTGCCCTGACTACAATTAAGGCCCACCTTTGCCCACAAGTGCCAGAAATCAGTGCCCAAAAGTGCCAGCAATCAGTAAATATTAGTGATGCCAGTCAGTGCTGGCTATCAGTGCTGCCCATCAGCTCCCATCAGTGAACGAGAAAAATTGCCTATTTACTAAATTTACTGACAGTAACTAAGAAAAACGTTTTTTTTTCCCTGTCTTTTTTAATTTTTTTAAGAAAAAATAAAACCCAGAAGTGATTAACCACTTCCATACAGGGCACTTACGCAGCTTCCCGCCCAAGCCAATTTTCAGCTTTCAGCACTGTCGCAATTTGAATGGCAATTGCGCGGTCATGCTACACTGTACCCAAACAAAATTGGCGTCCTTTTTTCCCCACAAATAGAGCTTTCTTTTGGTGGTATTTGATCACCTCTGCGATTAAAAAAAGACTGAAAATTTGGAAAAAAAATTAAGTTTTTATTTTTATCTGTTAATTTTTTTGTAAATAAGTTTTCTCTTTCAATTACGGGCACTGATATGGCGGCACTAATGGGCACCGATGAGATGGCACTGATGGACATCGATGAGGTAGTACTGACGAGCACAGATGAGGTGGCACTGATTGGCGGCGCTGGTATGCGGCACTGATGGGCACTCATAGGCGGCACTGATGGGCACACATAGGCGGCACTGATGGGCACACATAGGCGGCACTGATGGGCACTCATGGGCGGCACTGGGCACTCATAGGCGGCACAGATGGGCACTCATGGGCAGCACTTATGGATACTTATGGGTGGCACAGATGGGCACTGATGCGCTTGATGGGCACAGTGATGCAAATTGATGGGGCACAGTAGCGCCAATTGATAGGCACACTGGCAGCAATTGATGGGTACAGTAGCTGCGTTTGATGGCACAGTGGCAGCAATTTATGGGAACAGTAGCTGCGCTTGATGGGCACAGTGGATGCGTTTAAATTACACACTGGCAGTGTTTGATGTGCCCAGTGGCTGCACTTGATGTGCACAGTAGCTGCAATTGATGATTTTTTTTTTTAGTTTGTTTGCGCGCCCGGTGGCCGTGGTGCCCGCCGGGCACCAGCGATTGCTTGTCACAGAGTCATAAACACAGAGATCCACGTCCTGTCTGGGAGAGGAGACTGATGGTGTGTCCCTTGTACATAGGGACACCGATCGGTCACCTCCCCCAGTCAGTCCCCTCTACCTACAGTTAGAATCACTCCCTAGGGAACACAATTAACCCCTTGATCGCCCTCTAGTGTTAACCCCTTTCCTAACAGTCACATTTATACAGTAATCAATGCATTTTTATAGCACTGATCGCTGTATAAATGTGAATGGTCCCAAAATAGTTTTAAAAGTGTCCGGTCTGTCCGCTGCAATATCGCAGTCCTGACAAAAATTGCAGATCGCCGCCATTACTAGTAAAAAAAAAAAAATGTCATAAATCTATCCCCTATTTTGTAGACACTATAACTTTTGCGCAAACCAATCAATATACACTTATTGCAATTTTTTACCAAAAATATGTAGAAGAATACGTATCGGCCTAAACTGAGAAAAAAAAATGTTTTTAAAAAAATATTTGGGGTATTTATTATAGCAAAAAGTAAAAAATATGGGGCCAGATCCAGAGAGAGAGTACGCTGGCGTATCTACTGATATACCGGCGTACTTTCAAATTACCCGCGTTGTATCTTTAGTTTGAATCCTCAAACCAAGATACGACGGCATCTGGGTTCCATCCGACAGGCGTACAGCTTCGTACGCCTTTGGATCGTAGATGCAATACTTTGGCATCCGCTGGGTGGAGTTCATGTCGTTTTCCGTGTCGGGTATGCAAATGAGCTTTTTCCGACGATCCACGAACGTACGAGCGGCCGTCGCATTTTCTTACGTCGTCTCTAGTCGGCTTTTTCCGGCGTATAGTTAAAGCTGCTAATCTCTGATACGCTGCGCCGATCCATTTATATGTGGATCTGGCCCATTGTTTTTATTTTTTCAAAATTGTCAGTATTTTTTTGTTTATAGCGCAAAAAATAAAAACCGTAGAGATGATCAAATACCACCAAAAGAAAGCTCTATTTGTGAGAAAAAAAGGACGTAAATTTTGTTTTTGGAGCCACGTCGCATTGTCATTCATAGAGTGACAGTGCTGAAAGCTGAAAATTGGCCTGGGCAGGAAGGGGGTGAAAATGCCCGGTATGGAAGTGGTTAAATGATCTGGGTAGTGAATTCTGATAAAATATAAATAGCCAGAACTTCCTCCATACAGAGTTTTCTTTCTAATGAGTGTGCTGTGCTTTTGGGGAGGGGGAGGGGAGGGGTGACACCGATAGTGTCACCATTCAGGATGAAGCCTATTATTTTAATAAGGTACAAAAAGTGCAACTTGATACATTTCTCTATGTGATCCATTCTCTCATTACTTAAAGAAATGCAATGTAACCCACAGTAATAAATAATTGGACATGTACAGCAAAGAGACGTTTCCTAATTATTTTAAATGAAACAAAAAATAACATCTCTTAAATGATATTGGCTGGCGGATCTGCATTGATTCCGGAACATTAACATCTCCACCCAAAATGTAACAATTAAGCCTCGTACACGCGTCCGGATTTTCCACAGACAAAGCCTCAGACTTTTGTCCAAACGTTGGCCAGGAACTTGTCTTGCATACAAACGGCACACCAAACACATACTACGTGTTTTTTCAGCTCTTTAGCGCCACCCTTTGGGCACCTTCTGCTAATGTTGTGTTTGGTGAGCATTGCTTCCGAGCATGCGTGTTTGTACTTTGAGAAGAATTCTAATGTTGTATGACTAGTAATAATTATATCTACAAATTATTATTACTGGTCAACCAACATTCTAATTCTTCTATAGCCTATGGGCGGAGCATTTGACCGGAAATGTACGATTGCGGCGTCGTACAATTTAGCTGCTCCATTGAATCTTCTTAGAACATTCGACAGACACCATAAGCCTTCAATGACAGATTTGACCTTAATTCGGATTTTCGGACAAATGTAATTTTTAACGAAACCAAATATATAAAAAATCTTCTTAGAACTTTCGACAGACACCATAAGCCTTCAATGACAGATTCGACGTTTGTATGTTTTTCGCTGCTTTGTCGAATCTTCGTCGTTAATGTCAAATGGTCTACCCCAACACTGTCTCTATAATGTCCAATCTTTCCTCTCTATGTAGAATAATCTTGGACTAATAGAGTTAGGTTAGGCACATTCGACCACAGGTTCGATAGACACAGATCGCTATTGTCACTGTCATGTCGAATCTCCTATTTATATCGAACTGTTGTAGCAACAAAAACTAAAATAAAGCATTTTTTTATGCCGGATCTTTCGGATTTCGGATTCTGTGCGTTCGTTTTCGTTTGTTAAAACGATAACGAAAATACCCGAAATTCGGACGAAAATGCATTCGGACGAAAACGAATGCACATGTCTAAAGGTCATGCAAGCAGCATCTTTGGGGCGGTATGGGAGCGCTGTATACAGCACTCCTACACTGCCCCTGCCCATTGGGCAGCGCTTCCGAAGCGCCACAACATAAGCGTTTTTAACCCCTTCTTTGAGGCTAAAAGCACCCCGCTAGCGCCCGAAAAAACGCCACTTTACCGCTAACATGCAGGTGGCCCCAGTGTGACAAAGGAGTCTAAAGCCTCGTACACACGATCGGACATCAAACAAACTTTCCCTTGGATTTTTGTCCGAAGGGAGTTGTCCGGTCACACCCATAGCATACACACGCTCTGACTTTTTCGGCAACAAACACGAACGTAGTGACGTTTCAACGTACTGACGAGAGTTTAAAAGAGGAAGTTCAATTCTCCGGCGTCACCCTTTGGGCTCCTTCTGCTAATCGAGAGTTAGTAGAGGTTTTGTCTGTGTGCATTTGCGATTTTCAGTTTCGTGCAATTTTGTTCGTTTCTGAACGTCCGTTCGTCAAGCAGACATGTTGCGCAATGGGGTTGTGCTAACTTGACCCACAAAAAAATATAGAAATATGTTTGATTCATATAACTAAAATACACTAATCCAAAGTAAAGACATGATAGGTAGATTCAGGTACAATGACCTAACTTTGCGGCGGAGTAGCTTAAGGAATTTAAGCTACGCCGCCGTATGTTAGCGAGGCAAGTACATGATTCTCAATGTACTTGCCTGCTAATATACGGCGGCGTAGCTTAAATCGGGCGGGCGTAAGGGCGGCGGATTTAAATGTCTGGGAGGGGGGCGTATTGTATGGTAATGAGGCTTGACCTCACGTTTTTGACGTTTTTTTGTTACTGCGCATGCGCCGGGCGCCTACATTTCCCAGTGTGCATTGCGGCTAAGTACGCCGTACGGGCCTATTGATTTCGACGTGGACGTAAACGACGTAAATCCCGATTTGCGGACGACTTACGCAAACAACGTTAAAAATTCGAACCTCGCGGCGGGAACGGCGGCCATACTTTAACATTGTTATTCCACCTAATAGGTGGAATAACTTTAGGCCTCCTAAGGCCTTACGGAAACGGCGTAAATCGACTGCGGCGGGCGTACGTTCGTGAATCGGCGTACAAACTCATTTACATAATCTACGCCGACCGCAATGGAAGCGCCACCTAGCGGCCATCCGAAAAATTGCAATCTAAGATAGGACGGCGGAGGCCGTCCTATCTTAGATATGTTTAAGCGTATCTCTGTTTGAGCATACGCTTAAACATACGTCGGCGTAGATTCTGAGTTAGGTCGGCTTATCTACTGATAAGTCGGCCCAACTCTTACTGAATCTACCTAATTTGTTTTTACTCCGTCAGTATCACCAGCAAAGCAGCTTTTAGTATTATCACATTATAAAGAAGAAGAGAATGTGCGCTGCTTTTCTTGATTTCAGAACTTGCCGCGTCACGAATGTGCTCTTATAAATACAAATGCTAGTTTTACCAGACACAACGCTTCCGGCTGGTCTTTGCTTCTGAGCATGCGCGTTTGTACTTTGTACAAAAGTCCGATTGCTTGCTGTACACACGGTCGGACTAGGCACCATCGCACTCTTGTTGACATAACGTTTGTCCGTTTGCAGACCAAACCCGAAAAGTTTGTCCGATGGAGCGTACACACGGTCTGACTATTTTGAAAACTTGCTCATTTTTAAGTTTGTTGGCAAAAAGTCCGACCGTGTGTACGGGCCTTTAGACTGTTCTTTACAGAGAGGCCTTGATAAAGTCGTGTGGTTTTGTGTAGCATAAACAAAGTAGTACCCACAAAGAAATAGCCGGGAGCTACTATTATATGGAGAAAGTAGAAAGATCGAGGACTCCTAAGTGGTTACTTAGAAATGTCATGTAACAATAAGTGCATCGGTGTGGTATGTCAGCCTCTCTTCCCATATGGGCTGTGAATAATAAAACACTATGGGCCAGATTCACATAGAATTACGTTGCGCTGCGGCGGCGTAACGTATCCCATTTACGTTACACCGCCGAAGGTTTACAGCGTAAGTGCCTGATTCACAAAGCACTTACCTGTAAACTTGCGGCGGCGTAGCGTAAATCCGCCCAGCGCAAGCCCACCTAATTCAAATGGGGCGGGCACCATTTAAATTAGGCGCGCCGAGCGTACTGCGCATGCTCCGTCCGTAAAATTACCCGACGTGCATTGCGCTAAATGACGTCGCAAGGACGTCATTGGTTTCAACGTTAACGTAAATGGCGTCCAGCGGCATTCATGGGCGACTTACGCAAACGACGTGAAATTTAAAATTTCGACGCGGGAACGACGGCCATACTTAACATTGGTTAGGCCACCTAGAGGGCATGCTTAACGCTTCACTTCCTGATTCCCTCACCGAGGGCGCAATTGTCAGTTAAAGCGACGCAGTGCCGAATCGCAAAACCTGGCCTGGGCATTTAGCTGCCTAAAGGTCAGGGGCTTAAGTGGTTAAAAAAGGAAAAACGTGTAAAAATAAATAAAATCAAGTAAAATAAATAAGAAAACAAAAAAATATATTTTTAAAAAGCCCCGTCCCGACAAGCTTGCACGCAGAAGCGAACGCATACGTGAGTAGCGCCCGCATATGAAAACGGTGTTCAAACCGCACAAGTGAGGTATACTCGCAATCGTTAGAGCGAGAGCAATAATTCTAGCCCTAGACCTACTCTGTAACTCAAAAGAGCCGAGCGATTTTTTGTTTTTATGTCACAATGTAAAGAATAAGATTTCCTATCATCTGTGCCCAGTCTTGCCACACAGAGTTAATCCAGCTCTGAGCAATCCTCTTTTTATTGTTCAGTGGAATAAAACAGACTTCCAGATAAAGACCAAAGTCCTTGCTTGAGTGACAGGTTATTTACATATCTCGTGCACTAGCTTGTAGACATGCACAGCTTCTGTAAAGTGCACAATTCACATCCCCCTCCCCTCTCCTCCTCTCCTCTCCCGTCCAGCTCTCCCAGGATTGGCTGTCTTTCCTGTGTTTTGATTAAATGTTTTCAAAATATGGGGTGATCAAAACGTTACTTCCGCCCATGTGTGTCTTAAAGGCACATTTTTTTGTTGTCATTTTTTCAAATGACAATTTTTATTTTATTTAAGTCTAAATATGTGATCTGAGGTCTTTTTGACCCCAGATCTCATATTTAAGAGGACCTGTCATGCTTTTTTTTATTACAAGGGATGTTTACATTCCTTATAATAGGAATAAAAGTGATCCATTTAACCGCTTAACGACCGCCGCATGTAATTATACGTCTGCAAAATGGCACGGGCAGGCAGAAGGACGTGCCCGCACGTCGCTGCCTTGCCGCAAGTCGAGGGTCCGATCGGGACCCCCCCGGTACATGCGGCGGTCGGTAAACCTCAGGGAGCGATCCGGGATGAGGGCGCGGCTATTCGTTTATAGCCTCCCCCTCGCGATCGCCCCCCTGAGCTGAAGAACGGGGAGAGCCGTATGTAAACACGGCTTCCCCGTGCTTCACTGTGGCGGCAGCATCGATCGTGTCATCCCTTTTATAGGGAGACTCGATCGATGACGTCAGACCTACAGCCACACCCCCCTACAGTTGTAAACACACACTAGGTGAAGCATAACTCCTTCAGCGCCCCCTGTGGTTAACTCCCAAACTGCAACTGTCATTTTCACAATAAACAATGCAATATAAATGCATTTTTTGTTGTGAAAATGACAATGGTCCCAAAAATGTGTCAGAAGTGTCCGCCATAATGTCGCAGTCAGGAAAAAAATCGCTGATCGCCGCCATTAGTAGTAAAAAAAATAAAAATAATAAAAATGCAATAAAACTATCCCCTATTTTGTAAACGCTATAAATTTTGCGCAAACCAATCGATAAATGCTTATTGCAATTTTTTTTTACCAAAAATGGGTAGAAGAATACGTATCGGCCTAAACTGAGGAAATTTTTTTTTTTTATATATATATGTTTTTGGGGGATATTTATTATAGCAAAAAGTAAAAAATATTGCATTTTTTTCAAAATTGTCGCTCTATTTTTGTTTATAGCGCAAAAAATAAAAACCGCAGAGGTGATCAAATACTACCAAAAGAAAGCTCTATTTGTGGGGAAAAAAGGACGCCAATTTTGTTTGGGAGCCACGTCGCACGACCGCGCAATTGTGAGTTAAAGCAAAGCAGTGCCGAATCGCAAAAACTGGCCTGGGCATTTAGCTGCCTAAAGGTCCGGGGCTTAAGTGGTTAAAGAGAGTCTAAAGACTAACGACATTAAAAAATGCAGCATGTTCGAATTTTTTTTTGTCGTTTTTCAGAACCTGAAAAATTATGTGAAGCCCACACACGATCATTTTAAATGACGTTTTTGAAAAACAAAGTTTTTTTCATGCCGAAAAATGATCGTGTGTACGCGGCATAAGTGATGCTATTAGAACAGATATGCCTGATAGAGAGAGTTCTGTATAAAGTCAAGATACAGAAGGGGAATCATAGGGGTCATGTGATAAATGTACAACTGATATATATATGTCTAAAATATTTGTACTGCCTACAATAATATCCCATGTATGGACAGCTGTAGTCACGATAATGAAATTATAGTAATGGTTATGAATATCTTCTCCACTGTGACCTTTTAGTTACATTTAGTATATGTTAGAGCCGTCCTAGACATTTACCATATGTACTATATATAGTCACTGAACTAGTTACAACAATGAGCAACGGAAATCCCATGTATTCCTTAACAGCCATCATAATTCACACCAGAGTATTTTTCCAAGAAGTGATAGACCCGCTTTAAAGCCACTGCTGGAGCAATGCTAATTCAGTTATTAAATATAAAAGTACTAATAACACTTCTATATATGACCAGATCAGTAATTATATTGCTGCCTACAGCTTGGAGAAGGTGTCTGTTGAAGCAGAGCTCTGAGGATTCTGAGCAATTACTTCCAGTGGCGGATGGGGTGACTATACACAGCAAGGGGCAGGTTTAGTGCTCTGACTTGGTTAGTTTAGTGTTGGCTTCCGTTAATTTAGTAATATAATCAGACTAGAAGGCGTAGTTTAAATTTGAAATCTGAGGTTAGGTTTAGGTATTAAAGGGTGGAGGTAAATGGAGATGTGCAGGACGAAGAACTTTTCTTCGCTTTGTTTCATTCATTAAGTAAATCATTTAGTTTTATCATAATCATTATGGTAGAATAATTGGTTTTTGTAACATTCATTATTTCGAAAGAGAATGGCCCAGATTCACAGAGAGCAAGGCGCACATTACGCCGCCGTAGAGCAAACACCGTACACCACGCCAACGTAGCGCGGAGAGGCAAGCATTGCATTCAGCAAGCCAGTGCTCCTAACGAGAGTGGCGTAGGTTTTGAAGGCGCACGCCGGCGTAGGTGGAAGTGGGCGTGACCCCATGCAAATGATGGGCCGAGCGCCAGACAGGTACGTATCACGAACTGCGCATGCGCCGTGACGTGGACGCATACACAGCACCCCCGTGCGCCTGCTCACAACCACGCCGTCACAACTGCCTAAGCTACGTCGGATCACCGCGTACGCCATGAACATAATATACACCCAGCCAGACACACGTCCAACGCACAATACGCCGGCTTGTGTTGCCTGGTGCAGACCTGTGCATGTCTGTTGCCGGGTTGCACGTCATTTATGGGGAATAACTTTACGCCGGACGTACAACTTACGCGCATCTCTCGTAGCATGCGACGGGCACACGCACGTTCGTGAATCGGCGTATTTCCCTCATTTGCATGTTTGAATGGCTAATCAATGGGAGCAGCAACATGCGCCCAGCCCATATGTGCGCCACCCTACGCCGGCGTGTGCAAGCTACATCGGCGGGGTGTAGCCTGTTTTTAGGCACATGTTGGTTCGTGGGTCTGCCTTACACATACGCCGGCGCACATTGGCACTTACGTCGGCGTAAGTGCTTTGTGAATCTGGGCCTACATATTTGTTGTTCCAAATCAATTCGTATTTTCTGAAGTTATGTTTTCATTCGTTATGTTATCAATGTGGAGTTCCACCCAAAAGTGGAACTTCCGCTTATTTGATCCCTCGCCCCCTCCGGTGCCACATTTGGCACCTTTCGGAGGGAAGCGGGAAGCTGTTTTTTACAGGTACCCTGTCCCCACTTCCAGGAGACCGGGCTGCGGCAAAGTACATCAGCAGCATTCTAAACAGTATATCAAGGTGAAGACAGCAGATATACATGTAGGGGCAGATCCTCGTACAGCGGTGCATTTATTCGCCGGGCGTAGCGTATCTAAGATACACTACGCCGCCGTAACTTATTATTTTTTTTTTAATCCACAAAGAATCCGCGCCGTAAGTTACGGCGGCGTAGTGTATCTTAGGAGGCGTAATGGAGTGGAATTCAAATGGCTGTGATGGGGGCGTGTTTTATGTAAATACGTTGTGACCCGACGTAAACAACGTTTTTTTTTTAACTGCGCATGCGCCGTCCGTGGGGGTATCCCAGTGCGCATGCTCGAAATTAACTCGGAACAAGCCAATGCTTCCGACGGTGACGTCATTCTACGCAAATCCCTATTCACGAACGACTTACGCAAACAACGTAAAAATTTCAAATTTCTATGCGGGAAGGACGGCCATACTTAACATTGAGTACGCCTCATAACAGTAGCTTTAACTATACGCCGGAAAAAGCCGAACACAAACGACGTAAAAAAATGCGCCGCCCGGACGTACGTCCGTGGATCGCCGTAACTAGCTAATTTGCATACTCGACCCGGAATTCGAACGGAAACGCCACCTAGCGGCCGCCGAAAAATTGCAGCTTAGATCCGACGGCGTACTAAGAGGTACGCCTGTCGGATCTAGCCGAGATGCCATCGTATCTTGTTTTGAAGATACAAAACAAAGATACGACGCGCAAAATTTGAAATTACACGGCGTATCAAGAGATACGCCAGCGTAATACTTTTGTGGATCTGCCCCGTAATATTTATGTAGGGAGATTTATTTAATCTCTGTGTATCATCTGGGGCTGTTCACTTCACTGGGTATATAGAGAGTTTACATCCACTTTAACAAAAGACCCAAACTATTGTATCACGTCATCTGAAGGAAACAAATGAATATGAATGAATTTGTTGTTTTCATTAAAATGTATTTTGGATTAGTTGAAATTGGTCACTGTAATGATTCGGAAATTCGCATACATTCGAATATCTAAATCAAGCTAATTTTTTTCGAATTTCGATTTGCAATGAAACAAATCGCACATGTCTAGAGGTACAGTGTTAAAGTGTTACTAAACCCAAGAAACATGGGTTAGTGTAAAAGTAAAAGATCTGAACACAAGAAAGGCGGTTACCTATAGAGACTAATTGGCATCAAGGGGTTAATGGTACAAAATTAGCTTTATTGCAAGTACTAAAATTGTAATAATCCTATTTAGGGTATAATAATTTTAGGGTTTATAATTTTAGGGTGCAAAGCAACCAAGGTATCCTCTCTGAGTTGACATTATTGGCTATGCATAGTCTGTCCCTTTTTGCAGCTATCCTCATATACTTAGACCCCTTTCACACTGAGGTCACAAAAGGCTCACAAAAACCTACACTACTCAAAAAAATTAAAGGAACACTTTGAAAAAATATCAGATCTCAACGGGCAAAAATCTCATGCTCGATATCTATACTTATATGGACTGGGTAATGTGTTAGGAATGAAAGGATGGCACATCATTTAATGGAAATGAAAATCACCGGGCAAGGGTTGTGGGGATGAGGCCCTTGTTCCCATCAACATGGGAACATCCTCCCCATGTTGAGGGCATGTGGCCTGGTACGGTTCAGGAGAGGGGGGGCCGCACTCTGTCCCCCCTCTTTTCTGCGGCCGGCCAGGTTAACATGCTCGGATAAGGGGGTCTGGTGTCGATTTTTGGGGGAACTCCACGTCATTTTTTTTTTATTTGGGGTGGAGTTAACACCAGACCTGAAGGGCCTGGTAATGGAATTTGGGGGGACCCCCACGCTTTTTTTTTTTTTTATGAATGAATTCTCTCTGAGCCGACAATTCATTATAGCCGCAAGTCCGGTTTTAAAAGACTTTTTTTCTTTCAGAAATTACACTTTGTGCAGAGACAGTTCTAAGTACGGGAAACATGCGCTATTTCACATGCTAACTTTACACCCCCCCTAGGTACAAAATTTAAAGTAATATTTCACTTTTATTGTTTCACTTTTAGCATTATTAAATTCACTGCTCCCGAAAAAACGTCAGTTTTTAAAACTTTTTTTGCATTGATACATGTTTCCTGGGACAGGACCCAGGTCCCCAAACACTTTTTAGGACAATAACTTGCATATTAGCCTTTAAAATTAGCACTTTAGATTTCAAATGTTCGAGTCCCATAGACTTTAATAGGGTTCTAAAGTTCACACGAACATTCTGGTGCGAACCGAACAGGGGGGTGTTCGGCTCATCCCTAGTCAAGACATGCTATGGTTTAGGTTTAGTGTTGGGATTAAGTGTTAGGGGCACTTTAGTGTTGAGACACTTTGTACCAGAGGCGAAAAAACATCCAAGGGGCGCTGGGACTTTGATATGAGTTCCTCCAAAGTAATGAGGGGACAAGAACATTTAGGGAGCTCACTTCCTGAGGTTAGACTGCTCACAACAGACTGGTTTACCCCAGGGTGGATCCATAGTCTAGTTTCAGGAGGGGCACTGCCAGAAAATACGTTTTTTGGGGGGCAATTTATCAAGGAAATGGCTGGTATTGGCGCTTCAATCACCACAGCACCATGGTTCTTATGGTGTCAGGAAGATTGAAGAGCATTATTTATATTATTACATTGTAATATAAAATGAAATAGTTCAACTCACCATAATGCAGAATCAGTGGGAGCCCTGAGCCTGTCACGTGCCACATCGCCTGCCAACAAATACGGAGTGTCACTTGCCACGTCACCTGCCACACATTGCGGATTGTCACTTGCCACGTCACCTGCCACGTCACCTGCCACACATTGCGGATTGTCATTAGTCACGTCACCTGCCACAAGTTGTGAATTGTCACTTGCCACGTCACCTGTCACACATTCCATATTGTCACTTGCCACTTCACCTGCCACATGTTGCGGATTGTTACCTACTGTGTCACTTTCCTGCTAAAGTGGTCTCTTCCTGTGTCCCAGAGTCAGGCAGCAGATTACCAGTCAGGCAGCAGAGAGATGATGTCTCTCTGCTGCCCACGACTGCCTTCACAGTAAGGGCTGAACTGCAGGGATGCAGGGCAGGAGCCAGGCAGTGAGAGATGATGTGATCTCCCTGCTCCCTTGCTCCCTGAGTGGCCAGCAGCCCCTCAAACACTGTGCCGCCCAGCTGCTTGCCCGCTCTCACCCGCCCACTCACCGACCAAGCCGCCTGCACAGTCACCCGCCCATGGAGCCGCCCATGCTGTCACCTGCGGTCATGGAGGGGGCAATTGCCCCGTTGCCACCCTTGGATCCGCCCCCTGGTTTACCCTCTAGTGCTGGGGTCTCAAATTGGCAGCACTCCAGCTTTTGCAGAACTACAAGTCCCATCATGCCTCTGCCTGTGGGTGAGAGAGAGAGAGAGAGAGAGAGAGAGGGAGAGATATTTATTGGTATTATTATTATTATATTTTTTTGAGAATCAGAACCTTCAGTTTTCATAATTAAATAAACCATTCCTATCTATATCACATGTTTTTGGTCGGTTGTGTGATGAAGCCCACATTAAAATAAAGAGATAAAGCATGCAGAGAGGGTCACAGGCAAGAACTGAACTCATGACCTTAGTAAACAAATGGTCTTAGTGCTGTCAGACAGTAATGCACCAAGCAAATCTCTTCTGAGATTTAAGGCTACTGTTCTTTTTTAGATTCCTTTCAAACACATTTGATGCTGAAATACAAATCCCCCTTTTTTTTTTAAATAAACCTAAATTTGTTTTCATTTCCCAGAAAACAAAATAATCCCTGAAATAATCCTTCACAGACGATTAAATAGGTCTATATAGCTGCTTCATGGAGCTCTGTAATAGTTGTAATCATATAAAGATGACATAATCAGATACAAGACTTAAAATATAAAATGACAAATATTTATATTAATTCTCTATACAGTTGAGTAAAAGAAATTACATTTGACTATTGCTTGAATGTGCATTTGTTCTATTATATTATAGTGTATTAATAAGACATTAGTACAGTGTATATACACTTCCTTCATAGAATGGAATATTAAAAAGAGAGAGAGAGAGAGTAAAACCTCTTTTTCAGGGACATTGACAAATGTAGATGGGATGAACACCAATTATTTCTAGTTTTTTTTTTTTTTTATTATTTCTATTATTATTATTATTATTATTATTATTATTTACTATATTAGTCTAAATCAGGGGTCTCAGACCTTTTCAGTATGAGGGCCACGTTATATATTTTACAAATATGTATTCTGCTACATATTGTTGGTAAAAAATCCCAATAAGCATATATAGATTAGTTTATGCAAACGTTATAGCGCCTGCAAACTATGGTATATTACCAAAAGTATTGGGACGCCTGCCTTTACACGCACTTTGGGGCAGATCCACAAAGAAATTACGCCGGCGTATCTATTGATACTCCGGCGTAATTTCAAAATTCCTGCGTCGTATCTTTGGTTTGAATCCTCAAAACAAGATACGAAGGCATCTCGGCGTGATCCGACAGGCGTACGTCTTCGTACGCCTTCGGATCTTAGATGCAATTTTTTGGCGTTTACGCCGTAATCCGCATTTCCGTCGAGTATGCAAATTAGCTATTTACGGCGATCCACGAACGTACGTCGGCCCGGCGTATTCTTTTCCGTCGTTCGCGTTCGGCTTTTTCCGGCGTATAGTTAAAGCTGCTATTTAGTGGCATATTCAATGTTAAGTATGGCCGTCCTTCCCGCGTACAATTTTTAGATTTTTTTGCGTCGTTTGCGTAAGTCGTTCGCAAATAGGAATTTGCGTAGAATGACGTCACTGTCGTAAGCATTGGCTGGTTCCAGTTTAATTTTGAGTATGCGCACTGGGATACCCCCAGGGACGGCGCATGCGCAGTTAAAAAAACGTTGATTACGTCGGGTCACGACGTATTAACATAAAACACGCCCCCATCACAGCGGATTCGTTGTGGATTCATACAAAACCAAAGTAAGTTACAGTGGCGTAGCGTATCTTAGATACGCTGCGCCTGGCGCAGATGTATGTGGATCTGGCCCATAAACTTTAATGGCATCTCAGTCTCAGTCCATACGGTTCAAGAGTTGGCCCACCCTTTGCAGCTATAACAGCTTCAACTCTTCTGGGAAGGCTGTGCAGAAGGTTTAGGAGTGTCTATGGGAATGTTTGACCATTCTTCCAGAAGCGCATTTGTGAGGTTAGGCACCGATGTGGACAAGAAGGCCTGGCTCACAGTCTCTGCTCTTATTCATTCTAACTGTGGTCTATCGGGTTGAGGTCAGGAGGCTGTGTAGGCTAGTCTAGTCATGGACCTTGCTTTGTGCCCTGGTGCGCAGTCATGTTAGAACAGGAAAGGGTCATTCCCAAACTGTTCCCACAAAGTTGGGAGCATGAAATCATCCAAAATGATTTGGTATGCTGACGCCTTAAGAGTTCCCTTAACTGGAACTAAGGGGCCAAGCCCAAACCCTGAAAAACAGCCCCACACCATAATCCCCCCTCCACCAAATGAATTGGACCAGTGCACAAAGCAAGGTCCATAAAGACATGGGTGAGCGAGTTTGGGGTAAAGGAACTTGACTGGCCTACACAGAGTCCTGACCTCAACCTGATAGAACACCTTTGGGATGAATTAGAGCAGAGACTACAAGTTAGGCCTTCTCGTCGAACATCAGTGCCTGACCTCACAAATGTGCTTCTGGAAGAATGGTCAAACCATAGACACACTCCTAAACATTGTGGACAACCTTCCCAGAAGAGTTGAAGCTGTTATAGCTAAAAATGGTGGGCCAACCCCATTTTGAACCCTACGGACGAAGACGCCATTAAAGTTCATGTGCGTGTAAAGACAGATGTCCCAATACTTTTGACAATAAGTTTTCATAAAATAACAATAAAATTACCATACAATTATTTACATTTACTATGCTTTTTTTGTAAAGTTAAAATTCTCCACTTTGAAAACGTATATATCTGTAAAATAAAGACTAAAATTGCCTCTTTAATTATAGTGTGCTCCTTATGTCGTTATTGAGCAGAAGAGTGTTAATTATCTCAAGTATCTATAAATTGAGCCAGAGCTATGCCCTTTCACTAAATGACACAAAATCATAATTTCCGTCTCTTCCTGTCTTGAGTTCCAGAAATATAGAATGTCGTTAATATGTGCTAACACATGTCACTCGATATGCGGCACATGGCATCCTAATTAAAATTCCTTTTTTGTAATATTTGTCCAATGTAGTTATGTATGTTCCAGATTTTGCAAGTGGTCCATACAAGGTTTTCTTGTTCAAAAAAAAGAAAAAGAAAAAAAAAAGAAATGTCTGTTTAGAATCCGTTCTTAACCACTTAAGACCCGGACCTTTAGGCAGCTAAAGGACCAGGCCAGTTTTTGCGATTCGGCACTGCGTCGCTTTAACTGACAATTGTCGTGCGACGTGGCTCCCAAACAAAATTGGCGTCCTTTTTTCCCCACAAATAGAGCTTTCTTTTGGTGGTATTTGATCACCTCTGCGGTATTTATTTTTTGCGCTATAAACAAAAATAGAGTGACAATTTTGAAAAAAAATGCAATATTTTTTACTTTTTGCTATAATAAATATCCCCCAAAAATATATATAAAAAAAATTTCCTCAGTTTAGGCCGATACATATTATTCTACCTATTTTTGGTAAAAAAAAATCGCAATAATCGTATATCGGTTGGTTTGCGCAAAGTTTATAGCGTTTACAAAATAGGGGATAGTTTTATTGCATTTTTATAAAAAAATAAAAATTTGGCGGCGATCAGCGATTTTTTTTCATGACTGCGACATTATGGCGGACACTTCGGACAATTTTGACACATTTTTGGGACCATTGTCATTTTCACAGCAAAAAATGCATTTAAAATGCATTGTTTACTGTGAAAATGACAATTGCAGTTTGGGAGTTAACCACAAGGGGGCGCTGATGAAGTTATGTATGACCTCATCTGTGTTTCTAACTGTAGGGGGGTGTGGCTGGACGTGTGAAGTCATTGATTGTGATTCCCTATATAAGGGAACACACGATCGATGACGGCGGCACAGTGAAGAACAGGGAAGCTGTGTTTACACACAGCTCTCCCCGTTCTTCAGCTCCAGGGACCGATCGCGGGACTCCAGCGGTGATCGGGTCCGCGAGTCCCGCGGCCACGGAGCTTCGGACCGGGTCGCGTTCACGCGCCTGCGACCCCACGGCTGGGCTTAAAGAGTCACGTACATGTACGTGAATGTGCCCAGCCGTGCCATTCTGCCGACGTATATCGGCGTGAATGGGTCCTTAAGTGGTTAATCAGCTTTTCTCAACCAGGGTCCCTCCAGAGTTTGCTTGGGGTTCCTTGAGCAATGACAACAATGAAATGTTTTTGCTCTGATCTCCAAATTTATCTCTAATGCCGTGTACACATGATTGGAATTTCCTACAACATATTCCGACCATGTGTATGCTCCATCGGACATTTGCTGTCGGAATTTCCGACAACAAAAATTTGAGAGCTGGTTCTCAAATTTTCCGACAACAAAATCCTTTCTCGTAAATTCCGATCGTGTGTGGACAATTCCGACGCACGAAATTCCACGCATGCTCAGAATCAAGTACAAGACAGAAGCACTCGGTCTGGTAAAACTAGTGTTCATAATGGAGATAGCACATTCGTCACGCTGTAACGGACTGAAAAGCACGAAGCTGAAAAGCGCGAATCATCTCTCACCAAACTTTTACTAACACGACTAGCATTGAACTTCCCTTTAATAGTGCCATCGCAACATTTGTGTGACCGTGTGTATGCAAGACAAGTTTGAGCCAACATTCGTCGGAAAAAAATCCACGGTTTTGTTGTCGGAATTTCCGATCGTCTGTACGCGGCATAAGAGGGGATTCTTTCCAATGACCACCAGTTTGGAACATTCTCCCCTGGGCCCATCATACTAATGTACAGTGAAAACAAAAAAGGCTGAGAAAGCTGATCTAGATGGCGCTAAAAATAGGTTGTAAACCTAGTTACACCACTTTTACCTACAGGTAAGCCTATAATAAGGCTTTTCCTGTAGATCCTGGAAATATCTCCTAAACCTGCACAGTTTAGGAGATATTTGCCATATATACGATTGGGTCGACATCATCGGCACGTGCGCACTGAAAAAGGGCAACTCCGGCCAGTCACAGAGCTGGAGTCCACGGCCCCAGAAGGAAGAGGGGTGCAGATGGATGCAGCCACCAGTGGGGACATTGTGGGTTTTGTTTGCAGGTAAGTGGCACATAATGGTCTAGTATGCGATGCATATTAACCTATTATGTTTTAAAAAAAGAGGAAGTAAAAAAAGAGGAAGTAAAACCCATCAGGGTTTACTCCCTCTTTAACCACTTGGCGACCAGCTGCCGTCATTATACTGCGGCAGGTCGACAAGATCCAGCGAACCGTCGTAGCTGTACGTCGGTCCCTTTAAGCGGGATAGCAGGCGCACGCCCTGCATTACGGGGGTGCCTATCATCGTGACCGCTGTCCGCAAGTGATCACGGGCATGAGAGGCAGAACAGGGATGTGTGTGTGTGTGTGTGTAAACACACACATCCCTGTTCTGTGAGGAGAGACAGTTTGTGAGTTCCTAATAGCTAAGAACCACGATCAGGAAGACGTCACGTATGACGAAACATGTCGAGCGGAGCTACGCATTGACGTCGTCACACTTCAAGTGACCCCGGAAGTATGTGCTTGAATTTGAAATTTTTATTGCCGGCAAGTGTGTTTTTTATGATGTTTTTGTACATACAAATTGATTTTTTTTTTACAATAAATTAGCTGTGTTTGAAAATGATAACACACTGTTGGAGCCTTTGTCCTTTTTGTATGCTTTACTTTCACTTGGGAGATCGTACTGGGGAGTAAGGTGGACGGATGGGGGCCATTGAATGAGAAGGAGGTTCAGAGCCCACTACACCAAATAACCTGGATCCATCCCAGACCCCGCAGGGGGCTATATCTGCTGGTGCAGGCAACCTCACTACAATAGGAGGTCCACTCCTTCCTGTAAGAGTTTTCATTTCTCCCGGTGTGCATTCCACAAAGAGTCTCATCCCTTTTCCCTTTGGTAGCGGTGGAAATTTTGAACATTCCCCCATTTTTCTCGGATTTATACCGTCTTAGAACCTGATCTCATGTTTGTGTCACTGCTTCTCTTTCGCAGTTTATTTTTTTCATATCTTTTACAGTATTAGCGTGGTATATACACACCTTTCAGCGGACAAAAAAGACCTGAGACTGGGGCGGAGGTTCACATTCCAAGAGGACAACAACCCTAAACATACAGCCAGAGCTACAATGGAATGGTTTAGAACAAAGCATATTCATGTGTTAGAATGGCCCAGTCATAGTCCAGACCTAAATCCAATTGAGAATCTGTGGCAAGACTTGAAAATTGCTGTTCACAGACGCTCTCCATCCAATCTGACAGAGCTTGAGCTGTTTTGCGAAGAGGAATGGGCAAAAATGTCAAGATGTACAAAGCTGGTAGAGACATCCCCACAAAGTCTTGCAGCTGTAATTGCAGTGAAAGGTGATTCTACAAAGTATTGATTCAAGGGGGGTTGAATACAAATGTACCCCACACTTTTCACATATATATTTGTAAAAAAAAAAATGAAACCCATTTATTATTTTCCTTCCATTTCACAATTATGTGCCAGTTGTGTTGGTCTATCACATAAAATCCCAATAAAATGCATTTAAGTCTTTTGGTTTCTAACCTGACAAAATGTGGAAAACTTCCAGGGGTATGAATACTTTTTCCCTGCACTGTAAGCATTGTTTTCACCATAACTTAGGAAAGTTTACATTTTTTTTAAGCTCAGCCCGAAGCTAGACCTTAAAGAAACCAATTTTCTTCCATTTTTCTGTTCTTACCCCCATAACTGTGCTATTTTTCAGAATGAATTCTTTCCTCATTCTCTGCTCTCTGGGTGCTTCCTATTATTCAGGAACTTATCATTGCTGAAAATCTGTGTGACCTTAATCTCACTGAATATTACAGAATAATCTTTCAGAAAGTATAAAATACATTCTTTGCGTTATTGCGTATAACGGATTCAACTACAATTACTCTGATTACTTGATTCTCTGCAAAGTTGCATTTTCAGTGTGTATTAAAGTGGAGTTCCACCCATAAATATAACATTACATCAGTAGTTTTAAAAAATGTCATTAGTCCTTTACGAATTTTTTTTTTTTTTTTTTAGATGCCTTCAAAGTGTTGTTGCTAGGCAGAATAGTTAATCTTCCCACTTCCTGCACCCAGGTGCTTAATGCACCGCACAGACTCCTGGGAATGTAGTGGGTGCAACTATCCAGGAGTCTGTGCACTCCCCAGTCTCAAAGAATCATGTGACTTGGACAGCACAGGTGCTGAAACCTGATCTGACACTGCTTGTGCAGCACTGAGCATGTGTGAGATCTGGAAGGCTGAAATCCAGGAAGTCATACAGTCTGGCTTCATGATGCCCACACTTAAGATGGCCCCAGTCAATTTCTATTTTATAAAGTGTCTAAATGCTGTAACAACCTAACAAAACGGACCTTAGTTTACAGACTAACTTTACTAGAATACATTAAGCTTGTGTATTACAGGGGTATTTATATTTAAAAAGTGAAATTGTGGCCGGAACTCCGCTTTAATGTTCTTGTAGTTTGTGTATTAAAGTGACACTAAACACTTATTTAAAAGAAAAAAAAAAAAAACGATTCAAGTACCGTATATACTCGAGTATAAGCCGACCGAATATAAGCCGAGGCACCTAATTTTACCACAAAAAACTGTGAAAACGTATTGACTCGAGTATAAGCCTAGGGTGTCCATCTGCATGCCTCACTGTGCCTCACTGTGTCCATGTGCATGCCTCACTGCGTCCATGCCTCATTGTGCCCACGCCTCACTGTGCCCACGCCTCACTGTGCCCATGCCTCACTGTGCCCATGCCTCACTGTGTCCACGCCTCACTGTGCCCATGCCTCACTGTGCCCATGCCTCACTGTGCCCATGCCTAGACTAACGTTTAACATGGGAGTCTATGGAAGGGGTGCCCAGCTTTGAAAAATCGGTGCTCCCCAGTTGTAGGTCCCCCAGACAACAAATGGGGCTACATGTGCGATAAGATCCGGGTCCAGGGGACCTACGACCGGCCTGTACCGGGTCCCCAAAGTCACCAGAGAAATGACCGTTTAAAATGGGAGTCTATAGAAGGGGTGCCCGGCTTTGAAAAATCGGTGCTCCCCGGCCATAAGTCCCCCAGACAACAAACTTTGCAGACTTGTAGAGGAAGAGTGGGGTTACATGTGTGCCAAGGTTGGGGTCCAGGGGATCTACGGCCGGCTGGTACTGGGTCCCCAAATCCGGGAGATCAGGCATAAGGGGGGCATTTTCAGCACAAAAAAATGTGCTGAAAAACTCGGCTTATACTCGAGTATATACGGTATATATGTAAACAGTAATATAAAACTCATAAATAACACAGAGTCCAAAGTATCACTGTAGGGGCGATGTGGTCAAACTTCCGTTAGAAAGATTCATAAAGTGTATACAAGAGGTAATTGTGCAGTAGATGATTTGTGATAGGTCATAGAGTCTTTAAAGCTGTGCTTCTTTCACCAAGGGATTAATCACCACGTGGGGGGATCCAAATCCTCTTTTGGGGATGCACTCAAAAAGAGGATACATAGGAAAGAACAAGGAAAAATAATAATAACAGTCAATATACAGCTGGCATTTATTAACGTTTGAAAACTTGCGATTAGGGCTATAATGCTAATCCTGACACCAAGAATCAGAGGCTTCCAGGAGCCAAAATGACAGGTGTTTGTGAATAGCTGCGGCTGCTCAGCCTATACAAAGCAATGGTGGAGTGAGAAAAGAAATGCGCTACTCAAAAAATGTAAAAACAGAACCCCAGGCATGCCCCTGTTGACGTCCGTATTGGAATGAAACGCGTTGGCCTTTGCATTTTTCTCCCCATATGGCTTTTAAGGATTTATGAACTGTGATCACTTTTTTATCATGTATGCTGGTTTTTATTATTAAAACCTCCTTTTGACCTACACCATTGGAGCCCCCTATTTTTTTTCTTCTCTTTACATGAATTTGTGGAAGATAGTTTTTTTGAGTTGGTTTTCTCTTATCAGGGTTGCTGCTTGCCTGAATCGGGTACACATAGATGTCTGTGGATCCCTATGATTGCCATATCAACAACCTAGCCCGGTCTTCCATATCAGAGTAATCTGTGACTGAGGAACATCGGGCCCATCCGTCCTTTTTGGTTTGGTCGCCAATCTATCCTTTATTGAATTCTCGTTAACATGATTGTGGAACAGCCGTTTGGGACACCCTAAGCTCGATTGATCCGTTGTTGTATGACTGGTCCAACGCCTCTGGTAAGCGCATATGTATTTCATCATTCATCTGAAGATTTCCGTTGGGATGTTTTCCTCCATCTCGTGACATCTTTTTGATTATATTTATTTATGATGGACACCAGTGGCCGTTGCGTCCATAGAGGGCGCCAGAGCGCCGCCCCCTCTCGCTCCCGCACCGCCACTGAATACAATACATAGATTTATGCATTGCATGAGTCTATATATTGCCGCTGCCGCCGACTATTCAGATGGCCGGCCCCCTGGTGAGGACCGGCCATCTGAATAACGGCAGCTGGTTGGCTGTGGAAGTGCCGATCAGAGCCAGTGGCTCTGATAGGCTTTCCGATTACAGCCCTTAGGCTGTAATAGGCTTCCAAATACTTATCCAGGGACACACGTGGGGTGCGTTCCTTGGATAAGACTGACAGGCGTCTCAGCCAATCAGGTTCACCGGTTCTGGTAACCTGATTGGCTGAAGCATCATCGGGAGGGAGAAGACATCGAGGGACCGTGGAAGGAGGATGGCCAACCACAGAAAGGTAAGGGGCGGGTGGAGGGAGGCAGCATTTTACAGGGCACAGTGGCGACAATTACAGGGCACAGTGGCGACAATTACAGGGCACAGTGGCGACAATTAAAGGGCACAGTGGCGACAATTGGCACAGTGGCAAAATTAAAGGGCACAGTGGTGACAAATGGCACAGTGGCGACAATTACAGGGCACAGTGGCGACAATTGACACAGTGGTGACAATTACAGGGCACAGTGGAGACAATTAAAGGGCACAGTGGTGACATATAAAGGGCACAGTGGCGACAATTGGCACAGTGGCGACAATTACAGGGCACAGTGGCGAAAATTACAGGGCACAGTGGTGACAAAGGGCACAGTGGTGACAATTGATGGGCACAGTGGCGACAACTGATGGGCACAGTGGCTGCGTTTGATGGCATGGCACAGTTGCTGCGTTTGATGGCATGGCACAGTGGTGAAAATTAATGGCACAGTGGCTGCGTTTAATGGTCCCAGTGGCTGCATTTTCGTTTGTTTGCGCCCCACCCCAAAAAAAATTGAGCACCAGTTGCCACTGATGGACACTATATACAAAGCAATGACAGGCTGATGGAAGACACAACTTTCTGCAGATGTTGGTTGCAAGTGAATATTTGCTAGTTACCTGCAGTTTTTGGTCCTTGATTTATTCTGGCTGCATCCAGGGGCGATTATCTGTCCCTAACTGTAGATAGTTGGTGCATATTGGCACTAGCAGCCGCCCTCGGGCTGTCATTGTTTTGGATAGGCTGATTGACCGCAGCTTTCTGCAAACACCTGTCATTCTGAGTCCGTATTATAGCCCTGCGTGTGAATGAAGTCTAAGGCCTCGTACACACGATAGGTTAACCAGAGGACAACGGTCTGAAGGACCGTTTTCATCAGTCCAAACCGATCGTGTGTAGGCTTCATAGGTTATTTAACCTTAGGTTAAAAAAATGGCAACTTGCTTTAATAAATTTAACCGATGGATTGCTAACCGATAGGTCAAAACCGATCGTTAGTACGCACAACCATCGGTGAAAAATCCACGCATTCTCAGAATCAAGTCGACGCATGCTTGGAAGCATTGAACTTCGTTTTTTTAAAAGCACGGCGTTGTGTTTTACGTCACCGCGTTCTGACACAATCGTTTTTTTAACTGATGGTGTGTACGCACGACGGACCATCAGTCAGCTTCATTGGTAACCTAAGACAACGGTCCTTCAGACTGTTGTCCTCTGGTTAACCTATCGTGTGTATGAGGCCTTATAGATCTTGTCAGTTCAGGCCAGGTGAATGGATGCAAATGACCTATGGTGAGAAGAATCTGTAGGCATAATACGGGTCTTACTTCTGTAGAGTTGAGTAATCTGTGTCCTTGTAAAGAGGATGAACTTTACAGAAACAAGGATCAGATCCCTCTGTTATGAGAGTCCTTAGATAATGCTGAAAATCTTTCATCTGTACTGACATCATCCTTTGATATCCAGATCCAAGAGCATTCAATATCAAAATCACTGTGTTGCTTTGTTACAGGTCTTAATACATAGCTAATGTCATGTCTCATTTCCTATAAATAAAGTAACCTGAGACTGATATCTTCCCAATATGGCCGATAACTTTATACTTTTATAAATGGAATGTACAGTACTTTTGTATGTGTGTATATTGGTGTCACAATTAAAAAAAACAAAAAAACATTGGGCCAGATTCACATAGAATCCACGGCGGCGTAGCGTAAGCCATTTACACTACGCTGCCGCAACTTACTGGAGCAAGTGCCGTATTCTTAAAGCACTTGCTCCGTAATTTGCCGCGGCGTAGTGTAAATGGCCCGGTGTAAGGCCGCGTAATTCAAAGGGGGCGGCTTGTATTTAAATTAAGCGTGCCCCCGCGCCGATCGAACTGCGCATGCGCCGCCCGAAAAAATAGCCCAGTGCGCATGCTCCAACTCACGTCGGAAAACGTCAATGAAGCTGACGTGAGCGTCATTTCCGCAAATCCCTATTCGCGAACAACGTAAAAAATTCAAATTTCGTCGTGGGAACGACGGCCATACTTAACATTGGCTGCGCCTCATAGAAGCAGGGGTAACTATATGCCGGGAAAACCCTTACGTAAACGGCGTAAAGTGACTGCGTCAGGCTCGCGTACGTTCGTGAATTGGCGTATCTCGCTGATTTACATATTCTCGCCGTAAATCAGCAAGAACGCCCCCAGCGGCCATTTTAAAATTGCAGTTAAGATCCGATGGTGTAACACAGTTACACCTGTCGGATCTTAGGCATATCTATGTGTAACTGATTCTATTAATCAGTCGCATAGATACGACCGACGCAACTCTGAGATACGACGGTGTATCAGGAGATACACTGTCATATCTCTATGTGAATCTGGCCCACCCAGTTTAAAAAAGAAATAAAAGGCAAAACATTTTTGTATAGATATAAAAATACATTATCAATACCTTTTTTCCTTTACATACAGTAAGTGATCACATTCTCTCTGTTCTCAGCTGCATAAGGCCCCTTTCACACTGGGACGAGAGGTGCGGCGGCGGTAAAGCGCCGCTATTTTTAGCGGCGCTTTGCCGCTAATTTCGTGGAGCTATTCAGCCGATAGCGGGGCGGTTTTACCCCTGCTAGCGGCCGAGAAAGGGTTAAAATCGCCCGCAATATGCCTCTGCGCTTTGCCGGCGGTATAGCCGCGTTGCCCCATTGATTTCGAGCAGTGAAGGAGCGTTATACCCACCGCTCCAAAGATGCGGCTAGCAGGACTTGTTTTTCCATCCTGCCAGCGCACCGCTCCAGTGTGAATGCCCTCGGGCTTTCACACTGGAGAAACAGCAGCCGCTGTTTCAGGTCAGTTTGCAGGCGCTATTTTTAACGCAATAGCGCCTGCAAACCGCCCCAGTGTGAAATGGGTCTAAGAGCTGGGGGGAGGAGAAGAAGCAACAGCAGCACACTGAGTTTTCCAGTGAATGGCTGTGCAGGAGAGGTGTGTCAGGATAAGTATAGCTAGAGTACTGACCACACTGTGTTCTCTTGCTTAGTGTGGTCAGTTTTTAGTACGAATGCAGAGGGACTGGCAGGCACATCAGGAATTTCACACAAAGGAAGCAATGGAAGAGAACAGGAGACTCTCATACAAGTACATGGTACAGCAGCCACATATCAGAAATATGAAGTGTTGTGGTAACAAACGCTTTCTTTTCCAGAATGGCCATGGTGAAGCACTATGGTGGTGAGTCACACAGCTATTAAAACTTTACAGAGTAGTAGAAGAAATCACACACGTAGGGTGACCACATATTCAAACTACCATTCAGGGACACCCCCCCCCCCCTCCCAAAAATCAGCTTGTGCTGTAACGAATCACAGCACAGTGATTAGACACAGGAGGCGGGATTTATGATTTCTCCAATCACAAGCAGGGGGTGGGGTCTGTGCTCCTCCAGGCATTCCCGGCCAGGACAAGTACTGTCAGTGAGTAAAGCAGTGATGTGGTGGGGGCATCCGATTGACGCGGGGGGTGGCTGTGTCAGTTTCATTCAGGGACACTGTATTGTCCCGGAATAATAGGTGCCCGGGACAGACCTGCAAAATGCGGGACTGTCCCGGGCAATGCGGGACACGTGGTCACCCTAAACACACATGTGCATTGCATTGTTTGTGGAAAATGAGTGACTGGAATCTGGAGCAGCAGATTAATATCACAATTACAACAGGCTTATGGTGAACATTCCATTAGGAAAGCAAGTGTTTTTGAATGGCTTAGGTCAGGGGTGTCAAACTCAATTTCATTGCATCAGCATTATGATTGCCCTCAACAGGGCCGGTTGTATCTGTAAGATTAGATGTCCAGCGCATCCCCTCCCCTTACATTAGATGTCAAGAGCCACAGTACTTGGAAATACTTGTTACAGTACTTGGAAATTCTGAAAAGTTTACGGGAATCTGTTTGGAGAAATAGACTGGAACTCTGACCTGACAGGTGAATTCTCCACCATGACAATGTTCCTGCACGTGATGCGTTAAGTGTTCCCGAGTTCCTGGAAATCCATTCCGAAACGTAACCAACCACCTTATTCCCCTGACTTAGCACCCTGCAACTTTCTCCAAAATTAAAAAATGCCTTAAAATATTACTAAACCCACAACAGTTTGAATAGAGATAGGGTTTGTTGGGACCCCAGAGGCCCAAAAAAGCCAGGAAGGTAAATAGGGGCGAGTGGACTATACCGGTACTAGGTAAGTAAGTTAAACAGAAGAGTGTAGTAAGAGTAAAAAAGTTTTGATTTATTAAAAGTAACATCAAAGAATTGAGAGATACACATTTTTAAAAAAAAATATATCAGTAGTAATGTAAAACAGATGGATTATACGACCAACCAACACATCATAGAGAAGGTATAAAGCCATTATCTGAGGGCGGCGATGAGGCGAAGGGGGTCATATAGATCAGGATCTCTACTAGTTTCGCTACTGTGGTAGCTTCGTCAGGAGATATTGGTCTAGAAAATCACAGTATATAATTATTAACATTACAGGTTGTGTACACATGGGAACATATGCACAGAACCACTCAGGTAAAAAATATATAAATATACAGTCATTTAGAATATTATACAAATAGAAAGTTGTGAAAGGTAAGCCGCGCAGTCTTTGTTTTTTGTCCCCTTGAACTTTCTATTTGTATAATATTCGAAATGACTGTATATTTATATATTTTTTACCTGAGTGGTGGAATGTTGGCGCCGAGCCGAGAGGAGCCGGATTGTCGTGGCTGCGGGCGGAGCCGAGCGTGGCCGAGCCTAGCTGAGTGCGCAGTACACTCGGCTCGGCTCCGTCTATTTCGGCGGCGCCTGGGAACAGCAGTATCAGCGCATATTGCGCACCCACGATTTCCCCCTGATTTTAAGGGGAAAAAAGTGTGCGGTATACGCCGATAAATACGGTAAATATCTCTAATAAAAAATATACAAGAGAGAAGGGGGAGGGGAAGCGGAACTGTTCCAGTTAATACATGAACAATCCATGACACAAGGGTTAACCTGACATACGCTCTAAATATTAATCTCAGAGGTCCAAATCCTACTCGGAAACAGAGAAAAACAAACTGCCACTCATTAATACGCAAGAAATCTGCCATTTACATAGCACACAACAGATTCTGGCATACAAATAGCATCAAAGGTTCTAAAACAGAAGTGTGGAAGATGGCACTTCGCTGATGTTTTTCCTGGCAATCAAAACGTTCTAAATGGAATTACAGTAATTGCCGTTCTCTGCCAAAATCAATGATAAACGTATATATCTCATCAGAGAAGTGCGTTTCCATTTCAAGGCAGAACATTTTTAGAGATGAATGAGTGAAACAGAATTTGTAGAGTTTAACTCAATGTTCTTATGTCTCCCCAAAACCTTTTTATAAGAAAGGGAAAGTATAGAATATGTACAGTACAAGGTTGCCTGATTAGTATTATTACAATGTTTACCTTAACCACTTGCTTACTGGGCACATATACCCCCTTCCTGCCCAGGCGAAATTTCAGCTTTCGGCACTGCGTCTCTTTAACTGACAATTGCGCGGTCGCGCAACGTGGCTCCCAAACAAAATTGACGTCCTTTTTTTCCCACAAATAGAGCTTTCTTTTGGTGGTATTTTATCACCTCTGCGGTTTTTATTTTTTTGCGCTATAAACCAAAAAAGAGCGTCAATTTTGAAAAAAACACAATGGGGCAGATCCACAAAGCATTTACGCCGGAGTATCTCGAGTTGCGCGGCGTAAGTGTAAATATGCGCCGTCGTATCTATGCGCCGTATCCCAAAAATGAGATACGCCTGAAAAATAGGTTTTTCGGACCGACGTCATTTTTCTACACCGGCGCATCGTGGGCGCAAAAATACGCTGGGCGCACCATTGTTTTGCTATGCAAATATGCAAATTAGGGAGATACGGCGATCCACGAAAGTACGTTTGTCCGGCGCAGGCTACGCGCTGTGCGCGTAAGCTGTACGTCCGGTCTAAAGTTACCGCTCATAAAAGCAGCTTTAACTTTGCACCAGACGTGTGCAGGTCAGCTTCAGCAGCACCGTTAGGGACAAGCTGAGCAGCCACACTTGCAGGACAACAATCTGTATGCCAACATGCCAGGGGCATCCATGGTCATAGCTATACTACTGGCTTTACATGCGCGTAGAAGGAGGAGGGCACGGAGGAGGGCACGGGAGAGGATATACCGACCGCGCATAAACGTCTTTGGCATGGGTGATTCAGAGGTGTATCGCATCTTCAGATTCACCCCTACTGCCATCCTGGAATTAACCACAACCCTGAAAGATGACATCACCAGCCAGACACATCGCTCACATGCAGTGGAGCCACTGGTCAAGGTCCTGACAACACTCCATTTCCTTGCCAGTGGCTCGTTCCAGCGTACAAGTGGAGTCGTGGCTGGGATGGCACAATCCTCCATTAGCAGATGTGTGCACCAGGTTGTCCCCGCAATCCTCAGACGCATGGCCAACCACATCATCAGACCCACCCAGGAGGACCTGCGGGTGAAGGCAATGCGGGATTTCGTCAGAATTGCAGGATCTCCCTCCTCCTGGCCGCGGTTGTATTGACACTCTCAGGCCCATGGAGAAACCTATCATACAGGGTCATGGCCCTGACAATTATGGCCTTCTCCTGTGGGGAGTAATTCAGCTTCCTCTTCTTCGCTGACATGGCTCCAAAAATCACACACCGACAAAAACCTACAAACACCAACAAACAACGGAACAAAAGCACCTTGCTTCAGGGGGGGAAACAAATGGATGTACTTTTGCACTGGACGGGCGCATGTTTGGGCGTATTTATGCCCTGGGCGTATCTCACTAATTACGCCGGGCCTAGTTCATATTTCACTGATTACGTCGGGCCGAGTTCTGAGCATGCGCAGAGAGGCGCTGAACATAGCCAGCGTCATTGCGCATGCGCCGTAAGGTCGGCCCTTCATTTGCATGGGGTCACGGCTCATTTCAATGGAACACGCCCACTTCCTTCCCACTTTCAATTACGCCGGCTTACGCCTCGGAATTTACGTCGCACCGGCGCAACGTTGGGCGCAAATACTATGAGGATATGGTACTTGCCTCTCTAAGTTGAGCCGGCGTAACGGAAAGGAGATGCGCTACGCCGGTCTATATATACGCCGATGTACGTGGACCTACCCCAATATTTTTTACTTTTTGCTATAATAAATATTGCATTTTTAAAAAAAATATATATTTTTTTTCTCAGTTTAGGCCGATACGTATTCTTCTACATATTTTTGTTAAAAAACAAATCGCAATAAACCTATTTTGATTGGTTTGTGCAAAAGTTATAGCGCCTACAAAATAGGGGACAGAATTATGAAAAAAAATATATATTATTTTTTTTACTAGTAATGGCTGCAATCTGCGATTTTTATTGTGACTGCGACATTATGGCGGACACATCGGACACTTTTGACACATTTTTGGGACCATTTACATTTATACAGCGATCAGTACTATAAATATGCATCGATTACTGTATAAATGTGACTGGCAGGGAAGGGGGTTAACACTAGGGGGCGAGGAAGGGGTTAAATGTGTTCCCCACTAGCTATTCTAACTGTGGGGGGAGGGGACTGACTGGGGGAGGTGACCGATCTGTGTCCCTATGTACAAGGGACACAGCATCGGTCTCCTCTCCCTGACAGGACACACAGATCCACGCCCTTGTCTGTGTAACGGCCAATCGCGGACACCTGGTGGACATTGCGGCCGCCAGTCACGCGCGCCGGCAACTCAGTGACGAGCCGGAGGAGCCGAGGACAACAATAGATGTCCTCTCGGCATTGTAGAGCCACCTTGTGGCCATCATTTTACAATGCCGGGGCTCCAAGTGGTTAAAGAGGAAGTAAACCCTGATGGGTTTTACTTCCTATTTATTTCCCTGCAAAGGTAAAGCATAATGGGCTACTATGCATCACATAGTAGCCCATTATGTGTCACTTACCTGAAATCGAAGTCTGCGGTGTCCCCGCCAGCTGGAAGCGTCCATCTTCAGCCCTCTTCCTTCCGGGGCCGTGGACTCACGGCATTACCCCATCTAGAAACGGCACAGCGTGCTCTTTCTAAAGTGCGCATGCGCCTAATACATCGACGCATGCACAGAAGAAATCTTCATACGGGGAATTGTAAATATCTCCTGAACCGTGGAGGTTTAGGAGATATTTCCAGCACCTACAGGTAAGCCTTAATCTAGGCTTAGCTGTAGGTGAAAGTGGTTGTACAAGGTGTACAACCACTTTAAAGTAGATCTAAACCGTAAATGAATGACACTTAGGGGTTATGGGGGTACTAAAGGCAAATAAGCTGTTCACTTTGCAAGGGAAAAAGCACTTGAAAAGGAATTTTACCCAGAGCTAATGAAAAAGGTGAAGCTCTGCTAACTTAGTCATCCAAATCATCCAATCATGTGCAAGCTGCTGCTTTTTTTTATTTTCCTTGTAGGTGATAGGGTATTGTTTGCAAAGATAAATTTCCCCTCATTCACTAAGCTTTGGAGAAATAATAGGCTTCAAAATAGGATGGACTCGGAGCCCAGGGCATTGCACTCAGAGCCCACCCAGGTGTGTTAGAAAAACAAATGAATATTCGCTTTTCTAACACGGAATCGCCTCTCTGCCAATCAGGAAGCGCAGGTTTGTAACCCGATTGGCTGAAAAGTAAGGTAATCCTATTGGACGCCTAGGAGGATGGGAGGAGATACACGGCGTGATCTTAGAAGATAAGAGGACACAGGAGACGCTGCCAGATGCCCGCTGCAGCCTGATCCCCTGCCCAATGTGCCTGCCGATCCCTGCCATTGTGTGCCTGCCAATCCCCGATGTGCCTGCTGATCCCCGATTTGCTCGCCGATCCCTGCCGCCAGGGATGGACTGGCCATTGGGACTACAGGGAGTTTCCCGGTGGGCCGATGGCTCAGTGGGCTGGCTTCAGTGACAGCGGACTGCCGCCCCCCACAGAGGAGCATGGGGGGAGGGGACAGACAGCTGACTCAACAGCTTTGGCCTGGGAGTTTCTCACTTCTGCCTAAACTTGTCCCATAAGGGGGGCACTGAACTGATTCTTTGCCCCGGGTGAAATAATGTCTAGCTTCCCCACTGGTACTGCCTATAAAAGTACCAGTACCAGCCGTTCTACTCTAATAAAGTAGAATGGCTAGTGAAGAGGGAGAGGGGGCTTGGTTGGCCAGGGGGGTGCGGGAGTTGTCCGGCCGCCATGGGAGAGACCTGTCAAAGTGGGCCAGTCTGGATGAAGTCCAGGGCCAAATTTCTGTCCCAGTCCAGCCCTGCCTGCCGCTGATGGGGTAAGTGCACAGCATACCTTAAATGGACTCCTTCCTCCACCTTGAAGTAGTTCTAAAGGCTTAAGGTTTTTACCTGCATTTTCTGTGTTAGGGTAAAAAACTTTCCGCCCTAATACTCACCTGAGCCCAATCTCGATCCAGTGCCCAAAAGCAGTGGCTTTCTCCACGCTTTCCCACCTCAGAGGGCAGATTGATAGCAGCAAGAGCCATTGGCTTCTGCTGCGGTCAATTAATTCCTATGATTGGGGGGGTTTGAGTCCCACTGGCCCTCGTGTAGGCTCGGAAACGAGACTGCACAGGGGCTTCCTATGGAGGTACTCACCAAAGAGGTGGAGCCGGGAGGACAGGCAGGGGACCTTAGATTAGAATTGAGCTGCTCTGTGTAAAACCATTGCACAGAGCAGGTAAATATTTAAAACATTTATTTTAAAACATTTCTTTTATGACACAAGCCATGGTGACAATTTGTTGTTTTCTTATACATGTTATTGCTTTGGTAATACTCAGCAAGTTTATTTTTGCAGCTGAAATTCGTTATTATACAGTAGGTACATACTCATATCCATAGGCGCTGTCCAGTTCTTATATTCATGGATCAAAACACTCTTATGCCGCGTACACACGATCATTTTTCGGCATGAAAAAAATGACGTTTTTCAGCATGTAGAAAAAACGACATTTTTCCAACTTCATCATTAAAACGACGTTGCCCACACACCATCGTTTTAAAAAAAAGCTCTAGCAAAGCGCGGTGACGTACAACACGTACGACGGCACTCTAAAGGGGACGTTCCATGTGGATGACGCCACTCTTGGGGCTGCTTTAGCTGATTTTGTGTTGGTAAAAGACGATTCGCGCTTTTCTGTCTGTTACAGCGTGATGAATGTGCTTACTCCATTACGAATGGTAGTTTTACCAGAACGAGCGCTCCCGTCTCATAACTTGCTTCTGAGCATGCGCGGATTTTTAACGTCGTTTTAGCCCACACACGACCATTTTTTATAAAACCTGAAAAACGACATTGTTTAAAACGTTGTTAAAAATGCAGCATGTCCGAATTATTTTTTTTACGTTTTTCAGAACCTGAAAAATGATGTGAAGCCCACACACGGTCATTTTAAATTACATTTTTTTAAAACAACGTTTTTTCCATGACGAAAAATGATCGTATGTACGCGGCATTAGTCCCTTAATAAAAAAATGGAAAGGGTTTTTAAAAATAACACATCTGCAAACTGTGCTAAAGAAAAGGTAGGCAGGGGGTATAGGGCCAGTAGTTAGTATTTTCTTTGGTCTCCCTGAAGCTGATCTTTTTTAATATTACTTTCTACAATGCATGTCCTGCTCTGTGTCTGTGTATGGGCCAGCTTGGTAGAGGCAAGGCTTTGGTTTCTTATGACTGCGCTCCCAGCAATGAGAGTAGTAGGCAGTGGTGAAATAATATGATCTAAATCCAAATTTCCTGAGACTCAGGGATGAACTGGCCATTGGGACTACAGGGAGTTTCCCGGTGGGCCGATGGCTTAGTGGGCCGGCTTCAGTGACAGCGGACCACCGCCCCCCGCAGTTCCTCTGTCTCTCCCTCCCCGTAGCACTCACCTCCTCTCCTTTCCCGCAGTGCTCACCTGGGGGGGAACAGAGAAGCAGGGGGAGGACCAGAGGAGCAGGGGGGATGACAGAGGAGCATGGGGGGGAACAGAAGGAGCACAGGGGAGGGGACAGACAGCTGACTCAACAGCTATGGCCTGGGAGTTTCTCACTTCTGTCTAATCCTGTCCCATGAGGGGGGGGCACCGAACTGATTCTTTGCCCGGGTGAAATAATGTCTAGCTTCCCCACTGGTACTGCCTATAAGAGTACCAGTACCAGCCGTTCTACTCTAATAAAGTAGAACGGCTAGTGGCTAGTGAAGGGGGAGAGGGGGCATGGGTGGCTGGGGGGGGGGGGGGGCTTGAGTTGTCCGGCCGCCATGGGAGAGACCTGTCAAAGTGGGCCAGTCTGGATAAAGTCCAGGGCCACATTTTTGTCCCAGTCCAGCCCTGCTGAGACTAGAAGTCAAAGACAGCAGTGCCTTATATCTCACATTGCAGAAATAGTGTAGACACCCTCACATACCCGAAAGCACATTGCTATTTTTTCAGGAGCATGTTTTTCAAGTTACTGCTTAGCAAATCACAAATTAAATTTTTGAGATTAGGCCCACTTTAAGTAAATTCCTCCAGGAAAGTTTGCACATGCTGTGTACAATGGATCACCATGGTAGCTGGATGTTGTTGCTCAAGCAAGAATTTGGAAAACTCCTATTCTATGACAGATTGTAGAAAAAGTGTTGATATTTCAGTATTGGAGTAGAGTACCATACTTACGCTTTGTGGTACAGGTATAGAGGCAGGGGCGGGCTGACCATTCGGGCACTCGGGCACTGCCCGAGGGCCCCATGCCACTAGGGGGCCCATCAGGGTTGTCAGCCTCAGTAAAACCAGGTACAGTATGTAAAAATCTGTGTTTTTTTACATCTGTCCCTAAAATGTCCCTTACCAACATCCTTTTGGTCTAAAAATCCCAAGATTATAGTTACCCCGCCTCTCCAGTACCTTTTCAGTGTGTGTATGTGTATGTATACTGTGTGTGTATGTGTATGCATACTGTATGTGTGTGTGTGTGTGTATACTGTGTGGCCCCATAATCTCCTATTGCCTGGGGGCCCCATAATCTCCTATTGCCTGGGGGCCCCATAATCTCCTATTGCCCGAGGGCCCCATGAGTTGTCAGTCCGCCTCTGTATAGAGGCACTTTTGTGCCATAGAACCTTTCTATTGAAACAAAGTTAGTGGTCGGCTGTTGGCCTGCAGTTAAATGTGATAAGCACGGGAGCAACCAGACTGTCAGAATGGAACTGTGTTCCAGCATGGTAGGCATCTGTTCAGGAGGCAGATTCTGAAGAAAAAGAGCCAGATAAGGCCACCTAGACAGCCTATAGCAGTGATGGCGAACCTTGGCACCCCAGATGTTTTGGAACTACATTTCCCATGATGCTCAACTACACTGCAGTGTGCATGAGCATCATGGGAAATGTAGTTCCAAAACATCTGGGGTGCCAAGGTTCGCCATCACTGGCCTATAGACTGGTTGAATTTCGTGGGGCCCAACTACAACCTTGATGTTCCTGCACTACACCATCAAGATAGAGTAGCTGGTTATGAAGCTGTGCACCTGCATGTTCCTTCAGAAAGGATGCATTTGATGGGGTCAAAATGGTGCAGATAATGTAAATGGGGCAGCTTCTTTGTGTCTATTGCAGTCCTTATAAATTTCAGTCAATGAGATTGGGGGGGCAAAGATGCTAGCTTGCCTAGGACCCTATTCTTCTGTAATCAATCTTTGACTTGCCTGCTGGGGTTCCAGATAGCTGTGAAGACCAGAAAGGGCAACCAAGCTCCATCCAAAGTCCAACCCCCATGGACAAATATATTTTTGACAGAGTTATCCTTTAGCTCACCAGTTTAAGACTTACATATGATATGTAATGTATGAAATAGGAAAATGTTTTCCTGTAATCCCAAAATGATACACATAGCAAAGCCGTACAGATGTATCTCTTCTAGGGCTGTGCAAATTAACTTTTAATTAATCGATTAATCTTAAATTTTTTTGATCGATCAAAATCTTTTTGATCGATTAAAATTCTTTTGATTGGTACTCACCTCTCCGCCGACTTCTGGGCCTTCAGGGAGTTCCGTCGGAGATCCAGTAACGTCACGGACACTGGCGGGGCTTGCCGTGTCCATCTGAAGGGCTCCTTTGCTGTGCCTTCATATCTGCATGCCGGCGGGACCTCACTATCTGCCACACGCAAGGGCTGTTACACTTCCCTCTATCACTTCCCTCTATCAACCTGGGATTCTACAGCCATCCACTGGGAGTTGTGATAGTTCCCTTCATGGGACATCTACATGCCGACAGACTGATGTTAACCCCTCCTCATCTGGATTCAGCAGTGGTATCGTTGTACACATTTTTATACCAGTATCATACTTAGCTACATGTTTTTATGACTGCTTTTGCTACCGTTTGGTATTACTCGCACCATTTTTACAGTTTATGTAGCTACATCGATTTTATCTCGAAGGAGATCAGCTAAAAGTAGTTGGATCTGTATGTGCGTTATAATTAATCGAAATTAGTCGATTAATCGATAAATAAAAAAAACAATTAATCGAACAGAAACATTTTGATCAGTAACAGCCCTAATTTCTTCCAGTGGGAGATGCTTGTAACTCAGTGATACATCTTGTGATCTGCTCTAAAACCAAGAGAATGCCTCATCCATTAAACATGCCTTATTTCCCTTAAGGTTGGGAGATTATCCGATGTATGTATTATGAAAACTGCAGTCGCCACAGAGTTTTGTATTAAACCTCTCTTTCTTTAGGAAATGGGAAAGGAAAATGTAATGCAAATTTTCTGTTTTTACATTAGTCTTTTATACTGCAATCAGGGACAAATGAAAGGGCCAAATCCACAAAAGGGATACGACGGCGTAATTGCTGTAACGCCGTCGTATCCCTGTTCCTAACTATGGAACTGATCCACAGAATCAGTTTTCCATAGTTAGGCAGAAGATTCGGCATGTGTAAGGGACTTACACTGCCGGATCTTAGGATGCAGTACCGCATCCGCCGCTGGGGGCATTTCGTGTCGAAATGCCGCCTCGGGTATGCAAATTAGCACTTACGGAGATCCACAAAGCTTTTCAGCTTCGTTTTTTCTCCATAAGTTTTAGTTTGCATACGCAAAATTAGGGCTGCTTTTACATGGTGTAAAGTTAGTACACCATGTAAAAGCAGACCTTTCTGTCCAGCGACGCGATTTTTTTTAAATTTTGAATTTTTTTTTTCCCGCCGTATCTTTTTTTTTTTCCGACGCAACTTTATTGACCCGTCGCAATCCACAAAGCTCGGCGTAACGTAATTTCACGCTATGCACGTCGGGAAAATGACGTCACGAGCATGCGCAGTACGGCCGGCGCGGGAGCGCGCCTAATTTAAATGGGAATCGCCCCCATTTGAATAGGAACGCCTTGCGACGGCGGAATTTAAGTTACACAGCCCAAAATTTCTAGGTAAGTGCTTTGTGGATCGGACACTTAGGTAGAAATTTTAAGGCAGTGTAACTTAAATGGGAAAAATTAAGTTAGGCAGGATCTTTGTGGATTTGGCCCAAAGTGTCTATTGTGTTGGCACCAATAATACGAATGTGTAGGAAAGGCAGCATAATAGGACAACCGCTGAATGCATTTAAAACAGACCTAACCATAAAAATTAGGCATATTATTCAGCATCCATGATACAAATATAATTTAACAATTATAATTAGCAACAAAAACGATTGGTTGCTGTAAGATTGGGACATCTCTGGAGGATGGTGGGAGTCTCCTAAGATCAGCCCCAAGGATCTTCCAGCTATATCTACAGACCAATCATGGTAACCAAAACATCTAACTTTACCAGAAACCATGTTCTATTTAGTTGACTACTAATATCTGAAATCATTAAAAGAGAGGGTGCGACAAGGGGGGGCGGGAACACCTTTGACACCACTTTAATCATTTAAATCTTATAAAATACTCACAAAAGTATTAAAATCACAGTCACGTAACCATCCATCATGTTTGATGGACACGGCCTCTTCACATATCCATTATCTAGGTGACCTATAAAAGGACCCCTTCCTTTAGCCTTCAATTGGCATGTCTGCTGACGCATTTTGAGGGGCAAGCCCCCTTCCTCAGAGCTATCTTGGTCCTGGTTGCACAGGCAGGCAATATAAACAGGAAGGCCCAGATTCACGTAGATAGGCGTAAATATAAGCGGGCGTGGCGTATCGTAGTTAGGCTACGCCGCCGCAACTTAAAGAGGCAAGTGCTGTATTCACAAAGCACTTGCGTCTAAAGTTATGGCGGCGTATCATAAATGTGCCGATGTAAGCGTGCCTAAATCAAATGAGGAACAGGGGGGCGTGTTTTATGTAAACTAAGCATGACCCCACGTAAATGACGCTTTTTTCGAATGGCGCATGCGCGCGCGTGCTCAGTATCACGTCGAATTTTCAAATTAAATTACGCCCGCTCAATGCCTAGACGACGTGAACGTAACTTACGCAGAGCCCTATTCGCGAACGTTTTAAGCAAACAACGGAAAATTCGACGCTGTCCCGACGTCCATACCTAACATTGCGTACGCCTCACTATAGCAGGGGTAACTTTACGCTGGTCCGACGCCTTGCGCAAACGACGCATATAGATATGCCAGGCGCATGTACGTTCGTGAATCGGCTGATCTACCTAATTTGCATATTCTGCGCGTAAATCTACGGAAGCGCCACCTAGCGGCCAGCGTAAATATGCAACTAAGATGCGACGGCGTAAGAGACTTACGTCAGTCGTATCTAAGCAAAAGTCCGGCGTATCTTGCTTTCTGGATACAGAAAAAAGATACACCGGCGCATCCTAGAAATTATGCGGCGTATCAATAGCTACGCCGACGTAACTTCTTTGTGGATCTGGCCCGAAGTGTGCAGAGCCCACCAAAACAGTATACTCTGAGCTGAAAGAATGCACACAGATCCCATGCATTTCCTGATGAAGTGGCCACTAAAGAGCCAAGAAACACGTTCATGGTGTTGTAACTTGTTTACATGATCAATAAACACCAACCTTCCCGAAGAATCCACTTGGAAGCACCACTTTGATGTATATTCATCACTGGTTTGAAATATTCATCTTTGTGTTTTATTTAAGATTTTATTTTTAAGTGGCTGCTGATTAATATATTTGACATATCTGATACTCATATATTATATTTTATATGTGTTCTTAGTTGTCCGTTACCCCATAGCGCTGAGATAGGAAGAGTTGGGTAGGGCGGTGTTTGTTTTCTTCCTTTTTTAACATTTAGGTTATTTAAAGGCCTGCATTTGTGGCGGGTGTTTGGCCTAAGAACAGGCCTGAATCTTTCTTTGCAATGTACATTGTAATAAGGCTTAAATTGTATGTAAACCCACTCTCATCCTTTCTAAACTACTGCCATAGTGCTGATCTATAAGCATATAGATGCCTCCTGCATGTATCCTTACCTGTCAAATGTCTCCCCTCTGTCTGTTATAAGAACTGAAAAATCGCAGATTCTGTGGGTGGGTCTGTTGTCTGGAGCTCGGTGGGTGGAGTCGTGATGTCAGTAGACTCCCCGCCCACCTCTACACTCCCCTTGTCAACATGCATTTTATCCTGTGTATTCCTTACACTAAATTCTACTATGATCACTAACATCCAGTCAAAATCCAGAAAAGTAACCACATGACTTCAGAAAAGGAGTGGGGGTAGGAATTAAAAAATAATGCATGGCTAGTGCATGAGATATGTAAATAACCTGTCATTCACAGCAAGGGGGAAGAACGGACAAAAGTTTTCTCCTGTTTGTCCATTTATCTCACTGAAAAAAGAAAAGAGGATTGCTCAGAGCTGGATTAACTCTTTGTGGCAATACTGGGCACAGATGATAGGAAATCGTATACTCTACATTGTGCCAGCAAAAAATAAATAAAAAATTCAGGTTTACATCCACTTTGAGGCCGTTGAAAGGAGTTGTGTTGCGTTGGGCTTATGGAGAGGAAGATGGAGAGAGACGATATCCAGAATGCCCTGCGCTTTCAATTTTGGCCTGATTATATTCGGAAGGTGAATTTGGATTACCTCATGGAGGAACTGCTGGTGAAGACCATTGGAGTGGACATACGCCATATCTTTTGCATTCAAGATCATGCAGTAGCAAGGTATTATGATGTCTCATTTATTCATGGTAACTATTTATGGATGTTTTTGAGAAATGCTGGGAACTGGAGAAAGAAAGCAATGAACTTATTAGGCCCTTCAGGATTAATCCACTATATGCTATGGAGGAAAAGCCTGCCACATGTGGAACCCTCCTATACATATATACATATAAATACTGCATTTCTTTGGACATACAGTACAGACCAAAAGTTTGGACACACCTTCTCATTCAAAGAGTTTTCTTTATTTTCATGACTATGAAAATTGTAGATTCACACTGAAGGCATCAAAACTATGAATGAACACATGTGGAATTATACATAACAAAAAAGTGTGAAACAACTGAAAATATATTTCATATTCTAGGTTCTTCAAAGTTGCCACCTTTTGCTTTGATTACTTCTTGGCACACTCTTGGCATTCTCTTGATGAGCTTCAAGAGGTAGTCACCTGGCGCAGCACCCCATCACTCTCCTTCTTGGTCAAATAGCCCTTACACAGCCTGGAGGTGTGTTTGGGGTCATTGTCCTGTGGAAAAATAAATGATGGTCCAACTAAACGCAAACCGGATGGAATAGCATGCCGCAGCAAGATGCTGTGGTAGCCATGCTGGTTCAGTATGCCTTCAATTTTGAATAAATCCCCAACAGTGTCACCAGCAAAGCACCCCCACACCATCACACCTCCTCCTCCATGCTTCACGGTGGGTACCAGGCATGTAGAGTCCATCCGTTCACCTTTTCTGCGTCGCACAAAGACACGGGGGTTGGAACCAAAGATCTCAAGTTTGGACTCATCAGACCAAAGCACAGATTTCCACTGGTCTAATGTCCATTCCTTGTGTTCTTTAGCCCAAACAAGTCTCTTCTGCTTGTTGCCTTTCTTTAGCAGTGGTTTCCTAGCAGATATTCTACCATGAAGGCCTGATTCACACAGTCTCCTCTTACCAGTTCTAGAGATGTGTCTGCTGCAAAAGGTGGCTACTTAGAACCTAGAATATGAAATATATTTTCAGTTGTGTCACACTTTTTTGTTATGTATAATTCCACATGTGTTAATTCATAGTTTTGATGCCTTCAGTGTGAATCTACAATTTTCATAGTCATGAAAATAAAGAAAACTCTTTGAATGAGAAGGTGTGTCCAAACTTTTGGTCTGTATTGTATAGGTCAGGGGTGTCCAAACTTTTTTCAAAGAGGGCCACATTTGATGAAGTGAACATGTTCGAGGGCCGACCATTTTGCCTGACATTCTTTGAACCATTAAAATTTTATCTAAGTGGGTTTGCCCGAGCACTAATACACTGCCCAACAAGAATTCTCTTGCCCTCGTAGCGGTGTGTGGTGAAGAGATGAGCTCAGGCGTGTTATTTGGATATACTGTATATATCTCTTTTGTGGCCCCAACAAATCCCAGAGCGCTGCTCAGGACTAATTTTGAGCGTGTTATTTACTTTACCGTACCGTATTTATCGTATGTTACCGTATTTATCAGTGTATAACACGCACCGGCTTACCATTGCCATGCATGCAGCCTCACCATTGCCATGAATGCAGCCTCACCATTGCCATGAATGCAGCCTCGCCATTGCCATGAATGCAGCCTCACCATTGCAATCAATGCAGCCTTTCCATTGCAATCAATGCAGCCTTACCATTGCAATCAATGCAGCCTCTCCATTGCAATCAATGCAGCCTCACATGTGCCATGAATGCAGCCTTACCATTTCTATCAGTGCAGTCTGATCGATGCCCATCTGCAGCCTCGGAGGGGACAGGGAGGGGGAGGGACAAGTGCCATCAGATTACAAACAGAATTTCTTGTTTACTTGTGGCCTCTTTAATACAAAGTCCCGCCTCCTATGATAAGCAGAACAGTCATCCAATGGCATCCCAGGAAAGGGAACTTCCTATTACAGACGCCGCCGTGTAAACAGGAGATTCTCTTTATATAATCTGACGGCGCGCGTCCTGTCCCCTCCGAGCCAGCGTCGATAAATACGGTATATATTTTTTGTGGCCCCCAGGGCACAGGGCACATGTGAGGCTGCAATGACTATATATATCCAAATCCCCAGGGGGGGGCATATTAAATCACCAGGGGGGGCCGCAATTGGCCCCCGGGCTGGACTTTGGACATGCGTGGTATAGGTGGTAGAATGACATTAGTCAGGAGTTATTCTTCTTGATTTTTTGTGTGATATTTGGTGGTTCTTGGTGTGTGAGTGTAGAATCGTGATGTTACCCTCTGATTTTTGGGAATGACATTTGTATTTCTGATGTTGGGACACATATCACATTTTGTGGGCTTAAATTATAATCATTTGTAAATACTAAACAACACAAAATTGGTATTGTTTGTGGTTTGTAAAGACACCGGTTTGAGTTTGGGTAAAGATTTTTGTGAGATGGAAAGCAACAAGTGAGAGATAGAGAAAAATATATTTTACCAAAACATAAAAAACATTACGCATTATAGCATTCTTAAAAACAAAATAGATGAAGAAGAAGCAACATTGTTGCAAGGACAATTTATTTGAGAGAAAGATACAGTTCATCTTAAAGTGGAGTTTCACCCATAAATATAACATTACATCAGTAGTTTTAAAAAAATGTCATTAGTCCTTTACGAAAATTTTTTTTTTTTTTAGATGCCTTCAAAGTGTTGTTGCTAGGCAGAAAAGTTAATCTTCCCACTTCCTGCACCTAGGTGCTTAATGCTTCCTAACCTACACCGCACAGACTCCTGGGAATGTAGTGGGTGTAACTTTCCAGGAGTCTGTGCACTCCCCAGTCTCAAAGAATCATGTGACTTGGACAGCACAGGTGCTGAAACCTGATCTGACACTGCTTGTGCAGCACTGAGCATGTGCGAGATCTGCAAGGCTGAAATCCAGAAAGTCATACAGTCTGGCTTCATGATGCCCACACTTAAGATGGCCCCAGTCAATTTCTATTTTATAAAGTGTCTAAATGCTGTAACAACCTAACAAAACGGACCTTAGTTTACAGACTAACTTTACTAGAATACATTAAGCTTGTGTATTACAGGGGTATTTATATTTAAAAAGTGAAATTGTGTCCGGAACTCCGCTTTAACATGAAAAGTATTTATTTGGGGAAGTTACAGTTGTACCATTCGAATCAATGGCTGAGTCTTGCATTGGGCTATATAGCGCATATTTTCACTCTCAAAAATGCATTTTAGCCCTGTGCTAATTTTGATATTTACTAAAGTCATAGGAGATAAAATGAAAGTAGTTTGCATGTCTGAGCATGCTCAGTTGTGCTGGCAAATAGTTGTACAGAGACAGGGAATTAATCTTTTCTCAGACTTTTAAAGATATTTCAGTGTATATAACACTTTTTAAAGCAGGTTAAAAGCAGATTATCTTTAACCAGTTCCTGACCGGGGCACGACGATGTACGTCGACAGAACGGCACGGCTGCGCAAATGGGCGTACAGGTACGTCCCCTTTAATTAGCGAGTCGTGTGATCGCGCGCACATCGCCGGCAGCGCTCTCGCGACCATGCCGTGAGTTCCGTGACAGCGCCCGCGGGACCTGAGGACCCGATCAGCGCCGGTGTCCCGCGATAGGGTCACAGAGCTTTAGAACTGGGAGATGTTAGTGCAGGCATCACTAAATGGCGGCCCGCGGTCCGCGTCCGGCCCGAGCTGCTGCTCTTTCCGGACCGCGGCGATCGCGCCATTTAGTCGCCGCTTTGGTCCCCAGCCTCCTCCGCTATTATTAGCAGAGGAGCGGACAGCGGGAGGCGGGACCAGAGAGGTAGCTGCCTGTCGTGTTAGATGGGAGGTGATTGGCTGCTAGGAGGCGGTCCTAGCAGCCAATCACCAGTTCGCCGAAAAGTCAACCCGACAGCTCCCGCGCCTTCAGTCCACGACTGTCCCGCCTCCCGCCCCGCGCTCTGTGAAAGGTAGGAGTGGAGAGGGAAGGGAGGAAGGGAGGAAAATGTATGAAAATGATAAGGATGGGGAGCGGGGGCAGTGCTGTGTGTGTGAAGGGGGGGGGGGGGGGGGTCATGTAAAGGGGGCATCATGTAAAGGGGGCAGTACTGTGTGGGGGGAATTATGTGATGGGGCAATATTGTGTGTGGAGGGGGGGAATATGTGATGGGGCAATACTGTATGGGGGGGGATCTGTGATGGGGGTCATGTAAAGGGGCAATACTGTATGGGGGGGGATCTGTGATGGGGGTCATGTAAAGGGGAAATACTGTGGGGGGATATGTGATGGGGCAATACTGTGTGGTGAGATATGTGATGGGGTCATGTAAAGGGGGCAATACTGTGTGGGGGATATGTGATGGGGCAATACTGTGTGGTGGGATATGTGATGAGGTCATGTAAAGGGGGCAATACTGTGTGGGGGATATGTAATGGGGCAATACTGTGTGGGGGGATATGTAATGGGGCAATACTGTGTGGGGGGATCTGTGATGGGGCAATACTGTGTGGGGGGATCTGTGATGGGGCAATACTGTGTGGGGGAATATGTGATGGGGCAATACTGTGTGGGGATATGTAATGGGGCAATACTGTGTGGGTGGATCTGTGATGGGGCAATACTGTGTGGGGGGATATGTGATGGGGCAATACTGTGTTTGGGGATATTAGATGGGGCAATACTGTGTGGGGGGATCTGTGATGGGGTCATGTAAAGGGGGCAATAATGTGTGGGGGATATGTTATGGGGCAATAATGTGTGGGGGATATGTGATGGGGGTCATGTAAAGGGGGCAAAACTGTGTGGGGGATATGTAAAGGGGGCAATACTGTGTGGGGGGATATGTAATGGGGCAATACTGTGTGGGGGGATATGTAATGTGGTAATACTGTGTGGGGGGATATGTAATGTGGTAATACTGTGTGGGGGGATGTGTAATGTGGTAATACTGTGTGGGGGATATGTGATGGGGTCATGTAAAGGGGGCAAAACTGTGTGGGGGGATATGTAATGGAGCAATACTGTGTGGGGGATATGTGATGGGGCAATACTGTGTTGGGAGATATGTGATGGGGTCATGTAAAGAGGGCAATACTGTGTGGGGGGATATGTGATGGGGCAATACTGTGTGGGGGGATATGTAATGGGGCAATACTGTGTGGGGGGATATGTGATGGGGTAATATACTGTGTGGGGGGGGATATGTGATGGGGTAATATACTGTGTGGGGGGGATATGTGATGGGGCAATACTGTGTGGGGGGATATGTGAAGGGGGGTAATACTGTGTGGGGTGATATGTGAAGGGGGTAATACTGTGTGGGGGGATATGTAATGGGGCAATACTGTGTGGGGGGATATGTAATGGGGCAATACTGTGTGGGGGGATATGTGATGGGGTAATATACTGTGTGGGGGGGGATATGTGATGGGGTAATATACTGTGTGGGGGGGATATGTGATGGGGCAATACTGTGTGGGGGGATATGTGAAGGGGGGTAATACTGTGTGGGGTGATATGTGAAGGGGGTAATACTGTGTGGGGGGATATGTGAAGGGGGACAGGGCTGTGGTGGGGAAGATGTGAAGCGGACAACCAGCTGCGCACAAAATGAGGTGCTGCACAGAAAACGTAAAGGGGTACCATTGACTCCTAAATGCACTAAAATGCAAAGTGCAATTTTCTGCACATGGAAATTGCATGGTACAAACGCATCATGCAGTTTCCTTGTGGCTGCCTTTTTAAAAAGATGCCAGGACCTTTTCCCAGCAGAAACACAGGCGCAGCAGCCCATTCAAACGAATGGTGTGTCGTGCCTGCACCCTTGGGCTGCAATGTAAAGAATTGGGGTAATTGCACGAAACTGCGATGCGGACCTCGGCTGGAAGAAAATTTTACTTATCGGACCTCCATGAATTTTAATTCAATACCCCTGTGTTAGTGTAAACGCAACATCTCCCTGTTCTGCCTAGGTGACACTGTCACTGATCGTGTTCACTATCATCGGAACAATGATCAGTGACGTGTCACGGCAAGCCACGCCCCCTAACAGTTACAAGCACTTCCTAGGATACACTAAACCCCTTCAGCGCCCCCTACAGGTTAACCCCTTCACTGCCAGTGTCACTTTTACAGTAATTAGTCCATTTTATAGCACTGATCGCTGTAAAAATGACAATGGTCCCAAAATGGTGTCAAAAGTGTCCGATGTGTCCGCCATAATGTCGCAGTCACGATAAAAATCGCTGATCGCCACCATTACTAGTAAAATTTGTAATTATTAATAAAAAATGCCATAAAACTATCCCCTATTTTGTAGACGCTATAACTTTTGCGAAAACCAACCAATAAACGCTTATAAACGTATCGGCCTAAACTGAGGAAAAAAACGTTTTTTCAATATAGATTTTTTTGGGGATATTTATTATAGCAAAAAGTAAAAAATATTGCATTATTTTCAAAATTGTCGCTATATTTTTGTTTATAGCGCAAAAAATAAAAACCGGTCAAATACCACCTAAAGGAAGTTCTATTTGTGAGAAAAAAAGGACGTCAATCTTGTTTGGGAGCCACGTCACACGACCACGCAATTGGCCAGGTCTTTAACCAACCAAATGGTCCGGGGCTTAAAGCGGAGGTTCACCCATACCCTACACATTTTCCCCTTTGCTTTATGCTCGTTTTGTCTAGGGGAATCGGCTATTTGTATTAAAATATGATCCGTACTTACCCGTTTTCGAGATGCATCTTCTTCTGCCACTTCCGGGTATGGGCTGCGGGAATGGGCGTTCCTTCTTGATTGACAGTCTTCCGAGAGGCTTCCGACGGTCGCATCCATCGCGTCACGATTTTCCGAAAGAAGCCGAACGTCGGTGCGCAGGCGCAGTAAAGAGCCGCACCGACGTTCGGCTTCTTTCGGCTACGAGTGACGCGATGGATGCGACCGTCGGAAGCCTCTCGGAAGACTGTCAACCAAGAAGGAATGCCCAGTCCCGAAGACCCATACCCGGAAGCGACGGAAGAAGATGCATCTCGAAAATGGGTAAGTACGGATCATATTTTAATACAAATAGCCGATTCCCCTAGACCGAACGAGCAGGAATCTAAGGGAAAAAAAAAAAAAAGAAATGGTTGAACTCCCGCTTTAAGTGGTTAAACAATATACCACGTATTTAAGTACCATTTAGGTGATCATATTATGCTCCAAACATTATTTTCATGTGTAATACTTCACTTTCTAGCAATAGTAAGGGTTTGGGCGGTATCTGTTGTCTGGGAGGTATAGTGAATTCAATTTTGGGAGTATTTATACTCAGTTTGGCTGCCAATTAGTGCAATTCAGGGGCGGACTGACCATTGAGTCACTCGGGCACTGCCCGAGGGCCCCATGCCACTAGGGGGCCCCATCCGGGTTGCCAGGCTCAGTAAAACCAGGGACAGTATGTAAAAATCTGTGTTTTTTTTAGATCTGTCCCTGATATGTCCGAAAATGACATGCTTTTAATGTGAATATCCCAAGATTTTAGCTGCCCGCCTCTGCACTACCTCCTGGCATGGTGGCCATCTGTAAGCCAGAGGGGCCCCATACTCTTCTATTGCCCGGGGGCCCCATGAGTTGTCAGTCCGCCCCTGGTGCAATTTCACCATTTTGAGAGTATTTATTCATGGAAACGCATATTAGCACTATAATAAATGACCTCCTATGGGACATGACCATTCTTTTGTCAGGAGAAAAGGAAAATGTATGCTCTGCACTTCCTCTCTGTACTCACATCCAACAGCCTGAAATCCCCTATGAGATTATTCAAACTGGTGGAGGAACTGTCCAGCATTGTGTCTGCTGAACTCCCACTGTGAATGTAGTAAAGATCACTTTTATTAAACACTCTGGGCTAGATTCAAGTAGCCCGCCGTAAGTTTGTGCGGGCGCAGCGTATGTTATTTACGCTACGCCGCCGCAACTTAGACGGGCAAGTGCAGTATTCACAAAGCACTTGCTCCGTAAGTTGCGGCGGCGTAGCGTAAATCAGGCGGCGTAAGCACGCCAAATTCAAATTTGCAAGAGGTGGGCGTGTTTTATGTAAATAAAACATGACCCCACGTAGATGACGTCTTTAACGAACGGCGCATGCGCCGTTCGTGAAAGAATCCTAGTGCGCATGCTCAAAATTCCGCCGCAAATCGTCAATGCTTTCGACGTGGACGTAATTTACGCAAAGCCCTATTCGCGAACGACTTACGCAAACAACAAAAAATGTTCAAAATTCGACGCGGGAATGACGTCCATACTTAACATTGCGTAAGCCTCATAGAAGCAGGAGCAACATTACGCCGGAAAAAGCCTTACGCAAACGACGTAAAAAATTCCGCCAGGCACCGTGAGGCAAAGTGAGGCACAGTGAGGCATGCAGATGGACACCCTAGGCTAGGGTAACCAGACATCCCCAGTTTCAGGGGACAATCCCCTGATTGAGGACACTGTCCCCGGACCAAGTCTGTCCCTGGTTTTGTCCCCAGATTGGATTTAATAGGGGGCAGGGGCAATTTCAAAGACAGTCAGTGCAGAATTAAAATAAAAAAATTATAATTACACCCCCCCGCTCCGCCGTGCCTACTAGCATAGGGGGATTGTATTTTTTCCATTATCTGTGCCCCTTTCTGATGATCATGTGCTGGTCGGAGCGGAGGGAATATTTCTTCAATTTCGGATGCATGCCCGTTCCGCTTCGCTCGCATGTTCTTCTGCCTTGGCTCAAATCCTGGCCACCCACTTGCCTGCTTATCTCCTTGCCTTCCCCTGGTGGAGTGATCTTCCTCCGCTCCCCACCCAGTAGTAGCCGGGGTCCAAAGAGTAAGACTTGACAGGCTGTGAGGTGGGCGGCGACGGGCAGAGAGTCGCTGATTGTTGCCATTACTAGTAAAGAAGAAATATGTCCCCGGATTTCATTTTAAAAATCTGGTCACCTTACCCTAGGCTTATACTCGAGTCAATACGTTTTCCCAGTTATTCTGTGGTAAAATTAGGTGCCTCGGCTTATATTGGGGTGGGCTTATACTCGAGTATATACAGTATATGAAAATATTTTTTTCTTTTTTCCTGGAGCAATAATACATTTCTACTGTCACATTGTACATTGGTTCCAGCTTTGTTCACGTATTGTTTAGCGCACTATTAATTATGGACTTTATTGATTTTTTTGCATTTTCGAATTTTTTATAAGCACTTTGCACTTTTATGTTGTGCATCTATATTAATTGTTCACTGAGCTGTGAGCTTTGCAATTTAATGGTGTTGATGGATTTCTATTTAATATTATATTAGCACACATAGGTTAGCCTGATCAGCGCTGCATTTCACAATCCTTGTTTTTAGTTTTTTGGTCCTACCATTAATTAGAGAAGCTGCGATCTACAGTAAAACCTTGGTTTGAGAGTAACTTGGTTTGAGAGCGTTTTGCAAGACAAGCAAAATATTTAAATACATTTTGACTTGATCAGGGCCGGAGTGGGACTCATTTTCAGCCCTGGAGTTTCATGCCTTAGACCAGCCCACTTTAGTTCACAACTATTAAAATAGTGTAATTAAAACCTCAAAATATAAGTTTGCAATGGCGCACTGTTCTCTACAGCCTGTAGAGACTGAGTACAGACCCCCACTCCCTCAGTCCAAACCCCCCTCCACCAAGTAAAAAAAACCCTTCCCTCAGTACAGACCCCCATCCCTCAGTACAGACCCCATTCCCTCAGTACAGAGCCCCCATTCCCTCAGTACAGAGCCCCCATTCCCTCAGTACAGAGCCCCCATTCCCTCAGTACAGAGCCCCCATCCCTCAGTACAGTACAGACACCCCATTCCCTCAGTACAGACACCCCATTCCCTCAGTACAGACACCCCATTCCCTCAGTACAGAGCCCCCTTCCCTCAGTACAGAGCCCCCTTCCCTCAGTACAGAGCCCCCTTCCCTCAGTACAGAGCCCCCATTCCCTCAGTACAGACCCCCCTTTCCTCAGTACAGAGCCCCCTTTCCTCAGTACAGAGCCCCCTTTCCTCAGTACAGAGCCCCCTTTCCTCAGTACAGAGCCCCCTTCCCTCAGTACAGAGCCCCCTTCCCTCAGTACAGTACAGACCCCATTCCCTCAGTACAGACACCCCATTCCCTCAGTACAGACACCCCATTCCCTCAGTACAGAGCACCCTTCCCTCAGTACAGAGCCCCCTTCCCTCAGTACAGAGCCCCCTTTCCTCAGTACAGAGCCCCCTTTCCTCAGTACAGAGCCCCATTCCCTCAGTACAGAGCCCCCATCCCTCAGTACAGAGCCCCCATCCCTCAGTACAGAGCCCCCTTCCCTCAGTACAGAGCCCCCATTCCCTCAGTACAGAGCCCCCTTTCCTCAGTACAGACCCCCCTTTCCTCAGTACAGAGCCCCCATCCCTCAGTACAGAGCCCCCATCCCTCAGTACAGAGCCCCCATCCCTCAGTACAGAGCCCCCATCCCTCAGTACAGAGCCCCCATCCCTCAGTACAGAGCCCCCTTCCCTCAGTACAGACCCCCCTTCCCTCAGTACAGACCCCCCATTCCCTCAGTACAGTACAGACCCCATTCCCTCAGTACAGACCACACTCCCTCACTATAGACCCCCCTCTCCACTAAGTACAGTCACCCCCTTCAGTATAGACCCCCCCCTCCCCCAGTCCATACTCCCCCTACACTAAGTACAGTCACCCCCTTCAGTATAGACCCCCCCCTCCCCCAGTCTATACCCCCCTTACACTAAGTACAGTCACCCCCTTCAGTATAGACCCCCCTCCCCCAGTCTATACCCCCCCTTACACTAAGTACAGTCACCCCCTTCAGTATAGACCCCCCCTCCCCCAGTCTATACCCCCCCTTACACTAAGTACAGTCACCCCCTTCAGTATAGACCCCCCCTCCCCCAGTCCATACTCCCCCTACACTAAGTACAGTCACCCCCTTCAGTATAGACCCCCCCCTCCCCCAGTCCATACCCCCCTTACACTAAGTACAGTCACCCCCTTCAGTATAGACCCCCACTCCCCCAGTCTATACCCCCCTTACACTAAGTACAGTCACCCCCTTCAGTATAGACCCCCCTCCCCCAGTCTATACCCCCCTTACACTAAGTACAGTCACCCCCTTCAGTATAGACCCCCCCTCCCCCAGTCCATACCCCCCTTACACTAAGTACAGTCACCCCCTTCAGTATAGACCCCCACTCCCCCAGTCTATACCCCCCCTTACACTAAGTACAGTCACCCCCTTCAGTATAGACCCCCCTCCCCCAGTCCATACCCCCCCTTACACTAAGTACAGTCACCCCCTTCAGTATAGACCCCCCCTCCCCCAGTCCATACCCCCCCTTACACTAAGTACAGTCACCCCCTTCAGTATAGACCCCCCCCTCCCCCAGTCTATACCCCCCTTACACTAAGTACAGTCACCCCCTTCAGTATAGACCCCCCCCTCCCCCAGTCTATACCCCCCTTACACTAAGTACAGTCACCCCCTTCAGTATAGACCCCCCCTCCCCCAGTCTATACCCCCCCTTACACTAAGTACAGTCACCCCCTTCAGTATAGACCCCCCCTCCCCCAGTCCATACCCCCCTTACACTAAGTACAGTCACCCCCTTCAGTATAGACCCCCACTCCCCCAGTCTATACCCCCCTTACACTAAGTACAGTCACCCCCTTCAGTATAGACCCCCACTCCCCCAGTCTATACCCCCCTTACACTAAGTACAGTCACCCCCTTCAGTATAGACCCCCACTCCCCCAGTCTATACCCCCCTTACACTAAGTACAGTCACCCCCTTCAGTATAGACCCCCCTCCCCCAGTCCATACCCCCCCTTACACTAAGTACAGTCACCCCCTTCAGTATAGACCCCCCCTCCCCCTTACACTAAGTACAGTCTCCCCGGCCAGCCCAGAAACCCTACACTAAGTACAGTACAGACACCCCTCCTTCACTCAGTCCACACTTTGTGCCCCTCCTCCATCTAGGAAAGAGTACATTGTGCAGTGTATTACCTCTGTGTAAAAAGCCAAGGAGGGGAGGACCCACCTATTACACCACACCTCGGCTCAGGCTGGCGATAGACACCCCCTCGCAATCTGTCACCCTTCCCTCCCCCTACCTGTTCCAGCACTCACATCCGTTCCGGGCGCCAGTCGGCAGCTGGAGGGGAGACGAGGGGAGCGTGCAGCCGCGCCGCCCGCGCGGGGACAGTGACATCATCATGTCTGTGAGCTGTGACTGGCTCAGCAGGGAGCCAATCACCAGCTGTTTAATGCGGGCGTCGGTCGCTCCCTCCCCCTGGCCAAGTACGCCCCGTATGTAGCGCAAGTCCCACGCTATAGTAGGCCGCCGCGCCGGGGGCTAAATTTATAAGGGAGCCAGAAGGCGGCCGCGGAAGCTAAGATAAATAAAAGGACGGATCGAACCGGCCCATAACCCGACCAGCCCACCGGGAATTATCCCGGTTCTCCCGATTAGCCAGTCTTGATATACAAGTAGCGTCATGTCACAACTGAGTATAAAAGAGAAGAGAGGCGCCTTTAAACGTAGCAATATGGTTACGTTTAACCCCTTAATGCCCGCCGCACGACTATATACGTCCGCAAAATGGCACGGACAGGCAGAAGGACGTATATATACGGGGAGCGATCCGGGACGACGGCGCGGCTATTCGTTTATAGCCGCTCCGTCGCGATCGCTCCCCGGAGCTGAAGAACGGGGAGAGCCGTATGTAAACACGGCTTCCCCGTGCTTCACTGTGGCGGCGCATCGATCGAGTGATCCCTTTTATAGGGGAGACACAATCGATGACGTCAGACCTACAGCCACACCCCCCTACTGTTGTAAACACACACTAGGTGAAGCCTAACACGTTCAGCGCCCCCTGTGGTTAACTCCCAAACTGCAACTGTCATTTTCACAATAAAGAATGCAATTTAAATGCATTTTTTGCTCTGAAAATGACAATGGTCCCAAAAATGTGTCAAAATTGTCCGAGGTGTCCGCCATAATGTCGCAGTCACGAAAAAAATCGCTGATCACTGCCATTAGTAGTAAAAAAAAACTTTTTTTATAAAAATGCAATAAAAATATCCCCTATTTTGTAAACGCTATAAATTTTGCGCAAACCAATTGATAAACGCTTATTGCGATTTTTTTTACCAAAAATAGGTAGAAGAATACGTATCGGCCTAAACTGAGGAAAAAAATAATTATATATGTTTTTGGGGGATATTCATTACAGCAAAAAGTAAAAAATATTGAATTTTTTTCAAAATTGTCGCTCTATTTTTGTTTATAGCGCAAAAAAAAAACGCAGAGGTGATCAAATACCACCAAAAAAAAGCTCTATTAGTGGGGAAAAAAGGACGCCAATTTTGTTTGGGAGCCACGTCGCACGACCGCGCAATTGTCTGTTAAAGCGACGCAGTGCCGAATTGTAAAAACGCCTTTGGGCATTTAGCAGCATATTGGTCCGCGGCTTAAGTGGTTAATGAAGGTACAACATTTAGCAACATATTGCTACACTTAAAGGCACCTCTCTTCTCTTTTATACCCTGGAGCTCCTGCTGGATTTTACTTCTAAACCCCCTGTGGAGGCTTCCATTTGTGGATAATTGCTATAATCTTTTTATATGGACTATAAATGGAAGAACTTATGAATAAATGATTGTGGAACGAATCATCTGAGTTTCCCTTATTTCTCATGGGGAAATTCGCTTTGATATACAAGTGCTTTGGACTACAAGCATGTTTCTGGAAAAAATTATGCTCGCAATCCAAGGTTTTAGAGCCGGTTCACACAGGGGCAACACGACTTCCAGCACGACTTTGGGGGCAACTTGGACACGACTTAAGTGTGAATCATCAGGCAACTTACAAGGCAACTTCATGTCGCCTGCAGGACAGGAGGCTTTCCAGTGGCCAATCAAACAACAATCAGCTCTGTGGGAGGGAGGGGGGGGAGTGAAGGGTTTGCATGAGAAATGTATGTTATCTTCCTATATTGTTGCTTCAGTTAAGACAGTGATCCGACTTCTGAGGCAACTTCCATTGAAATCAATGGGTACAAGTTGCCTAGAAGTCGGATTGAAGTAGTACACAGGCCTGTCGCAACAAGACAGGCAAAACAAGCAATTGCTTGGGGCCCCAAGCTGGCCTGGGGCCCCAGCAGGGCAAACCACAGTGTCCAGCGGCTTGAAGAGGCACAGCAGGAAGGATTTTAGCAGAAGCATCTGTCTTTAAGTAATGGGGATACTGTGGATACACACGAATTACACAAAACTAAAAAACAAAACTTCAGCTTCGCCCCTGCCCCGCTGTTGCGTCCTATAAGCTGCAGCCTTTCTCCTGCAGTCCACGCGGTACAGGAGATTCAGTTTGTTGTTCCTGGCTGGACTGACTGGAAGTGCACACACTGGGCCAGATTCACATACATTTGCGGCTGTGTAACGTAACCCGTTTACGTTACACCGCCGCAAGTTTCCAGTTTTAGTTCCCGATCCACAAAGCATTTACCTGGAAACTTGCGGCGGTGTATCGTAAATACGTCCGGCGCAAGGAGGGCCAATTCAAATGGGCGTGTGCCATTTAAATTAGGAGCGCTCCCGCGCCGGACCAACTGTGCATGCTCCGTTTCGTAATTCCCGTCATGCTTTGCGTGCAGTGACGTCATTTTTTCGAACGGCGACGCGCGTAGCGTAATTCCGTATTCCCGGACGGCTTACGCAAACGACGTTCATTTTTAAATTTCGACGCGGGAACGACGGCCATACTTTATACAGCAATACAATTGCTGTGTAAAGTTAAGGCAGGTCAAATAACGACTAACTTTGCGACGGGAAACTAGACTAGTGGCGACGTAGCGAACGCGAAAATCCGCCGTGAATCGCCATAACTCCTAATTTGCATACCCGACGCTGGTTTATGACGCGGTACTGCATCCTAAGATCCGACAGTGTAAAACAATTACACCTGTCGGATCTTATGGATATCTATGCGTAACTGATTCTATGAATAAGTCGCATAGATAGAAACAGAGATACGACGGCGTATCAGGAGATACGCCGTCGTATCTCTTTTGTGAATCTGGCCCACTGAGTACTCTGTGTTCACTTTCTTTCAGTCCGGCCGGCCGGCCGGCCAGGAACAACAAACTGAATCTCCTGCCGGCTGCCGCGCGGTACAGGGTAGGGAGGGGGGTTTAAAAGAACACTCGGGGTGGGGCAGTCATCAATACCCATTTAGTAGTAAAAATATGGTAGCTGACCATAATAACTCTACCTGGATATTATGTTACATCATAAACAAAACAATTAATTACCATAGCTTTCTTTCCATGTTCTTTCTTTACCATCCTATTTCCATCTTATTGCTTTTTTTTTGAATCAGGTAATATTTATTAAAGCTTTTTGCAAAAATTTACAAAGCAGAGAAAATACTCTACAGTAGTAGTTTAAAAAGCTTTAATAAATATTACCTGATTCAAAAAAGAAGCTATGAGACCCCTTTCACACTGGAGCATATTGCAGGCGCTATAGCGTTAAAAATAGTACCTGCAAACCGCCCTTAAGAAGCTGCGGGGGGTTGGGGGGTCTCCATGTCCATTTTGCTTGGGGCCCCCAAATTCCTTCAAACGGCCCTGGTAGTACAGGAACCTTTTCTGAAGTCGGAGCGACTTCATTAGTGTACATTAACACGGCTCTATTCACTTCCATTGATTTTCTCAACCACACGACTTGGGACGACTTGGGGCAACTTCACGTCGGATCCCAGGTCGCCCCTGTGTGAACCGGCTCTTACTGTATAGTCTTTTTTTTAGATCATTCCTCCTTTAGAAATCCTTGGCGCTGTATTGCACATTTATTATTTTATTTATACATTAAATTTATTCATAGAACGTAACTTACCTGCTCACTCTGAGTGACTCTAATTTTCACCTTGGTATTTATTCTAGCTCAGATAACTAAAGTTAAATTGACTGGACCATCTAAATTTAGCACAACTGCAAATCTTCTTGGATACCATAAGCAGTCGCCTGATTGATTTTACTCATTGCTTGAATTTTCTCTTTAATGTACACAAGTAACATTAACACAGCACAGTATATATTTTAAATGCAAGGTCTGCTTTGTATTAAAAAAAAAAAAAAACAGAGGGGTCAAGCTGTGATTTCTACTCGCCTTCATATGTAAAAATCAATAATCTACCGTTTTAAAATATCGATTTTTTTTTGTTATTTTTCTCAATTAACATGACAATTTTAAAGCACTTACAACCATGCGAAGAACACCAAATTCTGTAGCTCCACAAATTGGCCGATACTTTAAAACAGCTCTTGGCTAAAAGAAAACAGTTACAATTAATTTTGCTGGTCCTTGTTTAAAAAAAGTCTAATTGAGTTTTGGAAATTGAATCACAACTCCATATTGCCTACCTATCTATTTAATGGTATTATAATGACCTTTATGTGGCCTTTGAGTTTCCTTGACCAAGTGCAATAAAGCGTCGTACTCTTCTTAGTGCACATCTTGGTTGCATGCTGCTCCATCTCTAATGAATGTATGTTGCTGCTTTTAGGTACTATTTACTGGAGCTAGTGCTTAACCACTTAAGCCCCGGACCATTTTGCAGCTAAATGCCCAGGCCAGGTTTTGCGATTCGGCACTGCGTCGCTTTAACAGACAATTGCGCGGTCGTGCGACGTGGCTCCCAAACAAAATTGGCGTCCTTTTTTCCCCACAAATAGAGCTTTCTTTTGGTGGTATTTGATCACCTCTGCGGTTTTTATTTTTTGCGCTATAAACAAAAATAGAGCGACAATTTTGAAAAAAATTCAATATTTTTTACTTTTTGCTATAATAAATATCCCCCAAAAACATATCTAAAAAAATTTTTTCTCAGTTTAGGCCGATACGTATTCTTCTACCTATTTTTGGAAAAAAAAATCGCAATAAGCGTTTATCGATTGGTTTGCGCAAAATTTATAGCGTTTACAAAATAGGGGATAGTTTTATTGCATTTTTATTAATTTTTTTTTTTTTTACTACTATTGGCGGCGATCAGCGATTTTTTTCCGTGACTGCGACAATATGGCGGACACTTCGGACAATTTTGACACATTTTAGGGACCATTTAAATTGCATTGTTTATTGTGAAAATGACAGTTGCGGTTTGGGAGTTAACCACAGGGGGCGCTGTAGGAGTTAGGGTACACCTAGTGTGTGTTTACAACTGTAGGGGGGTGTGGCTGTAGGACTGACGTCATCGATCGAGTATCCCTATAAAAGGATCACTCGATCGATACGCCGCCACAGTGAAGCACGGGGAAGCCGTGTTTACATACGGCTCTCCACGTTCTTCAGCTCCGGGGAGCGATCGCGACAGAGCGGCTATAAACGAATAGCCGCGCCGTCGTCCCAGATCGCTCCCCGAGAGAATCCGCCCGCCGCACGCAGCGGGGGGGGGGGGTCTCAATCGGACCCCCCACCCGCTAGAAGGCAGGGACGTATATATACGCCCATCTGCCTGTCCGTGCCATTTTGCGGACGTATATAGTCGTGCGGCGGGCGTTAAGGGGTTAAAGGAGTTGTAAAGGAAAACATTTTTTTTACTGAAATGACTGCTTACAGGGTATAGAGACTATGGGGCAGATCCACAAAAGAATTACGCTGGCGTATCTATTGATACGCCGCGTAATTTTAAAGTTCCCGTGTTGTATCTTTGTTTTGTATCTACAAAACAAGATACGACTGCATCTCGGATAGATCCGACAGGCGTACGTCTTAGTACGCCGTCAGATCTTAGGTGCATTTTTTCCGCCGGCCGCTAGGTGGCGTTTCCGTCGAATTCTGCGTTGAGTATGCAAATTAGATAGTTACGGCGATCCACGAACGTACGTCCGGCCGGTGCATTTTTTTTACGTCGTTTGCGTTCGGCTTTTTCCGGCGTATAGTTACCCCTGCTATTATGAGGCGTACTCAATGTTAAGTATGGCCGTCGTTCCCGCGTCGAATTTTGAACGTTGTTTGCGTAAGTCGTTCGCGAATAGGAATTTGCGTAGAATGACGTCACCTTCGTAAACATTGGCTTGTTCCGGTTTAATTTCGAGCATGCGCACTGGGATACCCCAGGTCTTGTAGGTCTGGTAGAGACTGGCGGCATGTCTGCACAAGTGTCAGGCCGGGTACACACGGACAAACATGTATGGTGAAAGCGGTCCGTCGGACCGTTTTCACCATACATGTCTGCCAGAGGGCTTCTGTACGATGGTTGTACACACCATCGTACAGAAGTCCGCGCGTAAACAATACGCGGGGCGTGTCCGCGGTGTCGCCGCGTCGATGACGCGGTGTCGCCGCGACAATGACGCGGCGACGTGGGCGGCCCGCCTTTAAAATGCTTCCACGCATGCGTCGAAGTCATTCGACGCATGCGAGGGACGGCGGGCGCCTGGACATGTACGGTAGGTCTGTACTGACGACCGTACATGTCCGAGCGGGCAGAATTCCAGCGGACTGTTTTAAAACAAGTCCAGGAATATTTGTCTGCTGGGAAAAGGCCCGGCGGGCAAATGTTTGCTGGAATTCGGCCCGCTCGCGCCCACACACGACCAAACATGTCTGCTGAAACTGGCCTGCGGGCCAGTTTCAGCAGACATGTTTGGTCGTGAGTATGGGGCCTTAGATCTCCAGTGAAGATGGTGGCACTGGAGAAAATCGTGTTACGATTTATTTTTATTTTTATGGCGGGGGTGGGTTAGGCAGAGTAAAGTTCCTTTTTTAGGTAAATCTTTCCAGTGCCCAAGCATATAAATATAGGGCTACCATAACCTGCTCCAGCAGCTGTTTCCAATGCTCATGCTCTTTCCCTAAATTTTCGGTTTAAGCCAAACAACTTCCTGACGGCAATACCTAAACACACGTTGTGGTTTGCAAGTGGTTTACCGGGGTTATGGCTATCAGTGGTTTTCTCATGAAAGTGGTCCAAGTGGCTCATTAGCTGCTGGATTGCTTTCAGAAGCAGCGGGAGATGACTCCTTCCCCCCTTGTCGCTCGCCCATGTTCCTTGGTCTTACCGTTTTCTCCGGCGCACCTGAGAAATGATCTGATGGTGCGGCCAGCTGGTCACAGAGGCGAACAGAGACCAAATCATCTCTGATCCCCTCTATAGCCTTGGAGGACCGGAGCAACATTGTGACGTCACTTTTAGGTCTAGGGCGGAAAATAAACACTTTTTTTTTAAGCTAAAGGATCATACATTTTTTTTGATCCCAGATCTCTCACAATTAAAGTGGTTGTAAACCCACTTTTTTCACTTTTACCTACAGGTAAGCCTATAATAAGGCTTACCTGTAGGTATAAAGAATATCTCCTAAACCTGTACGGTTTAGGAGATATTCCTCTCGCAATGCGCCGCTGATTGCAGCGGCGCATGCGCAGGAGGGGAATCCACGGCGAAAGGACCGGCAGCCGCCGGACCTTGCTGAATTTAAATCTCCCGCGCGCACGTGCGGTAGTGACGTCATCGCCGCTCCAGCCAATCACAGCGCTGGAGCGGCGATACCCGGAAGACACGCCGGAGCAAGATGACATCTCGCTCGGCGTGGACCAGGTAAGTGTTCTTCACCTTGTTCCGAGGTAAGTATTTCATAATCAGGCAGTATGCGGTGCATACTAGCTGATTATGCCTTTTGCCTTGCAGGTTTGAAAAAAAAAAAAAGTTTATGCGGTTTACAACCGCTTTAAGAGGACATCCTTATTTCTATTACAAGGGATGTTTGCATTCCTTGTAATAGGAATAAAAGTGATAAAAAAGGGACAGTGCAAAAAAGTAATATAAAAATAATAAATAGGAAACATAAAAGTAAAGTGCCCTCATTCCTCCGTGCTTGCGCGTAGAAGCGAATGCATACGTAAGTTGCGCATGCGTATGTAAATGGTATTTGCACTACACATGTGAGGTATCACTGTGAACATTAGAGTGAGAGCAATAATTCTAGCACAGGACATCCTCTGTAACTCTAAACTGGTAACCTGTAAAAAATAAATAAAGCGTCGCCTATGGAGATTTTTAAGTACCAAAGTTTGTCCCCATTCCACAAGCATGCACAATTTTAAAGCGTGATATGTTAAGTATCCATTTACTCGGCATGACATCATCTTTCGTATTTTACAAAAAAATTGGTATATACAGTATGGGCTAGATTCAGATAGCCCTGCGTAATATTGTGCGGGCGTAACGTATCTCCGATACGTTACGCCGCCGTAAATTAGGGCGCAAGTTCCGTATTCAGAAAGAACTTGTGCCCTAAGCTACGGCGGCGTAACGCATGTGCTCCGGGGTAAGCCCGCCTAATTCATATTTGGATGATGTGGGCGTGTTTTACTTAAATTTAGTGTGACCCCACGTATTTGACGTTTTTTACGAACGGCGCATGCGCCGTTTGTGAAAGAATCCCAGTGCGCATGCTCGAAATTACGGCGCAAATCGTCAATGCTTTAGACGTGAACGTAACTTACGTACAGCCCTATTCGCGAACGACTTACGCAAACAACGTAAAAATTTCAAAATTCGACGCGGGAACGACGTCCATACTTAACATTGCGTACGCCTCATATAGCAGGAGTAACCTTACGCCGGAAAAAGCCTAACGTAAACGACGTAAAAAAAAAGCGCCGGGCGTACGTGCGTTTGTGAATCGGCGTATCTACCTAATTAGCATATTACTCACGTAAATCGACGGAAGCGCCACCTAGCGGCCAGCGTAAAATTGCAACTAAGATACGACGGCGTAAGAGACTTACGCCGGTCGGATCTTAGTCAAATCTATGCGTAACTGATTCTAAGGGCCCGTACACACGACCGGATCTGTCCGCTGATACTTGTCCGCGGACCAGTTTCAGCAGACATGTTTGGTCGTGTGTACGGCCGACCGGACAGGTTTCCAGCGGACATTTGTCCAGCCGACCGTTTTCCAGCGGACAAAAATTTCTTAGCATGCTAAGAAACCTGTCCGCTGGAAGCCTGTCCGTCGGACATGTTCGGTCGTCTGTACAGACTCACCGGACATGTCAGATCGGCCGCCATCCCTCGCATGCGTCGAAGTGATTCGACGCATGCGTGGAAGTATTTACCTTCCAGGGCCGCGCACGTCGCCACGTAATCGTCGCGGCGACGGCGTGGTCACGTCACCGCGTATTGTGTACGCGCGGATTTCTGTTTGATGGTGTGTACACACATCAAATTGGCAGATGACTGTCCGCTGAAAACGGTCCGGCGGACTTTTTTCAGCGGACGGTTTGGTCGTGTGTACAGGGCCTAAGAATCAGGCGCATTGATACGATGCCGCAACTCAGAGATACAAGGGCGTATCTGGAGATACGCCGTCGTATCTCGTACCTGAATCTAGCCCCTTGTTTTTTTAATTCATGAAAGTGTTTTTTTTTTAAAAACACTTCACAAATACCAGGTGATATAAAAAAAATTAACAATCGCCATTTTATTACCTAGGGTCTCTGCTAAAAAATATAGATCTACCGTATTTATCGGCGTATACCGCGCACTTTTTTGCCCTGAAAATCAGGGCAAAATCGTGGGTGCGCGATATACGCCGATACCCGCTTTCCCGCGCCGAGTTTGAATACTGCGCCGGCATATACTGCGGGAGCGCGCTATACCCCAATAAATACGGTATATAATGTTTGGGGGTTATAAGTAATTTTCTAGCAAAAAATCCTGATTAAACTTGTGAACAAAAAGTGCCAGAAAAGGCCTGGTCTTCAAGTGGTTAAACAGCACTGTTTCTTATATGCAAATATCGACCTTTTGTCTAAAGTCAAAAGCCAAGCCCTCATCTCCTCCTATAACCTTTTCTCTGGCAGCTGAGATGCTGTCACATGGCTGTCACAGAAGGAGCAGAGGTGTATATGACCTGCTGGCTGACAGCCTGGCTTTACCTTCTCTATGCGGTGCTAGTGTCATGATGGCAGCGCCCAGAGGGGGAATATGTGGATCTCTGGAGACAGGCGTGGGCAGAGTTTTAGCTGTTTCTACAAAAATTGGCAAAGGAAAGAGTTTGCTTTAAAGTTATTATTTACAGCCTATTCATCTCCCAGGAGCCCCCAGGCTGTTTGCCTGTTACCATGGCAGCACTTGCATTTTGAAGCATGGAAGAGTTCGCTGCTACGGAATGAAATTTAACTCAACATCTCGGAAAATCGCTGTCAGTGACATTAAAGTGGTTGTAAACAGTCACATATACCCAGTCAAGTGACTGGCCTGAGGCGATACCCAGAGATTAAACAAATCCTCCTACATACGTTTTACCTGTTTATCTGCAGTCTTCTCTTATCTACAGCCATTCAAAGTCCAGAATGTATACAGCTTGTCTGAGCTGTCAGAAAACAGAGGGCGGAGAGCTGAAATTACATTCTGTAGAGCTCAGTGAGGAGAGCTCTGAAAGCTGACTGGAGACACAAACCCCTGTTCACAGAGCACACAGGAACAGAGCTGAGGTTGTAAATCTCAGGCTGTGTGCTGGAGATTCCTCCCCTGTCACCTTTTTTCTCTTGGTGTCAGAAATGATTCATGCTGATGGCAGAGGTACGAAGCAGCAGCCAGAAATTACACTTGGGGCCAGATTCTCGTAGATCTGCGCTGGGTTTCTTAGGCGTAAGTCGTCGTAAGTGGAAGTGGGCGTTTGCCATGCAAATGAGGCGTGACCCCATGCAAATGATGGGCCGAGCACCATAAAGATACGAATGAAGAACGGCGCATGCGCCGTCCCGTGGGCGCATCCAGTGCGCCTGCTCAGAATCACGTCGGAACTACTCCCTAAGATACGCCGGATCACTGCCTACGACTTGAACATAACCTACACCTAGTCATATTCACGTACAACGTAAACGACAAAAGATACGACGGCTTGTGTTCCATGGTCCATAACTTTGCATGGGTTGCGCCTCATATATGGGGAATAACTTTACGCCGGACGTACGACTTACGCAAACCGCAAATATGCGCCAGGCGCAAGTACGTTCGTGAATCGACGTATCTCCCTCAGTTCCATATTTGAATAGGAAATCAATAGGAGCGCTACATGCGTCCAGCGTAAATATGCGCCCATGATACGCCGGCGTAGGCAAGTTACGTCAGTCGGATGAAGCCTATTTTTAGACGTATCTCAGTTTGTGGGCACGGCGCATATATACGACGGCGCATATGTGCACTTACGCGGCGTATCTCGAGATACGTCGGCGCAAGTGCTTTGTGAATCCGGGGCCATAATGTTTGGGGGTTCTAAGCAATTTTCTAGAAAAAAAAACAAACAAAACAGTTTTTAACTTGTAAACACCAATAGGTAGATTCAGAGAGATTGGCCTAAAATTAGGACGGCCTAGCCTAGTCTTTTTAGGCTACACCGCCGTAAATTATTTAGGCTAGTAGTGATTCACAAACCACTTACCTGTTAATTTTCGGCGGCGTAGCCTAAAACGATCGGGCGTAAGCGCGCCTAATTCATATGACTAGGAGGGGGGCGTGTTGTATGGAAATGAGGCTTGACCTCACGTTTTTTGACGTTTTTGTGTACTGCGCATGCGCCGGGCGACTACATTTCCCAGTGCGCATTGCGGCGCGGACGTAAACGACATAACTCCCGATTTGCGGACGACTTACGCAAACGACGTAAAAAATTCGAACCTCGCGGCGGGAACGGCGGGCATACTTAACATTGTTATTCCACTTCATAGATGGAATAACTTTAGGCGGCCTATCGCGTACGGAAATGACATAATGCGACGGTGTAGGCCCGGCGTACGCTCGTGAATCGTCGTGAATCGGCGTATCCCCTCATTTACATAATCTAGGCCGGCCGCAATAGAAGCTCCATCTAGCGGCCAAAAGAAACATTGGCCCATATTCTCTCTAAAAATCCGCGGGCTGCGCTTAAGGCACTTACACTCCGCTGTCCCAACTTACAGGAGCAAGTGTTGTATTCCCCAAACACTTGCTCCGTAAGTTGGGACGGCGGAGTGTAAATGCCCCGGCGTAGCCTGGCGGATCTCCAAGGGGGCGGCTTGTATTCAAATTAAGCGCGCCCCCGATTCTAATGAACTGCGCATGCGCCGGGCTTCAAAAAGCCCAGTGCGCATGCTCCAGTTCTCGGCGGAAAACGTCAATGACGCCGACGTGTGCGTCATTGACGTAAAGTCGTATTCAAGAACGACTTACGGAAACAACGTACCCGACGAAAAAACACGACGCGGACCCGACGCCATCCGTAACATGGCCTACGTGAGACTTGCGGAAACGTACTCCTCATATAGCAGGAGTAAGTTTCCGCTTACGCAAACGACGTTAGCGACGGTTACGCGACGCGAAGTCGTTCGGGAATTGGCGTAGAAGGATCATTTGCATGCGCAAATGAGTCCTTCACGTAAATGCCATCTAGCGGCGGCCGGCGTCATTACATTTAAGATCCGCCAGTGTAAGTGACTTACAGATGGCGGATCTTAAGTGTATCTATGCGAAAATGATTCTAAGAATCAGGAGCATAGATACACTGGCCAAAAAAGAGAGATACGATGGAGTATCCTGAGATACTCCATCGTAACTTCTATGAGAATATGGCCCATTGCAAGCTAAGATAGAACGGCGCAAGCCGGCCTATCTTAGCTTTGTTTAAGTGTATCTCTGTTTGAGAATACACTTAAACATAGGCCGGCTTAGATTCTGAGTTAGGTCGGCTTATCTACTGATAAGCCAACCTAACTCTTTGTGAATCTACCTACAAATCTCAGAAATAGGTTCGGTCCTTAAGTGGTTAATTTCACTTTAAGTTGTCTATGGATGGTGCCAAGTCAGCAGGTAACCATGCTGTCTGGACAGACTGGGTATAAAGAGGTATGTCAATAAATAAATGTATAAAGCCTTATTTGAAAGAGAAAAGGGCGATAGAAGTTTGCGATTCATAAGAATTACTGGACAGAATTGGAAATCTTTTTGGAAGTAAAACAGCTGAGATATTTGTATTTGAAGGATGCATTTATCTGATAACCTGCTGTAGAAATACCCAGAAGCATGTTCAGATTAATGCGTGTGGATGAGCAGCACGTCCTTTCATGAAGTATAAAGGAAATCTGTCCATAGAGTCTAGCTGAGTACATCCATGCCCCGGAGAAGCCTAAACCCATCTGACACCATGGCAGTCCTACCAGCTCCCACATACACACATCAGAGCCGGTAGCCTGTCGGTACGTCTATAGAGGTTGGAAGGATTTTTTACATAAAAAAAGGAGAACAAACTCCATGCAGCTGGTGTCCTTGGTAAGGCCTGGGCCCAGCATGACCTTCAAGTTTCAGAGCAAAATTTCCAAGTGCTTAGATACAGTACTACTAATACGACTAATCATATATTATTCCTATAATATAAAACACTGCACTAAGCCCAGATCATTACTATTCAAATAAATCAGTGACATGAACGAAACATTTCAATTATGTAAATGAAGAGAAGGAGTGTGAATATCTCTGGTCTGTACATTCAATCAGCTACTTTAGATTCTTCTGCATGCCTAGTGCATTTATATGAAGTCTCTTTATTACGGACGTTCACAAATGTGACTGATGCCGCATTCAGCCGTTTGTAGCGATTAAGAATAATACTGAAGGACACTTCAGTTTGTGCAAAAACAGGGTGAAGGAGAGATTTGTGCCTTAGCCCATAACAGCCATAGCAAAAATGCCCTACGGGCATAGGCGTGCGCAGGGGGTGTGCCAGGTGTGCCTGGGCACACCCTAATCAATCTGTGCGGTGCCAATTTCCTCTACTGCCCAGGCTTCCCCCCCCATGTTGTGCTGCAGAGGATGTATCAGGACGGAGAGTGGGGGAAGGGCACAGCTTCAGGCATGGCCCCCTGGAGCAGAGAACCCCAAATTGAGAAGCGGGGGGGAGTGTCGCAAGTTGAAAAGCGGGGGGGGCTTTGGGTGCTGACGAAAAAAGGGGGATGCCATCCGGGGACCAACGGGCCCCTTAGAGGTCCGTGGAGGTCGGGGGGGCTTTGGGTGCTGATGAACAAAAAAAAAGGGGGATGCCATCTGGGGTCCTGGGGACCACCAGGCCCCTTAGAGGTCGGGGGGTCTTTGGGTGCTGACAAAAAAAAGGGGGGGATGCCACCTGAGGCCCTGGGGACCACCGGGCCTCTTAGAGGTCAGGGGGTCTTTGGGTGCTGACAACATTTTTTTAAAAAAATATATATTTTTTTATTAAATTTAAAAAAGGGGGAGCTTTTAACACTACAGCCAGGTAGACTTAATTAGCACCTCAACAGTCTATGTGTCCCCACATGAATGAGTCACTCTGCTATTGACCTGTTGGGGTCAGAATTAACCACCTGTAATATTTCAAGATATCCTGCAATACATGAATTATCATTTCTGTCCCATCTCATGTAATCCGAGATATCATTTCTCAGTCATCCTATGCCCCTATTGGACATAGGATGACCCTAGACCCAAGAGTCATTAGTGAAGCTGGCACAGGAGTACCCCGCATCCTTCAAAAGTCTCTGGGTATCACGGGCCATTCCGTTACAGTTCCCTCAGCGTGTTCTAACTGAGGGGGGATGGTACTGCCTGGAGGAGGATACTGATCACTGTTCCTAATCTTTAGAAGCAGCAGATCTGTCTCTCCTCCCCTGACAGAACGGAGATCTGTCTATTTACATTGACAGATCTCCGTTCTGTCTCTGTCAGGAGCGATTGTGGGTGGCCTGCAGCAGCGTGCCCCCTAGAGCTCTCAAAGCGCAAGACATACCATGGCGGCGATTCGCCCAGGGGAGCAAACCACTAAAACTGCGGCGGCTGGTCCTTAGGCGGTTAAAGGGTAACTCCACTTTCGTGGGGGAAAAAATTGCAAATAAACAAAAATAGAATACCATCTAAAATTACGACACTAAATCATATTGTAATTGAATGTTATTACAAATTACCTTTCCTTTTCAATCTGCAGCTCTGTGATTTTCTGAAAATACAATATGGCTACCTGGAGGTGTTCTCCACACAGAATGTATCCAGAACTCCCCCAGAACCATCATTTCCTGCTTGTGTGATTGGCTCACTGATTTTCCCAGAAGTCTGCACTTAGATACAAGTCAGATTTCAGGCATCCCCTGCAACAAAAATGTGGCAGTGTCAGCGATTGTCTGTTCCCTGATATAGGGAAAGACGATCACTGACGTCTCATGTCCAGCTCCGCCCGCCTACAGTTAGAAACACATATGAGGTCACACGTAACCCCTACAGTGCCCCCTAGTGGTTAACTCCATAACTGCAATTGTCATTTTCACAGTAATCAGTGCATTTGTATAGCACTTTTTGCTGTGAAAATGACAATGGTCCCAAAAATGTGTCAAAATTATCCCCTATTTTGTAAACGCTATAAATTTTGTGCAAACCAATTAATAAACGCTTATTGCATTTTTTTTTTACCAAAAATAGGTAGAAGAATACGTATCGGCCTAAACTGAGGAAAAGAAAAGTTTTTATATATATTTTTGGGGGATATTTATTATAGCAAAAAGTAAAAAATATTGAATTTTTCTCAAAATTGTCGCTCTATTTTTGATTATAGCGCAAAAAATAAAAACCGTAGAGGTGATCAAATACCACCAAAAGAAAGCTCTATTTGTGGGAAAAAAAGGACGCCAATTTTGTTTGGGAGCCACGTCGCACTACCGCGCAATTGTCAGTTAAAGCGACGCAGTGCCGAATCGCAAAAAGGGGCAAGGTCCTTAACCTGCATAATGGTCCGGGTCTTAAGTGGTTAATGACTGATGATCTGAAGAAAGTCAACACCCAGAAGTGACATGCAATCTGCACATAATTTAATATTATGTAAATTGTTGGTTATTTCTGTCCCTCCTCTTTATGCACCTGCATGCAATAAACACAAAAGGAAGACTTCTATTAGAATTGGAATATCAGTTATTCTGATCACACTTTGGTTCTATATGAATGAATTGTATTGTGGATGAAGCATCATATTTTTCACTGTCTCAGTGATAAATTTTGCATCTGGTTTTATCCCCTTATGATTCATTTCGTACTTGCAGAGCATGACTCACACATTACACATCTTTCTAGTTGTTTTTTAGTCACTAAACCATTTTACTACTGACATATGTAGTGTGCAAATAGCAACTGTTTTCCTCTGTACTCTGTACTCTGATGTTTTTTAACCGCTTCAGCCCCGCAAGATTTTACCCCCTTCCTTACCAGAGTACTTTTTACAATTTGGCACTGCATCAATTTAACTGACAATTGCGCGGTTGTGCAACGCTGTACCCAAACAAAATTTGCGTCCTTTTTTTCCCATAAATAGAGCTTTCTTTTGGTGGTATTTGATCACCTCTGCGGTTTTTATTTTTTGCGCTATAAACAAAAGAACAGTGACAATTTTGAAAAAAACACAATGTAGTGTGGCATGACATCTAGCATCACAGTCCCCCCACAAATGCAGCCATGTCCCCCCACATATGCAGCCATGTCCCCCCACATATATCCAGCCATATCCCCCCATATATATCCAGCCATGTCCCCCCACATATCCAGCCATGTCCCCCACATATATCCAGCCATGTCCCCCCACATATATCCAGCCATGTCCCCCCACATATATCCAGCCATGTCCCCCCACATATCCAGCCATGTCCCCCACATATATCCAGCCATGTCCCCCACATATATCCAGCCATGTCCCCCCACATATATCCAGCCATGTCCCCCCACATATATCCAGCCATGTCCCCCCACATATATCCAGCCATGTCCCCCCACATATATCCAGCTATGTCCCCCACATATGTCCAGCCATGTCCCCCCACATATATCCAGCCATGTCCCCCCACATATATACAGCCATGTCCCCCCACATATATCCAGCCATGTCCCCCCCATATATCCAGCCATGTCCCCCATACCTAGATGATGCCGCTGCCGCGTTAATCAGCGCTGCGCCGTGTATAGACACTCCCCCTTGCTCGGGATTGGACAGATCATCCGTCCAATCCTGAGCAAGGGGGAGTGTCTATACGCGGCGCGGCGGGGAACACAGCTATTCAAACGAAAGCTGTAATGTTCCCCTCACGCAGATTAGCGCGGCGGCAGTGGGTTTGCGGCGGCGGGGGTGGTACAAGTATTCGGCCAGGCATCGGGGGCATTTGCGGGAGTACAAGTACTCGCGCAAATACTCGCTATCGGTCCCGATACCGATACTGGTATCGGGACAACCCTATTACTATTATTTACGAACGGAAAATCCACTTTGCACTACAAGCGCAAACTGCACTTGAAATTGCACTGAAAGTGCACTTGGAAGTGCAGTCGCTGTAAATCTGAGTGGTAGATCTGAAATGAGGGGAAGCTCTGCTGATTTTATCATCCAATCATGTGCAAGCTAAAATGCTGTTTTTTATTTTCCTTGCATGTCCCCCTCGGATCTACAGTGACTGCACTTCCAGTGCAATTTCAAGTGCCCTTTGCACTTGTAGTGCAAAGCGGATTTGCTTTTAGTAAATAACCCCCATTGTTTCCTTCTCCATGTCGTTGTAGCCCAACACCTGGCTACAGCAGTTATGAATTGTTTAAATTACATGCCTGAAGTATTTACTGTAACCCACGTTTTTTGTGTGATCTGATGTCCTTCCTTCCTCCTACCTAAGTAATTCTCTGCCATGTGAAAGCACAAGGCCACAGGAAAATTGCATTCATGAAGCTCATTGGCCTACATTGCGATCCCTTAGTGCTCTTTTCACTTAACAGTAGACAATACAAGAAATCCTTGGTTCAAGCGCAGCCATACATTTTTTCTTGCCAGCTTATTGTTGAGATTACATTGAAGAGTTCATCTTTTATGTACAAATTGTCAATAAAGAAGTATTTTTGTTATAGTGTGTATTCGACAGATATATACATACCCATACAGGTATACAGTATGCGTGTTGGGGTATTTTTATATGTGTGTGTGTGTGTGTATATATATATATATATATGTATATATATATATATATATATATATATATGTATATATATATATATATATATATATATATATATATATATATATATATATATATATGTATATATATATATATATATATATGAGAGAGAGAGCACAGGATAAGAAAAGGTTCTGGACAGGAAGTATATTTCCCTGTTATTTGGGTTGTGGTTCCTTTAAGAAAAACAATAAGAGATATTTTTGCATACTCAGGGGTGATTTTCCCATAGAGTAAAAGTGAGCGGAGACGGACCTGTCATCAGCGGAGCGATCCTCTACTGAGCAAGCAGATGACACAAAATAGAGACGCCCATGTGAAACGACCCTTAGGCCAAAGGGCTGACCACCAATATTTCCCAGGGCCTGTCATCTGGCCGTCCCACCAAATCCACCCAGTGCCCATCACTCATCAAAGGTGGGTCCGGATGAAACTATGTTTTCGCGATTGAACAGACTGCTGCGGGGTGGAGAATTGTGGTGGGGGGGTTAGATGTTGGAGAGGGTCAGAAGAGAGACAGAACGGTGGTGGGATGGTACAGCAACTGGAATTGGAAGCAGACAAGGCTGCTGCTGTACCTGCAGCTTTTACTTCTGTGATTCAGCACAGGACACTCCATCTCGGGAAAGCATAAAGCGGAGTTCCACCCCGCTTAAACCACTCCTCGCCCCCTTCATTTTTTGGGGGGGGGAGTGGGGGCTTCAGTAGGAGTGGGACTTCCTGTCCCACTTCCTCCTTCCCCAGGGACCTCTTAGGCGATACGTCATATCGCCTATGGTGGCCCCTCCCTGTAGGCGATCACCTGGGACTCCGGGCGGCGGGGCGCTGGACAGTGGAGCAGGTAAGTGTCGGTTTATTAAAAGCCAGCAGCTATGCTTTTTTGTAGCTGCTGACTTTTAATAAACATAAAAAAGTCTGGAACTCCGCTTTAATGAAGATCTTGGCAACTATGTATAGCGCGGGCTCAAGGGGCAACTGCTTTGGGCCCCACAACAATGACTGGGACCGATGCAGCTGCCAATTTTTCCCCATGTTAAAGGGGGCCCTGTTTGGGGCCCCTCTGGGTGCCTAGGCATGTGTGGCTTTCCTCCAGATACTCCGGTTTCCCCCCCACACTCCAAAGACATGCTGATAGGTTAACTGGCTCCTGCTCAAATTTGCCCTAATATGTGTATGTATAAATGTAAGTTAGGGACTTTAGATTGTAAGCTCCTGGAGGGCAGGCACTGATGTGAATGTACAATATATATGTACAGTAAAGCACTGCATACATTGACAGCGCTATATACTGTGGGTACCTGTAATAAATAATAAGCTCTGATAAATCTAGATTTTCCTAGCTTGTGACGGAAAATATAAGTTATATGAAGACAGGAGGCGAGTATCTTATGCATTAACTTTCTTTATTAATGCCCATAGCAGACATTTTTAAAAACTTTTCTATTAACTTTTAATGAAAGAATTTTGATCAGTGAACTACAACTCCCAGCAGTCCTTGCAATCCGTAACCACGCCCAGGTCGGTGACCTCTATATAATAGACTGCCCGACTAGGAACCTCCTCTTTCTTGCTGTGAATGGTCTTGTCAACCGGAGGTCGTCGTCTTGTCCGTCAGATGTCGATCTCTTGGATTGTGGGCCGGTCGGTGTAGGTCCGAAGGATCCAGAGCTTGGTACGGGGTTGCTTGCCGAGTCCCAACTGGGACGCTGAGATCATTTCTACCCAACGAGGGTTAACAGTCGTTCCGACCCAACAGGGGTAAGGAGACGTGAACTCTTCGGAATATCCCAATCTGGGATCATAACCTGGTACGATTTTCAGTAACCTGCGAAGAAATCAGAAAATATACATAATAGGGTGGGAAGGGAGGGAAGATACTCGCCTCCTGTCTTCATATAACTTATATTTTCCGTCACAAGCTAGGAAAATCTAGATTTATATATCAGACAGGAGGCTCATATCTTATGCAAGTTTAAAGCTAACATTTAATTCTGCAGACATAATATGCATACCGTTACATGAGACCTGTATATTCAACATTTATGGTAAAACCGCCATGGATACATGATCTTGTGGTCTAAAGTAAAACTGGCGGAAGGTGGTCTCAGAAGACCAGTCGGCCGCCATTAAAAGATCGGAAAGGGAGCCTCCTGCCGTGACTACCTTGGTGGCCATGGCCCCTCTAGCGGAGTGGGCTCCGAAGAGGGACACATCAATACCGGCCATGTCCATGGCAACTCGGACCCAGCGCGCTAGCGTGGCCGACGAGACTGGAAAATGTGGCTTGACGTAAGACACCAACAATTGCGACAGACCCGGGGAACGCAAACTAGCGGTTTGTAGTTCATATGCCTGAAGGCATCGAACCACGCAGAGGAGTGGGTGAGTAGGAAAACATGGGTAGAAGACCGATTGGATGCCGGTCTTGGTCCTGCGTACCACAGAGAACTTGACTCCTAGTGGTGAGAATTGTCGTCTAGAGATATCCAAAGCTCTGACATCGGATACCCTCTTGATGGACACTAGGCAGAGAAGGACTGTCAGTTTAACGGAAAGGAGTCTCAAAGGCAGATCTGGGTTATCCTCCCACCTGGCGAACATATCCAGCACCTTGGAAACATCCCAGGTTGCTTGGTATCTAGGCCGTGGGGGACGTTGGAATCTTATGCCTCTTAGGAGTCGACAGACTAGTGGGTGTTTGCCGATAGGTAGGGAATCTACGGGGCAGTGGTATGCCGATATAGCTGATCGGTAGACGTTTATAGAGCTGAACGATTTGCCAGATTCAAAGGAGTCTGCCAAATAATTCACCACTAATGATACAGGGGCTCGTATGGGATCGACTTGCCGTCGATCACACCAACGCACCCAGAGCCCCCAGGCTGATCGATATGCCGATCGAGTCCCGGGGGCCCAGGCCAGGGCGAGGAGGTCCCGAGCCGACTGTGAAAGGATGTTGTCGGCATCCGTGATCCCGAAACCAGCCACGCCAAGAGTGGTAGGTTGTCCTCCAAGATTAGGGGATGCGGATCCCCGCTCGGATTGGTGAGGAGGTGGGGAGAATGAGGCAAGAGCCTGGGGTGATCTGCGGTCATCCCCAGAAGGAGGGGAAACCACGGTTGGGTCGGCCACCATGGTGTGATCAGTACCACCGTTGCTTCCAGTGTGGCAATCCGAATGAGGAGTCTGGGGATTAATTGGAAGGGAGGGAATGCGTAGTGCGTGCCCTCCGGCCAAGGTTGGTGTAGAGCGTCGACCGCATAGGCCTCTGGGTCCGGCCTCCAGCTGTAGAAGCGGGGCAGCTGATGGTTGAGTCGTGAGGCGAAAAGGTCTATGAAAAATGGGCCCCAGATCCGTTGCAGATGGAGAAATACCGCACGGTCCAGTCTCCAATCGCTGGAATCCCTCAAGTATCGAGAGTTCCAGTCGGCCACTGAATTGGAAACGCCCGGAATATATTCCGCGACGGGGGTTATGTTGTGATCTAAGCAGTAGTGCCAAAAGTCTTTCGCGATGGTCGCTAAGACTTTGGATTTGGTACCCCCCAGGCGGTTGACGTACTGGACGGCCGCTATGTTGTCCATGCGGAAGAGAATACAGCACGTAGAGGTATGTGGCATAAAACTCCTGAGAGCGAAAAACGCTGCCAGGAGCTCTAGGGCGTTGATATGGAGCTTGGTTTCCTCTACAGACCAAGTCCCTCCTGTGGAAGCCCTGCCGCATCTGGCGCCCCAGCCCCTGCGGCTGGCGTCCGATTCTATGACCACATCCGGGTAAGGATTGAAAATGGTCCTGCCGTTCCATTCCACGGCATGGTGAAGCCACCATTTCAACTCCTCGATCGCCTCCCTGTCTAGGGGAACTTCGTTGGTGTACCTGAGTCCTTGTCTCAGGTGCATGATTTTGAGCCGCTGTAGGGCTCTGTAGTGTAATGGGGCCGGGAAAATAGCTTGTATGGAAGCTGCCAAGAGGCCCACGAGACGCGCTAGCGTGCGTAGGGACAGGCAACCTTTGTGTAGTGCAGCCCGGATTTCTTTGCGTATTAAAGCGAGTTTGGTGTTGGGGAGGCTGAGGGTGGATTGGATGGTGTCCACCGTAAAACCTAAAAATTCCATCGTTTGAGAGGGAATCAATATCGATTTGTCCTGGTTGACAATGAAACCCAGTTGAAGTAACAAGGACACAGTCCAAGACATGTGGAGATGGGCTTGAGCCTCCGAGAAAGCCAGGATGAGGATGTCGTCTAGGTAAATGACCAGACGTACTCCTCTGCTTCTTAGTGCCGCCACCACTGGTTTCAGAAGTTTGGTAAAACACCAAGGGGCGGACGACAGCCCGAATGGGAGGCAGGTGAATTGCCACATCCTGCTCTTCCATGGGAAACGTAAGAGGTGTTGTGATTCTGGGTGAATGGGAACCGTGAGGTAAGCATCCTTCAGGTCCACCTTCACGAGCCAGTCCCCTGGGTGTAGGAGGTCTCGGAGGTAGTGAATACCTTCCATTTTGAAATGTCGGTAAACGACATATTGGTTCAACTCCCTGAGGTTGATTACTGGGCGATAGCCTCCGTCTTTTTTGTGAACCAGGAATAAATTGCTGATGAAACCTGGGGAGCAATGATCCACCTCTACTACTGCCTGTTTGGTCAGTAATTCTCGCAGTTCGTTGTCTATTAGAGCAACGTTCTGGTTTGCGAAACGGATGGGTGGAGGCATAACATTGAGTGGTGGGGGTGTCATGATATCCACGTTGAATCCTGTGACAGTGTGTAATATCCACGCGTCTGCCGTAATCGCAGACCAGGCGTGGGTAAAATACCTGAGACGTCCCCCCACAGGAATGTGAATGAGTGGTGTGTGCATTATACTCACCAGTGGGAGGTCGGGATCGAGGGTAACCGCGTCCACCTCGTCCTCGCCATGGTCTGCCCCTTGGTGGAAAAAAGGGTGCAGGTTGCGCCACTGGGGCGGCGTAAGATTGATTCTGCTGGTACTGGTAATGTACTGGGGCTCTATTTTGTGGCCTATAGGACGGGGCACGGCCGGCAGAGCGGCCTCTATTTCTGCCGGCCCTGTTAAAAACCTTGGGGGTTCCTGCTTTCCTCAGTGAATTTTGAGCCTTGTCCAGGCTTGTAAAAAGGCCTACAAATTTGTTGACGTCCTTTAGCAAGGAGTCCCCAAACAACATACCGTCGGCCGACGGTCCAGGTTCTGACTCCGCCAGATGGGCTAATTGGGGGTCGAGACGCATCAATATAGAGCGGCGTCTTTCGGTCGAACATGCCGTATTGGCAGTGCCGGCCAGGCATATTGCCCTTTGCGCCCAGCCTCTCAGCTGTTGTAAATCGACCGGTTGCCCGGATGCTGCCGCCTGTTCCGACAGATTAAGAATCTTGGTCAGGGGCCCCATCATGTCTAAGACACGGTCCTGAATAGATCGGAATGATCTTTCTACCCCTTTCCTCTGGAATTTGCCAGATTTCATTAAGTATTTACTTAAGATAGGGTCTATCTCAGGGGTAGCCACCACCTTATTAGGTATGAGGGGCCTGGGGCATTCCGCCCTGAGTTTGTTGCGGCAAACCCTGTCAAGGGATTTTCTGGCCCATAATTCAACATATTGGTTGACCTCTGGTAGCGGGGTCCATTCTCCAGAACGCGGGTGACTAATAGCGTTCGGATCAAAGAACGGTTCTCCTAGGGAGTCTAGGAGAATATCTCCCTGCGTAGCAGGGGTGGCAGCTGTGGTGAGCGCCGTCTCCCCAGCATCGTCCTCATAAGAATCCGGCTCTGACTCATCCGATCCCTCTAAGGGGTCATCAGAATCCTCCTGAGGGGAGTCAATATAGGAGTCCGGTTTGGCCCTTCTTACGGCCTTAAACCCTTTAAATTGTATCTCCCTGGGGTCCAGGGGTCTAGTAGAGAGTGTATGATGCTGGGGTTGGTAAGCCGAGTTAGGGTTTACCTGAGGCATATTATTTCCTTCCCCTGCCGGGGAGTCCAACACCGCCAGAGTGTGTTTACGTTTTTGGGTGGCCTTGCCTTTCTTGGTCGGTGGTTCGTCGCCATGCGGCGTCGGTAAATGTGGGGTCATGGGAATATGGCCCCTGGAGGAAGCAGCAGAGGTCAGGGCAGCCAGGATAGACTTGTTAATAAGCTCCTGAATTTGGACAGCATTCAGGGCTGGGGCTGCATCTCTAGTAGTGTTATCCTCCATAGGATCGGTAGGGGCAGGGAGATCAGACATGCTGCTTTTTGAGAAACTATATTATGCTCAGGCTATTATGCTTAGGGTAAATCTACAATCTCCAGGAACAGTAAAGTTACTGAGCAGGCAATCGCTATGAAAGTTATAGGGATTTATCTAATTAAGCAAAATTATTATAGAATTATTATAGAATTAATATAATGCAGACAGAAACCAGTACCAGCTCTCTCCTCACCGCCGCAGTGCAGGGACTGACGTTACAGCGTGAGGAGAGAGCCTATGCTAGCTGCCTGTGAGGAGGGAGAGTCACATGTCCTGTGACTCTCCTCCGATTGGTTGCTCTGTCACACCAGCGCTGAGACGTGCAGGCGATTCAGTTAGTGGAGAGTGTGAGGGGGGAGAAGGACCCCTCCCCCCTGCGGCGCGCGGGAAGGACGGGTAAGCGGCGAAAATGGCGCGGCGCCTGTGTGAGGTGATAGATGCACCTGATAGGGGAGACACAGGGGGAAAAGCCGATCGATGTAATCGCAGTAAAAAACGGCGCTCAGCGGAGCGCAGCAGCAGCAAAATATCCCAGTGAAAAGCTGGGGTTGGTACAAAACTAAATAAGAAGAAATACCTTAATAAAACAAAATAGGAGGAATAGTAACCCAGTGAAAAGCTGGGATTGGTAGGAGGATATATATATATATCCCTAATCCTAATAATCTTCTATAGTAATAAAATAATAATAAAATAATAGTCTATATCTACTGACAAAGTAATACAATTATAAGTAAATGAGAAAATTACAATGGAGTACTTATCTTTGCTATGAGCAGAAAGAAAGAGGAGGTTCCTAGTCGGGCAGTCTATTATATAGAGGTCACCGACCTGGGCGTGGTTACGGATTGCAAGGACTGCTGGGAGTTGTAGTTCACTGATCAAAATTCTTTCATTAAAAGTTAATAGAAAAGTTTTTAAAAATGTCTGCTATGGGCATTAATAAAGAAAGTTAATGCATAAGATATGAGCCTCCTGTCTGATATATAACTGTAGTTATACCCTGATCATATACAACAGCCATCACTACTTAAGTGTGGTAAGAACTCCTTGTTGCTGCGTAGAAAAATGTGGGCTTCAAAACCATTTTCAGAATTTTCTGTATAAATCCAAAGCAAAGGACCAAAAGAGGTCTGAAAGCTGGCATCTTTATTGAATTGTTAGCCAATAAATGGTGTCACTCAAACTAAAGAAACTTTCTTCATTGATCTATGGGTAACAGGGAGCACAACTCTACTACAAATTTTCATGTACAGTCTTGCTTAAATATGTAATTTGTTCAGTGGTGCCTGGATTTCAGCATGCAACTGTAGATATCTTGTAATAGTGCTCCCCCCCCCCCCCCCACTCGGGGTGCCACCAGAGCAGAAGACCTAACCAGCCATCCCAGAGAGAGAGTGTAGTTGCGGGCTTGTGTGCCCCCTCCCGCCCCACTGCTCACTCTGGTTCCTCCCCCCTTCTGCTAGCCATATCAAGGGACCAATCAGAGAGGAAAACCAATGGATTATGGGACATGTAGTCCCAAAACACAGGCCCTATTGAAACTTATTGGGGGCAAACTACAGCCCCCGGAATGCTCTGCTAAAGGGGGAAGAGAGCTGGGAGCCCAGGGAAAATAAGGTGGGCTCTGCTACAAGGAGAGAGAGAAGAGAGGGCAACGGACCACCACCAAGACTCAGCACAGTGATTCAGCCCAGGAGCCTTAGGGATCTGGTGTAGGGTATATCACAGCAGTTCAATGCAGTGGTGTAGCACAGAAGTTCAGCCTAGGCATGTGTGAGTTTCCTCTAGATACTAGGTCTAGGTGACACCAATTGCCCCCCCAGGATCGCATCATCCATCCCCCAAGATCGGTTACTGTCCGGTCCATTCACAGAAACTGCTGCTCGCCACACTGACAGGCCAACAACCGATAACACTGCACACCTCTGCAACAGCCTGGAGCTTGAACAAGGATGTTGGTACCTGGGAGGCCGTGACATCCAAAGGATTGGTGAGCGGGTGGATGCCCAACACCTTTCAGTCATCACTAAACACTGTATGAAGTCCAACTCAATTCAGAAGACACTTGTTTGAAAGCCTCACAGCTAACCTGTTGCCTACTTTAAATTGCCATTGGAGGAACCACTTCAGTTTGTTTGCCTACTTTAAATTACAGATGTTCACTGATAACAAGGGCTCCCCCATTCTCCCACATGCCTGGACTGGCACCTGGCTCAGCCTCTCAGAGAGAGATGCTGAGAGCCTGAGCCAGCTGCTCCGCCCCCACCATAGCCCAGTGCTCTAGTGAGGGAGGGGGGGAGCAGAGAGCTGCTGACTGACAGTCACTAGCTCTCTGCTCAGGGAGCCCTGAGAACTGAGCGATCGCCAGTCTTTGATCGATTGATTCTCAATGGGTGACAGTCAACAGGGGACAGATACAGCATTAGATTGGACTGATGCTGTATTCACCTAGGTAAATATAATTCTACAAAAACCCTGATTCCCGTACTACTCTTTTAAACGTGTTCACAGTGATTGATTTTTTTCAACCAGGTGTGTCAGAGGGGCTGATGTTGTTCTTGGAGGCGCAGAACACAGAAACCAAAAATAGTAATGATAAAAGATAAAGAAAAGGTGAATGTGAATGTTCTCCTATAACAGAGATAAAAACAGCCAAGGACTTAGAAGTAAGAAGACGTGAATACTTCCATATTTACTGACCTCGATATATAGGCATATTTTTAATAATTAGCAATAAGTGGAACAATGACAGAGACAATAAGCCAGCTTTCAATTGCAGTTAAGGGCATGTTGGGGAGCAGCTGCAGGAGCATAATGACATTAGGAATAAAGCATTCCATACACAGCGGAACAGATCAAGGTCAGAGCTGCCGACTACTGTAATCTGTGCAAAAATTATATTCTAAGCAGTGACGCACATCTAAGGTAATTACTCAGGGGCACGCGTTTTAGAATACTGTGTACTACCTGTGAAGTAACCCTAGATGATTGGGGCATTACATCTAAAATTATTGTAATATTTATTATACAGATACTGGCCCAGATTCAAGAAGCAATTGCGCCTGTGTAACCATAGGTTACACAGCGCAATTGCTTACTTGCCCCGGCGTTACGAATGCTCCTGATTCAGGAACATCGTAACGCCGACTGCAGCCTAAAATCTGCATGGCATAAGGCTCTTATGCCACGCATATCTTAGGCTGCATTCTTGCGATGGCCGCTAGGGGGCGCTCCCATTGTGCTCAGTGTATAGTATGCAAATTGCATACTAACACCAATTCACAATGTTGCGCGAGCCCTGCGTACGCAATTTACGCCGTTTCCGTATGGCGTGTTTAGCGTAAGGCTGCCCCTTCTAATAGCAGGGGCAGCCAATGCTAAAGTATACCCGTCATTCCCGCGTCGCGATGTTCGAATTTTACGTAATGTGCGTAAGTGATTCGTGAATGGCGCTGGACGCCATTCACGTTCACTTTGAAGCAAATGACGTCCTTGCGACGTCATTTGCCGCAATGCACGTCGGGAAAGTTTCCCGACGGAGCATGCGCTCTACGCTCGGCGCGGGAGCGCGCCTAATTTAAATGATTCCCGCCTCCTACGGGATCATTTACATTAGGCGCCCTTACGCAGGGCAAGTTTACACAGCACACACGCAATTTACGGAGCTACTGCTCCGTGAATCGTGGGTAGCGCAGGAAATTTGCGGGGGCGCAGGGCAAAATGGCTGCCCTGCGCCTCCGTAACTAAGGGGCAAATCTACCTGAATCCGGGCCAATATTTATTGAATATACAGTTGTGCTCAAAAGTTTACAAAATCCCACCAAATGAGGACATGCTTCAAAATGTATTAATTGGGATGATGGCAATTACACTCACAATATGTTGAGTCTCTACTGTAAAATATAACATAAATATAAATTTTACACACCTGTAATTTATGATTAATGGTCTGTCAAATTGCAAAATTGTACTGGTTCATATAGCACTACTGCATTTTATTTACAGTATATACATTTTTTGCATATGTTATATGCATTTTAGACATTTGGTTTTATATAGCATATTTATATACATTATTTTTTTGCACTTTAAATAGGTAGTACTTTTTTCTCATACTGGGGCATTTTTACCTTCCAATGACCAGTGACACCAGGACATTTTTACCTTTCAATGACATCAGAGCATTTACCACAGGTGTCAAACAAAAGGCCCGTGAGCCGAATCCGGCCCTCCAGGCCATTTCATGTGGCTCTCTTACCTCTCCTGCAGCTGCAGGAGAGCTACAGCTCTCCTCTGGTCCTCCAGACCCTTACTTTCCACTTTCAAGCAATGCATCCAGCTTCTTCCCAGCATAAGAAAAGGGGGCATGGGCGTCCGCTCCATAGGGCAAGGGAGGGCGTTCGCCCCCCCCTGGAGCCGCGGCCGCCTCTCGCACATCGCTGGTCCAGGGCCGCCTGCGCCGCGATTGTCACTGTCTCTGTGAGTGGCATGTCATGTGTCTGTGCGCTCGTGTTGTCTGCACAGTCCTGCACTTGTTCCGCTCCGCTCCCGCCCCTGTTTGCCGCCAGCCAATAGATGATCGCGCTCCTTCTAACTTTACAGCCCCGCCCGGCGCTCGTCCTGGCGGCGTGACGTCATTCACGCGGGAGGGGATCATCGTGGAATGGATGGGAGGAGCATAGAGCTGCTCTACTGCCTGCACCAAGAGGAGCCAGCGCTGCTGTTTAGGCAAGTTCAGCACTAGGCTAGCACACACTTGGCTGGAATAATAACACAATCACAATTTCACATAGTAAAAATCTAATTGAGCTAATCGTGTATGTACTAGGTCCATTGGGAGTTAGCATTGGTGCAAATAGATAAAACTTCAAGGTTTTAGGATGTAGACAGATGTTTGCCAGTTCACTTATTGAAAACCTGTTCTGTAAATGTTTTTAGGCTTCTAGTGTGTTGAGCCTCTGAGGCCTTTCTCCTTCTGAAAATTCATCAGTGACCAGTAAAATCATTATTTTGAGGGGGGTATGTGAATATGAAGACTGTGATCTTTTTAATATGCAGCATGGCGGGGGGTGGGGGGTAAATGTCCTGCACTGGTCATGGTAACTTATGTATTAATGTCCTGTGCACTGTGTAGGACATTTACCCCCCTCCCCCCGCCGCTATGCTGCATATTAAAAAAATCACAGACAGTCATCAAAGTTAATAATCTTCAGACTGCATCATTCTGTATGCAGTCTGAAGATTATTAACTGTGATGACTGTCTGTGATTTTTTTAATATTCAGCATGACGGCGGGGGGGAGGAGGGGGTAAATGTCCTACACAGTTGCACTGGTCATAGTAACTCATGTATTAATGTCCTGCACTGTGCAGGACATTAATACATGAGTTACCATGACCAGTGCAGGACATTTACCCCCCTCACCCCATGCTACATATTAAAAAAATCACAGACAGTCATCACATTCACAGTTAATAATCTTCAGACTGCATGCAGTCTGAAGATTAACAGTGATGACTTTCTGTGATTTTTTTAATATGCAGCATGGAGGGGGGGGGGTAAATGTCCTGCACAGTACAGGGTGCTGTGTAATGTAAAGGGTCCAGTGATGCAGGGTGCTGTGTAATGTAAAGGGGTCCAGAGGTGCAAGGTGCTGTGTAATGTAAAGGGTCCAGTGATGCAGGGTGCTGTGTAATGTAAAGGGTCCAGAGGTGCAGGGTGCTGTGTAATGTAAAGGGGTCCAGTGATGCAGGGTGCTGTGTAATGTAAAGGGGTCCAGAGGTGCAGGGTGCTGTGTAATGTAAAGGGGTCCAGTGATGCAGGGTGCTGTGTAATGTAAAGGGGTCCAGAGGTGCAGGGTGCTGTGTAATGTAAGGGGTCCAGTGATGCAGGGTGCTGTGTAATGTAAAGGGGTCCGGTGATGCAGGGTGCTGTGTAATGTAAAGGGGTCCAGTGATGCAGGGTGCTGTGTAATGTAAAGGGGTCCAGAGGTGCAAGGTGCTGTGTAATGTAAAGGGGTCCAGTGATGCAGGGTGCTGTGTAATGTAAAGGGGTCCGGTGATGCAGGGTGCTGTGTAATGTAAAGGGGTCCAGTGATGCAGGGTGCTGTGTAATGTAAAGGGGTCCAGAGGTGCAAGGTGCTGTGTAATGTAAAGGGGTCAAGTGATGCAGGGTGCTGTGTAATGTAAAGGGGTCCGGTGATGCAGGGTGCTGTGTAATGTAAAGGGGTCCAGTGATGCAGGGTGCTGTGTAATGTAAAGGGGTCCAGAGGTGCAAGGTGCTGTGTAATGTAAAGGGGTCCAGTGATGCAGGGTGCTGTGTAATGTAAAGGGGTCCAGTGATGCAGGAGGGGGGACACGTTTAATCCCCGCTAGCAGTCGAAGAGTTAAATGCGACTGTATCGCTGCTGTCGATGCGCCCTCCCCTGAAAAGATTTCAGCGGACGCCCATGAAAGGGGGTGCACTGTGATGTAAGGGAGAGTGGGGGACTCAACTTGTGATGATGGAGTGGCTCTTGACATCTTATTTAAGGGGAGGGGATGCGCTGGACCTCTAATCTTACAGATACAACCGGCCCTTTTGAGGGCAATCATAATGCTGATGCTAAACCTCAAACAAATTATATTTAGGCAGCCAACACAACAAAGGATAATTGTGAAAGTAAATGTGAAATATAGTGTAGCGCCAATGGAGGACCCACTTGTGAAGTGGATCTACTATGACAGTAAAACCCTGGGCAATGTGTCTTTCCAAAAATGGACATCATCCACTGTGGATGGGTATAATGACTGTGGCAGGGTGACCCGTGTATAGTGTAGATAAACAGATGTATGTCCACAATGTCTATAGGCAATAACGACCTTACACGTGGAAAATAAATGTGATATGGTACAGTAACTAATAACCTATAAAGGACAATAGCCCACGAATGGTTACAACAACATGGGTAAAAATAACCAGTGAAAACAATGTGACTAGTGAGGTGAATCAACACCAAACATGTGATCATGTAATTCAGGTGTCCCTAGAAGGACAGCTAAAACAATCACAATGTTTCATGAAAAAGGTGCTTCCCCAATGGTAAATATACCTCTCTGCGACAGTATATAAACCCCAAACAAACAGGCCCTTGACACAGGTACCTATATTTTGCTGATAGATTGAACAGTGAATGGTCACAAAATATTAGGATGACAAAATAAATATGATAAGTCATATACGGCAATAATGAACCTCGTACACTTGGGAAATACAATAAGCCACCCCAGCTATGAATTGCAGTTTTATAGAGTCCCAAGAGTGAAGAATATATCATAAGTCCATACACTTTGATGATAGTATGAGGAGGATTTTCCTTCTTGGTAGACTTGGGTAGAAATGTATACTTCAAGGAACAATTTCCAAAATGCTTGAAAACATGGATTTAAATGAGGTACTCTTACCAGATGTGATGGACCTGCAGCCCACCATACGATGGGGGGGTCTTAAAGGCTTGTGTGGGCCGATAGCCCTCTCTGGTTGCTGTCTGGATGGTATCGTCTGGATGATTACCCCGGGCGTGGTAAGTATCCAATGTGCACAGATTGCACTTGTAGCCAGGTGTTCCAGGTACTCCAGTAAGCAAGTATGGACCGTAATAGTGCCGTTCAATCAATATCAACAATGGGGAAAAAGGAGAAAAGGAAAAAAACTCCTCATAGTGTAAAAATGTAAAAAAAATATTTAATAAAAGTACTTTCAAAATTCACACTGGTGACAGAAAACTCAAAGAAAAAATCCACTTAAAAAACACACTTGAAAAGTAGCAACACACAGCAGCTCCGCCACCTGGATGGATGGACAGGAGTAATCCAATAGTGTGCAATGGAAGGGGTGGTAGGACCAGTGTACCCGACCAGTTTCGTCTAATAAAGACTTCAACAGGGGTGTACAGCCAGGCCCCCACCCCTCCTTGCACTTAAATACCCTATGCACCCACCTGTTTGAGACCCCCGCTTCCCCCACCGAGAGGTGGCACCCTGATTTATACCTTCCAATGACCACTAACACTAGAGTACATTTATCTCACAATGACCAGTAACAACAGGAATTTTTACTTCCTAATGACCAGTGGCACTGGCATTGGGGCATTTCACCTCCAAATGACCAGAGACACCGAGTAATTTTTACTTCGTTTTGACTAGCAACACTGGGGCATATTTAACTCCTAATGACCTGCAACCCCAAGACATGTTTACCTGCCAATGACCACTAACATCAGGGTACATTCACTTCCCAATGACCACTAACACTAGGGTACATTTACCTCCCAATGACCACTAACACCAGGGTATTTTTACCAGTAACACCAGGAGCATTTACTTCTTACTGACCAGTGGCATTAGGGCATTTCACCTCCCAATGACCAGAGACACCTGGTCGTTTTTACTTCCTGCTGACCAGCAACACTGGGACATTTTTACCTCCCACTGACCAGAGACATCAGGTCATTTTTACTTCCAATTGACCCCTGAAACCAGGGAATTTTTATTTCCTGCTGACTTTTTTCAGCTGTGCTGTACATTATATAGTCCCAATTAACATGGTTCTTGTCTCAATAAAACAGTTATGCCGCATACACACGATTGGAAATTCCGACAAACATGGCTCAAACATGAAGTTCAATGATTCAGAGCATGCGTCAAATTGATTCCGAGTATACATGGTTTTTGCGCGTCGTAATTGCATACAGACGATCAATATTTCGGACAAGAACTTTTCCTGTCGGAAAAATTGAGAACCAGCTCTCAAATTTTTGCTGTCGGAAATTCCGACAGAAAAAGTCAGATGGAGCCTACACATGGTCAGAATTTCTGACCAAAAGCTCACATCGAACTTTTATTGTCGGAAATTCCGACTGTTTTAATTAAGTTTTTCTTCTGTACCTTTGATACAAGTTGTTTTTTAAGCCACACCCAATCTTCTTAAGTGCAGCCCATCTGTAGAAATAAATACCATTGTCCTCAATCCAGCAATCTACACTAGGCAGGCACGCCTAAAGTCACACAACATTGCTTTAAACACATTATCCCTGGGTCCTGTCCAAAAACCAAGGTAAGTTTTTTTTCTATGTGAACTGCACTCATGGAGGTGGGGGCAAGCCTTGAAGTACAATAGAATAGCATTCAGGTCCGTAAAAAAAAAAAGAAAAAAAGTAGTACTGATGAAAAAAACGCTGCATTTTTGTGTCAGTGAGTGTGACGGACTGCCTGGCACTCCGCCTGGGTGCTTCCACCAAGAAATAGCTTGCTCCACTGTGGAACCAGAAATCAGATATTATAGCTGAGCATTGAGCCCGAAAACTAGACAACACTAGCTTAGGTGAAGACTGGAACTGACTTTATTGTAAATTCACACAGAATATATACCGTATTTATCTGTCTATAGCGCACACCGGCGTATAGCGCACACCCCTAATGTAGAAGGGAAATTCCTGGGAAAAAAAATTGAATTACTTACAGTTTTGGTGTCTTGCCCGGCGTCCATCGGCGGCCTTCTCTGGTCCGGCGTCTGTCTGCGGCCCTGGTGGTGTCCTCCCCGCTTCTCCCGCGCTGTTTTTGAGCCGATCCCCGCTTCCCGCGCTGTGTTGGAACGCCGCCGCCGACATATACCGAGCGCAGTACACTCAGGCACGCTCGGCCACGCTTGGCTCCTCTCGCATAAAGGCTAGGAGGCGGCACAGGGCGTGACCGCGAGCGGAGCCGAGCCTGGCCGAGTGTACCCGAGTGTACTGCGCTCGGTATATGTCGGCGGCGGCATTCAAACACAGCGTGGGAAGCGGGTATCGGCGTATATCGCGCACCCACGATTTCCCCCTGATTTTAAGGGGGAAAAAGTGCACGATATACGCCGATAAATACGGTACCACACAAAATCCGGTAGGAGCTTGTTCACATTGTTCTAAACAATGCAAACTGTAAACAGCAATATAATTACCATAAACATATAAACATATTAAAAAAAGAAAATAATGGCCTCGCTAATTCCAAAAATAAATCAATAAATTAAATAAATAAATCAACTTAAATTTAAATTTAATTAATTTAAGGAAGGCTGCAGCTTGCGTGGGATAAACACAAATAGCAAATAACAGCTGAAGTAGACTCACAGGGTAAAGATTCCAGGTGCTTGACTTCCTCCGTACTCATACACTTCACCGATCAGATATATGTAGAAAGAAGGCGCACCATAGCATAATTCCATATACAAAGTTTTATTTTAAAAAGTAATACTTACAAAAATGCAGGTAAAATGTGACATATAAAAACAAGTGCCGGCAACAAAAGGAGCCCTTCCTCCTCACATCAGCGTGGTGACGTCACCAGGCTGATGTGAGGAGGAAGGGCTCCTTTTGTTTGCCCCCTGGCACTTGTTTTTATATGTTGCATTTTACCTGCATTTTTGTTAGTATTACTTACTTTTTTTTTTAAAACTTTGTATATGGAATTATGCTATGGTGCGCCTTCTTTCTACATATATCTGATCGGTGGAGTGTATGAGTACGGAGGAAGTCAAGCACCTGGAATCTTTACCCTGTGAGTCTACTTCAGCTGTTAAAGGCCGCGGCTGGGTTATAGCCGATTGCTGAATCGAGCTTGCCCTCAGGTAAGCGGCTTTTATACTCGGTGGTGGGCTTTTTCACTCAAGTGTAAAGTTTTTGGAGCAAAGTTCTAAGCATCGATTGTCTGTGTGGTGATTCATCCTGAATGTTGTACACCTGGACTATATCCTATATAGCTTAATACTCTGGTCTTCTGTGGACTTTGGGCTTTGATCTAAGTGGTGCAGCTTTAACCTTTTAATATAAACGTACTACCACAATAGTTTAGTAATGAGTTGGACACAATACTAGCAGACAGACAAAAACATTAGGTAACTCAATTAACAATGGGGAAGTTCACACCTAGGAGACACAATGGGAAATTATACCATGAGAGAAAGACACATCAATAAACAGATTATAACAGGGAACCCAAGCATCAGGTTGTTTTGAGCTGATTATATTAAAGTGGAGTTCCACCCATAAATATAACATTACATCAGTAGTTTTAAAAAAATGTCATTAGTCCTTTAAGAATTTTTTTTTTTTTTTAGATGCCTTCAAAGTGTTGTTGTTAGGCAGAATAGTTAATCTTCCCTCTTCCTGCACCTAGGTGCTTAACCTACACCGCACAGACTCCTGGGAATGTAGTGGGTGTAACTTTCCAGGAGTCTGTGCACTCCCCAGTCTCGAAGAATCATGTGACTTGGACAGTACAGGTGCTGAAACCTGATCTGAAACCTATTACACTGCTTGTGCAGCACTGAGCATGTGCGAGATCTGCAAGGCTGAAATCCAGGAAGTCATACAGTCTGGCTTCATGATGCCCACACTTAAGATGGCCCCAGTCAATTTCTATTTTATAAAGTGTCTAAATGCTGTAACAACCTAACAAAACGGACCTTAGTTTACAGACTAACTTTACTAGAATACATTAAGCTTGTGTATTACAGGGGTATTTATATTTAAAAAGTGAAATTGTGGCCGGAACTCCGCTTTAACATCTATTCAGAGTCTCTGACACTAGAAGGGGAGTTGAAGCAATAAATGCTGGTTTGGGCACAGAGGCCCCAAACCTGTATCCAGGTCCTAGGTTCCCAGAGTCTGTGTGCTTTAGGGAGACGTAGACCCAAAACAATACCACTCCAAAGGTCCCCCAGGAACACACCTCCCAAAGAATAGAGCCCCCTCACAAGCCCCCTCAGGGCCCATAGTCAGTAGGCAAGAGGCTACCCTAGAAGGAAGAGAGGAAGGATCCCTGGTGCTGCACATCTACGGTGTCCTGTGATGGTTATGGGAGAGACCACCTCAGCCTGGGCTCCCACCAGGCCACGGCCCAATGCGTTTAACTCTGCCTCTCAGAGCTTAGTTGGAGGCGTGGCCTTGCTGGAGCCCAGACTGAGGTTGTCTCTCCAATAACCATCACAGGACACCTCGGATGTGCGGCACCAGGGATACTTCCTCTCTTCCTTCTAGTGACTATATAAGCTGGGGCGCGCTCCATCCCTTGCTGTCACTCCTGCAGTGTATGCTGCATCACCCACCCCACTCCCCACAGTGATTGAGCGGTACACTAACAAATCGCACTAGAGGCTACCCCTGCAGTCCCCTCCAAAAGTCCTTTTCCTAGTTGGGTCTGTCACAGTGTGCATGAGCTATAAAAGTGTATGTACAGCCAAAGCTTTCTTTTTTAGTTTTGGATAAATTTGGGAAGAATTAGAACCCTTGTCAAGTTTTTATTGATGTCTGTGTGCCCGCCGGGATCCCTGTCATCCACACAGAAAGTGATGGAAAGTCCAAAATGTTCACATGACAGGAGAACAGGAGGTAATCTTCCAATGGGGGCACCTGTTTAAGGACAACTGTTTCAAAGGGGAACTTGCCTCACTTTGTAAAGATTTCCTCTTAATTCCTGTTGCATCTGTGGAATAGAAAGTGAAGGGAAATCTCCCCGATGAGACACAGGCAAAAAAATAAAAAATATTTTGGTTTTTATCCTTCCTTATATAACCCAATGTCCTAAGATGTTACACTTTCTTGTTTCTATTTTCTGTGGAAGCTACATTGCCCATAGTGCTGGCAATGGCTAACAAGCCTGACACAGCTGTGTGTGGAAATAAATGACTTTACGTTAAGCTGTCTATGCTATAAACCAATTGTGGATGCACAATTGGCTGCTGGGGTATAAAGATGCAATCTGCACGTCTCAGCTCACGATCCTCAAATGAGGCGTAAACTGCAGGAACCTGGTATTCTGAATAAACCTTGCAGACTTAAAATGACTAATGGATAGAATAGATTCCCACAGAATGATTAAAGGGCAATTTATACTAGTAAATTGTTCTGTTGCGATGTGTACATGCACATTAACATGTGTTAACAAACAAGGCCTTACTTGGGTTTGGGTTGGAAGGTGATAAGGACATTCTTCGTACAGCATTCTATTTGAAAACAGAGTGCTGTAGAGTTCTTCTGGTAAGTTAAAACGGAACTCCACCCAAAATGGGAAGATCTGCTTGTTTGCCCCCTCCCCCCTTCCACTGCCACATATGGCAGGTACCTGGTTTTGACAGGTACCCACTCCCACTTCTGGCTCAGATCGCTGTAGCGATCTACAAGCATGTTTGTCCCCTCCTTCTTCCAGCAGTGAAGCTGGAAGTCTTTACTGCTGGTTTCCCTTACTTACAATGCTGGTGCCTGCACCCAAAGCCGATTGAAGAATGGGCTCAGGTGCCAACATCACTGGATCCCTGGACAGGTAAGTGTCCTTATATTAAAAGTCAGCAGCTACAGTATTTGTAGCTGCTGCTTTTTTAAAAAAAGTATAGGCTTCTTTTTTTTTATGCAGATTCATACTTATATAGGTGGATGCAGCATCAGTCCAGTGCTGCATCTGTGCCCCACCGGCTCAAACACTGAGAACCAAGCGATTTAACACAGCCGATCCCTCAGTTCTCAGAGCTCTCTGACACGATTGTTTTTTTAACCGATGGTGTGTAGGGGCGACGGACCATCAGTCAGCTTCATCGGTTAACCGATGAAAACGGTCCATCAGTCCGTTCTCATCGGATGGACCGATCGTGTGTAGGCGGCATGAGAGTTGACCTGAAGTTTGGCCTCAGTCAACTACAGTACTTGCCTCTGGTTCTTGGGGACTCTCGAACTGAAATCTGCATCCGATTTTTTTTTTCTTAAGTCCATACCTAATACATTAAGAAACAGACAACAGGAAATTCCAAGTGTTTTTGCAAGTGATGAATTATTAACTACACTCCATGAAAAGGGTTTCAATTATCTTCCCTTGTAAATGAAGTTCTCGTGTTTGATCTCTCATTATCTGTGTGTGACAGCTCTGTAGAATGAGAATTAGAAAGACATACATTTCTGGAGAGGTGTGAGATGCAAACACTTTAAAATGTGTGATCTTGATTAATCCATTTCCTGCATAACGTGACTTTACTCATCAAGATTCATCACTGCAAAAGAGCTGCATATTTCTGAAAGAGGAAAAAAGTAATTACTTCCTAAAGGAGACAAACGTCTTTATAGTGAAGTGAATGGTAAAAGGTGGAAACAATGGGCCAGATCCACAAACGAGATACGACGGCGTATCTACTGATACGCCGTTGTATCTCTGTTTCTAACTATGCGACTGATTCATAGAATCAGTTACGCATAGCTAGCCCTAAGATCCGACAGGTGTAATTGAATTACACTGTCGGATCTTAAGGATGCAATTCTAGGCCGGCCGCTAGGTGGCGAGGCCATTGCGGCCGGCGTAGAATATGCAAATGAAGACTTACGGCGATCCCCGAACGTCCCGAATGGCCCGTCGATCTAAATCTACGTAGTTTCCGTCGGGTTACGCCGCGTAAAACTAGGGCTGGGCCCTAGTTCTCTTAAGCCATATTAAGTATGGCCGTCGTTCCCGCGTCGAAATTTAAACATCAACGTCATTTGTGTAAGACGTCCGTGAATGGCGCTGGACGCCATTTACGTTAACGTCTTAGCAAATGACGTTGGTGCTACGTCAGTTAGCGCAATGCACGTCGGGTAATTTACCCGACGGAGCATGCGCAGTACGTCCGGCGCGGGAGCGCGCCTAATTTAAATGGGACTCGCCCCGTTCGATTGGGCCCGCCTTGCGCCGGACGGATTTAAGTTACACCGCTGCCAATTTCCAGGTAAGTGCTTTGTGGATCGGGCACTAACTTGGAAAAATTGCGGCGGTGTAACTTAAATCGGGAAAGTTAAGTTGCGCCCGGTCTACGTGGATCTGGCCCAATGTTTGGAACCATCCTCTAATGAGGTCATTAACCAAGATTCTTGTGTTTCCTCACCTACAGTAATAGGTGAGTGAGGAAAAATGGACCACACAGCAGGCTTGGCAAGCAATGTAACCTTAGGGGTTCTTTTTGAATGAATGGGCCAATTACCTATAATAGTATGGAAACTGGACTGGCAGCATCTCCCATGATGACATTGTTCAGTTACCTTAAGCCCTGTACACACGATCGGTTTGTCTGATGAAAACGGACCGATGGAGCGCTTTCATCGAACAAACCGATCGTGTGTGGGCCCCATCGGTTTGTTTTTCATCCGTGAAAAAAAATAGAACATGTTTTAAAATTTTCCTATGGATAAAAAAAACGATTGAAAAAAACGATCATCTGTGTGGAAGTCCATCGGAGAAAAATCCATGCATGCTCAGAATCAAGTTGACGCATGCTCGGAAGCATTGAACTTCATTTTTCTCAGCACGTCGCAGTGTTTTAGGTCACCGCGTTGAACACGGTCGGATCTTTGACTGATGGTGTGTAGCAAGACTGATGAAAGTCAGCTTCATCGGATATCCGACGAAAAAATCCATCGCATTAGATTCCATCAGATATCCGATCGTGTGTACAGGGCTTCAGAGGGGGATTTGAATAAATTGCTTTGGTTTTTAAGCTGTACGGTACAGATTTGAGGGCGTGTCTCACCATGATGTAGCCCTTGGAGTTTTTGAATGAATAAGGAGATCCTGCATATTGCACATGAAGACAGAAAAACTCCATGGATCCTTCTACCTTGAAAGCATATCTAATTTTTTTTAAGCAGCACACTTGAAAAACCTGTCCAGTACCAAAAAACATATATAGCCACCCTGCCCTAAGCAGGAGTGACTATCTAAATGTAGCCATACTTGTTGGTAGACAGCCCAGGCTGATATATAGTCCATTAGTCTATTTGTTTATTTGGTTTTCCTCTGTAACACCAACTGCTGGCAATTGGTGTCACTGGTACCTCTGGCCATACAGTGAGATGCCACATTAAAGTGGATGTAAACCCAGTGAAGTGAACAGCCTCAGATGATACAATGGGATGAAACCAATCTTCCTACATAAGTTTTACATGTATATCTTCTGTCTTCACATTTATATACTGTTTAGAAAGTTCAGATTGTTTTAGGAGAATTTCTCTTTCTGTTTAACACAGAGTGTGATGTCTGGGCATACAACCAAGATACCCCCTCTCACCAAAAGCAGAGACTCTCAGAGGTGTTTTGTAACAGGGCCAGCTCCCTGCTGATCTATTTTAGCAACAACCTCCCTTGACAAAAATGTCAGGCTGCTTTTATCTGATGTGTCTGAGAATTTGTCAGGAATTATCAGGCTGATAACAGAGGAACGGTTCAGGAGACAGCTACAGGACTTAGCTCTTTGAAGAGAGATAACAAAATACTGCAGATATATGTGCCCAGCTCAAATTTCTTGAATTGGGTTTACATCCACTTTAATACTGAGTTATCAAAATTTATGTTGGGTACAATTCTCAGTACGAGTACCGATACTTTTTTTTTTTTTTATCTCGCCAATACCAATTACCCATACCTACCACAACTGTTTTGTTTACACTTCAGCTGTCAGCCATAGGTACAAAGCAATGAAAAGTAATTTACTATTTTTTATTTTATTTTTTCATTTTGAGCTTTTTTTAATGTGAGAAGTTTAAATCTATGTTAAAGGTGTAAAAATATTATTGAACAAAGCAAACAAAAAATAAGTTTTAATTATTAACAGTTTATAAAATAGAAGTGAACAAAAAAAAATCAGCAGGAAAATAATAATTAAATGGAGGAGAATAAGGAGGTAATTAAGGATAATTAGGGGATAATGATGGGTTAAACAGAGGAACATTTCATAAAAAACTTGACAGGTTGCTTTAAACTCACTTCATATGCAGACCGAAGTTCATCCCTTTGATCTGTAGATAAAGAAACAGAAAGATACAAAAAAAAAAACAATGTTTCTTTTTATCTTAGTGTTTCAGTAGCTAAGCGATGTTGTTGACAAACATTGCCCGACTGCTTTTTTTATGACAGCTCAATTGTCGGAATTCTTTAATGCCACGTACACACGATCGGTTCATCCGATGAAAACGGACCGATGGATTTTTTCATCAGATATCCGATGAAGCTGACTTTCATCAGTCTTGCCTACACACCATCAGTTAAAAATCTGTTTGTGTTAGAACGTGGTGACGTAAAACACTACGATGTGCAGAGAAAAATTAATAGCATCAGATCATTTTAAAACAGGTTCTAAGTTTTTTCACCGATGGGGAGAAAAAACAATGGGGCCCACACACGATCGGTTCGTCCGATGAAAACGGTCAATCGGACCGTTTTCATCGGACGAACCGACCGTGTGTACACAGCATAACACTTCAGCTGTCAACAGGGGAACCCCACTGACAACTGAATGAGTCATCGGTTGTTAAGGACGCAGCGGCCTCGTTTGTGAACAATTAATAATTACCACCTTTTTTTTTTTTATACATTTCAGCTGTCAGTGGGGGAATCCCCTTGACAGCTGAAAGAACCAAGCCTGAAAGTATTGGTTTCAGGTATCGGTGCATTTGCACGAGTACCGGTACTCCTGCAAATGCTTAGTATCTGCACCGAAACCGGTATCAGTATTGGTGCAACCCTAATTCTCAGTATCTTATTCTGTATGGATGGATGGATGCCCTACAACAGCAGTTCTCTTTTTCTGTATTCTCGATGTTAGTATTTATTTTTATTCTGTATGTATGAAGGCTACACAGTAAGAGTCGGTTCACACTGCAACGGCAACAACTTCGGGGGCGACTCTGCAAGTCGTCCTGAGGATGACTTCAGAGGCGATTTGCAAAACGACTTCTGTATAGAAGTCAATGCAGGCCACCCGAGCCGCCCCCAAAGTCGTACAGGAACCTTTTTCTAAGTCGGAACGGTTCCATTGCATTCAATGGGACGCGACTCGTCAGGCGGCTGAGACGGCTGAGACGTATTTTTTATGTACTATATGCTGGATATAATTCTCAGTTTCTGCTCTTATTCTGCGTGTATGGACACTGCACAAAAGCACTTCTCTTGCTCTGTATGCTGGGTGTAATTCTCAGTATCTATATTTACTTCAGATAGCATAATATTGAAAATGCCTTTGAGATGAAAGGATTCTGAAATTTCACCTTCTTGTTTTAAATAAAATATTTTAATTGCATATCAACCATATAAAGAGAGAAATATAGCACTAAAATAGCGAAAGATGTGGCAAAATGAAAAGCAATTATCTCTGTCTTTATTAATAATAGAGGGTTTTGTCAGCAGGGGAGCCCTGTTAATGAATAATGATTAGGACCTGCATTTACGTACTGTCTAGCTTTTAGAAACCCGTACAGGTATATACTGCACAAAAACATATGTATGGTATATGTGCCAATTCAGCTCATTCTGTCAACAGGGTTCACAATATTTGCATCCATTACAAGGGACACGTTGCTGCAAGCTGGGAAAAGTGAATGGATTTTTCTGAACTAAGGCCTCGTACACACAACCAAGGAACTTGTCATAAATGAAACGAGTTCCTTGTTAGGCTTGTTGAGAATCTTGACAAGCTTTCTTTGCGTACACACTGTCAAGACCAAATCTCCTTGTTCTCAAACGCGGTGACGTACAACACGTATGACAGCAGGGGAAGTTCGATTCCACTGGCGCCACCCTTGGGGCTGCTTTTACTAATCTCATGTTACTGCGTGTCAGTAAAAGTTTGGTGAGAGACGATTAGAGCTTTTCAGTCTGTAACAGCGCGACGAATGTGCTATCTCCATTACAAACGCTACTTTTACCGAAGGTGCGCTCCCGTCTCATACTTTATTCTGAGTATGCTCGGGTTTCTAAGCATACACACGAACGTGTTTCTCGTCGAAAACCAGCCCGACGAGGAACACGGCAAGGAAATTGAGACTCCCGTCGAGGAAAAAGAGAACTTGTTTTCTTTTTTCCTCGTCGAGTTCCTCAACAGTTTTCTCGATGAAAAACATACACACGACCGTTTTCCTCGGTAAAAAAGCTCTGCCACCATGTTTCTTGATGGATTCTGTCGAGGAAACTGGTCGTGTGTACGAGGCCTTTGATTCACCTACCGCCTCACTATGCAAACTGGTAAGATGTTGAATTTCTTACCAGCTCATAAGTACACATACCTTTTTGAGATGGTAATGAGGGACACCTACTAGCAGATGTATGATGACATAGGACACGCCCCCATAAAGGAGAATTTACATAAAAAAAGATCAGTTAAACCAGGGGTGCCCAACCAGTGGCCCGGGGGCCACATGTGGCCCGCGGAGCCTTCTGATATGGCCCCCGACCTCCTGCTCTGGGATGGCAGATTGGCAAGCCCAAATCACAGGTTGCCGAACCGCCATCCCAGAGCAGCAGTTTTGTGAATGAAGCTGCTGGTAGAGAAAGCAAGTGGCTGCGGAGCATCAGTGTAAAGCAGCCTTAGGCCCCTTTCACATGATCGATCTGACCCAATCGGACTCACTATTTACCTCTATGAAGCAGCATATGTAAACAGGCTTGTGTTTGTTTACCTAAAAAAAAAAAAAAATAGAAAGGGATCTGCCCCCTTCCGTCTGGGTGGATCAGATCTGAGGGCCCATAGATTAGAGTGGGCTGTTTCCATGGACACGGACCTGTCATCTTCCCGTTCTGCTCATTGTGGCCCGCGGCCGGTTACCAATTTGCTTAAGTGGCCCTCGCTCTTCAAAAGGTTGGGCACCCCTGAGTTAAACCCACAAGGGCTTTATATTGGCTTTTCAAATTTACAAATGCAGCAATTAAGGATTCGGATGAAAGGTTTAGCACCGCGGAAAACACTTTTTGAAAGATAAAAAGTGCATTTTATAAACAACTACATAGTTCAGACTAAAATGCGGGACAAATTAGGAGGAATGAGGGACAGAGGGACTTTGCTCCAAATCAGGCACAGTCCCTCGAAATCAGGGACAGTTGGGAGCTATGAGTACACCAATAGGGAATAAAGTTTGTATAAATTATGACAGAATATTCCACACCTGCCATTTCTAATTGAGCAGTGGTGTAAGCAATTTGAAGTAAATCGGGAGACATTGTGACGTCACTCTCCTGGTCATGTGATAGTGTTCAGGCCTAATGACTGGACCACGATGCCCAATCACTGTCATATGCTGCTCCGAAGGAGGAAGATGTGGCAGGAGAACACAGGCACAGTAGGTATAAAGGGATCATGGGGGGCCCTTTATATAGACATTGTCTAGTTGCCCCGTATCGACAAGATGGCAGTGTCTCTTAAAGAGGAAGTAGACCCTGATGGGTTTTACTTTCTCTTTATTCCCCAGCAAAGTAAAAGCATAATGGGCTAGTATGCATTGCATACTAGCCCATTATGTGGCACTCACCTGAAAACAAAGCCGGCAATGTCCGCAATGTCCCCGCTGGTGGAAGCATTCATCTTCGCCCCTCTTCCTTCCTGGGCCGTGGACTCCTGCTCCTTCACTGGTGGAAGACGCATGACGTCACTCCTGCACGTGCGTGTGGGAGCCGCCAGTTACTGCACATGCTGGGGAAGAATCAGTACGGGGGGGCGCTTCTTCACTGCACATGCGCTGACCACATTACCAGCACACTACAAGGTAAATATCTCCTAAACAGTGCACGTTTAGGAGATATTTTCAGTACATATAGGTAAGCCTTATTATGGGATTACCTATATGTAAATATTTCTCAGTTGGGTTTACAAACACATTAAAAGGCGAAAGTAACTTTTTCATTGTTTCCTAGATATGCATGCATGCAAAGTGTCATAGAAACTATGGGGTTGATTTACTAAAAGGCAAATACACTCCACTTTGCAAATTGCAGTTGCACTCCAGTTGCTCCAGAGTTTAGTAAATAAGTAAAAGCTCTGCTGACTTTTATCATTCAATCACCTGCTAGATAAAATGTAGTCAATTTTATTTTCCTTGCATGTGATTGGGTACTTTTTGTACTTTTTGTGAAGCTTTACTTCATTTACTAAGCTCTGGAGCAACTGTATAATCTATTCGCCTTTAGTAAATCAACCCCTTTATTTCCATGAACAGTTTGTAATTTTCTCTATGTACTTTGGACAATATTTTTTGATCCTCTTATCTCACTGTTTTACATAAAAATGAAGTGCCAAGAGAAATTAGTCACTAATCTGGTTCTTAGGAGTTATTGCCGGTCACCAGTCTCTACGTAATAATGTATTTTCCACATTTACAGTAGGATCAGCTGATGCTAACAGGAATTCACTACCTATTAGCTGCCTATCTGTTTGTTAGTAAACAGGATTATGAATGTTATGACTGCATAAAGATATTAGATATGATTGAATTCTAAAACTGATTGCCACTGATTGTTCTCATAAAAACAGTTACAGTTTAAAGAACAGTCTATGGTTTTGCTCTACTGGAAATAGAATACAGCTGATGTAAGAGTAGGGCTGATGGAACTGCTGTGTTGAAGGGGAAAGATGATTGGGCTGTTTTTGCACCATGGTAGAGTTTGTGCTGCATTTGATTTAAAATGGTTGTAAAGGTACATTTTTTTTTCCCTTAATAGTTTCCTTCACCTTAGTGCAGTCCTCCTTCACTTACCTCATCCTTCCATTTTGCTTTTAAATGTCCTTATTTCTTCTGAGAAATCCTCACTTCCTGTTCTTCTGTCTGTAACTACACACATAAATGCGAGACTTTCTTCCTGGTGTGGAGTGTCGTGCTCGCCCCTCCCTTGGACTACAGGAGAGTCAGGATGCCCACTGAGACACAGCTCCTTTCTCTATTTGCAATGTAGAGAGCGTCCTGACTCTCCTGTAGTCCAAGGGAGGGGGCGAGCACGACACTCCACACCAGGGAGAAAGCCTTGCATTACTGTGTGTAGTTACAGACAGAAGAACAGGAAGTGAGGATTTCTCAGAAGAAATAAGGACATTTAAAAGCAAAATGGAAGGATGAGGTAAGTGAAAGAGGACTGCACTAAGGTAAAGGAAGGTATTTAGGAAACAAAAATTGTACCTTTACAACCCCTTTAAGCCCACAAAAATTCTACCATGAAAGGGTTATTTAGTTGTGTTTGCTCTCCCCAAGGCTAAAATCTCCCTGGGAAACCCGATAGAGATACTGCTGATGAAACTTCTCTGTTTGAAGGTGGGGGGGGGAGTTTAATGGAACTGCTCTGCTGCAGGGGAAAGCTGATTGAACTGCTCAGTCTTCTTAGTCCTCTCCCAAAAAAAAATCTGAAATTTGTGCTTAACCTCCCTGGCGGTATGATTCTTTCAGAAAAAAGATGCTGAAAGCGGTACCATTATTTGCAAGGAAATTTGGCGTTTTATACTGTAGGCCTGTAATTCTTAGGAATAACTCACCTAAATCTGACCAAACAAGAGTCTAGTAGGCATCCCGGGTATGACATTTTTTTAAAAACAAAATTATAAATTATAATATAAAAACTAATTATAAATAATTATAACAAATAATAATATAATTCTAATAAAAATTATTCAATAATGTAATCAACTCAAAATCACTGAAATTTGCTCAGTTGCAGAATTGTCGCTGTCATTATTTTTTTTTATGACGAATTTCCCCACAAATCGCTATCGCACAATTCTGCAAGTGATTATAATTTATTATCGCTGTTTTCTAGCTGATCTAAAACCATTTTTGACATAAAGGGACACTTTTGGTTGCTTAGGACAATCTACAGTTTGCAGGGAGAAAGAACCGTTTTCATTATATAAAAGAACATGTAGGACACTGGTCAGACCACTAGGGACAAGGGGGGGTGTATTTTTTACATACAGTACTGTAATCTATAAGATTACAGTATACTGTATGTAAGGTGTTTGTTTACGTTTTTTAATTTGGCGCCGTTCTCCGCTCCCGTGCGTCGTAACGTCGCAGGGAACGGAGATCGGCGGCACAGGAGGACGCTGTGTGAATCGAGCGAGCACCCGCTCGCTCACACAGCGCGGTGGCATCGCTGGATCCAGGGACAAGGTAAGTAACTTTGTCTGCTGCTGCAGCGAGGCAAGCCCGAATCTGACTCGGGGTTACCGCTTTTGGTATGAAAATCTCACCCCGAGTCAGACTCGGGAATACCGCCAGGGAGTTTAAAGTAGAACTATAGGCAACACTTTTTTTTCATTTTGGTATAAGGGAAGGTTTGGCCTTGTCAGTTTATTTTTTACCATCCCTGTCCCATTGCAGATATTTCCCTTCACTTCCTTCCCCATAGCACAGGAAGTGAGAGGAAATCTATGCAAATTACGGAAATCCAATGCCCCCAAGGCCCTGAGAACTAGCGTCCCCACACACGGGTCTTAAACAGAAAGGGGTGTGGTTTCGACAGGAAGGGGTGGGTCATCAAGGGCAGCAAAAAACTTAAATACACTTCTGCCCTGAGTGGAGATACTTTATCATTCAGACACTGATCAGTGCATGACCCACAGACAGTAAAACACTGGCCATTATATACTGTAGCTACCTGCTCCCGGTTCAGACCTGCAACCATAGTGTAGGACATTAGGACGACTTGCATTTCCAATTTCCTTAGCAGCTCTAAGATATCATGTAAGGAAATTCAAACTGAGAACCACAAAGGAACCAGATACTGCAAGATGTCAATAGGTGTGTCTCAGTAGATTCAGCCATTTAGGAACACGCACCTTTCATTGTGCCCACCAATTAATATGGCACCTCAGTACAGTTTGTGTGGTGCCGTTTTTTAAGCTCAAAAAAGTCCTACCATGAAGGGGCTATTTGTAGTTGTGTTTGCCTACCCTACCCACCAGGCTAAAGGTTCCCAATCCTCCCTGGGAAAGCTGATAGAAATGCTGTATTTTAGGAAAAAGCTGAATAAATTCTCTGGTGGACGGGAGTGCTAATGGAACTGCTCTGCTGAAAGGGAGAACTGATGGAACTGCTCTGCTGAAGGGGAGAACTGATGGAACTGCTCTACTGAAGGGGAGAACTGATGGAACTGCTTTGCTGAAGCTGAAAGCTGATGTGATTTCTCTGTTGGAAGGAGAGCTGTTCAATTGGAGGGGGAGCTGATGAAACTGTTTTGCGAGGTGGGAGAGTTATTGGAACTGTTCACGTAGAGTGGAAAACTGACACAACTAGTTTGCTGTATGGGATAGCTAATAGAACGTCTCAGTTGGAAAGGAAAGCTAATGCAACATTTTGCTGGCAGGGAGTGCTGATGGAGCTGCTCTAAGTGATGGTGGAAAGAGCTGCTGAAATTGGTACATTGGGTAGCTGATTGAGCTGTTTAGATTGGGGAGAGGGGGTGGCCATTGGCTGAAACAAAGTGCTGTAGAGGAGGGGAGCCTTGGGCTTCCTCTGTGAAGCCTCGTACACACGACCGAGGAACTCGGCGGGCGAAACACATCGTTTTCCTCGTCGAGTTCCTTGTTAGGTTTGTCGAGGAACTCGACGAGCTTGCTTTGCGTACAAACTGTCAAGACAAAATCTCCTCGTTCTCAAACGCGGTGACATACAACACATACAGCGGCAGGGGAAGTTCGATTCCACTGGCTAAACTCTTGGGGCTGGTTTTGCTAATTTCATGTGTTTCCGTGTTAAGTAAAAGTTTGTTAAGAGACGATTTGCACTTTTCAGTCTGTTACAGCTTTAAAAATGTGTTCTCTCCATTACAAATGCTACTTTTACTCCCGTCTCATACTTTATTCTGAGCAAGTGCGGTTTTCTTAGCATACACACACTCGAGTTTCTCGTCGAAAACCAGCACGTCGAGGAACTTGACGAGCCAATTTGAGACTCCCGTCGAGGAAATAGAGAACTTGCTCTCTTTTTGGCTCGTCGAGTTTCTCGACAGTTTCCTCGACGAAAATGTACACACGACCAGTTTCCTCTGCTAAAAAATATCTCCCAGCAAGTTTCTTGCTGTTCTTTGCAGAGAAACTCGGTCGTGTGTACAAGGCCTCAGTGTTTATGAGCTTGTTGCAATAAACTAAGGGGATTTCCCCAGTTTAATAAGTTTGAAGCTTTCATAGTGGTCACAATATTCTGCTTTCAGTAAATCTGCACAGAAGACACCTAGAGGTAGATATTTGTTTGTACAGTTGTGCTCATAAATGTACATACCCTGGCAGAATTTATGAATTCTTGGCCATTTTTCAGAGAATATGAATGATAACACAAAAACGTTTCTTTCACTCATGGTTAGTGTTTGGCTGAAGCCATTTATCATCAATCAATTGTGTTTACTTTTTTTAATCATGATCACAACATAAACTACCCAAATGACCCTGATCAAAAGTTTACATACCCCACAGTTCTTAATACCGTGTATTTCCCCCTTTAACGTCAACGACAGCTTGAAGTATTTTGTGGTATTTGTGGATGAGGCTTTTTATCTTCTCAGATGGTAAAGCCAAAAAGCCTCCAGTTCCAGTAAATTCTTGGGCTGTCTTGCATGAACCGCACGTTTGAGATCTCCCCAGAGGGGCTCAATGATATTGAGTTCAGGAGACTGAGATGGCCACTCCAGAACCTTCACTTTATTCTGCTGTAACCAATGACAGGTCGACTTGGCCTTGTGCTTTGGATCATTGTTATGTTGAATGTACAATTAAGTACCATGCACAGCCTCCTGGCTGATGAATGCAAATGTTCCTCCAGTATTTTTTGATAACATACTGCATTCATTCATTTCATCAATTTCCTGTGCCTTTGTAGCTTACACATCCCCAAAACATCAGCGATCCACCTCCGTGTTTCACAGTACGAATGGTGTACCTTTCATCATAGGCCTTGTTGACTCTCCAAATGAAGCATTTATGGCTATGGTCAAAAAGCTACATTTTGGTCTCATCACTCCAAATGATTTTATGCCAGAAGGTTTGAGGCTTGTCTCTGTGCTGTTTGGCGTATTGTAAGTGGGATACTTTGTGGCATTTGCATAGTAATGGCTTTCTTCTGGCGACTCAACCATGCAGCCCATCTTTCTTCAAGTACCTCCATTTTGTGCATCTTGAAACATACACACCACATGTTTTCAGAGAGTCCTGTATTTCTCCTGAAGTTATTTGTGGGTTTTTCTTTGAATCTCGAACTATTTTCCTGGCAATTGTGGCTGAAATTTTAGTTGGTCTACCTGACCGTGGTTTGGTTTCAACAGAACCTCTCATTTTCCACTTCTTGATTAGAGTTTGAACACTGCTGATTGGCATTCTCAATTCATTGGATATCTTTTTATATCCCTTTACTGGTTTATACAATTCAACTACCTTTTCCTGCAGATCCTTTGACGATTCTTTCGCTTTCCCCAGGACTCTGAATCCAGAAATGTCAGTGCAACGCTGGATGAAAGATGCAAGGGTCTGTCAGGAGTCCAGAAACTCACTGACCTTTTATACACACACACTAATTACAAGCCAACAGATCACTTGTGAAGATTGTTACCTTTAATAGCCATTCAAACCACTTTGTGTCAACTTGTGTGCATGTTATCAGGCCAAAATCACCAGAGTATGTAAACTTTTGATCAGGGTCATTTGGGTAATTTATGTTGTGATTATGATTTAAAAAGAGTAAACACAGTTGGTTGATAAAAATTTTTGTGTTATCATTCATATTCTCTGAAAAATGGCCAAGAAATCATAAATTCTGCCAGGGTATGTAAACTTATGAGCACAACTGTATACATCTTCATTGGTTAATAGGCACTAAATTAACACACTGGGGTAGATTCAGATAGATTAGCGGATCTTTAGATCCGCATAATCTATCTGATTTACGATCCGCCGGCGCAAGTTTGAGAGGCTAGTGCTGTATTCAGAAAGCACTTACCTCAAAACTTGCGGTGGCGTATCGTAAATCCCCCGGCGGAATACAAATTCCACGGCTAGGGGGAGTGTAGTATTTAAATCAGGCGCGTCCCCACGCCGATTTAACTGCGCATGCGCCGTCCGCAAATTTTCCCGGCGTGCATTGCTCCCAATGACGTCGCTAGGACGTCATTGGTTTTGTCGTGAACGTAAATTACGTCCATCCGTATTCGCGACCGACTTACGCAAACATGTAAAAATTCAAAACTCGGCGCGGGAACGACGGCCATACTTAACATAGGATACGCCGCATATAGCAGGGGTAACTATCTGCCGGAAAAAGCCGAACACAAACGACGTAAAAAAAAGCGACGGGCGTTCGTTTCTGAATCAGCGGATCTCCTCATTTGCATATTCGTCGCGTATACAAACGGAAGCGCCACCTAGCGGCCAGCGGGAGATTGCAGCCTAAGATCCAACGGTGTAAGTCACTTACACCTGTCGGATCTAAGGGAGATCTATGCGGAACCTGATTCTATGAATCAGTCGCATAGATCCGACCGTCGGATCTCAGAGATATCAGGAGATATCTCTATCTGAATCTGCCCCAGTGACCTCCTCCATGAAAACTATCCTCAAGGAAAATGTTCTTATTTCACATGGAAATTATCTACCTTACAATTGTCCCTTTACAGCTTAGGTATAGGACTGAGGCCTCGTACACACGACCGAGTTTCTCGGCAAAAACCAGCAAGAAACTTGCTGTTTTTTCTTTTTGCCGAGGAAACCGATCGTGTGTGAATTTTTCGACTAGGAAACTGTCGAGGAACTCGACGAGCCAAAAAGAGAGCTTTTTCCTCGACGGGAATGGAGAAAATTGGCTTGTCGAGTTCCTCGACAGCCTAACAGGGAACTCGACGAATAAAACGCCCGTCGAGTTCCTCGGTCGTGTGTACGAGGCCTAAGGAAAACTGAAGCAAGAACAATTTTTGTTTAGAACACTCTCAATCACAAGGCACGTTGTGAGCGTTTTCCCTTATGAAAACTTTTTTTTTATTCTGAAAATTAATATTTTATATGGAATAATGAAACAGCTAGAGAGATGATCATGCACAGTGACTCATGCATTGCTGTATTGTCTAAGCTTGTGCAGCACTAATGGAGGTCCTTTCAGGTCATTATTGCCACATTTGTGATGAAATGCGTGACCTCGGATACAGACACTTTCTATACCCAATAGTCAGCAATTATCTGACAGCTTTACACACTGGAAATTGAGGTAAAAGGACTTATGTCAACATGTACAACGTCTTGACTTACACTTAAATAATCATACCTTTATGTCCTCTGTTGGGAAAACTGTCTCTTTCACGTTTATGGTTTGAAGTAATAGATGCATTCGACTTCTAGTCAGTTCAGTACAAACTAAATATATTTTGGCAGTGCCAACAGCTTCCTCTTCATATGTTGGTGGATAGAGCCTGTCAGTGGCGGTGCGTCCATAGAGGGCGCAGGAGCGCCGCCCCCTCTCTCCTGTACCCGTCAATCACCAATAGATAGATTCATGCATTGCATGAATCTATCTATTGTCGTCACTGCCTCCCCCTATTCAGGTGTCCGGCCCCTTGTCGGGGGCCGTGCATCTGAATTACAGTGGTGGGGGTGCTCTTATAGGCTTCCATATTGGTCAACAGCGGGCGCAATGCTCTGCTCACTGTTTACACAGTGTTGTGTGTTAGAGAAGCAAATAAATCACTTCCCTAACACTGACCCGCCTCTCAGCCAATCAGGTGAACCGGGTCTGGTTACCTGTCACCTGATTGGCTGAAGCAACAGGCGCTGTGATTGGATGCCTATCAGGCATCCAATCATAGCAGAAGAGGACTGGAGAAGACATTGAGGGAGCGTGGAGGACAGTGCCGTGACCAGAGACAGGTAAGTGCCGGGCGGGGGGCACACTGGTGGCAATTGATGGGGAAAACTGGAGGCAATTGATGGTGCAAACTGGCAACAATTGATGTGGCACACTGGTGGCAATTGATGGTTACAGTGGCGGCAATTCATGGGTACAGTGGCTGCATTTGTCAAAAATCCTTGCACCAGCCCTGCCATGGTGTGAAGTGATGGTTTATTTTCAAATTAGCATTTTGCAGCCTTCATAGATATCAATTTTCAAAACATGCTTTACATATGACAAGCATTGAAGAGATTTCATTAAGCTTGATTTTAACCTCTGGCAATAAATTGTAATTAAATGGAATGACATTATTTCCTTAAGCATGCAGGTCGCCGTGTCCATCATAATGAATAATGTTTTGCCTGTCAGATAGTTTCCCAGGCAGGAAAATGACAGCTATCATTCTAGAATGCAGGGGGAACACCATATGAAAAGTACACAGACATCCCATGTTTACAGCGTGATTTATTCCTGCAATTCACATACATATAAATGACCTTGATCAGCAGCAGAATAAAAGCTCATTTACGTCATCTCATAAATAACACAATATCAACCAAGCTGTCACATCTGATTTGGAACAATAATGGTTTTGACAAACAGAGTGGCTGTCTGACTACTTTTAATATTGGAGAAGGAACACTCATCTATAACGCAACCCTTTACAAGGCTTAGATAAAGGAGCCTGCTGTGATAGAAGTATGGAAAATGCCATTGATGACTAGTTTTAAAACTCAACTCACAGCCATGGGCGTCCGGTCCATAGGGCAAGGGGGGCAATTGACCCCCCCATGAAAATCGAGAAGGTGTTGAAGAGTTTTGCGGCCGCGGGCTGTCTGAGCGGTCCTGGGCCGGATGTCACACAGACACATCGAGCAGAGTGAAGCTGCCTCCCCCTCCAGTGTTTATGTGTACACAGGGGGAGATAACCTGCTGTGACCCAGCCATGCTGATGGCTGATCCTAGGTACTGAATGGGATGGGGGAGGGGAGGTCCATCTGTGCTGAAAGGGGGGCTTGTGCTGAATGGGGGTCCATCTTTGCTGAAGGGGGGGTCTGTGCTGAATGGAGGGGTCTGTGCGGAATGGGGGGCTATGCTGAAGGGGGGGTCCATCTGTGCTGAATGAAGGGGTCTGTGCAGAATGGGGGGGTCTGTGCTGAATGGAGGGGTCTGTGCTGAAGGTGGGGTCTATGCTGAAGGGGGGTCTGTACATTCTCTAGGCTATATTTATATGGGCATGGAGTGAAGCTGAATTATCTCAATAGCTATTTCACACTGCCAACTGGCCGTGTTATCGGTAAAGCGCCGATTTACCATCGTTTTAGCTGCGCTATTCAGCCGGTAGTGGGGCGCTTTTAACCCCTGCTAGCGTTTGATGAAAGGGTTAAATGTGTATCACCGCTGCGGAAGCGCCCCCCTCTGAAAAATTTTCAGCGGACGCCCATGCTCACAGCTATTTTGTTTTTAATTAAAAAAAGTCCCCCAGGCTGTGTAAAAATGTTTGGCTGCATTAATCACCTTTGGGCTAGAGCACAGGTGTCAAACACAAGGCCTACGGGCCAAATCCGGCCCTCCAGGCCATTTCATGTGGCCCTCGTACCTCTACTGCAGCTGCAGGAAAGCTCCAGCCCTCCTCTGGTCCTTCTCCAGACCCTGTACTTTCTGCTTTCAAGCAATGCATCCAGCTTCTTCCCAGCAGCAGCATAAGGTAAGGGGGTGCACTGTGATGTAAGGGAGAGTGGGGGACTCAACTTCTGATGGTGGGTGGCTCTTGACATCTAATGTAAGAGGAGGGATGCACTGGACATCTAATCTTACAAATACAACCGGCCCTTTTGAGGGCAATCATAATGCTGATGCGGCCCACGATGAAATCGAGGTTGACACCCCTGGGCTAGAGCATTAACCTGCAGTACCTGTTGTCTGCCACAAGATGTCCTCATTCTTATCGGTTGAATGATACTCAGTGCCACTCAACCTGGAAGATTTAGCACATACTGTGAGTACAAGGCTTCATCATGTCCACCTGGCCTTTACTATGTAATGGTACAAAGAGGGTGTTGACATCAGTGCCACTCTCTGCATCTTTTAAAGAGCAGAGGTAAAAGACCCTGCAACTAGCCTGTAAAATTTGAAAAGGTAAGTATAAAAACAATTGCTTTTAAAAAATGACAAATTTCCCCACAAATCGCTATCGCTCAATTCTGCAAGTGATTCTAATTTATTATCGCTGTTTTTTAGCTGGTCTAAAACCACTTTGACATAAAGGGACACTTTTTGGTTGCTATGGACAATGTACAGTTTCCAGGCAGAAAGAACAGTCTTATTATATAAAAGTCCATGCAGGACACTGGGCAGACCACTAGGGACAAAGGGGGGTGTGTATTTATTTTATACAGTACTGTAATCTGTAACGTTGCAGGGAACGGAGCTCGGCAGCACATGGGCACTGTGCGAATCGAGCAAGGAGACAGCTCGATCACAGAGCGGGGAGACATCGCAGGATCCAGGGGACAAGGTAAGTAATCTCCGCCTGGATACTGCGATGCAATCTCGAGTCTGGCTCTCCTAAGTTTCCGTTCTCAGTCTTAGCAGGGGAAACCCCAGTCCCTAGGGAGAAGCCGGCTACCTCAGAAGAGGAACAGCAGCCGATAGGTTTGATGACCTCGGGTGCACAGAGAAAATGTTATCACTGAGCAATTGAGGGACCCCACATTGCTAAGAGCCCGGGAGAATGTAGTGAAGATAGATGGGGAGTTAGTTAACCCTGACGAGAGGGTTGCCCTCCCTTACTTCATTATTGAAAGGGACCTGTTATATAAGTGTCACAGAGGATAGAGGACACCATTGAGCAACTGGTAGTGCCTAAACCGTACCGCAAGATGGTGTTGGAACTGGCCCATGGGCACATTCTTGGGGGATATTTGGGAGCAGAAAAAACTCGGGAGAGAATCACCCAGAGGTTTTATTGGCCTGGGATCACTAAGGAAGTGGAAGTGTACTGCTCTTCCTGTCCAGTGTGTCAGATTACTGCACCCATGCCACATTTCCACAGTCCGTTGGTACCCCTGCCCATTATTGAGGTCCCTTTTGAGAGGATCGCCATGGACTTGGTTGGCCCCTTACTGAAGTCCACTAGAGGGCACCAGCACATCTTGGTAATAATGGACTATGCCACCCCGTTACCCAGAAGCGATTCCTCTCAGAAACACCTCTGCTAAAACCATTGCTAAAGAGTTATTTCAGGTTTTCAGCTGTGTGGGTCTCCCTAAGGAAGTCCTAACTGACCAGGGCACCCCGTTTATGTCTAGGGTGACTAGAGAACTTTGTAAACTCCTGAAAGTGACCCAATGCGTCAAATGTGGGGTTAGGAGCTGTACTGTCCCAGATTATCAAGGGGGAGGAACACCCTGTTCTTTACCTCAGCCGAAAGTTGAAGGCCCATAAGGAGAATTATACCACCATTGAGAAAGAGTGTTTGGCGGTGAAATGGGCTTTGGATTCTCTCCGGTACTACCTCGTGGGTAGACAGTTTGAACTGGTGACGGATCATGCCCCATTAAAGTGGATGGCACAAAACAAGGAGACCAATAGGAGAATAAATAGGTGGTTCCTGGCCCTTCAGGAATTTAGTTTTGTGGTAACGCATTGCCCCGGTGTTAAAATGGGGAATGCAGATGGTTTGTCCCGAGTACATGCGTGCCTGGCAACCTGTGTCCCAACCCTAGGGTTGAAACAAGAGGAGGGGTATGTGACAGGAAGTCAGGTAAATCTGGGGGTGCTGTCACAGATGGGAGATACACTTTCTGCCTTTTTTAGAAAATTCACAATTACTATCAGAGGTAGCCAGAAAGGTTTAAGGACGTTGGATAGCTTCCGCTGTTCAGAATGAGAAAATTAAGGCCTCTATAAGTTGTCCAGAGGATTACTACTGAATGCTGCATCCTGAGGCTTGTTGAGTTAAGGAGAGCAGTCAGCTGAGGAAGACTTCTGAAGGTGAAGTGGTCGGTGATATTTTTGCTGTGTGATATTAAAATCGAAAAGGACTATTGTTTTCTGCTGAAGACCAGCAGTGTCTGCCCAGCAGTAGGCTGTGCCAGACTCCATAGGTAGGTTCCTGTGTTGTGAAGGTAGATGCCCCAAGTGGCCAGGGTTTATTTTATGTTTTGTTTTGTTTATGCTGTTTGGATGCTTGCACTTGTTTCCAGCAATATGGAAGAATAAACCATAACCCTTGTTTTTTCAACCACCCACGGCTGCCTCTCTGTATAATTCAGTGTGTAGTGAACCCACTCAGGAGGTCACACACCCCGCTACCGAGCTAACCCCTTACAACAGGGCTCAAAATTTCAAGTCCTGAGCTACTAGCCAGGTCTTAAGAGTTACTCGCCACCAGTTCCCCCACCCGAACCCTACCCAGTCCCGCCCCTAATTACACCCCTATACACGCCCTTGTAAATTATCTCATGAAATGACACTGTTTAATGTTTTATTCAGTATTAGGTTGTGTTTCGCCTCCCCCAGTACACGTCTACCTCCAACGCCTCCCCCAGCACACGTCTACCTCCAACGCCTCCCCCAGCACACGTCTACCTCCAACGCCTCCCCCAGCACACCTCATCTTCTGACCTCCCCTCTCCAGAACATTTATGCTTTCAATATTCTCCCCAATCCATCATACATTTCCTCCAATCTCACCACCACTCCCCCCCCCCCAATCTATCATATGTAAGGGGGGGTGGTGGTGCAGGCATAGATATGATGAATTAGGACGGGGGGGTGGAATTGGAGGCACGGATATGATTCAGACTTCCAATTCTACCCCCCCTTCCTAATCCATCACACCTATGCCTCCAATTAGCACGCCCCCCCCCCTCCATATCCAGCACATGTTTGCTCTCAATACCACCCCCAGCACACATATTGTTTAATCCCCCAGTGTTACCTTGCCTAACAGCACACTGTCATATTTAAAATTTTGCAGCCATGGGGGTCAGTCATCACTGTACCCATTAAGGGCAGACGAGACTGTTTGAGCCTGCCCACTTAGGACCGACCCCCTCCTTAGATGTACAGCAGAGAGGGAGGTGGAGTGGGCGGTCCCAGGCGGCTCTTTAATACCTATTGCTGTGCATGGACTTTGTGCTTGGGTGGGGGTGTGCAGCAGAACGGAGGGGGCTTTTTAAACAGCATTGTCTGTGTGCCTGGGCGTTGATGTACAAGAGGGAGGCAGAGAGGGTCGGTCCCAGGCGGCTCTTCAATGTAGATTGAAGTGCACGGTCTGGGTGGGGATTGCAGAAAAATGGAGGCGGAGCGGGGGTGGTCCCAGGCGGCTCTTGAATGTAGACTGATGTGTATGGTCTGGGTGGGGATTGCAGCAGAACGGAGGCGTAGAGGGGCGGTCCCAGGCGGCTCTTTCATGCCTATTAAACAACATGGTCTGTGTGCCTGGGTGGGGACGTGTGTAGGGTTGCCACCTGTCCGGGATTCACCCTGACAGTTCGGGTTTTGAATCATGTGTTCAGGTTTCAGTCCACCTGAAACCCAGATACAATATTCAGACAGCTATTACTCGCCCTGCTCATTTGTTTACTCGCCAAATGCGAGTAGGCGAGTGCAAATTTTGAGGGCTGCCTTACAATATATATATGTCGCACTACCCCCGAAGGAGCTGCTGGTTTGTTTTGGGTGGCGTGTTACCTCATGGCACCTCCGCCGTCTATGGGTGTATGGTGGATGTATCACTAACGTATTGTCCACGACAGGTGTCTTTTTCTGTGCTCTTTATTACCCAGCCTGGTAAAAACAATAAACCTTGGTGGTGATAGAAGAGTTGAAGTAGAAGGAGAAATAGTAGATTCAGGCATATTAAAAGGGAAACAGTCCTGCTTCCAGCAACACTTAGTCTTCTTCGCCACTCCAGCCGGAGTGGGTATAGCGTACCTGGACAGGCCTCTCTCACTGACCTGGCAGTCAGGGTATCACTCGGAACTTAGAGGAAAAGTCTCTGCCACAGACCCTCCTTAGGATTGAGGTAGCGGAGGTAATCCTCCTCAAAAGACTTTGGCCTGGATCTCCTTCAGGTAGTTTACAGGTGACCGACTGACAGGTGACAACGTCCATCCTTTCAGTATTCCGTTCCCTTGATCCCGGTGGATTGTCGAGACTCTATTGGATTACCAGCCTCTCTTGGCTCTCCTCAGATGGACTCCCCACCGAACAGCTATCTTGCTTGGAATCTTCTCCGGATTGGGGACCCAGTCGATTATTGGGGCATCGCCACAGCTTTAAATGTTCGGACCAACATGGTCCAGAAACAGGAACACCACGTGGCACGTGCACCCCGACCTGGTAGGCCATTTCGCCGGGGCGCCGTGAGGCAGTCACCCTGGAGGTGGGTGCCGCACTCAAAGAAGAAGAAGAACTCAGACCAATGGCGTCTGTCCCATAAATACCCTCCCCCCATCATGCACAGCGAGGAGAAACCCTCCTGATAGGCTGCCGGGGAAAAGCACCCAAACCTCGACTCCACTGTTGCCACCCTTTGTCCTGGGGTGAAAACAGCACCCCAGGAAAAACAGAGTAAGCCCACCGCACAGCCAAGCTGAGACAGAGACCCAATTTGAATAGATTAACTGGATCAGAGCTAACTAACTCTCTGATCCCCCCTCTAAATTTAACAAAGTACCGGTACTTGGAAGTAACCAGGTGCTACACATAAGAATATATATTCTTAACTCAGAAAAGCATCTTCATTTGCTTTCCACCTCTATATCTCCAAATTCCTTTTTTTGCTTCTGTGATCCAGCTTCTTGTTAGAGGGTGGCTATGTTTGTTCTCCATGGTCCATGGAACATTTTCCATGAGAGGTTTGGGAGCTTACAGAGGATGTTACAAGGAGGCAGAGAAACACACTAGGAAACAATTTCATGAAAAATAGATTGCGCGGCCATTAGATACAGCAGGGGAGCCAAACCTTTTGACCTTCCTGGGCCACATTGGAAGAAGGAATTGTCTTGGGCCACACATAAAATACACAAACGATAAGAATAGATGATGAGCAGAAAAAGTCAGGCAGGTCACAAGTTAGAAATCACTGATATAGATAATGTACCTATCTGAGTAATACAACTTAATTTTTTTGTAATATTTTTAATTGTAAAAGAGGGCAACATAAAACTAGTGCGATATTTGACACTGTTTGTGATAGACTAACACCTCAATATCTGTTTTGGTGGATGTAGTAACAATTCTCAATGAAATCTCAAGGTGCTCTTTAGATATTTTGGTTCTGATTTCACCCTTTATGTGCTTTATTCCTGAAAATAGTTGCTCACAAATCTAGGTTACTGCCGAAAACTGATGACATAAATACGTTGTGATTGTGAAGAGTGGGAGATTTTAATTTGGGAAGATAAAACTTATAAATGTCCAGTTAAGAGACACTGTCACATTTTTCTTTGGCTGCATGTGTTCGCCAAGTGTATTTAAATTTTTATTACAAAAATAAATAACCCCCCCCCCCCCAAAAAAAAATCAACATTTAGAAGTAGGTTTACGATTTTGTTTTGGGCCACATTCATAGCCATCTTGGGCCACAGATTGAACACCCCTGAGGGAGTAGAAGTGCATTGTCTACTTTCGGAGAATTAGGCCTCGTACACACGTCCGAGAATCTCGTCAGGGAAAAAAACGTAGTTTTCCCTGACGATATTCTTGGCAAGAAACTCTTGCCGCCGGAGTGTACTGAGAACGCGGTGATGTCATCTCGTATGACAAGCGTGCGCTCGTCACATTCGATGACGTCGCCGCCATCTTGCTTCACCCTACCTATGCCGTGGAAGCATGCGTCAAAATAATTTCGAGCATGCGCGGGTTTCCACGGCGACAGGTAAGTGTACACAATCTCGGGTTTCTCATCTGGAAACAGGCAAACAAGAATCTCAACGAGAAAAAAGAGAGCAGGTTCTCTTTTTTTCAGACGAGAAACCTGAATGCCTCATACACACGAACGGGAATCTCGGCAAGAAGCAGTTTTCTTGCTGTTTTTTGCCGAGAAACCCGGTCGTGTGTACGAAGCCTAAGGCTATTGTTTAGTGTCACTTTAATAATGGAAGACAAAAGGCCATGGTAGAAAAAAAAAATGCTTTTCTAGGGTTTCTCCACAGGCTTCTAGGGGTTCCTTGAGCAATTTATGACTCTCTGATGGATAACCACTGACAACAATAAACTTTTTAACTACTAGATCTGCAAGGGCAGCATGATTGCTACTGCCCACCAATGTAAGGAACATTCTTCCACTAATGAGCAATGTAAGGAGCATTTTTCCAACTGACCACCAATGTAAGGAAAATTCTTCCACTGACCGCCCAAGGAAGGGGAATTCTTCCCACTGACACCAATGATGGGGCACTATTATTCCACTGACATCAATGATGGGGCACTGTCCATCCTCCTTCTACTAACCACAAGCACTACATAATTTATTTACTCCCACTGACCACCAAGCCTGAATATTATCTACTCCCACTGATTGTGGGGCATGTTCTACTCCTACCTGCCACAGTCTGGCTTTCTAAAGTCTGAACGACAGTGAACTGGCTCCTTGTTTACAAGGTTCGGAGATCCTTGCTATAAATGAACCTGATTGCCAATAGATATTCCTTCTTTATCACATGACTTTTGTGAAGTGACAACATCAGCTGTGGTTGGTAATTAGAATGTGTGGTATTTTACTTGATCCAATATTAGAGGTTATCCTAGCCCAGGGGAATATACCATTATTATGTTCTTATGCAATGAAAGGTCACTCATGCATATTAATTTCTATTTAATTCATTAAAATGTCATTAAAGTGCTTGAGCAAATCAAATCCTACAATCTTTATCCTTTTCCAGATGATGAAAATCAATAGGTATACTACTAAGGGGTATTGTGGATCAAGTTATCGAGTAAAACAAGTTTATAGAAAGCAAATGTCAGTGAGCTTGTAGAAAAAGGTTAATGATAATCATATTATAGAAAACAATAACTGGAGTGACTGGTCGGTGTTCTTATGCCGCGTACACACGATCATTTTTCGGCATGAAAAAAACATTGTTTTTAAAAAATGTCATTTAAAATGATCGTGTGTGGGATTCACATAATTTTTCGGGTTGTAAAAAATTATCGTGTGTGGGCTAAAACGACGTTAAAAACCTGTGCATGCTCAGAAGCAAGTTATGAGACGGGAGCGCTCGTTCTGGTAAAACTACCGTTCATAATGGAGTAAGCACATTCATCACGCTGTAACAGACATAAAAGCGCAAATCGTCTTTTAATAACACGGAATCAGCTAAAGCAGCCCAAAGGGTGGCGTCATCTGCATGGAACTTCCCCTTTATAGTGCCGTCGTACGTGTTGTACGCACCGCCGCTTTGCTAGAGCCATTTTTTTTAAAACAATGGTGTGTGGGCAACGTCGTTTTAATGATGAAGTTGGAAAAACGACGTTTTTTCTACATGCCGAAAAACAAAGTTTTTTTCATGCCGAAAAATGATCGTGTGTACGTGGCATTACACTTATTAATGATAGATAATATTTTTTATTTGCTACTAGCATCCAGTAGGTAATGACTTCTAGGTAGGTTCAGATAACAGCTGTTTTGAAATAGATCCTAATAGCAGAAAGATCCAGATTACATACACTGCAAAATTGTAGACCTCAGTTATGACAACAAGCACTAAACTTTAATCTCCCTGGAGAAGAGACGATTAAAGCAGTATTAAAGTCTTAAAATAACAAACATGTTATCTTACCTTCTCTGTGCAATGGTTTTGCACAGAGCAGCCGGATCCTCCTCTTCTCGTAGCCCCATGGCCGGCGCTCCTGGCCCCTCCCTCCTGCCGGGCACTCTCACAGCAAGCAGCAGGGGGATTTCAGAGGGCACACTCCCAAGCCACAGCTCTGCATGTCCATCACGTGCGGAGCCTCGTTTGCCCCCACCTTCTCCCTCTCCTGATTGGCTCACTGGCTGTGATTGACAGCGGCCGGGAGCCAATGGCTCCTGCTGCTGCAAAAGCCAATCAGGACTGCGGGTCCCCATGAGAGGCCAGGTTCTCATGGACATCCCTGGATCGAGATGGGGCTCCGGCAAATATTAGGGATGGCTGCTGCATAGAGAAGGTTTTTTACTTTCAGGCATAACATTAAGGTGAACCTTGTGCCTTTATAACTACTTTAGGAAAGATATGATATCTCAATGGTAATTCTAGCACAGGGGAAAACTATTCAGTCTCAAGAAGTTTAACAAGACACGCGGCCATTCAATGCAGTTGGTGGAGAAGCGGTTTACCTTAAACTAGTGTAATAGCCATGTGCACACTGAAATATTTTGTTTCGTAATTTAGTTTTCGCCTGAAAAAAAACATTTTAATTACTCCCGAAATTCGTTTTTTTTTTATTTTGTTTTGTTAAAAAATGCATTCGTCCCCCCCAAAAATCTAAATTAATTAAGGTTGAACTCTGTCTTGAAGCCTCATGGTGTCTATCAAATGTCCTAAGAAGATTCGACGGAGCAGCTAAACTGTGTGACGCCGCAATCGTACATTTCCGGTTGAATGTTTCCCCTACAAGCTATAGTAGAATTCTAATGTTGTACAGTATGACTAGTAATATTTATATTTATTAATTATTATTAATAGTCAACCAACAATGGACATTCTTCTATAGCCTATGGGCCGAGCATTTGTACGATTGCGGCGTTGTACAGTTTAAGCTGCTTCGTTGAATCTTCTTAGAACTTTCGACAGACACCATAAGCCTTCAATGACAGATTCAACGTTTGTATGTTTTTCGCTGCTCTCGTCGAATCTTCATCGTCGTGTCGAATGGTCTACCCCAACACTGTCTGTATAATGTCAAATCTTTTCTCTCTATGTTGAATCTTTCCTCTCTATGTAGAATAATCTTGGACTAATAGAGTTAAGGTTAGGCACATTCGATCGCAGATCGATAGACATAGATTGCGTATGTCAGCATCATGTTGAATCTCCTATTTATATCAAACTGTGGTTGCAAAGAAAATGAAAAAAAGCATTTTTTTAGGCTATCTGTACTTTTAAACATATCAGTTTCTCTACTTTAGTGAGGATACCATGCATCTTTATAAATGTCACCTTTTCCCACCTCTCACCATGCTGTATTTTTTTCCTTTTGCTTTGAGAGTTGACATCATAGGCCCAGATCAGTGTCCATGTCACTCTGTTTACATTTAGGTAGTCTATTTAGCAGAATGTAGGGTGTGGCTAGAACCTGACAAGGCTGCCAAACACAGAGAACAAAATATGTAAAAAAAAATCTATTTCACCTTTAGGCCCCTTTCACACTGGGGCGGGAGCAGCGGTGGCGGTATAGCGGCGCTAAAAATAATGGCACTATACTGTCAGATTTGCCGCGGGATTCGGCCGTTAGCGGTGCGGTATTAACCCCTGCTAGCGGCCGATAAGGGTTAATAACGCCCCCCCATTGTTTTAAATGGGAAGGAGCGGTGAAGGAGCGGTTTACACGCCGCTCCTCTCACCGCTCCAAGATGCTGCTGGCAGGAGATTTTTTTCTCTCCGCCAGCGCATTGCCTCAGGCCTCATACACACCGAGGAAACCGGTCGTGTGTACATATTCATCGAGGAAACTGTCGAGAACTCGACGAGCCAAAAAGAGAGCAAGTTCTCTATTTCCCTCGACGGGAATGAGAAACTTGCCTTGTCGAGTTCCTTGACAGCCCTAACAAGGAACTCGACGAGGAAAACCATGTGTTTCGCCCGTCGAGTCCTCGGTCGTGTGTACGAGGCTTTAGACTTCTGGGAATGCTGTCCACAAGGTTTAGGAGTGTCTATGGGAATGTTTGACCATTCTTCCAGAAGCGCATTTGTGCGGTCAGACACTGGATGTGGACGAGAAGGCCTAGCTTGCAGTCTTGCCTCAAATTCATCCAAAGGTGTTCTATCTGGTTGAGGTCAGGACTCTTGTGCCAGCCAGTTCAATTTCCCTCCAACCCAACTCGCTTAACCATGACATTAAGGACCTTGCCTTGGCCAGTCCATGTTGTACAGGGAAGGGGCCATCCCCCAAACTGTTCCCACAAAGTTGGGAGCATGAAATTGTCTAAAGAGTTCCTTAAGAGTTCAATTCATGAACTAAGGGGCCAAGCCTATCCCTGAAAAACAACCCCCACACCCTAATCCCCCTGCAAATGATTTGGACCAGTGCACAATGCAAGGTCCATAAAGACCATGAATGAGTGAGTTTGGGGTGGAGGAACTTGACTGGCCTTTGCAGAGTCCTGACCTCAATCTGACAGGAACACCTTTGGGATTAATTAGAGTGGAGACTGCAAGCCAGGCCTTCTCGCCCACATCAGTGCCTGACCTCACAAATGCACTTCTGGAAGATTGGTTAAACATTCACATAGACACACTCCTAAACCTTGTGGACAGCCTTCCCAGAAGAGTTGAAGCTGTTATAGATGCAAAAGGTGGGCTAACTCAATATTGAACTCTACAGACTAAGACTGGAATGCCATCAAAGTTCACGTGCGTGTAAAGGCACCCATCCTAATACTTTTGGTAATATAGTGTATGTATTATTGAAAGTTTTTGCACTCAGAGTTCAGCTTTAAGTAAATGTCAGCACTGTCCCTTTAAACTGGTCTACTGCATGAGCTTGGATGGGTTTGGAACCCACGGGAGGAATCTCGACTCATGTGGAAATGGGCAGTGAGAGTCCATAATAGGACACATTAGCCCTCCGTCTTTGAAATGAAAGCACATGAATCAAGTGGAGTCAATGGGAGGTTAATTAGCTGCCTAATATTGATAATGGTCATACGAATGGGAAGTAATGAGACCTCTCTGTTCTCTCTAAGTTAACCTGAAGGCTATTTCTCAGCAGAGAGAGGAGCCAATGTCATTTCTACACCACCATGTAATCTCTCTGCTCGTATAAATTAGATAAAACACATTTTCCCCATATTCTTTGTATTTTCTTTAGTATACAGCAATATCAGAGCCGCCACAGGGCACTGCCACACAATCCTAATAGAGGACACAACAACCTTTGATGGTCTTGTTCAGATGCTTAATATTATGATATATAGCTTGTTCCATTTCAGTAAGCCTCTCAAACAGCAGAAAGTCCAAACAACTATAACAGAAGGCAAACAGGATGTGAGGAAAATGACCCGTTGCGTTATCCTTTGCAGAAGATAATGTGAGCCCCAGATCAGCCTTGAACATCAACAAAAAAAAAAAAAATAGCGAAAAAAACATAACTGTGTATCTCTAGTAACCACATACCATTCAGCACTAGAAGGGATACGGAGGATAACCAACAATTTTCAACCAATAATAACAGAGACTAAAACTCTGAAATAAATACTCCAACAACCCTCAAAGCAGGCCTTGACGCAATTTTCCAACCTCAGACATAAATGAATTAGCAGAAAACTTTATTCTGATTACAGATTCGCAAATAAAGGAATTAAGCCTTGCAACAACAAATGCTGCTACATATAAATTAATCTGTTAAAAAATGTTGCGAATGCAAACCGGAGCTTTTATTATTACAGGATCACATAGCTGCACCTTCAGTAATATTGTATATCTCATTCAGTGCAAAAAAACGCAATCAATATTCTTAGATTGACAAAAAAGAAAAGAAAACTTCAAAAAAGAATTAATCTACACAGTCACACAATAAAAGAACATAAGGAAGATGATTACTGCATACCTGTGAGGACATCATTTCTCACAAACAGACCACTGTATGGAAGTTATAAATGTTTAAGTTCTTAAAGTGGTTGTAAACCCTTTACAACCACTTTTACCTACAGGTAAGCCTAGATTAAGGTTTACCTGTAGATGCTGGAAATATCTCCTAAACCGGTTTAAGAGATATTTGCAAAAGAGATGGATGCCGATGTCTACGGCGATTGCCCCATAGACAAAGGCATAGGCGCACTGTAGAAACCTTTAGAAATGGCGATGTGCCGTTTCTAAAGGAAAACGTGCCGTGACTGCAATCACAGCGCTGGAGCTGCGATACCCGAAAGGAAGAGGGTGAACGATGGATGTTTCGTGGAGGCAAGGAAATCAGAGACTTTGCAGGCTTCGGTTTAGGTAAGTGACACATAATGGGCTACTATGCGATGCATTGTAGCCTATTATGCTTTACCCTTTGCAGGGAAAAAAGAGGAAGTAAAACTCATCAGGGTTTACCTTTCTCTTTAAAAGGGGAACTTTAAACATTTACTTCACATTTTGCTAAAAAATAAGAATAGGGTGCACCCCAAAAGTTTATCCTAAAAATCTGAATGTTAGCGCATGTAAATTAAGAAAAAGGAAGGACATATCGGTAATAAAAAAATTATATTTTTGTTGCACCTACCCCCAAAAAAATCTCAAGTGGTCATCATAATAAACGAATCAAAACATATTAAAACAATAAATGAATTCATATAAACATTAAAAATATTGTGCAAAAAGTCCACATATGAACATCTCTGAAATGAATCTTCATAGCGTGACTTTCAGTTTATCTTCCTCAAAATTGTGTCGTGACTTCCCACCACCAACAAACTCATGCGCTCACACTCCGGATATGGATCTGTAATTAATCAAGACACATATACTTTCCCCCTCTCTGGGACAATACTCTAATTCACCAAGCCATCTCTCCACTCTTTACTATTGTGGATTCTCAGGGTGGGGTAAAACTGTTTCCACTTGAATAGGTGTATAGCCATTTAAGGGATTGTGGATCTCCCTGCAATCAAGCTCAATTGCATTTACATAAGTAAAATCTTATTTGGAATAAAAGCATTTTTCTAACTTTCTACACTATATGGGACCCCAGTGCTGTGTGAGCTTGATTGTAGGGAGATCCACGATCTCTTAAAGACTGTACACCCTATTTAGGTGGTTACAGTTCTACCCCACCCTGAGAGTCCATAGGGAGAAAAGAGTGGGGAGATGGTTTGGCAAAGTGGAGATTAGAGTATTGTCCCACAGAGGGGGAAAGTGTATGTGTCCTGATTATAGCAGGTCCATATCTGGAGGTGAGCACATGTGTGGTGGTGGTGGGAGTCACTGTACATCTTAAGGGAGATAAATTGTCACATTATAAAGATTACTTTGAGAGACTGAGATATTTATATGTGAACTTTTTTTTAAAACATTATGGCCCAGATTCTCGTAGGAGATACGACGGCGTATCTCCAGATAATTGAGAATACGGCACTTGCCTCTAAAAGTTGCGGAGGCGTAACGTAAATAAGATATGTTACGCCAGCACAAAGTTACGGGCATCTACGTGAATCTGGGCCTATATATTTTCATATTTGCACAATATTTCTAATGTTTCAATGTTTCGATAAATCAACCCCTTGGTGCCAGCTGCCACCGGCCCTTAAATGATTTGCTATGCTGGGAGGTGGGGCCTATGGCCAATCACAGCAGTCAAATGTTTGTAAAAGTCCTGATTGCAAAATATCCATGAGCCACCGGGAGCATGCAAGGCATGCATTGTTGGCGCTATTCCATGAATATGTGGCCGAGAGGCGCCAATGCCCAGCTGCCGATAGGCTGCATATTTGCGTGCTAAGTGGTTAATGTAGTGTTTCGATATTTATTTGATGGTATATTATGATGACCACTTTAGTTTTTTTGGGGTAGGTAAGACAAAAAAATGTTCTGTTTATATTTTCATTCAACACTGTCATTTTCATTCACCACCGCCTCATCACTATATACTGTATATACCTGTATGTAGGCAATTTAATATTTATTCATTATTGACAGGTTTATAGGTAGCACGAGGCTCAAACCTCGTACACACGGAATATTTTTTTGCTAGGAAACCGGTCGTGTGTACATTTTCGTCGAGGAAAACTGTCGATAAACTTGACGAGCCAAACGAGAGCAAATTTCTATTTCCCTCGACGGGAGTCTCAAATTGGCTCGTCGAGTTCCTGGTCGGGCTGGTTTCCCGACGAGAAACTCGAGCGGTGTGTATGCTAAAGAACCCGCGCTTGGTCAGAATAAAGTATGAGACGGGAGTAAAAGTAGCATTTGTAATGGAGATATCACATTTTTCAAGCTGTAACAGACTTTTACTTAACACGCAAACACATGAGATTAGCAAAACCAGCCCCAAGAGTTTAGCCAGTAGAATCGAACTTCCCCTGCCGTTGTATGTGTTGTATGTCACCGCGTTTGAGAACGAGGAGATTTTGTCTTGACAGTGTGTACGCAAAGCAAGCTTGTCGAGTTCCTCGACAAGCCGAACAAGGAACTCGACGAGGAAAACGATGTGTTTCGCCCGTCGAGTTCCTCGGTCGTGTGTACGAGGCTTATTCAATCTTGTTGGTACTCAATAGTTTGAGAAAATGTTGCCATCCTGCTCCAATAACCCAACCATTAGAAAATTCCAAAAATGAAGAATTTCTGATGGTTTATGGTAAAACCGTAAATAAAAAAAAAACACCTATACTTGAGTTTTTGAATCAGCTGAATAGTCATACAAAAAAGGTGATAAAATATGTTTCTTGGCTAGCTTTGGAAGGTCAGATGGAGTAGATTAGTTTTGTTATAAATCAAAATTTAGATGCAATTTATATTAATCATAAATTCCAATGTAACAAAATTTCCAAATCACCAATAGTAAATAGCAAATAAATTATAACAAAATTATATTAAATTAATTTGAAAATGAATTTGGATTCTGAATTTGAAAATGAATTTGGATTTGAATTCTAAAATGAATTTGAATTGGAAATGCAAACATATTAAGGTAAGTAAGGTATAAAAGTGAAATAAGATGATGATTCCTACTTAGGTTACTTTATAAAATAGAATATAAAACATTAAATAGAATTAAAGAAATAGAATAGAAAAAAATAGAACGGAATAGAATAGCATAACATAGACTAGAAAAAAACATGGAATAGAATAAAAAAAATTGAAAAAACTAAATGAAATAAAAGAACAGAATGAATCTCAAGTTCTTTCAATATAACGAATATACTATCCAAATCTGAAAATACGTGACAAATCCTGACTATTAATTTTTAAAGTGAACAGTAGGGAAAAACCTTTTTTGTCATTTGGCTAGAGCAAGGAAGGGTCATAACCCCCTGTCAGATTTTGTCCCATTGTGGAAATTTCCCTTCACATTCAGTCACATATTAAACAGGAGGAGAGAGGAAATCTATGCAAATTACTGAAATTTCTTGGAACCCCCCCGGGTTACCAGAACAGTGTTCCCATTGGAAAATTTCCCCTCTATTACTTTTCCAGAAACAACACAAAATTTGTGGTTTTCTTTACTTTCGCTTTCAATGATAATGGGAAACAGGACAAATAGAGAGGGGGAATCTCCTTAATGGGGACACAGACAACAATAAAAAAAATGGTTACAATCCCTCTCCACTCTATCCAAAACAAAAAAAAAAAGTTTTGCCTTTAGTTATCCTTCTAAAGCGGATGTAGCCCATGGGGGAAAAAATATTAAAAGCAGCAGCTACAATACTGCAGCTGCTGACTTCTTAATATTAGGACACTTACCCTGTCCTGGAGTCCAGCGCTGATCGCAGCAGAGCACGAGCGATCGCTCGTCTCTCTGCTGCTCCCCCGCCCATCACGCTGAGGGAACCAGGAAGTGAAGCGCTGCGGCTTTCACTGCCCGGTTCCCTACGGTGCATGCGCTAGTCGCGCTGCGCCCGCCGATTGGCTCACACGCTGTGTGCTGGGAGCCGAGTGTTCCCAGCACACAACGGGCGACAGACGGGAAGTCAGAAAAACCCATCTTTCGGCCGTAGCGTGAGGCCGGAAGTGGGTGCAAATACCTGTCTTTAGACAGGTATCTGCACCCCCCTCCCCCCTGAAAGGTGTCAAATGTGACACCGGAGGGGGGGCGGGTTCCGATCAGCGGGACTCCACTTTAGGGTGGAGAACCGCTTTAACTTAACAAACTAATATGAAACATTTTTCCAAGACTCTCAGGATGGGAGTCTTTAGCACACATTCTGGGGCTCATGATGGGCCAGGAACCTCAATAGCCTATGTCAGTGATGGCGAACCTTGGCACCCCAGATGTTTTGAAACTACATTTCCCATGATGCTCAACTACACTGCAGAGTTCATGAGCATCATGGGAAATGTAGTTCCAAAACATCTGGGGTGCCAAGGTTCGCCATCACTGGCCTATGTGAAGTAGGCAGTGAATTGAAAAAAAATACATATAACTTGAGTTTTGAAAAGTTTTGAATAGTTGTGGGAAGAAGGGTATTATGTTTCTTGTCCAGTTCAGAATGAGGATTAGAAGGTTCCACAAGGGAAACGGATAACACATGGGAATGAGTGCTGCTTAGCTGACATTCTGGAACTCATAATGAGTCAGGAACCTCAAAGGTCCCGAATGCAGCTGTAGCAAATTGAAAAAAAAAAAAAATACATTTAACTTGAAGTTTGAAAGTTATGAATAGTCATGGGAACTAAGGTGATAGGAAATTATGTTTTTGTCCTCAGCATTAGGACAATTGTAATATCTTGGTCATGGCTCTACATGATGTACTGCATTGCACAGAGTAGTCACAACAGACCTCAGCACGGACACAAAACTGAGTCTCCTGATACGTTCTTTACAGCCCTTGTCCACTTCAGTCTGTGTGGGCGGCGATGTACTTTGTCAGGGAATAACAGCACACAGTAAACAGTTTAAAACATCTCATACAGAGATTGTGCTGGCATTTGATAAATGGCTATGCGCTATGAATCCACTTCCCTGCTTGTCAGAACAGTTTTTTCAGCAAGGACATGAAAACCCAAAGCAAGATATAAATAGACCCATCTCCTTGACAACATAAATACTGGGCTGAATAAAAAGTCAGTAATGTACAGTATATATAAGATTTTACAAAATACAACTCAACTGGGATTTGAAATGTTGGACTATTATTATATTTTGGGTGGAAAGCAGGGCAGTGGCGGCTCATCCCATAAGGGGCGCACGGCCCCTGATCTACATACAGGGCACTGAACCACGGATTCCAATGGGGGCTGTATTTTTTTGAAGCACGTGATTAGAGCCAGAGGCACTAATAGGCTCTCAAAAAAGTGTGGGCTCAGGGTGCAGAGCATTGCGCCTCCGTGCCCATTCCAGTTGTGTGACATGGTGATCCCCACACTGGATAGTATTGTCACACTGATCCTCCTTCTGGCCAATAAGGAAGCGGGTCTGAGACCTGTCACCCGATTGGCTGACGGAACAGGCGATCCTATTGGATGCCTGGGAGGAGGATCACGCTAGGACATGCTATCGCTGCCTGTAGGTCACGATTCCTGCCTCCCCGCTACCTAGATGGCGTAAGTGCCAGGGTTACCCAGTCCGTCTGACCCCCCCCCCCAAAAAAAACACCAGCTGCCACTGGAGCAGGGTTTATTTACCCAATGGGTCTTCCTAGCACAATAGAGCAAAATCCAACACCCTTAAACTGGCCATAGCGAGTAAGATTCTCGGGTGGTTCTGTGCACGCTTTAAAGGGGTCAGGGCTTGGCTCTTAGCAGCTCTCTTCTCTATGCTCAGGCAACTCAGCTGTCAGATAATTTTCAGCACTCATTGATTGACTCACCTGGTTATCCTTACCTGCTTGCCAGTCCCACCTACAGCCAGACCCTTCTGACTATGTAAACTTTGCTTTGTTTCGTGCCTTCGCCTGGTCAACATATCTGGAGTGTCTCTGCTCTGTTCCTGTGAAAGACTTTGCCTGGCTTATGTCTCTTCTGGTTCCTGTTCCTGTTCTTCTGGCCCTGACTAAGTTGATTTCGGTTTCCTGATACTGGCTCTGTCCTGATTACCCGTTTTGGCTTCCGATCCCTGGCTTATGTTTTGACTACATTTACTGATCTGTACCATTTTTACTGCATTTTATGTTTTCAGTCTGATTCAGGGTTCCTGACAAGAGGAGAGCGAAGGTGCCAGTAGAGAGGGAAAGATTAAAGATGTGAGTGATGGGAGCATAGGATAAAACAAGAGGGTGACATTGTAGTTGTGAGGGGACAATTGGTTAGGTGGGCATCTGAGAAAAGTTTTGTAACCTCTTCAGTAGTAGCCAGTTCAAAAGAGGAAAGTGTTGAATGTACATTTAGACAAGGCATGTTAAGTGGGGAAGATGTATGTACAGTGGAGGTGTCCTCACGTATTGCATCGATCTTGTCTTTGAAGTGATTGACAATTTCCTGGGCAGTGAGTGAGTTAGTGGGAAGAGGGGGAGGACAAAGCAGAGAGTTAAGGTAGAGAAGAGCTGACGGGGACTGGATGACAATGTATTAATAAGACAAGGTAGGTTGTTTGGCAGAATTGAGGCAGGAATTATATTTTAGAAGGGCAGTTTTTATATAGGGTCCTTCTGGGATTTGGTATTACGACATAGATCGTTTAAGAGCACAGGAATGTCTCTTGAGATTTATGGTGTTGTCAGTTTGCCAAGGTTGTAACGGTCAGGGTCTGATTCTGCATGTAGTTAGAGGAGCAAGTGCGTCCAGTGAGGATGAGTGTGAACTGTTGTAGACAATGTTGGCCAGGTCAGGATGGGACAGTGCAGAATAGGGACGGGAAGAGTTAAAGTGGTGAAGGTTTCTACAAGTAATTGTTTAATGCTTGGAGGGATGGGTGAAGAAAAAAATACTGTGAAACTGACAAGGTTGTGATCAGAGAGAGGAAAGGGTGTGTTGGTAAGGTTGCCAGGAGTGCAGAGATGGGAGAATACAAGGTCAAGGGTATTACCGGGTGAAGTTTGTCTAAAGTTAAGCCAATACACCAAATTAATTACCAAATTTGGTAAAAAAAGATGGCTGCTGATTAATGGGTGGAGTGTGTCTTCCCAAAATGGCTTCTAGCTTGGTTTAAGCTGTGTGCCCTGCCTTCAGTGAAGTGTGTCTCCCTTCAGATTATGAGATTGTGATCTTCAAGTATGTAGATGATGACGCGTTTCACACTATATTAGTGTTTAGTCATAGTGTTAGACCTGCCATTATTGTCATGCCTTCAACAAGGTTTTCTTATGTTCCTTTGTAAATTGTTGAATATGCTAATAGATGTAAAGTAAATTGTAATATCGCCATCTAGTGGCTCTTTTACATACTTAGCATCTGTGTATAATTTACTGAAGGTAGATAGAGATTGTTGCTTCGAAGCCACGGTAGCTTCCCATAAGCCACCTGTCTCTCAGGTCTGAGAGACAGCCCCCAGTAGCCAGCTATTCAGCTGCAATGTCAGCCTAATGGAAACATCGCCGGTATGTTCATAATTCCTTTCCCTAGTTAGACTAGTGTGCTAGGACTGTATATTTGTGTATTGTGTATACTTATTGTATGTCATTTCTTTTTATTTTAGTTTTACTCAAACTTTCCTGCATGCCCATGATAGTCTGGCAGTTTTCTAATTTGTGGTGGAATACCTACATACATAACCATCAAAATACTAGATTATGCACATAGAAAAAGAAAAGATATACAATCCCACTGACAGCTGATTATTAGTCATCTTTTGTTAAAGGGGAGTTCCAGCCATTTGTATGTTTTATTAAAAGTCAGCAGCAACAAAAAGTGTAGCTGCTGGCTTTTAATTAAACAGGCACTTACCTGCTCCAGCGCTCGCAGCGACGCGCCGGCCGGGGCTCCGCTCCTCCCTCCCCCCCTCCCGGCCAGCGTCTTCCTCTTCAGTGTGGGCACCCGGCCGTGCCCCCCACAGCTTTCGGCTTCACGGCCGGGCACCCACTGCGCATGACGCCGAGCGTGCGGCCGGCGGCGAGTGGCGCGGCCGGCGCCGCGCCGTGTAATTGGCCAGGAGATCGCCTAGGACCTGTGACGTGTCCTAGGCGATCGCCTACCAGCAGCCACTTTCCTGAAGGCGACTAAGCTTAGTCGCTACAGGAAGGAGGAAGTGGGACAGGAGAGTCCCACTCGTGCTGAAGCCCCCCACTCCCCCCCCAAAAAAATTACATGCCAAATGTGGCATGTAAGGGGGAGGAGAGGAGTGGGTTAAGAGGAAGTTCCAAATTTGGGTGGAACTCCCTCTTTAAGGATGCAGTGGCCAAGCCCGCTCTTGTGCAGTGCACGACTAATAGTTGTCTGTGACAGATTCTCCCACCTGAGCTGTGGATCTCTGCAGCTCCTCCAGCGTTACACGGGCCTCTTGGGTGCTTCTCTGATTAATGCTCTCCTTGCCTGTTTTAGGTGGTCGGCATGTTCTTGGTTGGTTTACAGTTGTTGCCATACTCTTTCCATTGTTTTGGATGATGGATTTACAGTGCTCTGTGAACCTAACCCTGCCTTAAACTTCTCCACAACTTTATCCCTGACCTGTCTGGTGTGTTCCTTGGCCTCCATGATGCTGTTTGTTCACTAAGGTTCTCTAACAAACCTCCGGGGGCTTCACAGAACAGCTGCATTTATACTGAGATAAATTACACACAAGGTGGACTCTACTATTAGGTGACTTCTGAAGGCAATTGGTTCCACTAGATTTTAGTTAGGGGTATCAGAGTAAAGGGGTCTGAATACAAATTCCACACCACCACTTTTCACATTGTAAAATTGTAAACCATTTATCATTTTCCTTCCACTTCACAATTATGTGCCACTTTGTGTTGGTCTATCACATAAAATACAAATAAAATACATTTACGTTTTTGGTTGTAACATGACATAATGTGGAAACTGTAGCTGCTTACCTTGAGTTCAGCTTGTGTTACCTTTCCTGCTGAGCTGCAACAACTGGACACTGATCTAAAAGAGTGTTGCTCTGCCATTGCACGGAGCACAGGGAAGTGTGTCACAAATGTTCCATGTATTTTAGCAAGGTTTTAACAATAAAGACAAACGATAAATCTTGTACAAGACAAGTTGCTTCAGGCATCCTTTTTATTATTTTCTAGCATGAAGCATTTGTTTGGGAAATATGTATGCATATGTGGGGAATATTGGTAATAAATGAACACAATTAAGGGAGTACACTAGACAATCTGGCCTACACCTGTACAGCTCTTCTACTCCTTCCTTGAGGCTCTCAGCCAGTACAGGAATGAAAACCAAATAAGGCAAAATCTGCTTTGATGCCTTAAGCCCTGTACACGCGATCGGTCCATCCGATGAGAGCGGTCTGATGGACTGTTTTCATCCGTTAACCGATGAAGCTGACTGATGGTCAGTCGTGCCTACACACCATCGGTTAAAAAAACAATCGTGTCAGAACGCGGTGACGTAAAACACAACGACGTGCTGAAAAAAACGAAGTTCAATGCTTCCAAGCATGCGTCGACTTGATTCTGAGCATGTGTGGATTTTTAACCGATAGTTGTGCCTACTAACGATCGTTTTTTAACTATCGGTTAGGAATCCATTGGTTACATTTAAAACAAGTTGGCTTTTTTTTAACCGATGGATAAATAACCGATGGCGCCCACACACGATCGGATCTTCCGACAACAATTGTGTGATGGACGTGTTTTTTCGGATAATCGACCGTCTGTATGCTCCATCGGACAATTGTTGTTGGAATTTCCAACAACAAATTTTGGATAGCCATGCTCTCAAATTGTCCGACAACAAATGTGTTCCGTCTGATTATCCGATCGTGTGTACGCAAATCCGTCTGACTAAAATCCAAAGTACAAACACACATGCTCCAAACCAATGCTACCATTAGAAAACATTGGCAGAAGTTGCCCAAAGGGTGGTGCTAAAGAGCTGAAAAACAAAGTAGTTTTGTGTATGTTGGCTGAAAAAGTTATGCCGTCTCTATGCAGAACAAGTTCACGGCCAATGCCCTTTCGACAAAAATCCACGGATTTGTCCGATGGAAGTCCGATCATGTGTATGAGGCTTTAGAAGAGTTTCTCTATCTCTTGGAAGAGTAAACGCTTGGATTAATGGCCTTAGCGGTGACCTTTAGCAAACAAACCTTATGCCTATATAGCGCTACCCCCTAAGGAGCCACTGATTGGAGATAATGAACCGGACAGTACCCAATCACACTGACACACCTGAGGATTACAAAATTGATTTGGCAATAAAGCCTTGCAAAGATATGAAATGCCTATGATAAACAGGCAACAATTATAACAAATTCAATAATGTGTAAGAAGTAGTGCACAAATATACACACAGAATGGCAAGGTGTCATTTTGTTAATAAGTACCATAACTGAGTAAGCTGAATTTAAAAACAACTCTTCCTACACCACAAAACAATGGTCTATCAAGTTCACCGGCATTCCGGCTTTAGCTTAAAGTAGTAGCTCTCACTCTCAAGCCAAAGAGATTTGTTATCTGCTGTGAAAGGATATCATAGTCCCCCAATGTCAGAATCCCACTGAGGATAGGAACATCAGCTACAACATCCAAATGTACACACTAGGGTGGCCAATAGTCCTCTCTCCACTCTGGCATCCAGATGAATCCAACTTGAGTCGAGTCACTGCTCCTGGGCAAGGTCATGTAAAAGAAAGCCCTCTAGGCCTTGGTTCTACTTCTCCAGCCTTCCCTCTTTGGGCAACTTCCTAATGTGGGTCAGTCTTTGAGCACAGAGATACTCACTTTACTTCCCTTATTTACTGCAGCTGACACCGCACCTGTACTGAATCAGTCTCTATCTACCGCAGCTCAGCAGCTTTCTTCATAGCAACGCAGTCCAACACATGTGCTGCACAGCAGTTTTCCTCTCATCAACACAGAAGACTTCCTGTTCACAGGTCCTGTGACAACTCACATCTAAACCCCAATCCAAGTGTTCCCCCTGGCTTGCAGAGCAGCCACTCACAGTGGACACCCTCCGCAGATCAGGCCTCATACATCACCGACCGAGTTTCTCTGCAAAAACCAGCAAGAACCTTGCTCTGGGAGAATATTTATTTGCCGAGGAAAACCGGTCTGTGGTAACATTTTCGTCGAGAAACTGTCGAGAACCCCTCCGTCGAGCCAAAAGAGAGCAAGTTCTCTATTTCCTCGATGGGAGTCTGAGTTGGCTCGTCGAGATCCTCGACGGGCTGGTTTCGATGAGAAACTCGGACGTCTGTATGCTAAGAAACCTGCGCTTGCTCAGATTAAAGTATGAGACGGGAGTAAAAGTAGCATTTGTAATGGAGATAAACACGTTTAAAGCTGTAACAGACTGAAAAGTGCAAATCGTCTCTTACCAAACTTTTATTTAACACGCAAACACATGAAATTAGCAAAGCAGCCCCAAGAGTTTAGCCTGTGGAATCGAACTTCCCCTGCCGTTGTATGTGTTGTACGTCACCGCGTTTGAGAACGAGGAGATTTTGGCTTGACTGTGTGTACGCAAAGCAAGCTTTTCGAGTTCCTCGACAAGCCTAACAAGGAACTCGACGAGGAAAAACGATGTGTTTCGCCCCGTCCAGTTTCTCAGTCGTGTGTACGAGGCCTTAGACTGTGTCTCATGTAGCCTCCGGTCTCTGCACACAGTTTCTTCTGTTTTGGGGATGGATCACATCCAGGCTGCAGCCAATGGAAGTGTTGCCCTTCTTGTGCTCAAGGCGGGTCACAATCTGGCTGCTGAAGAAGGCAATCAAGGCCCCTTCCAGACTCCTGGTCTCCACAAACATGATTGACTCTCCCCTATGGCTAGGGAAACATTGACAGTCTATGTTAACAGGAGGGAAGCAACGGTCTGCAAGAGGTAGAAATGTCAAAGCTACCATAGAGAAACAATTGTTTCTTAATCAAAAGTTGACTTCCTTGGTAGTCAGATCTATAGCTCTGCAATCAAAATAGGTCAAGATACGTGCTTATTGTGGAACTCTAGTATAGTGTGTCAGGCCTCCACAGAGAGACCACTGCTTTTACAAAAAGAGCAGGGTGTTCTCCTATACAGCAATGCTCTGTAGCTCTACAATCAGCAAAGCTCATGCTACCTACTAATTGGAGAGCTCTAGTCCTGACTCAGCAAGGTGAGTGCCGGATTTCTGCAGAGAGACTATATAGTTACATAGGGCCAGATTCAGGTAGAATTACGTTACGCCGCGGCGGCGTAACGTATCCCATTTACGTTACACCGCCGCAGGTTTACAGTGTAAGTGCCTGATTACAAAGCTCTTACCTGTAAACTTGCGGCGGTGTAACGTAAATCCGCTCGGCGCAAGGCCCGCCTAATTCAAATGGGGCGGGCACCATTTAAATTAGGCGCTTTCCGGCGCCAAACGTTCTGCGCATGCCACCGTTAGGAAATTTCCCGACGTGCTTTGTTGCGAAATTACGGCGCCCCGACGTTTTTTTTGAATGGCGATGTGCGTTACATTGTTTCGTATTCCCGGACGTCTTACGCAAAAAAAAAAATTAAATTTGACGCGGGAACTTTAACATGGCTGTTCTAAAGATAAGCCATGATAAAGCAGGCCTAAGTTTGCGACGGGAAAAACCGACTAGCGACGACGTAAGAGATTGCAACGAACGCGCGTATCTTCGTGGATCGCCGTAAGTAGTCATTTGCATATTCTATGCCGACCGCAATGGAATCGCCACCTAGCGACCGGCCTAGAATTGCATCCTAAGATCCGACGGTGTAAGTCAATTACACCTGTCGGATCTTACGGCTATCTATGTGTAACTGATTCTATGAATGGCCCATAGTTAGTCAGGTTAAAAAAAAAAAAACAAGTTCATCTAGTTCAACGGAAAAAAATATACAATCCCATATACACAATCCTTCACCCACAGTTGATATAAAGGAAGGCAAAAAAACTCAATGCTCCAATTTGCTACAGCAGGGGAAATAATTCATTCCTGATCCCCCAAGAGGCAATCAGATTTTCCCTGGATTAACTTTGCCTATAAATGTTAGTACCCAACTGGTGACTACAGCTTTCACAAACAGAGCAAGGGTTCTTCTCTGCAGCATGCTGGCAGGGAACAGGCTTTTCTACTCGGGCTGTATCAGATACAATTTGTTGCTGAACTTGCACCAATAAAGCAGTGTCAATAAAATTTGACTGTCAATAAAAAAAAAAAAAAAAAAACTGGGAAGGTGGGAAAGTCTTCAGAAGGCCACAACTTGCCAGTTGGCTGCTGGTAGCTTATGGTGAGTGTGACGTCCTTGCCAACCCACAATTAGTTACCCACCTTAGACCCACAGCCCTTCTAGGCTAGCCATTCACACTTAACTGCTTATCACAATTTTTTGTATATGTGCAGTACCATGAGAATCCATAATAGTTATGTGATTCTTCCAACAGTCAGAGGCCCCTGTTAAGGGCTCATTGACTGCAATCACTTTGTGTGTGATAAAGCACTAAGGCTATTGTAGCATACTCTGATTGCGCTGCACCTTCTTAGATGGAATGGATACTCTGTGCCTAGTTGTTCTTTTATGCACTCTTTGAGAAATTCACAGGACTGACATAACCTAGTCAACATTTCTCAAGTGACTCGATCTCCCTCCTAGTGCCACCCCCCATGATTTTATTGTGGTTTCATGTTTTTAATAATATTCTATTTGGAATTTTAGTTTGGTTAGTGTCCACAAACCCACCTCACTCTGTGGGCCAGATTCTCGTAGAATCCGCGGCGGCGTAGGGTAAGCCATTTACACTACGCCGCCGTAAATTACTGGAGCAAGTGCCGTATTCTCCAAGCACTTGCTCCGTAATTCGCGGCGGCGTAGTGTGTATTGCCCGTCGTAAGGCCGCGTAATTCAAAGGGGGCGGCTTGTATTTAAATTGCGCCGATCGAACTGCGCATGCGCCGGCGTAAAAATAGCCCAGTGCGCATGCTCCAGCTCACGACGGAAAATGTCAATGACGCCGACGTGAGCGTCATTGACGTAAAGTCCTATTCGCGAACGAGTTAGGAAAACGACATAAACGACGGAAAAAGACGACGCTGACCCGATGCCATACTTAACATGGCATACGACGGACCTTCGTAAACTTACCCCTCATATAGCAGGGGCAAGTTTACGCTTACGGAAACGTCGTAAATTCACTGTGTCGACCGCGCGTACGTTCGGGAATCTCGCGGAAATAGCTAATTTGCATAGACGACGGGGAAAACAACGAGGCGACACCTAGCGGCGGGGAAAGAAATTGCATTTAAGATCTGACAGCGTAAGAGCCTTACGCCTGTCAGATCTAATGGATATCTATGCATAACTGATTCTAAGACGGCCCAGATTAGGACTTACGACGGCGCAAATGGTGTTGCGCCGTCGTAAGCCCTTTGAGAATCTGGGCCTGTGTTTCTAGTTTGGCATTCTTGCAAACAATGAGTTAAGGCTGAAGCTGGCAGATAGACAAGTTTTTCATCAATGTCTTTGGGGAATCCAATCACAATTCATTAATTTGACTGATTGGACATTCCACTTCCCTGTTGTGTCCAGCTGCCTCACCCATAAATACTCCGATCTAAAAATAACATCTGTCTGATAGACAGGCGCAGCATGAATATCAGAATTTTCAAACATACACGTCTTTGTGTCAGATGTGAAGATACAACTGAGGAAAATAATGAAATGCCACCCTAACTTACAAAGTAAGTTAGGGTGGCATCCAGGCAAACATAAAAATGCTGGGGCAGATCCACGTACCTGCGCGTAATCTTCCGCCGGGCGCAGCGTATCTAATGCCGCGTACAGACGAGCATACATGTACGATGAAACCGGTCCGCCGGACCGTTTTCACCGTACATGTATCCCCGGGGATTTCTGTATGGTGGCTGTACCCACCATCATACAGAAATCCGCGCGTAAACAATACGCGGGGCGTGTCCGCGCCGTCGCCACGACAATGACGCGGCGACGTGGGCGGCCCTGCCAGTTAAATGCTTCCACGCATGCGTCAAAGTCATTCGACGCATGCGAGGGATGGCGGGCGCTCGGACATGTACGGTAGGTCTGTACAGACGACCGAACATGTCCGAGCAGACAGGATTCCAGCGGGCTGTTTTAAAACAGGTCCAGAAATATTTGCCCGCTGGGAAAAGGCCCGGCGGGCAAATGTTTGCTGGAATCCTGCTCGCTCGGGCCTACACACGACCGAACATGTCTGCTGAAACTGGTCCGCGGACCAGTTTCAGCAGACATGTTCGGGCGTCTGTACGGGGCATACACTATGCCGCCGCAACTTATTTTTTTTATTTCGAATCCACAAAGAATTTGCGCCGTAAGTTACGGCGGCGTATTGTATCTTTGGCGGCGTAAGGGCGCGGAATTCAAATGGATTTAATGGGGGCGTGTTTTATCCTAATACGTCGTGACCCGACGTAAACAACGTTTTTAACTGCGCATGCGCCGTCCGTGGGTGTATCCCAGTGCACATGCTCGGAAATTAACCCGGAACAAGCCAATGCTCACGACGGTGACGTCATTCTATGCAAATCCCTATTTGCGAACGCCTTTCGCAAACGACGTAAAAAATTCAAAATTGTATGCGGGAACGCCGGCCATACTTAACATTGATTACGCCTCATAACAGCAGCTTTAACTATACGCCGGAAAAAGCCGAACGGATCGCCGTAAATAGCTAATTTGCATACTCGATGTGGAATTCGACGGTAACGCCACCTAGATCCGACGGCGTACTAAGACGTACGCCTGTCGGATCCCTCCGAGATGCCGTCGTATCTTGTTTTGTAGATACAAAACAAAGATACGACGCAGGAATTTTAAAATTACGCCGGCGTATCAATAGATACGCCGGTGTAATCCTTTTGTGGATCTGCCCCGCTGTATTTAAATCTGGTGGTTGTTGAGGTCAATTCATAAAAGCATGATGCATACAGCCATTTTATGTTGTGCATTTTTTCTCTATTTACAATAATAAATACGTTTTTAGTGCAATTTTTGTTGCTTGGATCAGCTAAGCATTACCAAGTGTTGTGGCATTTTCCATATAAAAAACAATTTATAAACTCTATCACACAGATTTTTACTCCCTACAATATTACTGGCTTCTGACTGGTGACAATAGGCTCAACCTGTGGCCCCATGATACTTATTGTTCCTATCTCAGGTCCCAGCATCCAGTAGTGTCTTCCCTTGTATCTCCTAATCAACACTATCAGTATAAATGTTCCCAGATTTTGGAATGTATTAGCAGCATGAGAGCTTCAGTTTCCAACTGATATTGGTTTTGTAATTTGGGGTGTTAAATACTTGCAGATGAACCAAGTTTTCACTGCCTGTAAAGCACATTCAAATCACTTTTCAGAGGAGTGGCAGATTGAACCCAAGTCTTAGAAATTCAACTGTATATTTAAGCCATTAGGTGTAATCAGGGCTGGACTGGGACAAAAATTCGGCCCTGGACTTCATCCAGACTGGCCCACTTTAATTCAATAAAATTCAACAAAAATCACGCCCACCAAAAGGCCCCTACATCCATTATTGTATATCATGAGAGGGTGAGAGAGAGGGGAATGAGAGAGAGAGAGAGAGAGAGGGAGGGTTGAGGGAAAGGGGGTGAGCGTAAGAAAAAGAGAGTGAGTGTAAAAGAGAGGGGGTGAGTGTAGGACCCCTTTTTACACTGAGGCGTTTTTTAGGCGCTTTTGGGCGCCTGTAAATCGACTGAAAAATGCTTCCGCTGCAGTCAAATTGTGAAAGCCCGAGTGCTTTCACACTGGGGCGCTGCCAGGGCGTTAAAAAAAGTCCTCCAAGCAGCATCTTTGTTTTAAAAAACGGCCCACTGAGCCATCGGCCCACCGGGAAACTCCCTGTAGTCCCTATAGCCAGTCCATCCCTGGGTGTAATCAGTTCATTTAGAGTGAGCATCATTAAATGGCGGACCGCGGTCCGGATCCGGACCCAGTTGCTGAGGTCTGAATTGCATGTTTGCGCGATGACTACACTGGCATTGTGTAGTATGTAAAGCTTTAATGGGAAGAGTTAAAAGTCATGCACTTACATATCTTAATCCTTGTGAGATAGCCTTAAAAGGGAAAGCAACTACCAGCGCTGAACATAGGTGTGCGCAGCCTATTGCATTAGGGTTCAAAAAAGTGGAAAGGATCCATGTTGCTTCAAAGTTCTCCTATATACTATTGCATTAGGGTGTGTACCTCAAAGCTCCAACACATATGCATGTGCGACATATTTACTGGCCTCTTCCCCACTATCCATCCTGAAACAATGGGAGGGAGCAAGGGGGACCCGGGCAGCAGAAAGGAGACAAACAGGGACAGGAGGGGTAGCGGCATGGCCTATATTGGTACCGATCCCCTGTATTTTGCTCCTGTAGCAGCTGATTGTGGGGGGGAGGGAGAGGAGGAGAAGCCTACTTCAGCTGCTGCAGGAGGAAAACTTTATCCCAGCCCACGCTGCCCTTCCTGTCCAGATTCTTAGGCTTGGCAAGGAAGGATCACGGTTTACCTGTCACCTGCCCCGATCGGCAGGTAGATCACAATTGACGGCTTGACAACCTCAGGATTAAGGTGTGCCTGGGCCCAGGTTCTCAAAGGGTTTACGACGGCGCAACGCCATTTGCGCCGTCGTAAGTCCTAATCTGGGCCGTCGTATCTATGCGACTAATTTATCATTATTCATGGTAATTATCTTATATGTGCGTCAACAGCAGACCCACAGAGTTTGTTCTGGAGGGACCTAACAATTGGCCATGTTGTACTACTCCAGCATATGCTCATGCCTAGTTCCAGCATATGCTCATGCTTTGCCCTTATGCATAGAACTTTAATAAGTTGAGACAGCTGGATCGTGTCTCTATTTTCATCAGACGTACTGAGTCTAGGGCCTAGATTCACGTAGGGCAGCTTTACGTTGTGCGGGCGTAGCGTATCTTATTTACGCTACGCCGCCGCTACTTAGAGAGGCAAGTGCTGTATTCACAAAGCACTTGCGTCCTAAGTTTCGGCGGCGTATAGTAAATCGGCCGCCGTAAGCGCGCGTAATTCAAAGTAGGCAGGTCGTGGACGTGTTGCATTTAAATTTAGCGTGACCCCATGTGGATGCATGGCCGAACAGACGGTGAATGCGCGCGCATGCTCAGTATCACGTCGTATTTACACCCAAAGATACGCCGGCTCAATGCCTGTGATGTGAAAGTAACCTACGCACAGCCCCATTCACGTAAGACTTACATAAACGACGTAAAAAGATACGCTTGCTCCGACGTCCATACCTTGCATGGGCTGCGCCACCTAGAGACCAGCTTTATCTTTACGCCGGGCGTATGTCTTACGTAAACGGCGTAACTAATTGCGACGGGCGTACGTACGTTCGTGAATCGGCGTATCTTGCTCATTTACATATTCGACGCGGAAATCAACGGAAGCGCCACCTAGCGGCCAGCATAAATATGCACCCCAAGATACGACGGCGTAGGAGATTTACGCCGCTCGTATCTTGGCCAAATCTATGCGTAACTGATTCTATGAATCAGGCGCATAGATACGACGGTGGCCATTCGGACTTACGACGGCGTATCTGGAGATACGCCGTCGTAAGTCTTTGTGAATCTGGGCCAAGGTGTCTAGTAGTAGTTGGTCACCTTCACAGACACTGCCTGGTTGGCTTATCCTGCAGTTCATTTTATCTCAGTAGCTGTTTATCAAAGATGCTAATTTACTGTAAAATCCACCAATACACTCTAGGATAAGAATTAACAAATCTGAATAAAAAAGAGAAAAGCAAAGAACATGAAATATTAATGACACATGATTATTAATATGGATGCAAACCTCCTATCTCCCCTTTAAGGCAACAACCTTCCCATCCTTTTCATGAGATTGGGAAGGGTTTGTTTGGCCTAAGATTGCAGCGGATTCATGGAAAGCCTCCCAGGTAGAGGCATAGTATGCATAAACTATGATTATCCATGCACATGACATAAGCTTCTATCACATGCATTCATAGCTGTGATGACTGCCCAAATGTTATACTGCACCCAGAAAACCATCAGGTCTTGCAGCATGTTCCCATTTTAAAGGTTATGCAAGACACTATTAAATTCATGCAGTTCAGTAATTATCTCTTCAGTAAATTTGAAAAAAAAAAAAATGTTTTAGACGGAGGCCATGCTGTACCAACATTGGGCCAATGATAAAAATCATTTTCATCTGTAATTAAATTGACTTTTATGCCACAAAATGAACAGTAAATAAGAGGGAACTTTAAGGAGCTCATTTTAGAAATCGTTTTTGTGTTATCATCAAAGGAATCCTCTCCTCTCTGAAGTCAAGGAATTACGCTGAGAAAGCACACAAGATCAGTTTCAACAGAGGTCAATGGAATCGTCCTCAGTCTCATTTAATTGAATCTAAGTGAAGGCATTTACTAAAGGCGCAGTTCTTTGAGATCTACCTAAATAAATATGATGAAGCAGTGTATTGCAATGATGGAAAATGCATAGTAAAGCCTTCTTAAAACATATCCCTAAAATAAAATAATTATTCCTTATTTCAGGACAGTGGGGAGAGTCATGTAAATCAATGCGTTACATCCTATTGCCCAGATTAGGGTTGTCCAGATACCGATACCGAGTATTTGCGCTAGTACTCGTACTCGCTCAAATACTCCCGATACCAAAATAGAATACTTTTTTTTTTTTTTTTGTGACATCGAGCGGTGCATAGAGGCAGGGCCGGATTAACCGTGGGGCTGATTGAGCTGCAGCTCCAGGCCCCCATCATAATATAGGCCCAAACTTAATTCTCTCACCAGGGCCCGGCGGCCGGCTGACGACCGCTATATAATAAATCCACACGTCCAGGCAGCTGCAGCCTGCATTATGATATAGGCCCAATTGACGCAGTGAACAACATTTAATCACGGGCCGCGAGTAGCGGCCGCGAGCCGCTGCTATGATTCACAGCAGAGCCGCGGCTATCCACAACAACACAGCCTCTTGTAGCGCGGGCGGTGCCAGTGCGCCGAGGCTGAGCGTGCTCCTCCCCTTCAGTACTGTACTGAACACAGACACTGACTGCAGGCGGAGCTTGACGTCCCCCGGCGGCGTGCGTGACGTCATCCAGAGGCCGTCCCCGGCGTCCTAGGAGTCTCCATTGCCTTGCGAAAGGACCGCACCGCACGATCGACAGGAAAAGTACAGTAAAAAGCAAGTAAGCCATGAGCGCTGGGGAAGTCACTGTCATACAGATGAGATAATGTTTAATTGTGCAGAAGAAGTGTGGGTACAGTACTGGCTGCAACGAACCTGAAGTGGTTAACTTTTTTTTTTTTTTTTGGGGGGGGGGGGTGCTATATCAGTGCAGGGAGGCAGCTTATTAGTGCATCTCATCAGTGCCACATTTATGAGTGCCATCCAATCAATGCCAGTGCCACCTATCAGTGCCATTGGATGGCACTGATAGGTGGCACTGGCATTGATTGAATGGCACTCATAAATGGATGGCACTGATAGGTGGCACTGGCATTGATTGGGTGGCACTGATGAGATGCACTAATAAGCTGCCTCCCTGCACTGATGCACTAATGGGCACTGATCTGCACTGATAGGTGGCACTGGCTAGCTGCACTTTTGGGCACTGGCACCGATGAGCTGCACTGGCAGTGATCACTCCTTCAATGACATGTAGTTTTCCAGTACCGTATGCTAAAAAACAGCCCCACACCATGATGTACCAGTTCTTCATGATTCTAAAGAAAATATCCTTAGTCTGTATTGTGGTTTGAAAATGGTCACATGACATTTAAAAAAAGTATCGGTATTCGGTATCGGCGACTACTTGAAAAAAAGTATCGGTACTTGTACTCAGTCCTAAAAAGTGGTATCGGGACAACCCTACGGGCGCACATTTAGAACTGTTGGTGTATAGTGCAAATATATGGGATTAGAGATTAGAGATGGCGCTACCTTAAAAAAAAAAAAAAAATGAGAGGAATTAGTTGTGATGAAAAAATTAAAGTGCATTAGTGCCTAATAATCACATATGCAACTGTGCAATGCGTGCAATAAATATGCAAATGGTGACAATAAATGAATAAAAAATAAAAAAGAAAATAAACTCTATAGTTTTAAATAACATGAAAAATCCAATTGTGCACAATTGTTAATACTGTATATATAAAAGTCGATATACAATAGGTGAATTATTGTGATCTCTGTATCAATGTGCTGAGTTTCAGAAGTGCCTCGTGCCAAGTGCAATTCTGTTACTGTATTTCACACAGTGACCACTCCAACTGTGCTCTTATATGGCCCGCACTCACCAGATCCTCTACCCCACAGGTAACAAACACAAGGCCCGAGGGCCGAATCCGGCCCTCCAGGCCATTTCATGTGGCCCTTGCATCTCTCCTGCAGCTGCAGGAGAGCTCAAACCCTCCTCTGCTCCTCCTCCAGACCCTTGCTTTCAAGCAATACATCCAGCTTCTTCCCAGCAGCAGAATAAGGAAAGGGTGGTGCACTGTGATGTAAGGGACAGTGGGGGACTCAACTTCTGATGGTGGGGTGGCTCTTAACATTTAATGTAAAGGGGATGCGCTGGACTAATATTACAGATACAACTGGTCCTTTTGAGGGCAATCATAATGCTGATGCGGCCCACGGTGAAATTGAGTTTGACACCCCTGCTCTACCCCCTCTTGGGGTGTAAAGCGTTCACAGTGTATGCCACTGTGCGGCACTCTGGCAATATTTCGTGCCCCTGTGCTCCTGGTGATGCTTCCAGTGTTAGCGCATATACAGGAGAGAAGGAATCCCAATAGTGTGATACCGTTTAAAAAAAATTATATTTTATTAGTAAAATTGGGTACTCACATTTAGGCAGAATCAATAAAGCATTTCATTCCAACAAATACAATACTCGGAAGTGTGTTGTGACGTTCTGTCTGTTTGCTCGACCGGTTTCGTCGACCTGACGTCATCTGGAGCGTCAGGTCAACGAAACCGGTCGAGCAAACAGACAGAACGTCCTATACATGGTACTCTGGATTTATTACACACCCCCCATGTTATATGCACTTTCACCAGTCGCACTGCATTGCTGCACAGATCACATTGAATATGTGCACTGCCGGAAAAATTTGTTTGTTTTCTATTCATTCGTTTTTTTCATAAATTCAAAATCCAAAAATAAGAAAGAAAATCTGACAGTTCGAAAGAATAACTAACTAACTAATAATAACTAACTATTAAATCATAGGTATTGTAATTTCCTTTCAAATTTGACTGTTAGTGAACGTAACGAATACGAATTCATCCGAAGTTACGAATTATCCGAAATAACGAATGCTGGAAATCCTGCGAATCCAGTGCCGCTTCCCGCATTGCATCCGACTCGCAGACAGTTTACACTGCCCTCTAGGAACTGCTGCGGGGGTCTGTACAAAGTTTATGACACCCCCAGATCGGTTCGTAGATCATGGAGCGAACTGTGAATCCAGACAGGAATGTGAACACCTATGCGATCCAATTCTGGTGCGGACAAAAAAAAAAGGGTCCTGCATGGGTTTAATTCAGCCATACAGTTTGTATGGCTGAATTTACATCGCACAGACATTGCATGTGGTTTGCACAGCAATGCAGTTTGAACCACATGCGATGTGTAGCTCCGGTCCACAGTCTCAAACTGTTAACATTGCCACAACGCAACAATGTTCATCCATCAGAGTAGCACCATGTATGCTTGTATGTGAGCGGGCTGGAAGCGGTAAAAATGGAGATCAACTGCCCATTTTTACGGCCCTCTGGCTGTGAGTGTGAAAGCAGCCTAAGCCCTCGTTCACATTATGGCTTTGATATCGTGTGACTTCATATGAAATTGCATGATTTCAAAGCTACATGTCAGTCTTCATGCACAGTTCTCTATGCACATCGCACACAAAATCGCCAAAAGTAGTGCAGTACTTTTTCTAAATCGAAGCCGGTGTGGCCCCGATTTCAACAGTGAGATTTCCGGCAATAGGATGCGACTTGTCAAGCGTTTTGACCGGAACGAGCGCTAATAGTATATGGCCAGCTTTAGTTCTAAACTGTTATTTCTCCTCTTGTAATATACCAACATTGTTATGTGGCACAAATGTAAACTGCTGTTTGTAATCTATTCTGCAAAAAAAAAAAAATGAGAAGTTGTTGGGATTGGAGTGCACCGGAGCCCGCCGAGAATGGAGATATTCATTATGACCAGAGCTGATAGAACGTATCATTTCTTCCAATATCCTCGGCTGGCTTTTATTACTCACCCAGCCTCATTGGATTAGGGCATTTCTGGTTTGCCTTGCAAAAACAGACACTTAAAATTTGACTTGAAATGTAGTTATTAATGAAGAACAGCAAACTGCAGGAGGGACAGGACTACTTATTCAATCCAATAAGCAATTTTACAGAATGTGTTCTGCTGTGTTTTAATTAACTGCTAACTGGCTTTCATAAAAAGCTGCAGAATGTGCTGAGCGCTTAATGTAATATTCAGGTTTCCTGTCTCTGTTTACCTGCACTGGATTCTGCATTATCTTTGTGCTGATATTTCATTACAGACCCAGACATTTAAAGCAAAACTTCAGTAATTTTTTAAATCTTTCCAGCTATTAAATCTTCTGCCTTTTGTTGTTTTAACTTTGGATATAAAAACATTTTTCTTCTGCCAGTAAATACCTTATACAGCCCATTTCCTCTTTCTTGTCTGGTCATTGGCCTAGGCTTATGACATCACGCACAGCTATCTCTCTCACTCTCCTGAGAGTTTGCCAGGAAGGGAGGGGGTGAGTCATAAGAGGGCCAATGAGAGCTGCAGGGCTGCAGAGCTGCAGGTGTGCCTCTGTGTAAATCCAGGAAGTGAACAGGCAGCAGCTTCAGCTGCCCACAGTTAAAATGGCTGCAGCCAGACTCAGTGGAGGAAGATTTCTGCAGCATATTTGGCAAGTACAGAATCACAGTATATATAAAATAATATGCAAAGTGATTGGAGGGAAGCTTCAGAATGACAAAGATGTTTTCATTACAAATTATGAGAGCAGACTGCAGTTCCTCTTTAAAGACTGGAGACATTTAAAGTGTATCTTACCAGTCTAGTTGTGCTGCCTGCATCGTTTTTTTTTTCTTCTTCTTTTTCACCTGTTGGTCCTGCCAGCAACACATTTTCTTCCAAGGTGACAATGCTCACTTAGGCCCCATCCTCAGCGTTTTATAGCTTGAAACAAGGAGAAAAAAAATCAAGAAGATTTAGAAAATCCTTATTATGTTTGATGTCTATCAGATCATGATTTCATTCTGTGCAATAATATGTTGGTTGTCAGACTGTAAAACATATTGAAATTAATCTGCGCTGTGATAACACGCGTGACCGCTGGCAAATAAAGTTTGATATACCAAAACCTAAACACTTATCCTGAAATGATGCAGTGCTAGTGAAATTAATAAAAATGTACAAAAAAAAAGTAAACAAACAGTGTTCAATGTACAAAGCATGAAGTCTCTCTTAACCCAAAGCCTATATATATTTTTAAATAAAATAGACCTTCTACCATCTGGTAGATCCTTGTAGTGTAACAAAAACATAAGTGCCACCTCTGTATTCCAAGCACTCACCAGATCAGACTACTCTTAAGCCTCGTATACACGACAGAGGAACTCGACAGGCGAAACACATCGTTTTCCTCGTCGAGTTCCTTGTTAGGCTGTCGAGGAACTCGACAAGGCAATTTTCCCCATTCCCGTTGAGGAAAAAGAAGACATGCTTTCTTTTTGGCTCGACGGGATCCTCGACAGTTTTCTCGTCGAAAAATGTACACACGACCGGTTTCCTCGGCAAAAAAAAAAATCACAGCAAGTTTCTTGCTGGTTTTTCCCGAGAAACTCGGTCGTGTGTAGGAGGCCTAAGGTAATAGTAAAAGGCAACTCCCATTGGAAACTCAGCTCCTGTGGGAATTGCCTTTTTTTGTTACTTACGAGAAGTGATTCCAGAGTGGAAGTGCACCAGGGGAGGATCAGTGCCCAAGAAACATGCCCGTCTACCTGTTACAGCTTATGGTCTGGTGAGTGTGGATTTGGAATAAGGAATTTTTTGATACACTAGAAGGATTTGCTGGATGGTGAAAGATCTATTTTATTTGAATATATATGGACTTTGAGTTAAGAGAGACTTCACGCTTTGCACATTGAACACTGTTTATCTACTTATTTTTTGTACGTTTTTATTATATTCATTGGCGCTGCATCATTTCATGATATTATAAGACTTTAAAACATGCTTATCTGATATATGTAGAAATCTGACAAAAAAGAAGTATCCTCTGATAATTAAAGACATTAGCAATCCTACATCATGGCCTTCAGCTATCATTTGGGGTTATACAAAAAGCTGCTGCAGTTCTTGTTTTCTATATTGTGAGGGGTCATTCGTGAGAGTCGATAAACTTAATACATCAGATCAGACTTGCTCTGCAGTGAATTGGACTCTGCCAAAACCAAAGACGAAGCAAACTTTGATAAGTATTTTTCCATTCTTTTTTTTTTTATAAATTCTTTATTTTGTTAACAGCAATCAAAACAGCATTCTGCATCAATATACGATCACATGTCAGTATTTCAATTTACAATTTACATCCACTTCTCTGGTTTAATACATTCTTTATATTACCCCTACCCTTTTTACCATTAGTTATCCTTTACTTCTGCATTGCTCACCTTTCACTCTATATTATTAACACAGAAACCTTTTTCCTCCGATCCGACTGAGCCCCCCCATTCTCAGCCACGTCCTTCTTATCCATTGCTGTTACATACAGACAAAAACAAAACAAAAAAAAAGAAAAAAGAAGAAGGAAAGAAAACACAACAAAACACCCCCAAAAAAAAAAAAAAAAAAAAACACCAACTCCCCTCCCGAGCTCCGGTCTTCCCTCACCCCCCTTATACTCCCCTATGGATTCTGTTTTTTATACTCCTCGTATGGTAACCATACTTCCTGATATTTCCCTTCCTGTTCTTTTAATATCATAGTCAGGTTTTCCATTTGTTGAATCTCCGTTATTCTCCCCATCCATTGCATTTTTGATGGCGCTACTGTACTTTTCCACAGACTCGGAATGCATGCTTTTGCTGCCGTAAGTAGATGTCTCACCAAAGAGTTTTTATACTTTTCATTAGATAACGGGATATCATGCAAAAGGAAAACTGACGGTTTTTCCACAAGAGACACATCTGTAATTTTCTTTATTGTTTCAGCCACCATCTTCCAAAAATCTCGCACTCCAGCGCACTCCCAAAAAATATGTAATATGGTACCTTCTGCATTTTGACATCTCCAACATTGATTGGATACTTGAGGGAACATCCTATTCAATACCACCGGAGTTCTATACCACCTGGTTAGGATCTTATACCCTCCCTCCTGATATTTAGTTGCCATTGAGGCTTTATGTGTAAATAACAGTATTTTCTTTTTCTGTAGCTCCGAAAAAGTCATACCTAGGTCCCTCTCCCATGCTTTTAAAAAAGCCAGTTCTTGTGGGGCTCCTAGGTCTACCACCATCGCGTACATAGCCGAGAGTAGATGCCTCCGAGGCTCTCCCTTTAAACAAATCTTTTCAAAGTCAGATAACATTCGTAATTCTGCCATATGTTGCGTGGCTACCCGTATATATGCTTTGAGCTGTGTTAACCTAAAGCTGTCCAAATTTTCAGAGAACTCACTTTCTATCTCCTCACGGGTCATTACATAGTTATTCCTTGAAAAATGGACCAACCTACCACTTCCCTGCTGCCTTAACTCTTTGAACCGTTGGTCTACCAATCCCGGCTCAAAACTTGGTGTCCCCAAAATTGGGATCATGGGACTTGGGTATACTGACATCTTTGTTTTCTTAAATACTTTTTTACTAACCTGGATTGTAGTTCCTATCGTGGGATGTCTCTTAACCTCCATTGATATCTCCCCTTCCTCAATCCACACTATTCCCTCCAGAGGTATGTCAGTTATACTTTGCTCCATCTGTATCCATGGTTTTCCTTTATCCGCTATACACCATTCTACCACTCTCATTAAATGCGCTGCCACATAATAGCTTTCCGGGTCCGGAAGTCCCACCCCTCCTCTTTCTTTGGGTAGAGTCAGCACCGATCTACGTACTCTCGGGGTTTTCCCTGCCCAGATAAATCTCACAAACCTGGAACTGATATCCCTCAAAAATCCGGCCGGCAACTTAATGGGGAGGGTCTGAAATAGGTATAACAATCTGGGCATCACATTCATTTTGATGATATTTATCCTTCCAAACCACGTGAATACCTCCTTATCCCACCTTGTAAAATCTAATTTTATTTGCCGAATTAAGGGTGCAAAATTCAGTTCAAAAACTTGGTTCAACTTATTTGGTATTTTGGTACCTAAATAACTTATATATGCCTCCGTCCACCTAAATCCAAAATTCCCCACCAATTGTTGTTTCAATTTCTCGCTCAATTCCACACCCATTGCTTCAGACTTGCTATAATTTACTTTGAAGTTAGATAACTCTCCGTATTGGCGTAGTTCTTGTAGTAATACCGGTAGAGATACTCCGGGCGATGTTATAAAAAACAGCAAGTCGTCCGCATAGGCCGCTACTTTATGTTCTCTTCCTTTTGTAACCAGGCCCCTAACATCTTGATTAGCCCGAATTGTCCTCAACAATGGTTCTACCGTAAGAACAAATATGATAGGGGAGAGTGGACATCCCTGCCGTGTCCCATTACTTATTAAAAAAGGTTTAGACATCAGATCGTTCACTTTGACTCTTGCCCTAGGACATGTATATAAACTCTTAATCCAATTTAACATCCCCTCTCTCAGCCCTATATGTTGCAGCACCACTCTCAGGAATGTCCAATCAACCCTATCAAATGCCTTTTCGGCATCGGCAGATATAATCACTAACGGCTTCTTCTGAACATGCGCAATATGAATAGCTCCCACTACCCTTTGGGTGTTCTCCCTCCCCATTCTACCAGGAGTAAACCCCACCTGATCTGGATGTATAATTGCTGGAATATATCCTAATAATCTGTTGGCCAAGATTTTTGTCATGATCTTAAGGTCAACATTCAGTAGTGAAATTGGCCGATAACTGGCACAGTTAGTTGGATCTTTACCCTCCTTAGAGAGTAATGTAATATGAGCCATCAATGTCTCTTCTCGCATCTCCTGCCCTTCCCTTATTGAATTAAAGGCCGTCAAAAATTTTGATGCCAATATCTCCGAAAAAATCTTATAATAAAGCAGTGTATACCCATCGGGGCCTGGCGCTTTACCTAGCTTCATTACTTTTAGGGCTTCTAAGAATTCCTCCTTAGTAATTGGCCCATCAATACCACCTGCTTCCTCCTCCGACAGCCCGGGCATCCCTGATGCCTCTACATACTCTTTTGCCTGTTGTTCTCGATTAGACATCCTCACTACTTCTTGTTGCCCTTCTATTCTATACAATTTGGTATAATACTCTCTGAATACTTCTGCTATCTCCTTCGTAGATTTCACCAAGATATCTCCCTGTGTTTTTATCTGTTCAATATGATTCCTAGCCCGGGTTTCTCTTAGGGCGTTTGCTAGCATTCTACTAGGTTTATTTCCGTATTCATAATACGCCCGTCTACATCGTGTTAATTTTGCTTTAGCTCTATCCATCAGTAACCCATTTAATTCCTCCCGTAGCCTCCTAAGTTTTTCTTCTATTTGTTGGGTTTGTGATTTCTTATGTGCCACTTCTAGTACCCCGATCTCTTTCAGCAATGTCTCCATTTTGGCCCCTAACACACGTTTCCTATGGGCCCCTAATGATATCAAGATGCCTCTGATATAACATTTGTGAGCTTCCCAACTACATAATGGTGGTATTTCTTCTGACTCATTGCTAGTGAAAAAAAACTCTAGTTCCTGCTTAATTTTGTGTTCATACTCAGGCTCCTTTAGGAGTGTCTCATTCATCCTCCAATTCCATTCCCTCGGGCTTACCTCGCCCAATTCCATCGTACAGCTCATTGGAGCATGATCCGACAATGTGAATGGGCCTATTGAGGCTTCTACTATACATGTTATTGCACTCTGAGATGTAAGAATATAGTCGATTCTAGTATACGTTTTGTGATTTGCTGAAAAAAAAGTATAATCTCTCTCATACGCATTTAACGTTCTCCAAGTATCTATCATCTGTACGTCTTGCAATACTCTTTTCACCCTCCGAAGTTTGGAATAGGACAGGTGAGACACTCCTTTTGAAACATCCAGGGTAGGGTCCAACGCAATATTTAGATCCCCCCCTAGTATAACAATTCCCTCTTTATTTTGATGGACCAGATCCATAAATGTCTCTAAAGCAGTTATTTGATCCTCATTTGGTAAATACATATTAACCAGAGTGACCTTTTGTTCATACAAAACTCCATTTATAATCAGAAGCCGCCCTGAGTCATCCTTCACTATCTTAGATTCTTTCCATGGCACCTTATTAGACATCATAATTGCTACCCCGTTAGCTTTGGACGTTTGTGATGCACTATGATACACGATTGGGAACCTGCGACTCCCTAGTCTAGGAATTTTATCACTTCTAAAATGTGTCTCTTGTAGAAAAATAATTTGAGATTTTAATCTGCCCAACTCCGTCAATAATCTAGTACGTTTTTCCGGACTATTTAGCCCTTTCACATTATACGAAGTAAATTTACACCTCGTCATCTTTCCTACCCTACTTCCCTACCCTACTTTCTCCCCAACCGGCCCTGGGGAGGGGTAAGACCGGGCCCCGGGACAGAGAAAAAAAAAAAAAAAAAATTAAATAAAAAAATAAATAAATAAATAAAAAAAAAATTAATAAAAAAAAAAGTTCCTTAGGGTCTGGTTAAATCCTCCAGTACCCACATCGGACATTAGAAACTCAGGACACACAATTAAGAAAGGCCAAAGCTAGCTTATACAGAAGTCAGTTAGTGGATACATGGAGGATTTTTAACCCTTGTCAACGAGACTATACTTTTTACTCCCAGGTGCATGGTAGCTATTCTCGGATCGACCACATCTTTGTCGATCACAGAATGCTGGAGGGTGTGGTCGAGACAAGAATAGAGCCCATGACGATCTCTGACCACGCGCCCATTAGTATTTCTATAAAAATCTCGGGCAATCAAAGGCCCTATCAAAGCTGGAGATTAAATGAGGAACTACTGATTGAGGAGAGAAGTTTAACAAGGGTCAAAAAAGAACTAGAAGAATATTTTAAGATCAATGAAACGGAGGAAATCTCGGCGGCTACCCTATGGGATGCCCATAAGGCAGTAATAAGAGGGGTTCTGATCTCTGAAGGGGCAAGGAGAAAAAAGGAAGCGATCAGCAAAAAAGTTAAATTAATAGACGAGATTTACAATCTAGAACAAATACACAAAAAAGAAAGTAAACAACGAGACGTATACCTAACCCTAGTTAACAAACGAAATCAACTTAAAGATCTCATGGATCAGGATACAAGAAAAGAATTCAACTTAATAGCAGGGGAAAGATATAGGTGGGGAAATAAAACAAGCAAACATCTGGCTCGGTTGGTGAAAAAAAAAAAATCAAGAAATTATATTGACAAAATTAAAAATGATAAAGGAGAGGTTGCCCATACAACAAAAGAAATCGCCGAAACTTTTAGATCATACTATGAAAAATTATACTCAGTTGAACAAAAGATTTGGCAGATAGGAGAAAAAGAAAACAAGATCACAACCTTTTTAAAAGAGGCAAGACTCCCAAAAATTAGTCAATTCGACGCAGAGGGGATGGACAGGCCAATCACCGAGAATGAAATTAAGCTAGCACTAACAAACTCAGCCTCAGGTAAAAGCCCAGGCCCAGATGGCTTCACAGTAATGTACTACAAAAAATGCAAAGAGACACTACTACCAAGGCTATGTAAGTACTTCAACGGCCTTGGGAAGGGGTACAAATTAAGTAAGGAGGCCTCAGAAGCAATTATCACTGTCATCCCGAAGGAAGGTAAAGACCTGAAAGGATGCCCGGGGTACCGGCCAATATCCTTGCTAAACACGGATATAAAACTGTTCGCAAGGATCTTGGCCGGGAGAGTTAAGCAGGAAATGAATAAATTGGTGCATCCAGACCAGACGGGGTTCATCCAGGGGCGAGAGGGGAGAGACAATGGCGTCAGAACACTTTTGATTATCCGGAAAATGAGGACAATGGGGTCCCCAGGTCTACTCCTGTCAATAGACGCAGAAAAAGCGTTCGACAGGGTAGACTGGGGACTCATGCTCTCTACTTTAAAGGAAATGGGGTTTGGCCAGGGGATGATGAATTGGGTGGCTGCCCTATATCAGTCCCCTATGGCCAAAATTAAAATAAACGGCAGCTTCTCGCAAACATTCCAAATGAAAAACGGAACACGGCAGGGGTGCCCATTGTCCCCACTGCTGTTTGTGTTGTCAATGGAACCCCTGCTAGCCAAGATTCGTATTAGCCAAAAAATAAAAGGGATCAAAATAGGAGAGGAGGAACACAAACTTGCAGCTTTTGCAGACGACGTCCTCTTCTATCTAACTGAACCCAAAACATCAATTCCAAACCTATTAAGCCTTTGCTACGAATATGGAGAAATTTCTAATTTTAAATTAAATATCACCAAAACGAAGATCATGAGCATAAATGTTAGTAAGATAGAAGAAAAATCCCTGAAAAAAAACCATCGTTTCGACTGGGTCAGTGAACTTAAATACCTCGGGATTATGTTAGCCAAAACAATTAAAAAAATGTACGAGATAAACTTTATCCCATTGCTAAACGAAATTAAGAAAGAGACAAAAAGGGTGGAAAATAGAGCAATATCTTGGATAGGACGAATTAATTATTGCAAAATGGTCATTATGCCAAAGGTCCTATATAAATTCCAGATGATCCCCATAGCCCTTCCGAGAACTCTACTCTCAGCCCTTAATAAATTAATTATGAACTTCATATGGAAGAATAAGAAACATAGGATATCTTCTCAAACATTAATGCAACCAAAAAAAAAGGGAGGACTCGCCGTTCCGGATGTTAAGAGTTATTACGATGCGGTTATACTGACAAGGGTGGTGGAGTGGGCCAGACTCAATAAAGAAAAAAGATGGGTAAGTTTAGAAAATGAATTATCACAGGCAAGGTTAGATAAGATAATTTGGAACCCCCCCAAATTTAGGACACTGGATATAAACCTACACGAGATAACAAAAAAGGCACTGAAAACATGGGATATAGTATATAAAAAAATTGAGAAAGAATATAACTCACCTCTCATAGCACTGAAAAACAACAATTTTTTCGCACCGGGTAAGACACAAGTAGGGGGGCATTGGATTAAAAAAGACACGGCACAATTAAGAGACATAATGAGTGAGGGTCACATTAGAACACTGCAGGAGTTAAAACTTAATAAAAATTTAATGGAAATCAATGAGTGGAGGTATCAGCAGCTTAACCATTTTATCCAAGGTCTCCCCCACCCTTTGAGGTCAGGAGACCAGTTGTCAGACTTGGAAAAAATCTGCACCACGGAAAGATCCAAAGGTATTGTTTCAAAACTTTATAGGATCCTAATGAAGACGGGGGAGCCGGGTACACCCCCATTCATTGAAAAATGGGAAAGGGAATTGGGCACAAAGCGGGATAGGACTAAAATAGAGAGAATGTTGACTCTGACCCACTCCTCCGCGGTGGATAGCCGCACGGCGGAAATGTGTTTTAAATGCATTTCCGGTTGGTATATGACGCCGGATAAATTAAAACAATTTAAAGAGGGGCAGACAGGGAACTGCTGGAGGGGGTGTAGTACACTAGGAAATATGGCACACCTTTGGTGGGGATGCCCTAAGATAAAAGAGTACTGGGAAAAAATATTGGGATGCGTTGAGGAGATCACAAAGGAAAAGATAAAGATGGACCCATGGGTTGTTTTATTTCATGGGGGAGAAGAAGGTATAAAAAGGTATAGGGAATCACTGATACCGCACCTCCTAAACGCCGCCAAGAGATTAATCCCTAGAAGGTGGCAAGACCCAGACCCCCCTCTGATTTGGGAATGGATCGACGCTGTCGAAGAAACATACAAAATGGAAGAACTGAAAGAGGGTTTAGAGGGCAATAATATTTTATTAAGCACAAAATGGGAAAACTGGAGGATCTTCAAGAAAACGTGGAGCTACGCACAAAAGCTAAGGGAAAAATTTTAAACTCTCTTCTAGAAGAATATTAGAAAGATCTATAGGTCTGAAGAAAATGTCTAAGGTGAGACAGGGGAGGGGGGGGGGAGGGTAGAGGCAAGGGGGGGTAAAAATTTAAAATGGTCAACCTTTGGGTATTTTTATGTGCTCTTTTGTAAGAGGGACATATATGGGTTTATATGGGTTTATTGTATATGCGCATGTTACAATAGCATATGTATAATAATAAAAAAAAAAAAAAAAAAAAAAAAAAGAGAAACCCTTAATAAAGAAAAGCGACACTAATGATGCAAAACCAAATTAGAGATGCAATGGGCCGGTACGTAGAACATGAGCATATATCCGCACTCTATGAGGTGGAGTCTGAAGTGACAAAAAAAAAAAAAAAAAAAATCCTCCAGTACCATGCGTATTGTACTATCAAGGCAGTTGTAGGCACTATGCCCTGGCAACTCTGCCTACTACTTGCCTACTATAGAAGAAGAGAAAATAAATAAATAAATAATCATAACAAAACAAACACCAAAAGGAAAAAAAGAAAAAAAAAAAAAGGAAGAAAAAAAAAAAAAAAAAAGAAAACCTTAAACGTCTCCGACTTCCCTCCACTTGGAGGAGAGACGTTGAAATAGGGGGGAATAAATAAACACAGCCGCGATCTGAGCCTTCTTATCCACCCCTTGCACCCTTCCCTTGCGCCCCCTTAGCTCCCACTACTTATTCCCATCTATACTATTTGACAGATATGACCATTAGACTTACACTCTTACGGAACCCCCAAAAAAAAAAAAAAAAAAAAAAAAAACAACCCCTAACCCCACTGTCCTTCCCGCCACCTTGGGGGTGTCCCTTACTAGTAGTACCTTTTAATAATAGCCCCCCTACTCCCAGGAGAAAAAAAAAGACTAATACATTCATATTTATCTTAACTAAATTCCTCCCCTCTTTATATTAATATTAATACACCCTTATTCCCCCCTATCAAAAGTGTTCCCCTTCCTTTAGTTGCCTAGTGCTCTAGTGTAACCTAGTGCTCTGGTGCTCTAGTGCTCTAGTGATCCAAAAAAAACAACAAAAAAAAAAAAAAAAACTGTGTACTACCCCTTACGGCCTTGCCCCCCTCCCCCTATTACCCATCCTTTACCTTAAAAAAAAAAAAAAAAAAAAAAGGTACCCTTATACCAACATTGATATTTATATATACCAACTCCCATACCATACATACACCTAACTCATAACACAAATATACCCCCAATACCACCATAGTACCGGCTAAGCCTTGCCGGTTTATACTCACACCTATTACATGCAATATTCTGAGACCCCTATTGATTGTGAAATCATTATCTGTGACAATATTGTGAATTCCCCCCCCCCCCAAAAAAAGAACCCACAACAACTACACCTTCATAATCGCCCCTACTCCCCTCTCCCCAGGATCCAGGGGCAGCACTCCACCCTGAGTTGTTCCACTGTAATTACTTATATACCATACCATTCTATGTTACACAGCAAGAAAAAAAAAACTTCTCCAGCAATTGATCATGCCCATTATAGACACACCCCCAATATCCCAAAAAACAAAAAAACAAAATAAAAAAAAAAAACAGCAATACAGAAAATACATTTTCAGTACTAAAAAAAAAAAAAAAAAAAAAAGAAGGGCAACCTTCTACTTCAACTCTTCAGAATCCTAATTCCAGATTACTGCTTTCCATTATATTTTAGCCGTATTAAATACTAAATACTCTTATCAATTGTATATATTTTTACCTAATAATAAAAAAAAAAAAAAAAAAAAAAACACACCAAAAAAAAAAAAATAGGAGGAAAAAAAAACAACTCCTTTTCGCCCTTTCCTTCCAGATCATTATACTGATCAACTCTTTTTATACATTTTTATACCTTTCCCCCTTTCCTCTTCCACCCCTAAAAAAAAAAAAAAAGAAAAAAAAAAAAAAGAAAAACCCCAGAAAAGGGTGGGGGGTTACTTCCCCTTGTGCCTTTAAACCCAATTAAATACAAGTGGAAACATTCTACTTCAATTCTTCTTAAGTCCTGATTCAGAATTAATGCTTTCCCTTGTATTTTTAACCATATTAAACAGACTTATCAATTATATTCCTTTTACCTGCACCAAAAAAAAAAAAATAAAAAAAAAAACAAGCGAGGAGATAAGAAAAAACAGCTCCTCTTAACCATTTCCTGCCAAATCACTATACTGAACAGCCTTTTTCATACATCTCCCCCTTCCCTTCCTCCCCTCCTGTTCCTCTTTTCTTCCCCTTAAGGACATCTCCCCTTTCCCACCCCACACCCCCCCCCCCCACCCAAAAAAAAAAAAAAAAAAGAGTTCCGTTTTTAATCAGTCCTAATTTTCTTTTCTTTACTTTTCTTCCCCCTTCACTCCAGCCTAACCCCCTTCCTTTTTCCTTTAGTCCAATTATCTTCTTCTAGAATGAAAATTCTCCTGCTACTGGCAAAGATGCAGGTGCAGAACGGATCCTAACTCCCCCACTGGATCATCTCCCTACAAGTGAGAGAGGAGCCACCTACAGTGTGTGGGGAGGTACTAGAGCCAACAGGGTGTTTCAGTTTAATACAGCAACACAAGTAAGCCATGTGGAAAATGGTGGAGCTTTTAAGGAGGGAGGAAGAAGATGGGGGCAGTGGAAGGGGGGTTGCATGCAGAGGTCAGAGCTGAAGAGGGGTGAAAGTGAGAGGTGGATGGGGGTGCAGAGGTAAGCAGCTGCGGAAGAAGGCTGAACAGTGTGTAGTGCACCCCTGAACTCTGCACTGTTGTGGTTGAGTTCCTGCACCTATTTTCTGAGAAAAAAATCCCTGGTAAGCTCTGACATGTCAGTTTGGAGCTTACACTGCAGGTGGTGAGAGTCGAGTAACCATTTTACTTTACCCTGCCTCAGACATTCTTTAAATATTGCTGTTTATTCCAGGTTTTCCCAGCCTTCAAGGACCATGTTACGAAGATTTCCTTCTCCTCCAATACCACATGTACTGTGTTGTTTTAGCTTCCTGGAATCTCCACTACAGGGCATATGATAAAGTCATGAGTGTTTCAATAGTGAAAGAGGTGTGGTGTTGGACAACTGTAAAAATTCAGCACTCCACCCCAAAATGGGTGGTGTGCCCTTTACAGGAATATAGATAGGAGTTTGTTGCATTTGCCTTGTACGTTGTATATTGAATAAACAAAAAAAATAGTAAGCTGATGCTTTATATCTAAAGCCTCATACACACTACTATTTTTTTTTCGTTCAACCGACAGCTCAGGTCAGAGCCATTGTACTAACAATCTAATGTTAGCACAGCGATCTCCCCAGCTGTGCTAGTGACGTCGGTCAGTGCTCTCAGCCATTGGCTGACAGCACTGATCAGGAGCCGGACGGCAGATCTGTTCCGTCATGCCCCACGAACGACTTACGCAAACGACGTAAAAATGTTTAAATTAGACGCGGTTCCGACGTCCATACTTAACATTGGCTGCACCATCTTTTTGGTGGAATATCTTTACGCCTGAAAACGCCTTGCATAAACGGCGCATCTTTACTGCGACGGGCAAGCGTACGTTCGTGAATAGGCGTATCTCGCTGATTTACGCATTCTAGGTGTAAATCAGTGTACACGCCCCTAGCGGCCAGCGTAAACAGACAGCTAAGATACAACGGCGCCGGCGGTCGTATCTTAGCTACATTTAAGCGTATCTCAATTTGAGAATACGACGGCGCAGATTCGGAGTTACGACGTCGTATCTACTGATACGCCGTCGTATCTCTACGTGAATCTGGCTATAAAGCTCCACCTGCTGGCAGAAATTAAAGCACAAAATATTTATATGCAACATTTCATATTTGCATAATTAAAAAATAAAATATTTTTACCACTTAAATTTTTGATTCTGAACATAATAAATAAAGATACTATATATTTTTGAAATTTGTGGTTGTTTTTATTCCAGTTGGCACATCTTTCAGTAAGCACTCCTCTAATTAAATATACCAGTCCCAAGCAGATGCTGACATTTGTAAAAACAGGCTCATTCATTTAAAATTCAGCATTTTATTTATACAGAGAGTTAGATACGGGGAAGGCTGCACACAGCACTTCTTGTCATCGTCCTCATATGACATTATTCTAGGCACATTGTACTCAAACAGAGATATTTAGCAGCGGATGGACATTGTTGTACTGTTCCCATCATCTTTATCCAGAGCTGAATGTCAGCAGAGTGAAAACACAGATCCCTGCCAGTTGGGAGATCAATAAATTACTTCTAGAGAGCTCCGCTCGGAGTTTCCTGTTGTTGATGTACTTTTATTGACAGTAAGTCCCTATGGAGATATATAGGCTTTAGATTAAAGTCTGGGAGCAAATTGAGTTTAAATAGCTCAGCCTTTGACTAGCCAACTTCAGCGCACGCTTATACTGTAGGTCAGAAAAGAGTGTCGCTGCTATGAAGACATTCCCTCCACATCAACACTTCTGTTACAGGTACAGTCAATGCAGCCATGCACATTTAAAAAGCAACTTAGGGCAACAAGTAATTATTACTCAAAAATCATGTAACGCAACTCTTATAAAAAATACATGAATACCTCTTGCCCAAAAAAAAATCCTAATATATAAACAAAAACAATATACAAAAAAAAAAAAAAAACGTGCATACAAAAAATGGTGATTAAATATCTCTAAATATGCAAATAAAATCCAATGAATGTCCAAATGTGTAAATTGTTGAAAAAACAATAAATGATATCCAGCTTGAATCCTCTGAAATCACCACTGTGACATGTATTTAACCACTTAACCCCCGGGCCATATTGCTGTTCAAAGACCAGAGCACTTTTTGCAATTCGGCACTGCGACGCTTTAACTGACAATTGCGCGGTCGTGCGACGTGGCTTCCATCTTTTGGTGGTATTTGATCACCTCTGCAGTTTTTAGTTTTTGCGCTATAAACAAAAATAAAGCAACAATTTTGAAAAAAAATGAATATTTTTTACTTTTTGCTATAATAAATATCGCCCAAAATATATATATAAAAAAACGTTTTTTTTTCCTCAAGTTAGGCCGATACGTATTCTTCTACATATTTTTCGTAAAAAAAAATCGCAATAAGCGTTTATTGATTGGTTTGCGCAAAAGTTATAGCGTTTACAAAATAGGTGGTATTTTTATGGCATTTTTATAATTTTTTTTTTTTACTAGTAATGGCGGAGATCAGCGATTTTTTCCGGTACTGCGACATTATGGCGGACACTTCGGACACTTTTGAATTTTTTTTGGCACCATTGGCATTTTTATAGCGATCAGTGCTATAAAAATGCATTCAATTACTAAAAAAATGCCACTGTCAGTGAAGGGGTCAACACTAGGGGGCGGGGAAAGTGTTAAGTATGTTCCCTGGGTGTGTTCTAACTGTAGGGGGGGTGGCCTCACTAGGGGAAATTACTGATCTTCTGTTCATACGTTGTATGAACAGAAGATCAGCATTTCTCTCCCTGACAGGACCGGGAGCTGTGTGTTTACACACACAGCTCCGGGTGCCCGCTCTGTAACGAGCGATCACGTGTGCCCGGCGGCGATCGCCTAGTGGCCTGCACGAGAGCCGACGTATAGCTACGTGCTCTCGCGCAGGGGAGCCGACCTGCCGCCGTAAAACGACGGTGGCTGGTCGGCAAGTTGTTAAACAAAGTGAATCCACCACCCATGTAGATAAGCCTCTCACTTCCCTGACATGACCCCTGCATTACCAGTAGGTCTCACCACGCAGTTTTCCCTCTCTGGGGATGAAGAAAACAGCTAATATCCAATTTTTCACTGCCTCTTATTCAGATGGATGGATGAATGGAAAAAGGAACCGAGTTTGTTCAAGAGGAAGGAAGAAGAGGAATCTGTAATTAGGGTTTTGTTTGTTAAACTTTTTTAAGTTGGGCATCCCATAATCCAGTGGCAGCCTGTCCATAGAGGGCGCAGGAGCGCTGTCTCCCCAATCCATGCGTCTGCCCCCCTGATCTACATATCAGTGGCACTGGACCATGGATTCCAATGAAGGGTGGGTGTTTTTTTTTCAGCACCTGATTAGAGCCAGAGGCTCTAATAGGCTTCAAAAAAGGGTGGCCTCGGAGCGCAGAGCATTGCGCTCAGAGGCCACCCAGTTGTGTGAGGATAAGCAAATACATTTTCGCTATTTTCACACTAAAGTTCCTCCCTGCCAATCAGGAGGCAGGTCTGTGAGACCTGTTTCCCCATTGGCCAAAGTATCAGGCAATCCTATTGGATGCCTAGCGCTTTGGTGGAAGAGGAGACACATGGCGGAGGAAGCTGGAGGAGCGGACACCGGAGCTGCCGGGGCCGCTGCCCACACTCCAGGAGAGGACACCACAGCCCCGTGGGTAAGTGCCGGACCTCCCAGGAAGGCAAGTTCTGTTTCAGTGCCGTGCCACGCCGCTGGGAGGAGGGGGTGTTATTTGTTTGCTGCCCCCTAAAGAAGAACCCACCAGCCGCCACTGCCATAATCTCTTACCCCACCCTAGTTATCACCCCCTAATAAAAAAATACAGAAAACAAGCCAAAAGGATTGATCTCTGTGTCTGGATTCAAGAAGGAAATGCTGTGTGACTGGTCGTGTAGTAGTGGGGAACAAATATTTGCATGCTTTATTCAGGGGTGTAGAATAAATTCCCCAAACTTGAGTTCCCGGAGAAGCATATTTGTGCTTTTTTACACATAAATGCACTTGAGTGGCTGGAATAAATAACTAGAATGACTTTATGTGCATAAACAACAGAACAGCAACAGGAGAGGATGTCGAGCAGGGCAACGTATCCAACAAAAAAAGGCCAAGACAGGGCGATTAAGCGGAATATACAACCTATCAACAGTAACCTTGACACAGAAGGAATCCAATATATTAAATGCGGGGTTAAAATGTACCACCACAAAATCAATAAATAAGTTCAATGTATACATTGACATACAGAAATACATTAGAAAAATAAATATCAAAAGATATTTTTTATCAAATAGTTTTGGTGTGAAAAGCAACAAGTACTCTGAGATGGTTGGGATAGACAGTGGTCTTAAGAACAAGTCACTCTTTAACCCACAACAAACGAATAACCATCAAGTAGAGGTTTTTAAACAGTTAGTTTTAAAAGATCTTGAAATTTTACCAGCTAAGAAAAGTCTCAACCCCAGATACATAGAGGAAGGCATAAAAGCCCTAGAACAACGTAAGGACATCATCGTTCGACCGGCTGACAAAGGTGGAGGAGTTGTCGTGATGGACAAAACGTATTACCATACACAATTAAAAGAAATGTTGGATGACAAAAATACGTACCAACTTTTAAAGAAGGACCCAATGAAACAATACAGAGTTGATCTGCATAATCTGATAGATTATGGGTATTATATGAAGGTAATAACAAAGAAAGAAAAGTTATATCTATGCCCAAGTTTCAACAGAACTCCAACGATATACACTGTCCCCAAAATACACAAACACCCAACACTACCACCAGCGAGACCTATCGTAAATGGCATAGAGTCCGTCACAGCCAGAATTGGACAATATTTAGATCACAATGCAAGGTAGTGTTATCACCACCAAGGCATTTTTAAAGGACACCACTAATTTTATACAGAAGATAAAAGAAGTGAGTTTTCCTAAAGACTCAGAAGTGTTCCTAGTAACAGCGGATGTTGCTGCCCTTTATACCAACATTCAACACGATGATGCCCTCCTGGCCCTTAATTGGGCTATGAGCAAAAGAGAAGACTTACCTTTTGTACAAAAGAAATTCCTGAAAATGGCACTAGACTACTGCCTCACCCATAATTATTTCTGGTATGGGGGGCAGTTCTACACTCAGAAGATAGGTGTGGCTATGGGTGCAAAGTTTGCACCCAGCCTAGCCAACCTATTTATGAGTGAATGGGAAGACAGATGGATATATAATAATAGGAAGCAAGAGTTGATTTTTTACCAGAGATATATCGATGATCTCTTCATCATTTGGCAAGGAACAGAAGAATCACTAATTGCATACTCAGAGTGGCTTAATGGTAATAAGAATAACATTAAATTGGATTTTTCTTGGAGTAAACAGGAAATACACTACCTAGACGTTACGGTCATTAAAGGAGCAGACCATCTAACAACTAAAGCTTACTTTAAAGCAACTGATAGAAACAGCTTTATCCCAATTCAGAGTGGACATCATCCACGCTGGCTTCGAAATATACCTAAAGGCCAGTTCATGCGAATCAGGCGAAACTGCACGGAAGATGATGATTATAGAACACAATCTTCACTGATTCAACAGCGCTTCGTGGAAAAGGGATACAAAGAAGAATTGCTTGAGAAGATAAGACTCCAGGTGGGAGAGAGCTCACAGGTAGCCCTCCTACAACCTAAGGAACGCCCACGTGAACAAACACATGAATGGGGCTTCATATCAAACTACCATGACCAGTACCGTGAAGTGGAAATGATTTTTAAAAAACATTGGAACATACTAGCTATGGATAAAACACTAAAACCAATGTTACCGGAATCCCCTGTGTTCATCTACAGAAAAACAGCAAATTTTGGAGACCAAGTAGTGCATAAAGTCTTAGACCCCCCAAAAAAACTCCAAATGTTTTGGAATACACCAGGGTTCACAGCCTGTAGAAAGTGCAAATCTTGTCGCCAGGTATCTACCCACTTGAGGGGCATAAGTAGCTTTACATCTACAGCTAATGGCAAAACTTTTGAGATTAAAGAATCAATTACGTGTGCTACAACACATGTGGTCTACGCCTTAGAATGCCCTTGTGGCTTAATGTACATAGGACGGACAAAACGAAAATTGTCCAAAAGAGTGTCTGAACACATATACAATATTACCATTGGATATGAAGAGCATAGTGTTTCACTACATTTTTTAAAGAAACATGATAAGAACCCCATAGGATTGAAATTTTGGGGGATTGACCGCGTTGGCCCCAACTGGCGGGGTGCCAACATGGTGCGAGAAATCTCAAAACGCGAAACACAATGGCTGTACATGACTAACACTCTCAGCCCTAATGGCCTAAATATAGATGTGGACCTCAATTGTTTTATAAGCAATCATTAGAAAGACAGAAATCAGCATAAGATTAAGCAAACCTAACCTTAGTGCCAGAATAAGTCAGGTCCTCTATTTAACATTATATGTTTAATATTTTGTTATATTTTAACATCTCCTAATAATTTTAACACTCTTAACATAATTTTAACAAATAACATAAACAGTACTTTTAATATTTTTAATATTTGAAATGTAATGCCATGGTCTAGGTGTTATATTCATATTTATGTTCACTCATAGAATAGCATTGGAATGATGTAGATCCACATATGAAGACAATAACAACGATTTTAATGAGAGGATGTTTTTCATTATAAATATATATTCTTTTTGTATATAATTGATTATGGACAATTGTTGTGGTGAAATATTAGAGATTGAACTCTCACTATATCAAAGATACACATTGCTAATGCTATGAGATATGTATAATTGTTTTAAAGCTTTTCGGCTGTCAGAAGTGTCTGCTCACACAGTAATAGGGCGACAGCCACATATATACATATCAATAGCAAGATAATTATATATATTTTTATATAGTTTGTATAAAATAACTATAATATATATATATATTTTTTAAATCCCCTAATAATATGTTCTCTCAAAAGGAAGATTTTTTTAAATAACATTTTTTGAAACAATCAGTGTAAACAAATATCAAATACATATCGGAGTAAAGAGTATTCTAAAAGATCCTATACTTTTCCCTCACTAGGATCAAAGACAACCCGAGAGTAAAAACAGATCCAGAGGGGTTAACGAGGAAGGATACACGCCTCCACCATTGTATAAGAATAGCGGAATTGCCAGCACTCGTCAGCTGATCCGATACATCAGCTGTTTTAAGCGATGGTCAAAACGAGGGCTGGTTCTAGTGACTGGAACGCACGGTCAGCTAAGTAGGAGGTTTACCACCAAGACTGCTGACGTGTGTACAAGTAACAAAGCAGAGGGGTGGGAACTTTGTATCCCGATCCCTCGAACCACGTGACCGTCGCGCACCAATCAGAGGTGAGCGAGAGACGTCACGGTGAACGAACCCAGGGCAAGGAAGCACAGCTGATGGGGAGGTTCCCTACAGCGATGTCAAGTGTTGTCCAATAGGGTCCGTAGAGGGGAGGTACTCAAAGCAGAGTCCCCACTATAAATTCAACAGACTAAGACGTGTAGCCACGCCCTCTGAAGACGTGGACCTATCACGAAACGCGTCAGGGCGTGACTACACGACGATACAGCTTGCAAGGCAGTCTAGCTTCTACCCGGGACTTACGAAGGGATTTTTGAGCCTGAGTAATTTGGAGCCATATTCCTGAGTGAGCAGAGGCAGCAGCCTTTATGACAAGCGCTACTTATTTTAACTTTCTGTAAGCATGAGCGGGTAGCAGGGGTTTTATTGTTTAAATAAAAAAGATTTACACTATGGAAAGTCTCTTTTGCCTCCCTGCATGACTGCCAAGCTTTACAGATGGAAGAGCAAACGGATCATCACCACACACCAGAGGAGGAGAACCGATGCGTATAAGTGGATATATCCAATGCTTCTAAAGTACTACATTTTGGTGAGTACAAAACCATAGGGGGAAATCAAAGAGAATCACCACCAGCATTTGAGCAGACAAATAGCTATACTGTGAAGATTACTCCTAACAAAGAACTGTACATTTGAGAAATTACAAGGACTATTAGCAATGGACTCACAAAGAGTGGGCACATATGTTTCATAATATTGTTTATGTGATATATACATAGTCTCAGAAATCTTTTTTCTTAATGCACCATTGCAGTATATGAGTATTAGGCTCATCAGCCTTTTTTAGGCTATTTTTAGCGCTGTTAATGTTTTGTTAATATTTTTTTAATAATACATCGTTTTTATGTGCATACACGTTCACATTTTTTTACCTAGTGATCCTCCAAATAACATACAGTACTTCCTGTCCCAGGGTGACAATGCTTATTCATTACACTGAATCTATGGAGGAGCAGTTTCACCCTAGGGCAGTGATGGCGAACCTTCTTTCATAGAAGCTGTAGTTACTTCTATGAATGACAGAGCTAGGCGGAAAGGGTGGTCATAGTTGGCCACTATTGTTGAGTGCCTGTGACAGCTCACACAGTTCTATTAAACCCCCACCACCACCACTGCACTGGAAGGTTATGCTGGCAGGGGTGATGGGGGGTGGGGTCGACGGAGGATGATTTCAGTTAAAGGAAGAAACATCAGCACAAGGGACACATCCTACTGATTGTAAGCATTGTCCCTTGTGTTTTTTTTTTTTTGTAATATAATTTTAAAGCTCATGTGACATTTTAGTGAATAGGTTTAGCTGTTGTGCCTGCCCACAGTAGGAAAGAATTGTCACATAACCCCGTTGCTTTAGTGCTTCCGTCAGTACACTGCTTCCTCCAGTCTGGACATTCAGGCTGCATTCACACCTGAGCGTTTTGTCGCCTGAAGCGCGACGCTCAAAAACGCTAGAGGGGAAAAAATACATTATTCCCTATGGAGATGGTTCACATCTCCACTCCAAGACGCCGAACGCCTGAAGCTCAAACAAGTTCCGGACCCTTTTTTGTCGCACAAATTGGGCGGTTTGTGCGTTTTTGAGCGTTTCCATTTCCCATAGAAAGTAATGGAAACGCTTGATTCAAGCGACTAGCGCGACAACGAGCGTTTGCTACGGGCGTTTTGTCGCTTTAATCAATAGAACATTTCACCCAGGCAGAAGAAAAAAAAAATCTACCAACATATTAACAAGTGATGAAAAGATGATAATTTTTCCTATTGGATAAAATAAAAAACGGTGAAGTACAAAAACGTCGGACGACGCTGTATGCAAACGCGCAAATAAGCATGAATACGACCGAACGACCTACTCTCAGGTGTGAATGCAGCCTCAGATATCAGATATTACAGCCTATATATTTTAACCAAGAACCAGGCGAGACTAGCTCAGTTACACAGCTTGAACATGGAATAAATTATTGGACAAGTATACAGTCTTTTTATACACTTGAAAAGTATGTCAGTTCCCACATACACAATAACCCAAACATTTAACCAAAACATCACACAATGGTTTAGCTAATGAGGTAGGGCTGACCCATGACTAGTCCCATCACAGAAGGTCTTTAATTCCACCTGGATGACTCCGATGTCACATTGCGGACCAGCCTTGCCGACTTCAAGCTAACTGCAGACAATACATATTATCATAAGCATAAACATAGCAAACCTTCAAACAATAGCAGAAGACCTAATTACAATTAACAATTCAAACCATGGCCCGGATTCAAGAAGCAATTGCGCCTGTGTAACCATAGGTTACACAGCGCAATTGCTTACTTGCCCCGGCGTTACGAATGCTCCTGATTCAGGAACATCGTAACGCCGACTGCAGCCTAAAATCTGCGTGGCATAAGGCTCTTATGCCACGCATATCTTAGGCTGCATTCTTGCGATGGCCGCTAGGGGGCGCTCCCATTGTGCTCAGTGTATAGTATGCAAATTGCATACTAACACCGATTCACAATGTTGCGCGAGCCCTGCGTACGCAATTTACATTGTTTCCGTACGGCGTGTTTAGCGTAAGGCTGTCCCTTCTAATAGCAGGGGCAGCCAATGCTAAAGTATACCCGTCATTCCCGCGTCGCGATGTTCGAATTTTACGTAATTTGCGTAAGTGATTCGTGAATGGCGCTGGACTCCATTCACGTTCACTTTGAAGCAAATGACGTCCTTGCGACGTCATTTGCCGCAATGCACGTCGGGAAAGTTTCCCGACGGCGCATGCGCTCTACGCTCGGCGCGGGAGCGCGCCTAATTTAAATTATTCCCGCCCCCTACGGGATCATTTACATTAGGCGCCCTTACGCAGGGCAAGTTTACACAGCACACACGCAATTTACGGAGCTACTGCTCCGTGAATCGCGGGTAGCGCAGGAAATTTGCGGGGGCGCAGGGCAAAAACGCTGCCCTGCGCCTCCGTAACTAAGGGCTAAATCTACCTGAATCCGGGCCAGTGATCTCCCCTCTCCTCAGCCTAGTAGGCAACAGACTATAGCAGGAGTCCCCAGTAGCATACTGTCCGGCTGCAGAGGCCAGGGTGACCAGCTCTTTCAATTAACATATATAGTTCAGAATCAAACAAACCAGGAATAGTCTTTGTATATTTCCTGGGAGATATTGTGGATAAATATTACTGTTCCATTTTAGATAATCCAAGCCACATTCTTAATTTCCATTATTTTCTTGGTCACCTTGTGCCCATGGGGAGCTGAAGCAAGGGTTTCCCAACCTTTCCAAGAGATTCTGGGTTCCACCAACCCCCCGCCAAAAGTGACTCCTGTCACAAGAATAATAGTCTGTTCATGGTCCAGACAAATTGGATTTATGCTTTAACACATTTTATATATAAAGTAGGACATAAACTGGTAATTATATATTATGCATATTATGCATAGGCATGTGCATACATAAATCCTACCAATACATGATGCAAATGTGAAACTCTGAACATTCATAGAGAGTTGGCATTCAATGGTAGATTGCCAGCACCTTTCCATCAGTAATAAGAACAGTCTAATTGTTTGATGCACTGTTTATTCCCTTTATCCTCACAGGTCATTACTACAACTCTATGCAATGGGCAATAATTGAAGTACACTTGTAACTTATAATTGGATATGCGGTTTTGCACTCCACATTTCAATTCACAGCACCAAACCTCCTTGTGACCAGTTGAGAGAAGCAAACATAATTATAACTACAGGCAAAGGAAACATGTATCTTTAAAAGACCAAAGGGAGCCACTTAGAATTATTGTACAGATTTTCTGCCATTCTTTGCATGGGCAAATATAAGCAAACAACTAGGCTTTAACTAGCAATTAACAAAACAACTCTTATATGCTGTAAATTCTATATAGAAATATACACACAATATTGGAAATAAATATAGATTGAGAGAAATCAATTTAGTAGAATTGAATAGAAAGGGCTTTGTTGAAAAATTCCAAGCAAATGTTGCATATCCTCCCAATCATTAAAATCTTATTGAGGCTTGCCATGTCGATATAAGTTATTTCCAATATTTTTATAGCTGCATTTTTCATTTAAAAAAAACGGTTTATCCTGTCATGAAGGTCCTTATACAGGCACTTCCTATTGTAGCATACCTCCCAACAGTCCTAGATTCCACAGGACTTCTAGCGAAGCTTGACATCCTGTAGATCCAGGCTGTGTCTTGCTCACAACTGCACCAATTAAAATAAGGTGTGGGGGTGCAGGTTGCTCAGACAGGGGCACAAACACCTAGGGCTCAGGATGGGTAGTACCAGAGGTAGCTGCTGTAAGGAGCCACAAGGACCACTAAGAGGAGGACAAGAAGCTGAGAGCACTATATAAAACAATGCCTAAAGTGTAACATTAAAAATGCAAAACTCTATTAAATAACATGCCTGCGACTTCAGATGCCCTTGACTTGCCTGTGAAGTGATGCATCCATGAGAAGTATACAACATACTACAGAAAAACTGACCTTTACAAAAGTAGAAAGTGAGCAAATTGCTGGCAAAATGACAGCTCCTGGCTGCATTGTTCTGTTTGTAAACGAATGACCAGGGATTTTATTCATCTATATCAGACCCTTATCCTAGGTGAGGATCTAGCATAGATGTTAACAGGGGACCCTCACATAAAACAAAAATGGCATGGGGTTCCCAACTTTCCATTCATTTATACCAGGCCCTTAAGGTTGGGTATGAATTTTAAGGGAGACCTTACGCAAAAATCAAGAAAAAGGAACATGTAGTCCCCCAAAAAATTCATACCAGACTTTTATCCAAGCTTACAGCCTGAAAGGCCAGGGAAGGGGGAAAGCATGCATTCCCCCTTCCTTTCTGAACCATACAAGGCCACATGCCTTCAATATGGGGTGGTACTTTTCCCATGGGCAAAAATCACCTCACAAAACATCTGGTTCCCAGGTTTGACGAGGACAAGGGCCTTTTCTCCACAACCCTGGTCTGGTGGTTATGGAGGTCTGCAGGCTTGCCAGAATCTGGAAGTCCCCATTTAACAATCAGTGGTAGGGATGGGATAATATTCTCTTTTGAGGTACCTCTCCAAGGTTGCCTATCTCAACAGTTGATCGTTGTTGTGTAGTTTGCAAGTAATGAATTTCTTTAACCTGCTTAGCGGTATCCCAGAGCGTGACTCGGGGTGTTTTTTTCATGCTACTATCGGTATCCCTGAGTCACGCCTGGGGTAGATGTGCAGAGCGTGCAGCGGCGCGGCTTACCTTTCGCAGCATCCACAGACAAAGTTACTTACCTTGTCTCTGGATCCTGCGATGCATCCCCGCTGTGTGAGCGGGTCCTCGCTCGATTCACAGTGTCCCCGTGTGCGGCCGATCTCCGTTCCCTGCGACGTTACAACGCACGGGGGCGGAGAACGGCGCCAAATTCAAAAAAGTAAACAAACACATTACATACAGTATACTGTAATCTTATAGATTACAGTACTGTATGTAAAAAATACACACACCCCTTGTCCCTAGTGGTCTGCCCAGTGCCCTACATGTTCTTTTATATAAAAACTGTTCTTTCTGACTGCAAACTGTAGATTGTCCATAGCAACCAAAAGTGTCCCTTTATGTCAAAAATGGTTTTAGAGCAGCTAGAAAACAGCGATAATAAATTATAATCACTTGCAGAATTGAGCGATAGCGATTTGTGGGGAAATTTGTCATAAAAAAATAAAAGTAATGACAGCGACAATTCTGCAACTGAGCAAATTTAAGTGATTTTGAGTTGATTACATTATTGAATATTTTTTATTATAATTATATTATTATTTGTTATAATTATTTATTATATTATAATTTATAATTTTGTTTTAAAAAAAAATTCATACCTGGGATGCCTACTAGACTCTTGTTTGGTCAGATTTAAATGAGTTATTCCTAAGAATTACAGGTCTACAGTATAAAACGCCAAATTTCCTTGCAAAATAATTGTACCGCTTTTGGTACGTAATTCCAGACAGAATCATACCGCCAGGGAGGTTAAGGTAGGCTCAGATAAAGTGTTTGGTCTCTGTTTATTTATTTTTTTGCTGTTATGAGACTCTTTCTCATAGGAGATTATTATGGAGTATTTTGTGGGCATATGTATTGTGAGCTGTGTATAGTGTATGCCAGGGATATGCAATTAGCGGACCTCCAGCTGTTGCAGAACTACAAGTCCCATAAGGCATAGCAAGACTCTGACAGCCACAAGCATGACATACAAAGGCAGAGGCATGATGGGACTTGTAGTTTTGCAACAGCTGGAGGTCCGCTAATTGAATATCCCTGGTGTATGCCATATGTAGGCTCAGACTACCATAACCCTTTAGGAAATGCCCAATAGTCAGCACAATCTAGCCACCTTCACTTTAATGGCGCGTACACACGGTTGGACTTTTGACCGGGCAAAACTCAGTCGGAATTTCCAACAGAAAAATAGAGAACCCGCTCTCTATCTAAGTCCGTCGGAAATTACGACGGAAAAAGTCCAATGGGGCATACACAAGGCCGGAATATCCGATTAAAAGCTCCCATCTGACTTTTTCCATCAGAAATTCTGACCGTGTGTATGCGGCTTTAGCCCCTTGTTGTCTTCTCAACCTCCCCAAAGTGCCCCTCATTCTCAAGTTCCAAAGTTAGGGGGTATGCTATTGGGGAACAACGTCCTATCCTGACCTCCCAATTGTGCTCCTGTGTTGTCCCACAGGCTTCTGATGGAGATTATAAGTGGCCATTGCAACACATTGCATTTGGTTAGGATATTTATACACTTTAAAAGAAAAACCTGAAAACAGCCACTTGGTTTTAAAGTGAACCTGTACTTTGTCCATGTAGCTTGACAGTTCATCCTCTATTCTATAACATCACAAGGGTTGTTGGGTATCTCAGTTGATTTTTTTTATTTTCAGCTGATCTCAAACACTTTCCCCTCCCTGCATTTTCCATTTTTGTATGCTTTAATCAAGAATGTGAAGAAATGTTTCAACATAAATGAGTTGTTTTTACAAAGATACACATACTTTAAACCAGTGTTTCTCAACCTAGGTGCCATCTGTGTTCTCCTGGGGTGCCACAAGCAGGGGACCCAGTTTGTCGCAGATAAGCATCTTGAGTTGCCATGGTGTTGGTGGGCAGGCCGCCAGCTCCATAACAACCACTGACGTGGAAAAGTCATGACCAACAATGTCATTTATTGCTACAGTGATAATGGCCAACTCACCCACATCATGGCCATCCATGACTCTTATCCAGAGTAGATGGTATACAACATTCAAGAGACTTGCTTCACTTGCCTCCCTTTGCCACACTACTGGGGCCTAAATATAGGGTTCTGACGTGAAGAGTGGGCTGTGTAATTGGGGATTCTATGATGGAAGGGGGGGCTGTGGGATGAAAGTATGGGGATTAAACATCAGTGCATATCCAAATTTTTTATTTTGCCATAAGAACTTGTTTATATCTCTCTGTATAGAATCAAAGGGAGGGTTGAGTGTACCCAACCTATGGTTATATTATCTTTCAGCTAGATATATGCAACTCGCACAGTGGTATGCACCTTCCAGTCATATTCCTTGGCTATTATTTGAGGAACAATCTGTTCTACCGTTCCACCTCCAAGGCCTTTTATGGTCCAAATCTATCAAAACTCAAAGAATTGGTCACCTCAACAAAGTAGTACATCAAGATCTACTTTTATGGCACAGACATAAGCATAAATATAACATCTCTTCAGAAATCCCTCCCCTAGCCTCTTTCTTAGGAGACCCTCTATTCACCCCCCCCCCGACCTTAACTCTAATCAATATACTGTTTGGAAACTCATCAAACTATCTAACCTAATATCACTCACAAAAAATAATACATTTCGCACATTCTCTGATTTGCAAACAGAATATAAACTTAGAGATACTGAACTCTCCGACTACAATAACATCAAACTATTCTACCAAAAAAAAATTTCACTCTCCCTCCAAACCCCTTTCACGATATTTGAACAAATTTGTATTACTTCACCTCGAGATAGGGGCTTAATATCCAGATTGTATAAAACCTAAATGAACACAATACACCAGACAAAACACGCTAAATGTTACAATGGACCATGCAACAACCTGGACACCTCCGCCCATTCTAGGAAAAATCATCACCCCTAGCACCAAAGTCAAAAGTCTCGGGGTCTTCTTTGACACCTACATGACAATGGATGCACAAATAGGGTCAGTAGTCAGCGGATCACACCATCTGCTACGCTTATTACGCAGATTAATCCCATTTATTCCTAAAGAAGACATAGCAGTCGTGGTGGGAACAATTGTTAACTCCAGGCTGGACTATGCAAATGCCCTCTATCTCGGACTCCCAAAGTACCAAATCATGCGCCTGCAGGTCGTTCAGAACACGGCCGCGCGTCTGGTGACTGGAAAAAAAACATGGGAATCAATCTCCCCATCACTGAGAAGCCTTCACTGGCTACCAGTGAAAGACAGGATCACTTTCAAAGCACTCTGTCTAACACATAAATGTATTTGGGGTAATGCCCCCCAATACCTATGCGACAAAATAAAAGCCTACAACCCCAATCGCGCTCTGCGATCCTCCAACCAAAATTTACTCCAAATCCCCAAAACCAGATACAAGTCCAAAGGAAAAAGAAGATTTGCTGTCCACTTTGCCAACTTCCATTCGGTTGGAGGAGAACCGCTTGGCCTTTAGGAGAAAGATCAAAACCCACCTCTTCTGAGCTCAAGGGAGAAGTGGTCAAACAAGCGCCCAGAGGCGATTCAGTTTGCATGTGTAGCGCTATATAAATTTTTCACTCACTCAATGGGAATCAGATCTTGACAAATCCTTCTCTACAGAACAATGGGACAGCATGATTAATATTCTACGTAAATGCCCCAAGACAGCCTCCATCAGGGAATCTGCTATTAAACTTCAATACAGATGGTACCTCACCCCTGACAGAATCAATTCATTCTACCCAACAACCTCTCCCTTATGTTTTAGAGGATGCCCAGCTCAGGGTTTCCTCATACACACATTCTGGGATTGTACACACCTCAATAATACATGGCAACAAGCCAAAAACAAAATAGAACAGAAGAATAGAACTAACACCCAAAATGTGCCTCCTTTTCTACCCTATTCCTGACATTCCTATAGCCCACACCAGGCTAATACACACGTTGCTCAGTTCAATACACTGGGCTATAGCTCTGAACTGGCGCTCCCCTACTGTGCCGTGGTCTCAAATTGTGGATCGTATGCTGGCCATCAAACTAGCAGAACGCATTCATCACACACTATTCAATACTATGGACATGTACGATCGCAAGTGGAAACCTTGGGACCTATCTTTATTGAATCATTGAACTAAATGGGATGCTGTTGTCCTTTCTTGCCATTGAACAAATCCACTGGGTTCTTGCATCTCCATATTACGTTATCAATGATTCTATTATACAGCCCATGACTTGTTTCCCTACCTGTTAAATAACTACAATGCATAATTTTGCTTTTTTGCTGATATTTACTGCTCCCATATATTTATTTGTACTTTACTTTGTACATATGAACAGGAGCTTGTGATGTGAAGTTAATTTCATCAAGGTGGTTGTGTGCATGATCTCAAGCTCAGGTTTCCCATTGAAGTCACATTTTCCTTTTTTTACATTTTAGACTGGGGTGCCTTGCGATCTTGCATAGGGCGTCACAGCAGGGAAAAGGTTGAGAAACATTACTTTAAATTAGCAATATAAACGTCTGATGCTCTGAGACCACTGTGTATAACAAGCTACAAGGGGCCACAAGCAAAGTGATCCTAAATATGATTTCATAAAGTTGACATCTATACACTTCTATGCTGATGCTCATTACCTTTTAAAGAACTTTTGTGAGTAACCTAAAAAACGGTATGTCTTCTGCAGCCAGTTTCATTATAAGGGTAGATAAAAGTATAGTCTGACATTCACAGCACAGACTACAGAAACCTCTGTCACCCAGAGCTCACTTTTGCCCCAGTTCCAGCTATTTCAGCTTGTTTTTTAGATTTTCATTTTTTTTGCATCTTTTCAGCTTTGTTTAGGAAAGTTAAAATCTTTAGAGAAGCTTGCAGAGACCTTCGCATCATTAAAAGCATCCTGTTTAGCTGTTGCAGAATGCCAGAGGCTCCGTCTTCATACTTTTCACCAACTGACATCACAAAACTTTACAAAACAAAATTCCCACTGGACTCACCTATCACAGATTGTGGCTCATTATAATCTCAGTGCTCAAAGCAGATAGAGTTAAATAGTTTATGGCAGTTTCAGGATTTTTATCAAGCAACCGCCTTTATCACATCTTTTTTCCAAAAGTTGTCAATGTTGTCAGGTTTTATTTTCAAGATACACCTCCAGTCTACTGTATATGTCATACTTGATAACATGAAGTAGGGCAGGATGATAATGAACTTTGTAAATAATATTATTACCCAATGTTTCTCTGTTATACACGTACATGCTTTTGAAGTTGAAGTATCTATTGAGTGCAATGGGAAACATTTACATTTTGTTACTTGAGTTTGTCTATGACTACAGCCATGGGCTTACTGACTGTTTACACAGAGAAAATATATCTTTGTAAAGATAATAAAGTCTTGAGGGCATGAGTTGTAGTGTAGTAAGGATGAGCTTGAAATTTTGGCAAGCCTAATTTTGCAGAAAAATTGTCAGTTTCACATTCACTGAAATTACATGAAAATTACCTCTGACGGATGCCGAATATGACACAGAATTGCGATGGTACCAATATCCCAAATATGTTAATATATTGCAATAGATTATTATTATCAACCTTTCTTGATGACTTCTCCGCCTGGCTGCCCTACTTTCTTTCTTCTGAAATCCACACAATCATTCTGGGTGACTTCAACATACCTATTAATACGAACACTCCTGCCACTTCCAAACTTCTCAGCCTAACCTCCTCCTTTGACCTGAAGCAATGGGTACACACTGCTACTCACTCTGAAGGCAATACCCTTGACCTCGTTTTCTCTCACTTTTGCACTCCATGCAACCTCTCCAACTATCCTTGCCCTCTCTCTGATCAATTCCTTATTATTCTCACTCTCTCCCTTTCCTTCACCTCCTCCCTTCAACCGCCTAAAAGTTACCCGCAGAAACCTACGTCATCTCAACCCTTCTCTACTGTACTCTGCTACCGATGACCTTTAAGACAAAATCTCACACCTATCCTGCACCGACCTAAGCACTTCTGTCTACAACGCTTCACTTCTAGCCTCACTGGGCTCACTGGCCCCCCTCACTACACGCAGAATCGGGCCCGACTCTTCAACCTTGGCAAACAGATGATACTAGAATCCCGAAAAAACATAGTCCTGCTCATTAGCGCCTGTGGCGTAAGACTAAGTCTCAGAAAGATTTCAACCAATATAAATCTGCCCTCCAAAAATACAATTCCTGCCTCCTCACTGCTAAGCAGACCTATTTTATTACTCTCATTAGCAACTTATCACCCCTTCCCGTCAACTCTTCTCGACCTTCAACTCTCTACTTTGTCCTCCACTGCCTCCACCCGCCAACTCACTCACTGCCCAGGAGATCGCAATCACTTCAAACAGAAGATTGATACAATTCATGAGGAGATCTCTACTGTTTAGATACCCTCCACGCTTTACACTTATGCCCACAGGTACAATCATTACTTCCCTCTTTCAACCCCACCACTATAGACAAGGTTGCTAAACTACTTTCTAACGTCCACCTTACCACCTTACCACCTGCCCTCTGGATCCTGTTCCCTCGCAAATGCTACGTTTCACCCTCTGGCTCTATGTTACACTCTCTAACCCACATCTTCAATCTCTCCCTCTCTTCTGACATCTTCCCCAACTCTTTAAAACATGCACTTGTCAGTCCCATACTTTAAAAGCCCTCACTGGACCCATCCAATCATAAAAACCTACGCTCCATCTCCTTGCTCCCCTTCTTATCCAAATTCCTTGAACATCTAGTCTACAACCAACTGAGCGTCCACCTTGCTGATAATAGCCTTCTTGATCCCTTTCAGTCTGTATTTCGTCCTCAACACTCCACAGAAACTGCTCTCCTAAAACTAACAAACGATCTAGCAATGGCCAAAACCAATGACACTATACTGTACTCCTACTCCTGGACCTCTCTGCTGCCTTTAATACGGTTGACCACCCCCTCCTTCTCTAAAAACTTCATGCCCTTGGTCTCCGTGACTGTACTCTTCGCTGGTTCTCTTCCTACTTATCCACCTGCACCTTTAGCGTTTCTTACAACTCTACTTCTTCATCTCCTCTTCCTTTCTCTGTTGGGGTCCCCCAAGGTTTTGTTCTTGGACCTCTCCTATTTTCAATCTACGCCTTCTCCTTGGGTCAGCTGATGCCTCCTATGGCTTCCAATACCACCACTAACAGGCAAGATTTGCAAGATCACTGAAACACATCACAGGTGATATCATTTGCTGCTCAGTATTCTAGCCTGCATCTCCCCAAGGTAATACTTAAAATCTGGCCTGTTAGTGGGTGAGGATAGGACAGAACCACTGATTTAAGGGCTTAAAGAGGAAGTAAACCCTAGTTTTTCCCTTTTTTTAAATACATCTGCAAGAGAAAGCACAGAATACTAGCTCATTATGTGTCACTTACCTGAGAACAAAGCCCCCAAAGTCTGCCTCGGTCCCATCCACCGCCGCCACCATGTCCCCTGAAGCTTCTTCCTTGTTTTCGCCGCTCTGGTGCTGTGATTGGCCGCAGCGGCGATAACGTCACTTCCGCGCATGTGCGCGGGACTGGCAGGTCCCTGCGCATGCGTGAAAACACGCATGCGCCGTAGACAGCGGTGCCCGTTTCTGTGACAATATCTCTTTAACCCTGTAGGTTAAGGAGATATTTCTTGCACCTACAGGTAAGCCTTAATATAGGCTTACCTGTAGGTGCAAGTTGCAAGAGTGGGTTTGCAACCACTTGAAGGCCCCCAACATGGGGATTGGCTGAAGGCCCCTAAATATTCAAAGCACCCACGTAGCCTCTGCCCACTATTTTCCAGAAGGTTCTCCACAATTCTAGAAACAAAAAAGGCACCAAATAGCTGCCAGGATGAGTGACCCAGTCCTGGCCTCTAATAATCCTGACCTAAATGCAATGACTCCCTGTTTATCCCTGGTCCAGACTACAAATTACCTACTCTCACATCTAGTAGCACACACTAGAGGGTGCTACAGATGTAAAGCCCCAAATTCTACTTTAAGGGAAGTCTCCCCAAAAGAACATATACAGAAAAAAGGTATCATTCTCTAAACTAAAAAAAAATATTGGGGATTTCCATACCATACAGATTAAACACAATATTACACTGAATTCCAAGTTATTAATTCTTTGTAAAAGCTCAGATAACATAGAAATTCCTGAATACATTATCCAGCTGTTTACAAATGACTTCATAACCTATTATTCACAGAATAAGACATTGATTGTATATTATAAAACATACATGAGGATGCAAAGGGCAATTTAAATAATGTATATATATATTCATTCTCTCAGCTCCCATTCTATAGATTTGCAGGAAGTTTTAATGGAGGCCCTGACAGCTGACTTATTTATTCAGTGTTTGCAGTCACAACATTATCATAGCGAGGAATAAACAAACTTGTATAATTTTCAGCAAGTTTAAAGAAACATTTATCTCCTGCGCGACTGACACGCGTTCCCTCTCTATTCTCACATACGCTGTTGTTATGCAGAGCGCACCATTAATGCTATGCAAATGAGGTGATGGCATCGCCTAGTTTTACCTCATATCCATATCAAATACGAGCGACTCCCAAAGCCTTTCACCTCCTGCAATAGATTATATGATTTGAGTGTATTATAACAAATCATACAATGCAGGACTCAAAATAGAATCACTTAGTAATGCTTAAAGTAAAACTGTCATAACCTCGTTGTTCTGTCGGGGCATCCCAGAAGCCCTGCACTTGGGGTGCTATGTACGGAAATTTCACTTTGTAGCACCCTCCTAGATACACTATATTGTCAAAAGTATTGCCTGCCTTTACACATATGAACGCTAATGGCATCCCAGTCTGTAGGGTTCAATATTGAGTTGGCCCACCCTTTGCAGCTATAACAGCTTCAACTCTCCCGGGAAGGCTGTCCACAAGGTTTAGGTGTGTGTCTATGGGAATGTTTGACCATTCATCCAGAATCGCATTTGTGAGGTCAGGCACTGATGTTGGATGCAAAGTCCTGGCTCACAGTCTCTGCTCTAATTCATTCTAAAGGTGTTATCAGGTTGAGGTCAGGACTCTGTGCAGACCAGTCAAGTCCCTCCACCCCAAACTTGCTTGCTCACGCATGTCTTTTTGGACCTTGCTTTGTCAACAGGTGCGCAGTCACGTGGGAACAGGAAGAGGCCGTCCCCAAACTATTCTAACAAAGTTGGGAGCATGAAATTGTCCAAAACATCTTGGTATGCTGATGCCTTTACTGGTACTAAGGAGCCAAGCCCAAAACCTGAAATACATCCCCACACCAAAAACCTATTTGTACCAGTGCAAAAAGCAAGGACCATAAAGACATCGATGAGTGAGTTTGGGGTGGAGGAATTTGATTGGCCTGCACTGTGAGCCTGGCCCTCTCATCAATATCAGTGCCTGACCTCACAAATGCGCTTCTGGAAGAACGGTCAAACATTCCCATAGACACACTCCTAAACATTGTGGACAATCTTCTTAGAAGAGTTAAAGCTGTTATAGCTGCAAAGGGTGGGCCAACTCAATATTGAACCCTACAGACTGGGATACCATTAAAGTTCATGTGCAGGTGTCCCAATACTTTTGGTAAAATAGTGTAGGTTGCTAGTCAATAGGAAAAAATTGTTTTTGGATGGGTGGTAGTTAGCCCAGTTTTGATTTGCATAGTTGTTCACTTAACTTCTCCCTAAGCTCAGTGATATTGTGATCTCTCACGGTTGCCAGAAAGTGTCACTGGCTATACCATGAGGTTTTCCTGCCAGGCTGACTTATGAATATTCATATTCCCGCATTTGAAAACGTATTAATTCAAATGCAATTACCCCATATACCCCCTTTTCCTCTCAATGTATACTCCTCTACTGGTCAGATCTATGAGGTTCACTGGCCATATACAGAAAGCAGAGATTGGATGTTTTTCACAAGTTTAAGGAAGTTTACCCTTCTGGGGTGCTCTATCTATTCTGGTTGCAAAGGAATACCAAATGAAGGTTCTCACTTCGCACACTTGTAGTGTTTGCTGGATAAGTATTCGTAGCTAACTATGCAATGATTACACTCCTCGAACCCATCCTCTGCAGAGATTTTTCAGCTCTGGGACAACTATCTAAGCACCGGCAGATTGAGAATGATCATCACTGGGGCAGGTTAAATGAGCCGCTAACCCTTCACACACACAGTAGTTGCCACCTGGGTTTTAAACAGGAACATACACTGCTCATGAGATTCACTGCTGTGATTCTGATCACTTGCTGCCATGCCCAGACAGGAATGTAACATAGTTTACAATATGGTAGCTTCTTTAAAGAGGCATTCTTTCATTTTAGAGCATTCCAAGATTCAGCTTAACCTTTTTTAAATATTGTTTTATTGAAATGAAAAAGAAAAAAAATCAGCCGATCACGTGGTAAACAGCCGCCAGCCATTGGCTGTTTATCCTTGTCGATGACGAGCAGTGTTCCTGGGAACACGCCACCACCGACATGATCACACTGCATGCTCCCGATCGCACGCATGCACGGTCATAAGAAGGGAGTACCGTTTGTCATCATCCATGACGTAATCGTGGCCGATCACGTGGTAAACAGCCATCGAACGCATGCCCTGGTTGAATGGGCCGCTGTCATGTGACTGGAAAAAAGGGTATATTACTGCGCTGCCCAAAAAATTTGGATAGGAATGGAGCTGCCTTCACCAACAAACTGGAAAATTTGTGAAAAACAAAATACAAAGTGCGGTGCTAATCACATAAGATGTCAAAAGGTTAATGACAATATGTGAGTAAGTAAACTCTTGAGCATAAACATGTTCATAAATAAAACAAAAACAGTGATATTAAAACATGTGGCATGTGACACTGTCATAAAAAAATATACAACATTTCTGTGACCAAAATAGTGTATAGGGGAGATGAACTCCACTCCCAATGACAAAAAAAAAAAAAAAAAAACTTGCAAAATGTAAACAAAGTAAATGTTCATGTGCAAACATAGGAACACAGTCACCCAGTAATCCATTAAGATTTAAAACTGGTGTGGATCATGAGAACGAGAGCCACGCCGCCGTCATATGACGTCGGCCCAGAACGAGAGCCGCACCGCCCCGCCATCATATGACAGTAGGCGGGCAGCAACTGGTTAATTGCACAGGTTCTGGGGCTAATTTAATGCAGATAAGGCACCAAGTGAGTTTAATTACCACCTTAATCAGCCACAGAACCTGTGTAATTAATATGTGTTCGGTTTTAAAGGGATGAGGTGGCAACCCTAACGCCACCCCAAAATGTCTTACAATGCGTTTTGGCATGCTACAGCGCATGTGCATGTGAAAGCTGCATTGGGATGTGATGAGGAATCCAAAAACGCTAATTCACATGCACTGTAGCCTGTCAGAACGCTAAAATGTGCATCTTCCCTCTCGACATAGGTGTATATGGGGGCTAAAAGAATTAATGATATGCACTACAGAGACACACCCGACAAAAAGCACTAAAAGGCAACATTACTAAGTGATTCAGTTCCAGGGTCTGCCTCCTCTCATTTTTTAAAACATTTTCTATATTTCTACAGTACGGATGCAGTTGACCATGCCAGAGAACAATCGTGTCCCCATCTGGAAAGTTCTATTTTCGTTCTTTATGACGAGGTCGGTGTTCCCTGGACTCTGAGTGACGTATCTAGTTTAGCAATCAGAGGAACGTCCTGTATAATGACACCTGCAAGGCAGGAGAGGCGATTAAGGAAATAGAGAAGCGGCTCTGGATAAGAAGTTGTTCTACTTTACCATCTCATTGGGGACGTGGAGGCCAGATGTTGAAGATGAATCGTCCCAGCTACATATACCTTCCTTTCTATTATTAGAAAATAGAGCACCGTTCTTAGCAGCTGACCCTCCCAGTCTGTCAGCTTCTTTAGAAATCATCAGAAAATCACATTTTGCTAACAAGGAAGAAATTCCTTTAATAGCCAAGACAGACAGATGCAATTGAGTTGTGGCTCAGTCGCAAAATGCAGAGTTCCATACTGAGAATAGCCGCCACCCCACATGGAAGAACTAGATCTGCTCCAATAGAGGCTAGCTCTTAGGTTATAGGAAACCCACACTAATGCCTCATACACACAGCCAGACTTTCCGAGAAAAAGACAGGCTTTTTTTCTCTGAAAGTCCGGCCATGTGTTGCCTCCATCTGACTTTTTTTGTCGGAAGTCCGACGGACCTTAGATAGAGAACCTGTTCTCCATCTTTCCAACGGACTCACGGCGGACTTTTGCATGGTCAAAAGCAGGGCTGGACTGGGACAGAAATTTGGCCCTGGAATTCATCCAGACTGGCCCACCCATGGCAGGTCTCTCCCATGGCGGCCGGACAACTACTGCAACCCCCTTCCCGGCCACCCAAGCCCCCTCTCCCCCTTCACTAGCCACTAGCCGTTCTACTTTATTAGAGTAGAACGGCTGGTACTGGTACTCTTATAGGCAGTACCAGTGGGGAACCTAGACATTATTTCATCCGGGGCAAAGAATCAGTTCGGTGCCCCCCCCCTTATGGGACAAGATTAGGCAGAAGTGAGAAACTCCCAGGCCATATCTGTTGAGTCAGCTGTCTGTCCCCTCCCCCATGCTCCTCTGTCGTCGCCCCTGCTCCTCTGGTCCTCCCCCTGCTTCTTTGTTCCCCCCAAGTGAGCGCTGTGGGGAGGGAGAGGAGGTAAGCGCTGAGGGAAGGGAGAGACAGAGGAGCGAAGGGGGGCAGCGATCCGCTGTCACTGAAGCCGGCCCACTGAGCCATCGGCCCACCGAGAAACTCCCTGTAGTCCCAATGGCCAGTCCATCCCTGGTCAAAAGTCCGACTGTGTGTACAAGGCATTAGTGGAACATGGGGGCTGCCAATACTAACCTCCTCCTGAAAATGCTGCTCACCTGGCTTTCTCTTTAACACTTAGGGCTCATGTACACTACAAAGAGAAAGACACAGGTGCCTCTGAGTAAGGACTGTAGCATTTAATGTAAAAGATGCATAAAAAAAACTCACATTTCAGGTATCTGTATATAGGCACAAAAAAGTCCAATGAACCGCACTATCACCGTCCAGGCTGTCTGTAGTAACCACATCTCACTAGTCCAGGTGGAGCCGGCATTCTGATCATCAGGAATCTTTGGCGCTCGAGCATGATCCACACCGAGGGTTGGAACACTGCTGGGGACCAAAGGAGAGGGCTGGAACGCAGCGAGGGCGGGATGGCGTTACCGACGTTCATGCGACGCGTTTTGGAGCATGCACACTCAAAAGATGTTTACAGTGCGTTCTCCTTTGCCAGAGCTTGACAAAGGAGCGTGTACTGTACACATCTCTCCAGTGCGCAAGCTCCAAAACGGGTCACGAGCACGTCTGTGACGCCATCCCACCCTGCGCAGTGTTCCAGCCCTCTCCTTTGGTCCTCAGCTGCGCTCCAACCCTCAGTGTGGATCAAGCCCAAGCACCAAAGATTCCTGCTGGTCAGGATGCCGGCTCCACCTGGACAAGTGAGACGTGTTTACTACAGACAGCCTGGGCAGTGATAGTGCGGTTCCTTGGACCTTATTGTGCCTATATACAGATATCTGTCAGCAACCGGTGCAACCAGAAATGTGTGGACTGCGAAAGAGAAAACCAAACGCATGTAAAGTAATAATATGATCTATTAAAAGGATAAGTGTAATCTATAGAGTTTTGGAAAAATTGCATGGTCCATCCAAAGTAATACTTGAATTGGCTGGACATTTCAGTTTGTAGAAACAACCTTTGTACGTTTTCACGGGGGAAAAAGATAAAGCTGGTTTGTAATGACTGTTACTTCTGTGTATATTTGATGATCTTTAGGCGCCACTTAGTGTTCATTTGTAGAATTGCATCTTGGAGTACAGTACAATAACATTACATACAGTGAATGAAAGCCTCTGGAGTAGGATATGTAAATACTATAGTAAAGGGTAACATCCTTGAGATTAGAATATAAATAAATTGGATCTAAGGTCCCCGAACCAGAGAACCAAGGGGAGGAGGGGGCCAAATAGGACTATTACGGTACTGATACAGAGGTAAGAAGTGAAAGTAAATATTTAAAACAGAAATTGAAACACAGACAAAAGAAAATACAAAATTAAAATGGTGATAACCATCTACAACACCAACATAGAGGTCCCCAGGGGGGGGGGGGGGCAGCAGGTTATGACAGTCTCAACAAGTTTTGCGGTGTGTACCGCTTCATCAGGAGCAAATCTAAAAAAATATTAAACAATAAATCAATAATTGAATTAAAAAAACAACAACAATATATAAAGTAATACTTGAATTGGCTGGACATTTCAGTTTGTAGAAATTGTAGTATTTTTTATTTTATTTTTACAAATAGAGACTAATCAAGCTTTGGTCCAAACAAAAACATTTACATAGCAAAAAATGGTCGTATCTGAAAAAAATGGTTGTATCTGAAAACCTAAGATCATAAAAAAAAAAAAAGAAATTATGGCACTCACACATAGACTAACTTTTTCTGTGAATACACCCATTGGCCATTTGGGATCAGACTCACCTAGAGATGTAAAATTTCCAAAAATGTTAAAAGCCATTTTTTGTCTCGAATTTAATAAGATTCAGTGTGGAGTAGTTTTACAAATTTAACGTCATTTTATTACACTGGGAAGGTGAGACGCAGTGTATATAAAAGTATTATGCTTGAAATAAAAGTACAGCTTATTAAGTAAATAAATTAAACTTGCTTTTTAAAATTTAATTTTTTATTACAATCGGAACAACAAGGACTGTATATGTTATAAACAGTTCAACTATACTGTACATGTAAAACAGGTAACCACCCCCTTTCCCTCATAATATAAAAGATTCCTTCCAATATGCATTTTCGAGTATTGATAATGCTGATTCTGAAGCATACCATGAATTGTTCTTGCCAGGGCCGGATTTGCTCTCCCTGCCGATCCAAAACCAGGTTCCACAATGCACCCCCCCCCCCCCCCAAATCAATGGAGAATGTGCGGCACGGTTAGTTCAAATATGTTTTGTTTTTTTTTTTTACTTTTTTATCAAATTTTTTATTTTTATTTATTTGTAGCTTGTCGCTTACTTTTAAAAATGTTTGTATAATTTTCTTATTATTTTTCTTATTCTTTACTTTTTTATTTTATCAATTTAATTATTATTTCTTATTATTTATTTATTTGTTATAAAAAAAAATTCACTTAACTTTTTTGCTTTCACACAGGAGAAAACAATTTCCTGTGTGATAGCAATTGGAGGTGACATGTTCTCTTTATTGACCCTGTCACCTCCAAAACAGGAGTCCTAGCACTGTGCTAGAACTCCTGTCACAGCTGAGATGGGAAGAGCACAGCTCACCCCCCTCTCACTGTGTACATCAGCATCAGGGACAGGGGACAGACTCGGTGGCCGGGGGGAGGACGGAGTCCCGAAGACAGAGCCAGCAGAGAGAGGTATGTGGGGTGGGGGGGGGGGACGGACGGGAGCACATATTTTCCAAGTGATTTCGGCGACATCGCCGCAATCACTTGTTAACGAGTGAGCGGATTCCCCCATAACTTTTTTTTCTCACGTCAGACTCTGCTCACATATAGCCGAGAGGCTAGCTCACGGTTCGCCCGCCCTTAGCGTCTCTCTTGCGGCTTCGCATCATTCGTGGGTTTTTTTTTTTTTTTTTTTTTTTTGACATTACGAATTTAACATTTTTAAACTGTTAGGTTAGTATTTTCCCGCTTAACGAATCTAACTGCATTCTTTGATAGCATGTCATAATTAGCATATCATAATTAATCCCCCCCTTTTTTTTTTTTTTTTTTTTTTTTTTTCCCCTTTTTCCTCCCCCCTTTTCCTTTCCCCCCCCTCCTCCCCCCCCGGATCTGTGTGCCATGCAATCTTCTTTATGATTTCTCAGCTTTCTGCTTCTATCGTTCCCTGGACGAACTTTTCTGTGGATTTAAACACTTTCCACTTTTCCCATACCCTCCTGTTTTTGTCCTCTTCTCCTAACTCTCTGCAGGCAAGATACTCCATCTCTTCTATATATTCCACCCTTTCTATCCACTCTTTAATTGATGGCCTCTTTGGGTGTAGCCAATTTTTGGGGATCAGAGCCTTAGCTGCATTTAACAACACTGGGACCAGAGTTGTTCCATATTGTTTTTTTGTTTTTTCAGTTCCGTGAAACAAACAGGTCAGCGGGCTACATAGAATCGTCTCTCCTGTTATTTCTACAATATATTTCAAGATTTCTTTCCAAAATTCCTGCATTCTCGGGCAGTCCCACCATATATGTAGCGTTGTTCCTTTTTGTTTACAGTTTCTCCAACATAGCTCTGAATTTCTAGGGTGGATCTTATTCATTCTTGATGGGGTCATGTGCCATCGCACCATACATTTATAGTTTGCTTCTATGGTGGTAATGTCCGCAGCATGGTTATATACTGCACCTATCATTTGTGTTTTATCAATTTTTTTACCAATGTCGCTTTCCCATTTTTCTAAAAAGGGCAATGCTTCCTGGGTCTCGAGTTCTGTTAGTATCCCGTATACCTTTGATATACCGTGTATCAGGGGCTTGTCCATGCTGCATATTTTTTCTATTGGATATAGTGTCTTGTCTTCCCTAATTGGTTGTGGTAGTGTGCTCACAAAATGTTTTAACTGCATATACTCCCATTCACTCATGCTTTGTTCCCCTTCCCCTATTTTTATCTCTTGTCTAAGTTTAATTTTTCCCCGTGTAACAATATCTTTTAATTTTTTCTCCCCTAAGTGTTTTCCAAAACGTGTTCCGTTACCTGGTGGAAAAAAATTTGTGCCTGCTAATGGGATTAATGGGGAGTTATACTCCCATTTTTCCCGTCTAAATATTGTGTCCCATATCCTAAATACGTTCCTTGTTATGTTGTGTGTGTTTGTGCTCAATTCCCTCATTTTCGGTGGTATCCATACGTTTCTGTTTAATAGTGTCCTACTTAATATTTCTTCCATACGTACCCATTTTTTTTGTGTATGTGCGTTTGTCCATTCTACCAGCCTGGCTAAGTTTACAGCAAAATAATATCTTCTTATATCAGGGAGCCCCAACCCCCCTCCTTTTTTTTTCATGCTCAACAATGAATAACTTAATCTAGCCTTTTTACCTGCCCATATATATTTCAAAATTACTGTTTTAATTACTTTAAAGAAGCTTTGCGGTATTTTTATTGGGAGCATTTGAAGTTTGTATGTTATCTTTGGTAAAATCATCATTTTAAACGCATTAATCTTGCCTATCCAGGAGATATGTTTTTTTGCTAGGTTTTTCAGGTCTTGGTTAATGTCGTTAATTAAGGGGACAAAGTTGGCCGAGTAGAGTTTTTCAACTTTAGATGTAATTTTTATACCCAAGTACGTTATAGCTTCTTTTTCCCATGTAAATGGAAACTCTTTCTGTAGTTCTTCTGCTTCTTTTTTTTCTATCCCCAGGTTCAAGATTACCGTTTTTATCGGGTTTATTTTAAAATTTGAAAGTTCTCCATATCTTTTTATTTCCTTTATAACATTAGGGAGAGATACTCTAGGTTTGGTCAGATATAGGAGTATGTCATCCGCATACGCCGCCACCTTGTGTTCTTCATCTCCCACTCTCACCCCTTCTATCCCCGGGTTTTCCCAGATTTTTGCTAACAACGGTTCCAAGGCTATTACATATAGGAGAGGTGAGAGCGGGCACCCCTGTCTGGTTCCGTTTTCCATGTTGAACACAGATGACACACTCCCATTGACCTTCACCGTTGCCGTCGGGTGGCTGTACAGGTTCTTTACCCATTTCATGAACCTTGGTCCCAGGCCTATATTTTGTAAAGTTTCCATCATAAACCCCCAGTCGACTCTGTCAAATGCTTTTTCGGCATCTAAGGACATGAGTACGACTGGGGGTTTCCTTTTTGGATCTTGTTGTAACAGTAACAGGGTCCTTATACTATTGTCTCTTCCTTCTCTGCCTGCTACAAAGCCCGCCTGATCTGAATTTATTAATTGCGGCATTAAACCTTTTATCCTGGTTGCTAATATTTTCGCGTATACTTTCAGGTCTGCGTTTAACAGTGCTATTGGACGATAGCTGGAACACAACGTTCCATCTTTTCCCGTTTTAGGGATAATAGAAATATTTGCCAAAAGAGATTCTTTTCTTATTTCTTCTTCCTCTCCTATTTTGTTAAAATAGTTACACATCTCTGGGACCAGAAGTTCGCTAAATGTTTTATAATATTTGATCGGCAAGCCATCGGGGCCTGGACTTTTCCCGCACGGGGTTTCCCGGAAGGCTCTATGTACCTCTTCTTGAGTTATTGGGGCCTCTAGGGATTCAATGTCGTTTTGAGAAATTTTAGGTAATTTCGCTTCTTCTAAGTATTCCCTGATTTTCCTTTTTCTCATCTTTTCTTGCTCCTGTGTTTCCTTGGTTCTTATTGAATATAATGAACTATAAAAAGTCCGAAAGGATTCCGCTATTTCAGACGTCTTATATTTCATAAGGCCGTCTTGATTCTTTATTTTTTCGATGTAGTTTTTTTTTTTTTTTTCCCTGGATATTCTGGCTAAATGTTTCCCTGGTTTGTTCCCCCATTTATACCTCTCCTTTCTAACATTTTTGAATATGTCTCTTGTTTCAACCTTCATCAGATCTCTAAGCTGGGTCCTCTTTACAATAATTTCATGATATATTTCGTTTTCTCCTCGCTCTTTATGCATTTGCTCCAGTTCAAATAGCTCAGTTGTTAATTTTTTCATGTTTAATTTCCTTATCTTTTTTTTCCCTGCTCCTATTGAGATTAATTTCCCTCTGATGTATGCCTTATGGGCCTCCCAAACGGTAGCTACCCTTACTTCAGGTGTGTTATTAAGGGTGAAATATTGATCCAGATCCATTCTCACTATGTTGTTTACCTCTATATCCTCTATAAGTTCTTCATTCAAGTTCCATGATCCTTTTCTTTGCTCTATTTCTTTGAATCTAATTTCCGCTATTACAGGAGCGTGATCTGAGATTGTAGATACCCCTATTGAAGTTTTAACTACCTCTTCCAATAACTCATGGTCTACCAATATATAGTCCAGTCTTGAGTATGTTCCGTGCACGGAGGAATAGTAGGTATAGTCTCTTTTATTTGGATATGTAATCCTCCAGGGATCTATTAAACAGTAGCTATGCATTTTTTTTCTTAATATTCTAAGCTGTTTAATATTTCGCCTCTGAGCCCCGGATGTACTATCCAGTTGATAGTCCATTGAGAGATTAAAATCTCCTGCTAGTATTACATGTCCTAATTTAAAGTCCATTAAGGCATTCAAAATCCCCCTCAGATATTTGTGTGGTTGGCTGTTTGGGCAGTAAATATTTGCTAACGTGTATTTTTTCCCTTGGAGTACTCCTTTTAGGAACAAATAACGACCTTCCGGGTCTACTTTCCTATCTTCTACTGTAAAGGAAATATTCTTCCCTATTCCTATGGCGACCCCTTTTGCTCTCTTCTTTGGGGAGTCCCCATAGTACCAAATAGGAACTGCCCGAGAATACAATCTAACATTAGAGTCCAGCGTTATGTGTGTCTCTTGCAGGAAAACTATTTCAGCGGAATACCTTTCAACTTCTCTTAGTACCATATGCCTTTTTTCAGGGCAACTGAGACCTCTTACATTGTATGTTAAGAAATTTATGTTTGTCATGTTTTTTTTTTTTTTTCCCTCTGTCTTGGGTATATATGTTCTTTCCTGCTGCGTGACACACAGATCTGAATCCCTTTCCCCCCCTCTCTAATCTTCCCCTCTCCCTTCCCACCCAAACTCCTCCCCCCCTCCCTTCTCCCTCCCCCCCTCCCTTCCATTTGTACCTTGCCCCCTTGTTCTTCTTTTGGGGCTTTCTCCTCCCCTCCCCCCCCCCCATTCGATCCCTGACCTTCTGGTCATTTTTAGAGCTTTTTCTATTTGGCGCTCCTGGCGCTCTTTTGCTCCTCAGGCTGAGGTGGAGTTCTATTTTAGCCCGGTCTCCTGTCCCCCTATACTAGGGAACTGGTGAAGAAGCACTCTCTGGGTCTCCCTTCTCCCCAGTCCCACTCCGATAGCTTACTATGTTGACCCTCCCCATTTCCCTCCCACCCACTGCCCCCCCCCCACAGTTCCCCCCCTCCCCGGCCGATCAACACTAATAATTTTTTGGTATTGGGATGCCTAAACTATGACAAAATTCTGGTATTTCCTCCAAAAACCTCAGTCTTGCCGAAACACCATTTTTCCTGCCTATTAGGCACGCTGGAAATCCCCAATTATACTGAATATCATGCTCCTGCAGAACACCTAGCAAGGGTTTTAAACTTCTTCTTCGTTTTAACGTCTCTTGTGACAGATCTTGATAAATTTGAATATTATGTTGATCGTATTCTAACGGCGACTTCCCTCTCAGTTTTCTCCATAGCTGGTTTTTCTCTTCCCAACTTTCAAAACGCACAATAATGTCCCTTGGGTAATCCTGTGCTCTCTCCCTAGGACGTCTTATTCTGTGTGCTCGTTCTATTCTGAGCGGGGAAGTTGTTTCTCTCTCTAATATTGGATTGCAGATTTTTCTTATTGTTTCTGGGAGGTCCTCGGCTTGTGTCGTTTCTGGAACACCGCGTATTCTTATATTCTTTCTTCTATCTCTGTTCTCTTGATCTTCTAATTTATACGCCTGTTCTCGTTGGTTTATTTTTAATGCTTTTATTTCATCTTCTAGTTTTTTAAATGAGATTACATTGTGGTCAACTTTTTTCTCCACTTCTTCCACTCTGTCCAATATGTGCCCCATGTTTTTCTCCATTTTTTCCATTTGCGTTTTGAGTGATCTTTCTAAAGCAGCGAACATTCCTTCCATCTCCCTTTTTGTTGGCAAAAGTGTCATATCCTGCGTTTCTTCCTTATTTCTCTGTTCTAGATCTATTTCTTTGTCTGTTTCCCTATCTTGGTCTGTTCTGCTCTCTAGGAGTGATTCTGAAAATGTTTCTGAGTCCGCCAAGGTATTGGCTGGCCCTTTTTTCTTATCTTTTTTCTTTTCTTTTTCTGCTTGGCCTGCTCTGCCAATCGATGGTTTTTCTATGTGCTGGTTGTCGCCATTTATCCCATGGGTCACAAATTTACACATCGGGCCTGGGCTTTGACTTAAACGGGGTACCTTTGGGGTTGCCCCGCCTTTCACTATTTTTCCCCTTGTGGTCATCCTTGCCCCTAAGTTGTAACTACGTCACTTTAGAGCGGTTCCGGGGGAAATCCGTTTGCGCTTGTGATAGGTGTGTACTCCCCTCTCCTCCCCGTCTCCAGCGCCCGTATATCTTGGGAACCTTCTCCTACGGGTTTTCCTGGCTCTGTAGTCAGATTACCCACAATGTGTATAATACTTTTACCGATACTTTTACCGTTATGTTATGACTTTTGATGTTTCGTTTATCGCAATTTAAGGTTATTTAAGGTTGTTGTAATATTTCTGTCCTTTATCTTTAACTTTATTTAAAGATATTCAGAACCATTCAGAGCCATATACATGTATAGTGACCCCCCTCTTCTATCCGACTCCAGTGTCCATCTACCAAATATAGTACCAAAAATTCTGTGTATCTTGTTCACTTATTGATCCCCATAAGAAGAAAGAAAGTATCAAGAGGGGGCCACAGGAGAAACTATGGGGTTACCGACCTCCTTACAGGAACACAAAAAAAAAAAGAAAAAAAAAAAAAAAAAAAAAAAAGCAGTGCTGAACTCATGGCTCTCATGTCACATTATTCCATGCTATCATCACAGTCCCATCCTTTTATCATTCTCCACAGAGAGCAGTGTCCCATTTATATATTTCTTTTTAATAGTTCTTATATATTTTTTAATAAGGAGTTTGTACTCACCACTTCAATGGTTGAAGTGCACTCGTAGTGTGTACTCACCGGTCCAATGGTTGATAGGGGGGCTTACCAGCTGTTGTAGTAGGTTCCAGGATGTTTCCCCACCTACTATTGTGGCTGTGATGGTGAAGCCAACTGCAGACTAAGTCCTCTTAGTCTAGGACTGGTGCTCCGTTTCACTGGGCTGCAGGGCTACGGAGCTTACAGAGCCTTCCCATCACTGCATGTCAGTCCCCCCCCCCGAGCCCCCCTCCTGGATCCGCGCAGCGCGCCTCTACAGCGCGTCCACTCGCACGCTCCGGGGGTCTGGGCAGACCAGGGAGATGTAGCACCTGGACGCAGCACTGCTGCTATCAGCCAGGAGAATCAGGAGGGACGAGGGAGACGCAGCGCCGCCACTAGCCTGTCAGCCGGGAGAGACAAGGGACCCGGAGAAGCCGCCCACGTGTCAGGTTAGCCGTCCGGGGGAGACCCATGCAGATCTGCTCCGAGCAACCGGCCAGGAGCTGTGTTCCGGAGAGGGAGGGAGGAGGGAGGGGGGGCACCCGCGCCTAGTGGAGGAAGCGGAGGGAGCGGAGGGAGCGGGGGGTCCGGCTCTCACTCAGTGCAGCGTAGGTTCGGAGCATGGCTGGAGAGCGGGCATCCCGTCTAGCTGCTCCTCCACACTGACCGCACCATCTCTAGACTCCTCCCGTCATGCATTCATTCCCCCATAACTTACCGCCCTTAACTGTTTGTTCCGGGCGTCGGGGGACTCCATGCCACTGCCGCCCCTTGGAGCCCTGCCGCCCCAAGGCCTGGCCTCAGTGGCCTTGTGGGAAATTCAGGCCTGGTTCTTGCCAGAGCTTTATCAATATTCTGCTAATTTTCAGCATCATTTTCTATATGAATGAAAGAATTGTTTTTTTGGGAGGTCGTGGTTTGTAACACTTCCTTACTTGAAGATGCTGCTGTTGAAGAAATGTTTTGTGGTGATACAGAAGCAACAGAAAGAGTGTTTCTGGAATGAGAACGCTGGAGGGAAAAGCTACTCACACTTTCATTCTGGTCCTCATCATTTTATTCCACAAAGTATTTTTTATTGTCTTTAGGGGAAGAATGGGTGTAGATCGCACTGGACTGACTCTATCAGTTAGTGTTGTAGATTGGTAGGGTGTGGGCAGAGGGAAAAAATGTGTTTCAGAGGTCCGTGTGCAGTTTGGAAAAAGGTGGTGATGAACCCCGTTAGGGATTGGGCTGCTACCTCGGTGTGCATTCTTACGGTCAACTCCGCAAGTAATGTAGAAGAAATTACGATAAAGGAGCACCCGGTGATCAAAGAGGTAAGTAATTTGTATTTTGTTTGAAGTTTCAGCAATAAAAATAGGCCAACACGTTTCAGGGGACTAAAGGGGACTTAAGCCTGTTGGAGGGTTCCTTTGGCACATTGATCTCACAATATTAGCAAATTGCAGCTTTGCTCTCAGCAGAAATTGTATTGTGGAAATGTTTCCAAACTTTAAACATTGGTCTCACCATTTTACTGGGAGGAGGAAAAGAAAAACAAATTTACTGACCAGACTATAGGGTAACATGATGCTGTGATGGTGGAGAACATTAAAAGGAATCATTTGAAAGGTTAAAAAGATAAACGAATTTGTCAGACAAAATTGTCCTCTTACTTGTCAATTAAGACCTGATAGGGCAGAAACTATCATCTACTGTGTCCCAACAATAACCCAACTGGTACAAGATAGAGCGCACAAGCAAACTATCTGGAGCCTTTCTCCTGCAGTGCCCCCCTAGTGGCAGAAATGCATATTTCTCTTGTTTGAGAACTGCATTGAGAAGTCCTGTGTTACTTGAATTGTATTCCAGGATTTGCTTGTCTTCAGCAGAGAAAGCTTGCCATAATTTAAAACTTTACATAGTCTCAGAAATGTTATATTAATGTCTACATTTTATATAGTTTGAATATTATGTCCTAGATATGTTTTTTTTTTACAATGAGAAGTAATATATTTCACACTTCTTTTCTGGGGAAAAAACAGCTTTTTTTCCATGCCTTCAGCGTACTTCAGTCAGAAAACAAGGCACAAATCCTTCACTCCAGAAAAGGCAAGGACTACGGATGAGTTGAACAATGCCAAAATTACAGATTTTGTCACTGACAAAATTTTAGCAAAGCGGAAAATGTCAATTACGCTCGCTGACTTACTTGGGTAAAATTTTCTTGGGGAAAGATCTTAGGGGGTGTGTTTTTTAAGAGAGCAGGTGGGATAATGTAATACATTTTTTGAGTATTCTTTGTATTTGCTTTTTGTGTGTATTTGATAGTTTGACATTTTTATTTGATTTTTTTTTATTGTCTAATTTTTATGTCTGTAAAAAAACATAAAAGATGGGGCTAATGAGGAGCGATACGGCACTGTGTCACTTTAACTGACAATTGCGCGGTCGTGCGACATTGTACCCAAACAAAATTGATGTCCTTTTTTCCCCACAAATAGAGCCTTATTTTGGTGGTATTTGATCACCTCTGCGGTTTTTATTTTTTGTGTTATTAACAAAAATAGAGCGACAAATTTTAAAAAATAACTATATTTTTTACATTTTGTTATAATAAATATCCAACATTAAAAAAAAAATTCTTCCTCAGTTTAGGCCAATATGTATTATTCTATATATTGTTGGTTAAAAAAAAAAAATCGCAATAAACGTATATTGATTGGTTTGTGCAAAAGTTACAGCATCTACAATATAGGGCAGGGATATGCAATTAGCGGACCTCCAGCTGTTGCAAAACTACAAGTCCAATCATGCTTCTGTATCTGGGTGTCATGCTTTTGGCTGTCTGAGTCTTGCTATGCTTCATGGTACTTGTAGTTCCGCAACAGCTGGAGGTCCGCTAAGTGCATATCCCTGATATAGGGGATAGATTTATTGCATTTTTATTATTTATTTTTTACTAGTAATGGCGGCGATCTGCGATATTTAGCAGGACTGCAACATTGTGGCGGTCAGATCTGACACTTTTGACACTTCTTTGGGACCAGTGACACAGTTGTACTCACCAGTTCCAAAAACATTTATCTCGGTCTCATCACTACAGAGTACCCAGTCCAGAGTCCCAGTAGTCTTCTTCTTTTTCAGCATGGGCCCTGGCAAATTCTAGGTGGGCTTTTTTGTGCATGGGCTTTGGAAAGGCTTTCGTGCGTGGATGACACCCATGCATGCCATTCCTCGGCAGTGTACGCCATATTGTGTCACAGGAAACAATCACCCCAGTTTGACTTTCTACCTATTTAGCTGATGGCAGTGAACTTGCATGTCGATTTTCTTCAACCCTTTTCATCAGAAGATACTCCTGTCTGGGTGTTAACTTCAATGGATGGCCTGGACTTCTCTGTCAGATGGTTGCAGTTCCTTCTTTGTTAAATTTTTTTTTTTACTTTTGCTACAATATTCTGACTGATGATTAAAGCTTTGCTGATCTTCTTGTAGCCTTCTTGTGTAAAGAAATTATTTTCTCAGGCCTTGTGACATTTCTCTTCCATGTGGTGACATTGCTGACAGCATGAAATGGAAAGGGGTTTTCTTTGTTAAGTAACACCCTTTTATAATCAACTGTCTGCTGGACACTTGTTTAATAAATAATTACACTCACCCGTAGTTGAATTTTTCTTAATTTGGATTTTGTTGTCTAAAATTTAGCTTTGATGCTAAAGGCCCATACACACGATCGGATATTCCGACAACAATTGTCCAATGGACGTGTTTTGTCAGGTAATCCAACCATCTATACCAGGGATCCTCAAACTACGGCCCTCCAGCTGTTGCAGAACTACACATCCCATGAGGCATTGGAACACACTGACATTCACAGACATGACTAGGCATGATGGGAATTGTAGTTCCTGAACAACTGGAGGGCCATAGTTTGAAGACCCATGATCTATACGCTCCATCGGACAAGTGCTGTCGGAATTTCCGACAACAAATGTTGGATAGCCATGCTATCAAACTGTCAGACAACAAATATGTTCCGTTGGATTATCCGATCATGTCTACACAAGTCCGTCGGACTAAAATCCAAAGTACAAACATGCATGCTCCGAACCAATGCGAACCATAAGACAGCATCAGCAGAAGTTGCCCAAAGGGTGGCGCTAAAGAGCAGAAAAAACACGTAATTTCATGTATGTTGGCTGAAAAAGTTCTGCCGTCTGTATGCAAAACAAGTTCACGGCCAACGCCCTTTGGACAAAAATCCTCGGATTTGTCCAATGGAAGTCCGATTATGTGAACAAGGCTTTAGACGTTAATTGGGGTGTATTCATTTTTTCAACATGGTCTTGAATGAATTTGTTAGGAAAAATACTTTTTTGTGTGTGCAAATTAACAAATCTTGGTTGCAATCAATGGCCCACATTTGTGGGAGTATTTTGTAGTATAGTGATCCGTAGAAAATGTTGATTCTGAAAGGAAAGTAAAGTTTTTTTGACAAATCTGTTGGGGTGTACACATTTATACTGAGCACAGTAAATAACCATCCCCTGCCATCTAGCTATATATACCACATTGACCCTACTGCTTGTTTGCTTTTATCGCTTGTTATGTTCACCTAAATATGAGTGTAAACTTTTTATTCATATGCTGCTCAGTAAAAAAATGTATACAGATTTACGCTATGTGCACCCTCGTTTTTCTTTATCTGCCTTTTATACTCTGAGTCGCCTGGAACACTTATGATTGGAGGTGTCTATTGATACCATCTGTCTGGTTTCCCATTGAATGAGTCCCTATTGAACATTCTCCACATGAGTACCTATGAGTTTCATTGACCTGTATATGATTGGAGTCATTGTGGATTCTGGATACCAACATCCTAGAAGCTTGATCGACCCAATTGGTGTATACTTACTTGGATCCGATCGCTCTGGTAAGCCTCTCATCATCATTACTTGGTGGCGGACCTTCTATCAATTCTCTGAGCACACAATCACTTTCAGTTGGATTGTTTTTGATTTTCTTCACGGACTTTTATTAACACATTTATACTGTGTTTAGTGGACTGTATGAGCACCTTTGGTGTTTTTTATTCCATTTACTACCAAACTCATTCACGTTTTTCTCAATATTCTTTATAAGTTTTTAGCGCTACACTTATTTTCTTTGTTTTATATATACCCATTTCCTGCAGTTTAGTGATTTAAAAAAAAAAAAAAAATATATATATATATATATATGTATATATATATATATATATACACATATACATACACACACACACACATATATATATATACACATTGAACACCCCCCTGAGATCTAGTTGGATGTCTAATCCCCTCCATTGAAGTACGATGTAAAATGATTTTGTCCAAATAAAAACTTTCTGCTATTCTATTTAGCACAAACTCCATTCAGTGCCTAAACTTTATCTTCACCTCCAGACTTTAATACCATAATCTCTAATGAGTAAAATATGTAAATTATGCAATACGTAATGACATATCGCACATTCATGAGGTTAAAGCAGACAGCTTTTCAATATGCCACAAATTTCCTAACACTGAGTGGACGGAGATATAACGGGGAAGCTCGAATTGTCATTGTTTTGATAACGTGAGTCATTTATGAACTATCTGAATTTTACCAGAGTACTGTGTGGCTGAATATCTGAACTTCCAGTTAATACGGTGAGGCTTAACTGGAATAATATGAAGTTAATTATTAGCACAAGGTATGCACATTTAAATATGATTTACAGCACGGTTAGTCCCCGTCTGCGGCTTTATTTCTGCTGTGATACAATAATAGGAGGTGGCACCTTTCCAGCCGCTCCTTCCTTTACTGGAACTTACTTCACTGTTTTAGAGGAGAAAACCTGGGCCCTCACTTTAATTCAAAGCATCTGATCTCACTCTCCACTATTTTTATGGGCTATAGTTTAAGGAAAGAACATCTGCTAAGAAAAGTTAATGGCTTTGATCACCCTTCAGAAAAAAAAAAAAAAACAGTAGCAGAGTTTTGCAGACTACCCATCATCTTGAATACTGGGTGAAAAAAAAATGGAGGTTAGGTCATCAAATAATGAAAAACTTTTCCTAGGAATTTATAATGGCCACTGCTTTAGCGTACAATCTTTTTTTGCCGGCGTGTGGAATTCAGAGGCTCTGTGGAGGATAGGGGTAGCGTGTCTTGTGCGGGGGTATAGGGGCAGAGTGTCTTGTGCGGGGGTATAGCGGCAGAGTGTCTTGTGCGGGGGTATAGCGGCATCCTGGATGGTGGGGACAGGAGTGCTGCCCATACACGTGTATGCTGGTGGAGAGGAGAGGAGTGCTGCCCATATACGTGTATATAGATATCGTAACAATTTAAGTAATGTTTTGGGCAGCAATCCCCCCCCCCAGGCCTTAACTTAATAAAATTCAGTAAGCCCCCCCCCCCCAACTTGAAAATGTCACATTTTTTCATTGGTCAAAACCGATCGTGTGTGGGCCCCATAGGTTATTTAACCATCGGTTAAAAAAAAGCCAACTTGCTTTAAATTTAACCGATGGATTCCGGACAGGTCAAAACCGATCGTTAGTAGGCACAACCATCGGTTAAAAATCCACACATGCTCCGAACCAAGTCGCCGGATGCTTGGAAGCATTCAACTTCGTTTTTTTTCAGCACATCGTTGTGTTTTACATCAATGCGTTCTGACACGATCGTTTTTTTAACCGATGGTGTGTAGGCACGACGGACCATCAGTCAGCTTCATTGGTTAACCGATGAAAACAGTCCATCGGTCCGTTCTTATCGGATGGACTGATCGTGTGTACGAGGCCTTGGAATTGTTGTTGAGCCTCTGTGTTTAGGAGAAAACCCAGAGCACTGACTTCTGAAAGTTCAGAGGCTACCAACATTTAATAGAACATTATTTTTGCAGTTTTGATATTTTACCGAAATTCCTCCCCTTCATTTTTTTTCATTGTGGGCAATGCAAGGTGATATTGAACAAAAACAAAAGAAAATAAAACAAGGATTTTTGTACTTCAAGTTCTACAAGAGCATATGATACACATACATAATAAGATATTTCCCCATCCCTACATGATACCAAATACAAAAATAAAACTAAACCCAAGGGACTATCATGATAAACTCCAACCAAGGTAAAATGTTTGACAAGTTACACATTTTATTCCAAAATTACAATAAATCTTAAAAAGTACATAAAATGTACATCAAATATTAAAGCAACTGGAGTACTTAGAAAGTTCTCCAATTGTTTTGATATTTAATGTAACTTTATATACTTTAATAAGTGTTCTTTTTAAGATCTATTGTAATTTGTAATTTTGGAATAAAAAATGTAACTTTCCTCCAACTTCCTATATTTGTTGGCGTTTCGAATGAAAGTCCCTTGGGCTAAATTTTTGTTTTAGTTGAGTCAGTTATTCCAGGTATAGCCCCTTTGTCACTCCCATCATGCTTCAGGTTAGAGAGAAGCAGTTAAGCAGTGCATCACAAAATAGGTGGTGGTGTAAGGTAGGGTTTACGGTAGATACAAAAATCCTGTTTTCTTTCTTGTTCGTTAAGGGGCACAGGGTTCCATTATTCTAAAACAACTGGGACATCAAAAAGCAGTCCATCTGCAGTGTGAGCAACAGTAATGAAACACTAACAAGCTCACATTAAAAAAAGTATAATTTAGAGTAGCCTAAAACCTAAAGAGCCGCCTGAAGGACCTTAGGCTTGAAGCTGGCATCAGATCAAGCCTGAATACCTACTTTTTTTTTTTTACTAAAAATTAGAAAACGTGAACAGAAAACCAGGTCTCATTCTTACAAATCTGGGAAAACAATTGCCTGATGTCAAATGGCCTGGAAAGATTCAGAGAGCCAATAGAGTGTGCTTTGACAGGAAAACATGGGGCCTTGCCTTTAAGACCATAAGCTTGCCTGTCTAAGCCACTGAGAAATGATGGAGTGAGAAGTTTGTTCCCCTTAACAGGGACCATCAGGGATGACAAAAAGAATAGAAGCAGTGGCAGAAGAGGTAAACAAACACAGCAGGAAATATGTTCAGGCAGCAAAGTGAATTTTTTTATGTACTGGAGCTGGACAGAGATGGAAGAATAAATGTCTGTGCTCAGGTGAAAGGCCAAAACCACACTAGTAAGGAAGGAGGCCATTCAATACCACCTTGCCCTTGTGTAGGACCGAATACAATTCTTTACAAGATAAGGTGAGGGGTTGTAGGGATCTAGACTAAGAGAAAATGACTGCCTTGAAGGAGGCTACCTTTCAGGTATAATTGCAGATTTGGACGGCTTCTGGACTGTAGAGTCTCAGTCTGGGAGCAGAGAGTCATAAGTTCATCTTGGGGGAGAACAACTATAGTTTCTGCTGTGTCTAGGAAAAAACCCAGAGCAATATGCTGGTATCAGCACTGACTTCTGAAAGTTCAGGATCTAACTAAACCTTTTTAAAGTTTGAAGTGTTCGCATTACCTTGTCGATCAGTATATGCACCAATTGTTCTAATAGGAGGTCATCCTGGCATCCAACAATGGGAATGCCATGAGTGTGTAGTATGACTAAAACGGGTGGGAACACATGGGGTACCAAATGGTAGGGCGTAGCATTATTGTGCTGGAAAAATAAGTACGCATCTTTGATGTCCACAGATGTTAGTAAGTCTCTGGGATAGACAGATCTGGTGGATTCCATGCAAAGTGTTTGGACTCAAATGAAGACATTTAAAGCCTTTACCAAGATGGGGATGCAGAGATAAGCAGCTGTGGAACTGCACTATGTACATAATGCACCCTTAAACTCTGCACTCTGTGTGTAATCCCCCTGAACTCTGCACATAATACACTCCTGGTATTTAATGTCCCCTCCTGCTGTTAGTGAAAATTGACCACACCTACTATTTGATGCAGTTTGAAGGGTGTGTGTGTAGAGGGAGGGGTTTTGGGGGGTAGTGGTTAAGTTCCAGCACCTATTTTCTGAGAAAAAAAGCCCTGATTAATGTAACAGTGGATGCTATGTCCTCTGCTTTGTAAGCAATACAAATCTTTTGAACTGAAATACAGACAGTAACGCATGTGTTGAAGGTGCACGTAGCAATTTTCGCTATATATATTTTTTCTATAGTCTAAAATCTGAAATGACAAACTAAACTAAAACCATGCAAAAAGATAAAAAAATAAAAAAAATAAAAAAATGTGATCATGATTAGTGATGAAAGATGAACAAGCATGCTCCGATGAAAAAATTAAATAAAGATCTACGTAAAAAAGAAAAAGTTGTGCCTTTCCTTTTTTTTTTTTGTGTATTTTTTGTTTAACAAAACCAAAACAAAATTTAAAGACAGTGCACAATTCAAATGGTAACATTTTTAGTGTATTTTACTGATATAAGTAAAAAAAACACAAAATAAAATACACCTTTTACCACCCAGTGTTTTTTTTTTTTTGCAACTTTGTTTTGTATTTTCACAATCTCAAAGCTCTAAATAGTCTTTCCCCGGCTAGAAAAAAACAAAAAACAAAAACCACATACAAAACCAAATTCAGAACTTAACCTACTAATGGACCCATTGCTCAGGCCCACACCAATAAAAGGAGTACCTCTGAGGACTATTTACTCCCAAACTAATGTAATACTCCCCCTCACACACCAGGAGAGTCTATAAAGATGACAGTTTTAGCTTCTCTCACACTGACACTTATATCACTATACCGTATCCTATTTCTGAGGGCAATCTCGAACTGGCTTGTAGAAAAATCATATATGTACTAAGATGGAGAGTGATGGCCCATCATCCCCTAGATCAGTGGTTCTCAACCTGGGGGTCAAATGATGATTTGCCAGGGGTCACCAAATCCTGGGTTGTTCCTGAAGCCCACATTACTCACCCATCCTTTTCTCGGCCGCCCAGCTGGGCTGTTCCTGGAGCCTGTGGCTGCCCACTCGGCCTCTTTGCAGCCGCCCATTCAGTTCACGGCATGGCTGGGGGGCAGAGACTAGAGGTCAGCTGACTGGTGAGGAATGTGAAGTGGGAGGGGCTGAAGGAGACCCCATCTCCTGATTTCGGCATAGGTGTCACTGCTGCGAGACACCACACAGCCAGAGACACAGTGAAGCCGGAGACACAGATGACCTTGATCAAGTACACATAAGTTGGCTGATCAAAACTCCTCCCAGCACTCATCCCATTCCCCCTACCAGCACTGCCACTCATCCCATTCCCCCCACCAAGGAGTAATAGAAGGAATACAAATAGAGAATACATTTTCACTTCTGAAAAACGGACGGTATCATGCGGAGTCCCTCAGGTATCCCCTCTGTCACCGGTTCTTTTCAATATTTATCTGCGCCCTCTTTTTGAAATCATCAGTAACCAGAAGTTACTGTATCACTCTTATGCAGATGATACACAATTGTATTTTCGCATCTGCAACAAAAAGGATCATTCTCTGGGATTAGAGAAATGCCTTTTTTTAATAGAAAACTGGATGACAAAGAGTTATCTTAAACTCAACGGTTCGAAAACAGAATTTCTCCTGTTTCAAGCCAACCGGAAAAATCATCACGTGACAACATGGACACCCCCGCCCATTCTGGGTAAAACTATTACCCCTAGCCCCAAAGTCAAAAGCCTCCGAGTCATTTTTGACACCTACATGACAATGGATGCACAAATGGGGTCAGTCAGCGGGTCGCACCATCTGCTGCGCCTACTATGCAGACTCACCCCCTTTATCCCTAAAGAAGACATTGCAGTCGTGGTGGGAACAATGATTAATTCTAGACTTGACTATGCAAATGCCCTCTACCTCGGACTCCCCAAATACCAAATCACTCGTCTGCAAGTCGTGCAAAATACGGCCACTCGATTAGTGACCGGCAAAAAAAACATGGGAATCAATCTCACCTGCTCTGAGATCCCTTCATTGGTTGCCGGTAAAAGACAGAATCACTTTTAAGGCACTCTGCCTAATGCATAAGTGTATTCAAGGAAACGCCCTATATCTATGCGAAAAAATAAAAGCTCATAACCCCAATCGCATTCTGCGATCAACCAATCAAAACCTGGTCCAGATTCCCAAAGCCAGATACAAATCCAAAGGAGATCGAAGGTTTGCAGTCCAGGGACCGCGACTGTGGAACGCCCTACCAACCACCATCCGATCGGAGTTGGACCACTTGGCCTTCAGGAAAAGGATTAAAACCCATCTCTTTTGAGGTCGAAGGGTTTCATGGAAGTGATACAGCGCCCAGAGGCGATTCAGTTCGCATGTGCTGCACTATATAAGTTTTTCACTCACTCACATGGAAGGGAGAGGAAAAGAGGGGGAGGAACAAATAAAAGGGGAGAGAAAGAACAAGAAAGACGGCTAGAGAGAAGAATGGAAAAAAAAATTAAATAAAAATTAGGATAGAGAGATAAAAGAAAAGAGGAGAAAGAGTGGTACATCCTAAAATGTACCATAAGGGGTTTTAATATTGTACGAGTGAAAGGGACTCTTGGAGCGCTAAATGTCCATGGGTTAGGGGCGCAAATTACTTGTCTTGCATTGGGTGCCAACAACCCACGCTACAAAAATAATTTTACTGTTAGGGGTCCCCACAACTTGGAAAATTTTATTAAGGGGTCATGGCACTAGAATGGTTGAGAACCACTATTCTAGATCGCCACCTGTAGAGTCAGAGTCTGTCCATAGGTTCAAAACCTTTTCAAATTTATTATGGCAGCTCTGGGCTTTATAAAGGGGAATTACTGCATTGACCGATTCCAAAACGATAGGGTAGGAGCCCAATCTGACTTTAACTTGAGCACGATCACTTTTCTGACATAAAATAATATTAGACCCAGTAAGAAGCTAATGAGTCAACCAGTCCCAGAAGACAAACACTAATCTTCATAGGAATAGGTATAGTGGTCTAGGTGGATATAAATTGGGTCACCTCCTGCCAATAACTCTGATTCTGTCTGGTGCCAACTGCAATTGGCTCCATCAATGGCCCAGTAGACTCTCTCCTGCATAAGAACCTTAAACTGAAAAATCGAAAGAAGCTGGGTTTTTGTACAGCCAAGTGTGCAGTATCATTTTATACCCATAAAAATCAACCCAATGGGAACATGGTTGTTAACGCAGAATACCAAGCCCAAGGTTGTATTTCTTTCCTCTCAAAAAGTGACGATATGTCTCCCCAGCAGTGACGTAGCGTGGGTTGTCAGTACCCGGGGCAAGGCAAGTAATTTGCGCCCCCCCTAACCTGCAGACTTAGACACTCCCCGAGTCCCTTCCAACAATACAAAAGTTCTGACAAACCCGATTACTTTACTGACCATTACACTACACTGACCACCATACTATACTGTACACTACACATTATATTATACTGTACACTACACTGACCACTATGTTATACTGTCCACTACACTGAACTTTACTACACTGACCACTATACTATACTATCCACTGCACTACACCAACGCCAGTCATGCCAAAGGTTCATCTTGTGGTTTGATCTATGAGTACAATAGATCAGAATGCACCTTCCCTTTAAGGGGAAGACAGATGCCACACTATCAGCCACCATCTTCTGCTGGACATTTAGATCACCTTTGAAACTCCTGCTGTTCCTTTGATTCTGATGTTTTCCAAAGGTTATGGGTTCTGTGTTATTACATTATACCTTCACCATTGAACAGTACCTCAAGAGGAGATCAAAACAAAAAAATAAAAACCAGCGCTTTCCACTAGAAATTCCATATTTATTTATTTTTGGTTAAAGATATGAACTATACACTCACATTCTCCTGTGCACAATTTGTGGTGCACCACAATTAAAATGTAAACACTTTTATCTTAAGACCTGTATTTTGGTGGCCAAGCTCCAAGATATATGCATTTTACTTCCAGGTTTGGACATGATGACATTGCTGGCTCTGCCCTAACGTGTTGCGTCATGCCGACATTACTTCCTCAGATACCTTCTGATTTTTTTTTTGTTTGATCTTTGGTTATCCACTTCCTGACAAGCAGTTGTCACTGGGACAAAAGTAGTAAAATCTCTCTAACTCTGATAGCAGTCAGGTTCTTAAACCCCCTTCCTAACCAGACCAAATTTTCAGCTTTCGGTGCTCTCACATTTTGAATGACAATAACTCAGCCATACAACACTGTACCCATATGAAATTGTCCTCCCCCCCCCCCCCGCATTTTTTGTAAAATCTTTTGTAAGGGCTTTTGCACATAGGAGGCCTGAGCCCATTCAATTTAACTGAAGCCATATTTTTTCCTCTCAGGTAGAGCGTACAGCCTGTCATTAAGACACTAATCATGAACTGTATATGGCAGTGCTATTGTAAATGCAAACAAGCGTTTGCAAAGAACAGAAAATGCTCTTTTTGCTTGTATGTTGTACTTGTGTTTATGATCGCACCACCATATCGAGGATTACAGCGGGGACAGACATTCATCTTAAAAACAGGCTGTACTGTGCATCCGAGTGGAAGAAATACGACTTCAGTTAGGCCAACCAGGCTCAAGGCACATGTGTGCAAGAGCCTTAAAGTGTGAAGTTCACTTTTACAGAAAATCTGTAAGGTGAACTTACACTGGACCCTGTCCCCATCACACCCGGTCCTGCTAACCTGGAGATTAAGCCAAAGGGATTTCAAAGCCCCAGACCGGTGAGACAGCTATACAAGGTGTCTGAACGGGCAATCGCTGTGCTACAGGTGAGCAGGGGGGTGGGGTGTTGGATGAGATTGTTCTGTAAAGGTGAACTTACCCCTTTAAGCGTTCCTAATTCAAAACCCTGCAGGTAGGCTGAAGCCAGGCCACTGACATGCTGGCTATATAACCCTTGAAAGTTATGACCAAAAATTTAAATGTGTTTTATTGGGATTTTATGTGATAGACCAACACAAAGTGGCACATAACTAGTGGAAGGAAAATGATGAAGGTTTTATGAATAAATATGTGAAAAGTGTGGTGTACATTTGTATTCAGCCCCCAAGTAAATACTTTTGTAAAACCACCTTTTTCTGCAATTATAGCTGCAAGTCTTTGGGTGTCTCTACCAGCTTTGTACATCTAGAGTGAAATTTTTGCCTATTCTTTTCAAAATAGCTCAAGCTGTCAGATTGGATGGAGAGTACCTGTGAAAAGCAATTTTCAATTCTTGTCACAGAGTCTCAGTTGGATTTATGTCTGGACTTTGACTGGGCACATGAATATGCTTTGATCTAAACCAAACCATTCTATTGTAGCTCTGGCTGTATGTTTAGGGTCTTTGTCCTGCTAGAAGGTGAACCTCCGCCCCAGTCTCAAGTCTTTTGCAGACTAACAGGTTTTCCTTCTAAGATTGCCATGTATTTGGCTCCATCTTCCCATTATTTCTGACCAGCTTCCCTGTTGGAAGAAAAGCATCACCACAACATGATGCTGCCACCACGTTTGATGGTGGGGGATGGTGTGTTCAGGGTGATGTGCAGTTAATTTTCCACCACATATAGCGTTTTGCTTTTAGACAAAAAGGCTAAATGTTGGTCTCATCTGACCAGAGCACCTTCTTCCACATGTTTGCTGTGTCCCCCACATGGCTTCTCACAAACTGCAAACAGAACTTCTTATGGCTTTCTTTCATTAATGATTTTTCTCTTACCACTCTTCCACAAAGGCCAGATTTGTGGAGAGCACGACCAATAGTTGTCCTGTGAACAGATTCTCCCACCTGAGCTGTGGATCGCTGCAGCCAAGAGGCCTCCAAAGTTACCATGGGCCTCTTGGTTGCTTCTCTGATTAATGCTCTCCTTGCCTGGTCTGTCAGTTTAGGTGGACAGCCATGTTATGGTAGGTTTGCAGTTTCCATTTTTGGATGATGGATTGAATCGATCATCCGAAAAGTGCTCTGTGAGATGTTCAAAACTTGGGATTTTTTTTTTATAACCTAACCCTGCTTTAAAACGTCTCCACAACTTTAATCCTGACCTGTCTGTTGTATTCCTTGGCCTTCATGATGTGGTTTGTTCACCAAGGTTCTCCAACAAACCTCTGAGGGCTTCACAGAATGGCTGTATTTATACTGAGATTAAATTACACACAGGTGGACTCTTTACTAATTAGGTGACTTCTAAAAGCAAATGGTTCAACTAAATTTTAGTTAGGGGTATCAGAATAAAAGGGGCCAAAAACAAATGCACGCCACACTTTTCAGATATTTGTAAAAAATATTTTGAAAACCATTCATCATTTCCTTCCACTGCACAATTATGTGCCACTTTGTGTTGGTCTATCACATAAAATCCAAATAAAACACATTTACATTTTTGGTTGTAACATGACAAAATGTGGACACATTCAAGGGGTGTGAATACTTTCAGGGCACTGTATGTAATTCTGGGAACGAGCCTCTAATCCAGCCTCTCACGTCATTATTACACCAGAGGAACCCTTGAATTCTTAGGTCTAACCCCTGATAAAATAAGTTGGGAGAATTGTCCCTTTCATTGTTGGCCGGTGGGATGAATGCCCCCTTACAAATTGGTGGCCAGTGGCAATAATGCCCCCTCCTCACAATTGTGATCAGACTGTCGCACTTAGACAGGTAAAAAGATGATTGGTGGAATGCCGCTGGCTTTGAGAAGTGGTTTTAGCCCTGGAACAATGCAGGAACCATCAGGTGGGAGGTCAATCAACCACAGCTCATGGAACCCTGGTTGAAAAGGACTTCTCTAACGGCACTTGTGTCCCAGAACATGTCAACCCTAACTAGTAGTTTTTTTAAGTCAGACTTCTGGAGGTGCAAAAACAAAAGTTGCATAAACAGTGCAAAGAACAACAAAAAGAAAAAGCAAAACATACACAAACACAGATTTATGGTACAATTTTTATTTTGCTCTTAAATGTCAAAAAATTACTGTCATGAGACAGGAATGCATGAGATAGAAATGGCTCAAACATCTTCACATAAAACACGCATATTCAAATTTCATTCACAAGTTTTGAATCTGACACATCTACAGTTACATAGTTAAAACTTTTCCATTCATAAATCACAATTCTTATTTTTTTTTCTTTAAACAGTAGTTGCCATTACATAAAACACACAACTTACTGTATATTATTTATTCATTTCATAAATTTCTTTATCATCTTGTTGAGTAATAGCAACTTATTTCTTTCCTAATTTTCCCAACAACAGTGTATTTAGACCTACATACCATGTTTTTTCCCCCCTGATAGGGCTCACATATAAGGGCACATCAATGAATGCTTTTGCTAGGTTTGCTCTTTGTTCCATTTTTAGCTCAACTGAAGTCAGACAAAAGCTTTCCTATTTACCAAATACTCCAAATCTTCTGAATACCAACACAGCAGCCATATCCAACCTGTAACCTGTAGTAGTCTCCAGACTAACTGCTGTACCCCCTCCAGATGAAACCTGGTGTTGTGATCACACCATCAAATGTTAAGGCATTTCTAAGGGTACTGTGGCATTTTTATGGCTGGACTAACGATCTCTGAATTCCTAACTAGGTTAAGGTCCTGCTCCTTCAGGGTACCAAAAGAACTACATTTTTTTTGGTTTGCAAATCTTTTATTTCTTTAAATGCAGTGCTCCAATTTTGACTTATTTTTGAAGTGTGAAGTTTAAATCCAAATTTTCACCGTGTTTAAAGTGAACCCATAGCCATTATTTTATTTGGACAATTTATTTCTTAACAAGCAGCAAATAAACATTGAAACAAGTCTTCACTGATCTATGTAGCTTCAGGTACAGTGGAACAATTAATTCTTGAAGATTACAACAGAGACTGAGGATGGGTTGCAGTCAGTTCTGGATCAACTTACAGCACCCTCCATTAGGTACATTATAAGGCTAGCAAGTTCCTTCAGCCAAAGGAAATGGGGGGAAAAAAGGGTTATAACGGCAGTGGCCATGTTTAATCACATTGCCTGCAGCTACAAAGGTCGGTGAGGGCTTGCTTGAAAGCCAAATTTACTACTTGCTAACAATTGTAAATATTGGAAGGTTCATAGCCTGGTCACAGGGTCACTGTTTGAGGGCGTACTCTGACGCTTTTTCCCTGTATTGCGCCCAAGCACTATTGTCCCCATGTTCCCGCTGGCCTGTGGTAACATACTGGACCCGAATACACTTGTCACATCTACTCTGCCTCAAACAGATGTATGAAATGGGCCGGGGCACAGTACAGGCATACCCCATTTTTATGTACACAATGGGGTTTACTATTGCTGGAAAGTGCAAAATCAGTTCTGCATAGAAACCAATGAGCTTCTAACATCAGCTTGTTCAATTAAGCCTGGTAATAAAACCTGGAAGCTCATTGGTTTCTATGCAGAAGTGAACCTGATTTTGCACTTTCCAACGATAGTAAATAAACCCCATTGTGTACTTAAAAGCAGGGTATGCCTGTATGGAGTGATCACACTAGTCAAACAAACTGGACTTTGAGAGTCAAATGTACTTGGCACAGTACAGATTATCTACTGCGAGTTTGCCCAACGTGTCACTGGGGCAGTGCTTGGATGTGAGGATCTGGAACAGTTTGGGAGAGCACCAAGGTTCCAATGAGAAGAACTAGAATGTTTTACTAGTCGCCTATTTTTTTTTCCCTCTTTGCAAGTTGCACTTTCAGTTGCTTAATCAGCCACTCAGCATAATCTCAAATAGAAATGCGAGTCACATTTAATCCTTTACAGCCTACCCTTGCACCACCAACGTAAACCATATTAAATAATGGACTTAAACGGCTTAAACACCACACAAATTTACTAAAATGATTATCTGTGGATAACAATGCTGTTTCTAACTCGCCTACCCTTCCACCTTGTGACATGATGGCCCATGATAGACTTCCACATTGTGTTTTCATATTAACTGCCAATCTGAGATGAGATAATGGATTAGAGTGATGCAAAGGTACACTGGTAAATGTAACTCTTCAGCAGGCAATTTCCTAATCTGCCTAAATCCATGCGTTTTCATATAATAAATCCCATAAGCAGATTGGTGCAGATGGTGCCATGTTTATTACTGAGCTTTGTCCATCCTGTTAACAGATTCCACGACTTCTGTTTCGAGACTGGTAAGTGGAACACAGCGCAAATGAATCTCGGGCATGCCCATATCTACATCTCCATATAAAAATAATTTCCTTAATGAATCCATATACCAACACCATTCTGCACTGTTAAAGATATAGTATGTAGCACATGTTAAATACACATCTTGTTTGGAAAAAAATATATATATTCCCTCAACATTCTGAGAACATTTTAGAACCACTGTAAACAAGTGAATATATCTGTGTAAATCTTTACATTTATGTGTATCTACCTCCTGTACACACACACAGTAGTAAAGATGTACATATATACCTATCGACACATGCACATGTCATAACTTGACTGTAGATACATCTGTGTACATTATATCCTTTGGGCAGTCATGAGTCTTTATGGCGTTGCGAAACCTGATCAGCTGATCTGTAGCGATACTCCTGAGAAGGTACTGAAAGGGAATGACAATTTTTTTTGGATGCACTTTTGGAATGGCGCAATGACGTAAACGCTTGCACACTTAAGACTTGTGCATTAAACAAAAAAAAAAAAAAAAAGAAAGAAAAAGAAACTTACCTAAAATATTAGAACAAAGTTACATAAAATGTTGTTACTAAAATATTCACAAGTATAAAGGATTTTCTCTTTTCCTAAGAAGACCGATCATGCATGAAAAGCATTGATTTGTTGTTGAAAAACGTTAAGAAGAAGAAAAATGTTACCTGATGTAATAAACCCAAGCCTGATATTTTTTTTTATCCACATGACAATTATAAATTTAGAAAAAAAAAATGTTTAGAAACGCCAAGCACCATATTTTTTTAAGCAGTGTTTTTTTTTTGCTTAAAGGGGTCATCAGTCCATACAGATCTAATATTTCAACCACTGGCTTCTCAAGAATGATGGGGTGACTATTTCTGCTCTGTGGGGTTCCTAGTTCCACCCAACTTGCACAGTTATTATAACCGTATTTAACGATTTTTCTACAATTCACTTATTTTATAATATTGCAGTAAGGCGTATGACATTGTAGGTGGTTGATGGGCAGAGCCAGGAACTCCAAGAGAGGATTTAGTCTGCCAGTATATGCAACTAAAGCTCCACTGTTGGACGATACAATAATCTCTACTGTAATCATGATTCTGGTTTCCCCAATGCAGTTATTGCCCAGTCACATCTGAGTGAGTCTACAGATCTCTGGTAGTTGAATTAAACTGGCCATACATAAGGAAATCCCATTGCCCGTTTGGGAGATTAAACCACAGTGGGAAATCAGCTGAAATTTGTCCACCAGGAGGATTTCCTTCAAGCCAGACACCGAGAGGTTATCATCTTTAACCGTTAGTACCTTGTACATAGTGGGATGTTCAGCCAGAGCGTCGATCCTCCATGCATGGCCAGCTCTAGGATCCCATTAAAGAAAGCTTGGTCAGGACAAAGCCAAATCAAATTAGATAAGCTGCTATTATAGTTCTTAAACAAAAACAGTCCTTAAGACAGGTAGCAGCATTAGGACAGACTTCTTATGGCAAACGGTCTTTAGAGTTTTTGTAAGAAAATTGCATAGGCGTTGACCAACGTGACTGAGCACAGTTTTCAAGATCCGATAACAATCACAGATGATGGATTTGGCCTCTACCATATGCACATAGGAAACACCTTTGTAGAACGCATATTTGTAATTTTTATTATTCTTCACTTCCTTAAATCTTATATTGACCCAGTTTGACCCTACAAAATATATACAAACACACCACTTAGTGACATCATTTCCTGAAATCTACCATCTACACTTTTTTTTAGTTTTTTGTTTTTTTTGTTTGTCCAACTTCCAGCTTTGGCTTTTTTTCTGTAGCCCGTGACGAAGGCTTCTTGGACGAAACCAAACTAAATCGCACGTGGTATGAACATCCATCCAAATATATTCTCCTACTATTTAAACCCTCTTCCCATGTCGAAAGCTCACACACCAGGTATAGAATTGAAAAAAGAACCAATAGAATTAGGTGTTAAGACACTGGTGAATCTTCACCCTGGGATTCTGTAATGGTAAGAGACTCCGCTGTCTCCTCATTTGTTTCACTAGGAGGCGCTTGGCCATTTGTCGCCAAGGGTTCTGGGCTGCTTTCTTCACTCTGCACCTCGTTTTGTTCCTCGATGCCATCCGGTACAACTTCTGCTTCCACGGCATCTTCTGCCGGAGTTGCTGGAGACTCCACAGGAGTACCATCCTCCTCATTTGCTGGAGGTATCTCGGAGGTGGGGGAACTTTCCTGCGCTAATTTTTCACTTACAGCTGGAACGCTAGAAGAACTTATTTCCACTATATTGTCATTTTGAGAGAGTGACACTTTTTCTATCACTCTCCACTGCATGATGCTCATGTCCTTCCCTCCGGTTGAGATTAGGTGGCCATCGCTGTGTGTGAAGCTGACATTAGTTACATGGCTGCTGTGGGCACTGTACTTGTGACTGGGAGCCTAGAAAACAGTAAAAAGAATCCTAATTAGAATAAAAGATAGGAAAAGTTATACAATTTGATATATGTCTGCAATGTAGCCTATGATGGTTGTTGAGGGTAACTAACATACGTGTTTCTTCTATGGTTTTTGCATCGCTTTCTGAAATGAGGTGGACATCAGAAATCAGTCATTAAGAATCTGGCAGCTGCCAGAGTTGGCTCACTTCTGAGCATCCTGTAATTCCCATATTTTCCCTCCTCCACCTCTGGGAGCACATTAGCCCTGTGTTATCTTCAAGTCATGCCTCTGAGTCTAAACAGGGCAAAGGACTCTTCTTATCCCCATGTGACAGTCCTAGGCCAAAGTAGGCGATCCCCAAGCAACGGCACTGTCATGTGGGTGGAACAGGAGTTAGTCGAGTTCGCACAATTTAACAACCATGGCTGAATGTATAAGTTTTAGGAGACTGTCAAAAGAAGACACTGAAAACAAAAAGGGTGCATTGCCCAGAAGGGAGCAGATTCTGATGAGCCATTGGGCTTCCAGAGTAGTATCTGCAGATCAATAACAGATTGCGATTGCCGCTTGAAATTGTGCCAGATTCTGGCGAGCATGTGGCACACTGGGATACTTTCTTTTTGAAATATGAACGATTGCTCACCTGAGCAGCGATAACGTCTAAAGCTTACTTTGCATTTTATCACAGCTCACTGTAATGCAACTTTGGGCTGCATTACAGTGTAAATAGGACACATAGAAAACAATTATTTTCTGTGTGTACTAGTGGTGACTGGTGTTCTTTTAGTGAGGAAAACTGCTGGTCACCACACTATATGAACTAAGCCTAATACTGTTTGGTTGCTTACTGCTGTTGCAAACAAGCCTAAAGTTGATAACCCACTCAATATGTGTAGTTAAAATGACGAAATACAATAAACCAATGGAAAAATATCCATTAGAGACTTAAAAGCAACTCTGTATTTTCAGGGTCTTTCTAACCATCTATTCAATATATATCTAAGATAAGCCCTACACAGCTGTTGCTAAAATAAAAAAATGGAATAGGCAAAACAATGACATCTTGTCGTAATAGCCACTATAAAAGGTAAAAGTGATACAATTATAAAACGACTAGCACTATGAATGTCCTTACCTTTGGTTTGGAGCATGGATACTGAAACAGATGGACCTTACAAAAGTCATCGGCCAAGGCAATAACTTTTCGGTTGCGAGATCGCACTAATGCATTGATATCTGTTCCATCCGATCCTTCTGGCCACACTCCTGGAAGGTGAGACGAGGAGTTTTAACTTGTAGCAATCACAAAGGCTTGTTAAGCCAAAGCAAATTAACATTATGGGTTACATTAAAGCAAACCTGCCTTAAAACAAACATGAGGCTACAGCTGCTGACTGCCTACAGAAAATGCTGGGTGCTTGGCTGTTACACTGACTTTTTAGGTTCCAATACTTCAACGTTGCTAACCCTGAGCAAGTGTTTAGAAAGTTATAAAAAGGAGGTCCTTATTTATCGCCCTGACTGTTACTATGGTCAATAGGGCCCCCCTTTTCTTGCTAGGTTGGCCTCTGACCAACACTGTTGCTTGAGCCATTGCGGACCCCTGGCGCCAATTCCAGGCCAGGGTATGCACCACTTGATTTTTTTCTTTTTAGGTTATGTTTTCTTTACTTCATACTTTCCTGTGCACTATCACTATTTACAATTTATGCTATATTACATGTTCAGATATATGACAAAAGGTGGATGTCCACGATCACTGGATTTGTTTTTGTATATTATATACATTTTTGAAACTAAAATAAAGATTATATATAATACAAATAAAACAAAAAGGAAAGTCCTTATCTGTATACATGTTTGAGGTTGGCAAGTCAACATATGCAAATTAAAGGGTTAGCATAACTGCCAGGCAACTGACATTTCCAGAGGGAAGTCAGAATAGGCATCTTCTAGGTTTCTTTTAAAAACAGAGCTTTGCCATGCTCTCATCAGCATCTGTTTTAGAACTGTATACACTGCTTTCCACACTTGTCATGGGGATCATTATGTTATCTTGCCTACCAGTAATGCAACAGTCAGCAGGAGATGACACTTTATGGAAAAAGCATGCAGCCTTTGTAGTCCGAGTTTATTTTATCTTAAATTGTTTACTAACCTAAAAAAAAAAAAAATGGATCCTCTTCCCTTAGAGCATGGTATACAGCACAGTGATTGTGCTGCATTATTTGGGACTGTAATACCTAGAAAAAAACCTTGTTTATCCTGCCAGTTTCTACCCTCCCCTCTCTGCCCTAACTCTGATATATCAGGGCTGCTGAGCTCTGACATGAGTCATCAGTACGTGCCTCCGTCACCCTCTCCCCAACCGTGTCCCTTCTCCTCTCCTGCTCTAAAAAAAACATTTACTGGGGAGCTTACTTTGATATATTTGAGGGAACTGTTAAAAAAATGTAATAACATTTTCAACAACACTTTAAAGGAAAGGCCAGTAAAAAAAAAAAAAAAAATATATAAAAAAAATGGTATGTTTATGTTGGGGCCTAGATATGCCATAAACTGGATTTAAACTTAAAGTGAAAATTCACTTTCTTAGAAGAAGCATCCACAAATGTTAAATGTGCCTCAGCAGTACCCTGAAAATTCTACCTTTTATCTTGAATTTCTCCTGCAAAATACCAGTGCACTTCCTGTGCCTAGGCAATCCAATGTCTTAAGCATCACAGCTGTATATCTGCAGTGCAAGATCGAAGGCACTGCTGCCTCTGACTGCTAGTCTCGGATTTGGTGATATCGCTACTGTGCTGCTTAAAAGGAAAAGTACAGCCAAAACTGGTTTGGCTGTACTTCGCCTGTGGATCACCAGAGTGCAGTTTGTTCTGCACACCTGTGACCCGTTTTCAGCTGACAGCCAGTTAAAGCCCACCGTCTGCCGACTTCAGAGTCGGTCCAGGCTGAGGAAAAATCGTGGCCAAATGGTCAGTATTGCCCAAGAACCCTGGACTGGCACCTGGCTTAGCCTCTCAGCGAGCCGCTGAGAGCCTTTGCCAGCTGCTCCTGCCCCTCCACAGCCCAGCGCTCCAGTAAGAACTGAGTGATCAGCTGTGTTTGATCGCTCGGTTCTCAGCCTTCGAGTCGGTGGGGGACAAATTCTGGATCATCAGCCAACCTTTAGCAATCACATAGTTAAAAAAGGTACATGAAAATTATTAATACTGACCAAAAACTTGAAATCCTAGCACACAAGTGTAAGTTGCCCAGTCAATGTCTTTGCAGTCTGAACGATTCCGAATTAATTTACAACCACTTGGAATGTCCCCTGGCCACAACAAAGCGCACAGTTAATACAAAGGATAAAATACATTTACAAAATTGCATAAAAACAACAGTAGAATGCTGTCCTTGTTCTGACACCCAGCTCCAAACTAGCAGGAGTCAGTGTTGATGCCTGTGTTTTTTTTTTCACCTAGCAAGGTCCCCGTAGAGAAACCCAATGATTTCCAATGCGAGTTTTATTGCACATGGGAAACTACCAACATAAAACAACTAAAAAGTGAAGGGTTTCAGAAAGCAGTCTGAGAACATCAAACAGCTTGAAGCAGGGACAGTTGAGTGCCCGGGGCTCAGAGTGAACACACCTGATGATTAATAAGGGGAGCAGAAAAAAATGTTATTTGAGAAGACCGGTAAAAGCGCAAATAGCTTTTTTTTTTGCAGGTCGGCAGCTTTTGTGATCGACGCTGGATTTACTTCAGTGGATATTGTTTTTAACCACTTTTTTAGCCACAGGGCACTTTTCAGCCCCTTCCTGCCCAGGCTAATTTTCACCGCTGTCGCATTTTGAATTAAAATTTACGGTCATGCAACACTGTACACAAAACATTTTTATAATTTTTTTGTCCCCACAAACAGAGCTTTCTTTTGGTGGTATTTGATCACCACTGCATTTTAATTTTTTTGTGCTGCAAATAACCGAAAAAAAAAAAGAGTGCAGCCTCACCCTTAATTTTGCTATATGACGGGCAGAAAGTGGTTAAGAACTTGTCAAATATTGTTTTTATTTATTGATTTTGGTGAATGAGTAGCCCTACTAATTCACTATGCATTTTGGGGACCCCAAAACTTTTTTTAAACTTTAGTGGGGTTCCCCTTAAAATCCATACCAGATTCGAAAAGCCCAGTATGAAATTTGGGGGGGGGGCGGGTGCTTGAAACAACCCCCACACTGTATTTTCGTTAACATTCAGCTGCTAGCAGGGAACCCGATGACAGCTGACGAGTCATTGGTTAAGGGTGCCCCGCAACCGGTTTGCCATCCCGCTCCTTAACCAGCTATTGTTAAGGATGCAGTCGGCTGCCTGCTCTTAAAATTTGCACTAAAACCATATCTAAAATCGCTGCTGAACTACTACTTTGGAAAGTCGCAGTGAAAACAGACTTGAAACTCGCACTGCAAATGTGAACCCGGCCTGAAATTTACTTTTTTTTTTTTAATTCGTCTTTTAGATTTCTTTGGTGTAAATTGTAGCTGGCTGTCCTAAATTATAGATTTTGAGAAAGTATGCATTCTCTTTCTCCACTTGGCTAAACAGTCCAATGCTTCTAAAGATTGATGTGCTTTGGATAGCTATGCAATTACCGATGCCAAGTTTCTGAGTTATCTACCTGTGGCGTTCCGGGTACGTTTCGTGCAGCACATTTGAAAACAAGCCCATTGCAATTTGCTTCAGGGTGCCAATGCATTAACGGCACCCAGTGATTTTTCGGTCATCAAATTGCATTGTACCGCAGTACCATGCATTTTGGTGCAGTCCATTTTTAAAAGTAATGCAAAAATAAATTGTGTGGTCTGGTGTGTTTTATGTCAAGAAACCCCAAGCATTCCTGTGCAATTCTGTTGTGAACCAACCCTGAGGAAGGGCAGATTTTTTGAAGTTTGTATTTATATGAAACGTTAAGAGTGCAGCAACCATGGATTTTGCTCTCCCTTTATAATTGGGAGATAGATAGATAGATTTTAGGGAAAACTCATCTATGGCCAGCTTATGTCAGTAAAGTATACATGCCAATATTAATGATGGTGGGACATTAAGTTGTGACTCTTCCATATAAAAGCTGATTTTACACTACAGAAACCTAGCCTAATAGACAAAAAAAGCTTTACTGTATACGCAAGTTTTTTTATAAAAGTGATTTTTACTATAGCAAAAATGTTAGTACTTACAATATAATATTTCATAGTCTCCTGAGTTTGACATTATGTATTTGTTGTCTGGGGACCAGTCAAGGTGTGTAATATAACTGGAATGTCCCTGAAAGTGAAAAAAATATATAAAATCAAAAAGTGTGTTTAGATCTTTAATACAAGTGTACAACTTAGATTGTAAAGTCTCTTTTAATATAGACAATATGTTCTACTTACCTGCGCTGTGCAGTAGCAATGCACAGAATGACTCCCTACCTCCTCTTCTGGAGTCTCCCACTGGCGCTCTACACAATCTATGTGCCATGTTTGCACCTGTGTGGGCGAACTCCTAAATCTGATGTGTGTGTCTATAGACACACACACAGCGCTACACCCTCCTTCCCCTCCTCACAGGATTTGTGTGTAATCAGCAGGAACTGATGGCTCCCACTACTGTGATTCCAGTGAGTCTAGGAAGACCGTGCTGGATCATGAGAAGACTCAGGAAAGTGTTGGGAGGGATGGGGGGGGGTAGATTTTAAAAGGTTTTATTTACCTTATTTCAGAGAATGCATGAACGTAAAAAACAAAACAAAAAACACTTTAACTAGAGAGCCATTAAGCAGTCACGGCCACATATTCTTATAATAAACAGGCATGAGATTGGTTTTGAGGACTTGACAAGCAGGGGATTTTTTGGAAAAAAATTCTGCAAAGTTTTTACTCTTTAAAAGTACTGAAAAGTAGACATCAAGACCCAGTTAGGTACAAATTTTTGATGACTAGGCAGAGTGTGCAATACATGCAATACTAGTGAAATCTGACTGAGGAGGCACATGGAAGAGGAATTGTGCACCAAGCCCATCAGAAGACCAACTGCTCATGCAGCTACACGTAGGCACAAAAGTATAAAGGGGTACAAACATTACTAAAAGAAAAAAAAACAACAGCATAATAAAAGCGGATGCAGGTGATCATGATGCAGAAGGACCCTCTCCAATACTTTTCTGTATAGGAACAAGAAAAAAAAAAGGCACGTGACTTGGCTATAGCCATTAAAAATTATGACTAAAGTTTTTTTGGTGGGTGGCAAGAGTGCACTTTTGCTCCACTGGGGTCCAGAAACTGCCTACAACCCGCTGACAACTGTCACAGGGCCACTGCGGGCTCTGGATGGATCTTGACCATATTGTCAGGATCCACCCATTTGCCTTATTAACAGCTGGCTCTGCCTCTCAGCACTTCATCTCCAGCCCAGTGAGCAGGTGACTGACAGTCACTGCTCTCCACTCTGAAAAGCCTGAGAACGTGGCAAGCAGCAGTCATCTGATCATTCAGTTCTCAGTCTTACAGCTGGCAGAGGACAGCTGCGGCATCACAGTAAGGCTGCAGCATAGAGGTATGTAGGGTTTATTTTGTAAATAACCCCCATCTTCTTTAAACTATTTGCATGGGTACAGGGTCTCAAACTATTTGCAAAAAAAAAAAAAAAAGTTAGGCCAGCACCTGTAAGACGTCACAAGCATACAATTGGTCCCCAAATGAGACTCAATTTTAACCCAACTGCTTTATGTTGGTTATGTCCTAACCGGTCTACATCAAGAGCAACATCCACTGGTGTTGGTATCCATCCCAGGTAGGGATGCCAATACAGGAGACAATAGAGTAAAGGGTGAGTGAGATGGGGTAGGGAACACAGACAACACATAGTGCTGCACTGGCAGATGCAACATTCTTGGGGAACAAGAATGTTGCGACTTCCTGAGGAACAAGAGGCTATGAACAGGTGGCTCCTCGGAAAAAAAGGTCACAAAATATACAATGATTGATGTCCAGGAGGGTACAGAAGCCCCCCTGCAATATTTGTCAATTCCACTGTTGCCCAGGGGTCACATACCAGTTATACTTTATTTCCTTGAAAAAAGTCTGCTAGACTTACTGGTGATGAACCCACCAGGGAGTATAAATCAATAAAATCAAAAGTCCTCAGCTGAGAGTGGGCACTATTTGGTATCTACTGCATTTCTTAACCTGAAAAGATATTATGGACAATAAAATCATTTGCGTACAAGTGCCAAGGCAATCCTCATGCCTATTTAATGCCTGAATGGATATCTGTTGGGTTTGGAAGCCAGCCATTGCCATTACATAAGCAGATTACCATAATCATCTGTCTCCCTCTAATGATTTCCATATGTATGAATGCTTTTAGTGCCAGTTCACGTCACAACACAGTGAAGGAAACACGTGTTCTGTGTGCGTTTCCTGCACCGCATTCCAAATGCACAGAGTGAGCAATCCGCTGAGGGGGTGTCAATAGGTTCCTAATGACGCCTCAGATAGAGATTGCAAACACAGTGTGTTTGCTTGCACCAGATCACATGCTACTGCAATACTATGCAATCCAATTGCAGTGCAGTACATGCACTACTTTCAAAATGAAAGGATTGAAAATAGCATTGTATTGAACTGCACACACGGATGATTTCTTCCTATAGTGTTCATCGCCCATGATCAATTACTAGCAATTGCTACACAAAGTTTCACATAGTAATACTCTCAAACTTGGAACTAGTATTTACCATTAGACCTAGGGTTGTCCCGATACCACTTTTTTAGGACCGAGTACAAGTACCGATACTTTTTTTCAAGTTGTCGCCGATACCGAATACCGATACTTTTTTTTAATGTCATGTGACCGTTTTCAAACCACAATACAGACCAAAGATATTTTCTTTAGAATTATGAAGAACTGGTACATCATGGTGTGGGGCTGTTTTTTAGCATACGGTACTGGAAAACTACATATCATTGAAGGAGTGATCACTGTCAGTGCAGCTCATCGGTGCCAGTGCCCAAACGTGCAGCTAGCCAGTGCCAGCTATCAGTGCAGATCAGTGCCCATTAGTGCATCAGTGCAGGGAGGCAGCTTATTAGTGCATCTCATCAGTGCCACCCAATCAATGCCAGTGCCACCTATCAGTGCCATCCATTTATGAGTGCCATTCAATCAATGCCAGTGCCACCTATCAGTGCCATCCAATGGTGCCATCCAATTTGTGTTCGATGTCACAAAAAAAAAAAAAAAGTATTCTATTTTGGTATCGGGAGTATTTGCGCGAGTACGAGTACTAGCACAAATACTCAGTATCGGTCCCGATACCAATACTGGTATCGGTATCTGGACAACCCTAATTAGACCCCTTTCACACTGAAGCGCATTGCAGGCGCTATAACGCAAAAAGTAAAGTCTGCAAAGCTCCCCGATAGAGCTGCTCCATTCACACTGGAGCTTTGCGCTGGCAGGACGTTAAAAAATGTCCTGCAAACCGCATCTTTGGAGCTGTGTATACCGCTCCTCCACCATGCTTGCCCATTGAAATAAATGGGCAGGGCGGCCGTACCGCTGGCAAAGCACCGATGCAGTGGTGCTTTGTGGGTGGCTAGCGGCCGAACACCTCTGCAAAAATGACAGTAAAGCGCCGCTAAAAATAGCAACGCTTTACCGCCGCCGCCTGCGCCCCAGTGTAAAAGGGACCTTCACAATTAGTTGTTTCTACACTTCATTGTTTCCTATATGTAGCAAACGATTCATTACAGGACGATCATGGGGGATTATCACTATAGCAGGAAATGCCTGCGTGTTCCCACCTTCATAGAGTTTTTTATTTCACTCAATGTTACTCAGATAGTTTTCTGTAAACAGAGAAGAGATTTGGATAGAGACTCTTGTACATTCTACTCACAGAGCATTTTCCGTATCTGCTATACTTTCTTCCATTTTCTGAGACATTGTAGAGGTAAATGAAATTGTCATGAGAACCCACTGCAAGCAACGTCCCGTCTGTTGAAAGAAAAAAAGAAAAAGAAAAAAACAAAAGCCATATAAATCAATTAAAATGACAAATGGAAAAATCACAACAAATATGGTGAAATATCTACGACACCATTTCCTGCGTCCACCATTGTTGCCCATTCTGGCATCTCATGTGTGGGTGTAGTAGAAAGCAAAATGAAAGGCAAACTAAAGTCACACTAATATTTTGCATGTGAACACACATTGTTTACAAGGCCCACCCTCACAAATGCATCCAATTCAACCCTTATATAATAATTTTCCACAGAGCTGTCCAGGACCATAACAAAAAAATAATAATCACTATCGGTGCATAAAGCTGTATAAGGAACCAAAAATATATACAAGCTACTATAAACACAAATGTGATTAGTGCCACATTCTTAAGTAATTTGTCATTGGTTCCATTTCTACAACATAAAGTGCTTCATTGAAAAGAAACCTGCTCCAACGCAAAAATAACCTCTCAGTACTTTAAGTACTTCACGGAACACTCCGTGCTTCTTCACACTCTGCAGAGATTATTGACCTTGTGCTTTTCAGCACAAAAGTCAATGCACACCTGTGGATATTACCCTCCGAGTCTTGGCAACAATGTTCAGCTTCTCCTCCACTGCTCTTCTCTCTGTTCTCCTGCTCGGGATGCTGGGTACCGATTCTGGAAAGTTCAGGTGAAGAGGAAGTTTCCCCAATCACCCACCCTTGATTTGCAGTTCATGACATACGAGTCTGCAATAAGGAAGTACAACAGAACACTGGGAGAGGAGAGCAGGAGAGCAGTTAAGAAGCTGAACACTTGCCAAGACCCAGGAGGGCAATATCCACAAGTACTGGAGCACTTTTGTTTGCAATAAAGCCCTTAATGCTGAAGAAATAGAACCAATGATGAAGGTGGGACTAATCACATGTGTATGTATTTGTATTTGACTGTCCAATCAGGTTGGATGGATTGGGATAACCTAGATCACCACACAGAAGAACCAAAAAGAATGGCTTAAAGCTGCTCTCCAGCCTTGTGTTGAATGTAAATACTTAATTTGGACTACATTGGTCCAGATGAACTTGTATCTTCACTAACAGACGCATTTGGCTGGGAGCGCTGTATTAAACAGCCTCAGCCACATACAGTATACAGCGCTGTGTTCCAGCAGTGAAGGTGGGTGCATGACGTTATTATCACTGACCCAGTCAACCAGAGGAAGCGTTGTATTAATTCATAGAATACAAACTCCCAGTGAACGGTTGAGCAGCAGCCTGAAATCAATTTTGTTTCGACAGCAAGAGGGGGGAAGTACCTGCCCCACTGTGCTGTATGTAGCAGAGACTAGATTCAGTGCTCCCAGCTGTTAAGGTAATAGTTTGCTCGCCCCAACATGGTCGAAACAAACTATTTAAAATGTCGTTAACAGCTGGACATGCGTTTTAATTAGGAACTGTGCGTCACTGATCTGTCTGTGCAGTGTCTGAACAAAATTATATCCCTAAAGTGGAGGTTCACCCTCAAAAAAATGTCTGACATCACACGGAGTCGAGCCATCCTACCGACAGAATGGCGGTTCTTTTTTCTCAGCACATACCTTGTTATCACGATTTTCACCCCCCCGGCAATCCCGCGGGACTGGGCGTTCCCAAGCACTGCCTGTGATTGACAGGCTTCCGAACGGCGCATACTGCGTGTCACAGGTTGCCGACAGAACCCGAACATCGGTGCGCAGGCGCCGTATAGAGCAGCACCGACGTTCGGGTTCTGTCGGCAACCTGTGACGCGCAGTATGCGCCGTTCGGAAGCCTGTCAATCACAGGCAGTGCTTGGGAACGCCCAGTCCCACGGGATGCCGGGGGGTGAAAATTGTGATAACGAGGTATGTGCTGAGAAAAAAAAAAAAAACACCGGCATTCTGTCGCTAGGATGGCTCGACTCCATGTGATGTCAGAATTTTTTTTGAGGGTGAACCTCCACTTTAAGCTTTTTTATCCCCCTCAATTTTTTTTCTTTATATACACTTTGCAAGATGATGGGAGGGAATACACACACACACACACACACACACACACACACACACACACACCTCAAGCTGTATTTCTAATCCCAGACAGGCAACTCTGTAAAATATTGAACCCAGATTTCCCACGGAAATGTTCTGGGAAGTAAGCCGAGACACAGCCAGTGACCTGGACACAAGGTTACAACTGGCAAATATTTATTATCAAATTGCTTGTCAGGAAAGTTACTTACCGATGGAGTATCGCATCACGGAGAGCTGCTCATTGCCATCTGTGTGTATAGAAACCAGATCTCGTGTCTCTGCATCTAACACAAACCATCTACAACACAAGAGAGCCACTGTAAATGTTGGAGAAGGGTAAACGCATCTATGCAGAGGCTTTAAAAATTGTTAGACAAAACCTTCTAAAGGTTTTCACGCTGAACATATTAATGTGCCATGCAAAGAATTTGTGGGACATCTGAAAATAAATCCCTCCAGTGGGGCAAAATTTCAATCATCCTGTCATTGGGAGTCAGAATAATTTTCACAGGTAAGTCTCTTCAGTAGCGAGTCCTACAAAGTATAGCTTGAGGTGCTGGGCTGATTTACTAAAGGAAAATAGACTGTACACCTTGCATGCGCAGTTGCATTCTGAATAGCCAATCAAAAGCAAGGGGGGGGGGCAAGATTTTGCTTGCGCATGATTGGATATGGTAAGTCAGAAGAGCTTCCCTCATTTACCAAGCTCTGGAGCAATTACCTTTCAGAGTGAACCTCCAATTGCGAAGACCTCCTTCTCTTTGCCTTTAGTGAATCAACCTCACGTGTTTAATAAAATCATTAGAGTCATAATTAAATTAAAAAGGAGAAATATATTACTGAAAAAAAAAAAAAAAAGCATAGATACATACCTCAATGCTGCAGCTGTGACAATGCAGCGGTCCTATGCCGGCTCTAAGGACTTGTTCACATGAGCGTACTATAGCGTACACCCGTGCATGCAGTCCCAGTCATGGAATGCAGCTGGTGCACAGACAGCTGTGGAGGGGACAGGCGGGGCTGGTTCAGGTTCTCAGCCACATGCTAAAAGGCAGATCAAGCTGTCAATTAGGCAGCTTGATGGCTCCCAGCAACAATGTGCGGCTCCTTCACAAACGTGGCAGGGCTCTGCTGGGTCAGCTAATAGCCAGTAAAAGCCTACTATCAGCTTACTCTAGATCATAGGAATACTTTAGTAAATGTACTTCTGACCCTAAAGAGAAGTAAAGCCAAAAAAGGTTTGTACTTTTGAGCTATACCATTGACAGCAACACTTTATTTTAAAGAATTCTAATTTGACCACCACCGACTATATTCTGTAATATATTATGGGGGGGGGGGGGGGGGGGGGGTTGGTGACAGTTTTTAACTCCCACTGATCAACAGGTCAGAGAATGAGTACCAAGGCAAGAGCTCAGCACAAACCTCCACATTTTCTGGACTAGACTTTGTAATGTTAGCCTGTCAGCCTATGACAATGAGCTGTATATTGAAGCAAGCAGTGTGGATCAATAAGCAGGAACTAGTGAAATATTTATTTCAAGCAGAGGTCAGCACACCATAAATACTAGCCAAGTGGTCACATAAGTGTTTACTTAGCAATTGCTATATTAGAAGAGTATACCAAGCATATCAGCTCAGTACTCTCTCCGGCAGTTGAGGAGAGAGCATTTACTGCAAAGACAAAAGGCCACTTTGGTTAACATAGCTCATCTACATCCAGATTCATGTCAAAATAGCCATTGGCAGGCTCAATTAAAATTTTGGCACAGTGATTTTTTTTTTTTTTTATAAGAGTACCTATAGCCAGAATTTGTAGAGAATTGTAGAGGCCCTGTCACGTTTTAATGCTATGCTTCAATAATCTAACCATAATGAAAAAAAATATAAAAGAAAATGCATTAAAAAACACTGCTGTGTCATAGTCAGACTGCTGCACTATGGCCAGGGACCAATACATTTTGAATACATAACTAAGCTACTCCTGTTTGTGTGTTGAAGTCAGACAACTAGTATGTGCAGAAGGAGGCAAACAATGGCAGGCATGCGTTTTCTCTCAATGCAGGTGCACTTTAAAGACTTTCCAAGAGGCAAACCTCAAACATTGATCACTACAAAGCATAGCACTTGAGCATTATTACCTCCCAGAATGTGTTCCAATTGCTACTACTATTCCGCTAGGATGGAAGTCGGCACAGTGTCCAGGCTCCTGTACATGACAGAAAAACACTGTTAGTTATTTACAACTACTAGGCACACAAGGGTGGTCAGACATAAGAAAATGTTCTAAAATGTGGAAATAAATAACGTTGTACATATGATGACACGAGTGTGTTTGTGTAGAGGGCAGACAACAACTTGCACCTCTGGCTAAACTTTATTTTGGCTGACAGGCCTTTCACCTCCTCCCCCGCACACAGAGGTGGCATGGTCTGCTTCCCTATACATGGCTGACTGCCTTTGGTGGAGTCAAAATCAGACAAGTGAGTTTAACCATCTCATGGGCCTGCAAACCTACTAGTTTTGGTTTAGGTCTTAAAAGTTGTCAAAACCCCTCTGCACACTTAATGCCCAAATTCAGGACTTGTGTCATGAAGGATTTAGTGATAAGCCCACCAATGTTTTACTCTGTTCTCATTTGCCTAGAACCCTAGATGGCCAGGCCACAACCAAACTGTCACCTTGCTCATCCCAAGTAGTCATACACATGCTTTGCTAAAAGAGTTCAAATTTTTTCTCTTCTTGCTCATGCTTTTACCTGAATTATCTGTATGTTCTTCATATTTATAAAGCAGTGGACAGTTATTTTGGAGAAAAAACACAATTTTCCCTTTTACCTGGAGAAACCACGACTTTAAGAAGTTAAGACTTAAAGTGGTTGTACAGGCTGTAGTTTTTTTTTACCTTCATGCTTTCTATGCATGTGTGCTGCTCTGCCCTAATATTTACCCGAGCCCCCTCTCGATCCAGCAATGTGCACGAGAGACTCGGCTGTCTCATGACTCGCTCTCTTCAATGTCTAAGACAGAAAAATTGGCTCCCACTGCTGTCTATCACAGCCAGTGAGCCAATGAGGTGAGCAGTGTGGGGACGGGGCCGAGCTGTGGCTGTGTGTCTTATCGACAGGGATCCAGGAACGAGCATGCACAAATGCCCCCATAGCAAGTGACTTGCTATTGGGGGCATTGGTCATGGGGGAGCAGCCAGGAGCACCCACAGGGACCCCAAGAAGATGATCAGGGATGCTCTGTGCAAAAAAATAAAAAATAAAATCACTGCACAGAACATGCAAGTATGACGTTTGTTTTATTAACAAAGTCGAACCCTTCAATAAACACATTAAACATTTTTTTGAACAGAGCTTTAATTTTAACTTTAAAAGGATAAGATCACCATTATAAAAATATTTTTTTAGGTCACATGTAATGCATTGCATCATGATCAGCAGATCACAGGTACAATGCAAGGCTCCTGCAGACTGTCAGTGTAGCTGCCTGCTTGTACAAGCATACAGTTACACAATGACAGGAAGGATTAATGAAATACCAAGAGTGCTAATCAGTGCCCTGTCAGGCCCCAATGGCCGGTGGTAGTTTTAGTCGTCCCATTCACAGAACTTTTTATTTTTTATTATTGTGACAGCAGGTGCAGGGAAAAAGATCCCCGGCCCGCTGTCACAACGGGGGAATCAGGAGTGCGGTGGGCTGCTCAGTTAGTAATGTTACATCCTAAATATGGGTGTAACAGGTTACTAAAGGTGGACTTATGGTTTAAGAGGGCAACAGGGGAGTGAATAGAGGCAAGTATATGCGTCTCTGGAGGTCTGTATTAAAGAGAACCTGTTGCTTTGCCCTGAGCAGCTTAATTTTAAAGACTTGTTCGGTTTGCAAGCACTAAAAATAGTGCCTGCAAACCGACCCTAAACAGTGGCTGCTGTTTCTCCAGTGCGAAAACCGCACTGCTAGCGGCCTTCTCATTGAAAGCAATGGGAAACCGTGGCTATACCGCTGGCAATGCGCCTCTGCAGAGGCGCATTGCGGCCGATATTAACCCTTTTTTGGCCACTAGCGGGGTAAAACTGCACTGCTAGCGGCCGAATACCACTGCAATTCCGACGGTATAGCGCTGCTAGAAATAGCGGCGCTATACCACCACTGCACCTCCCGCTCCAGTGTGAAAGGGGCCTAATAAAGGATTTTTATTGGAAACTTTCTTCAGATTTTCAACTGTGACAATACAAATTGTTTCAGCAGAACTGCAGTACTTTTACGGTACTCACTTCTAGCAGTCTGGTCCATTCTAGCGTGTGGTCTACAGAGTTCCACAAACAGACCTGCTTGTCCTGAGCACATGATAAAAGCAGATCCTTGAAGGGGTGGGTTGCCAACCCCCAGAGCTCATCTGTATGACCCTGAAAGTATAAAAAATAAAATTAAAATTAAACACGTAACTACACAGCTGTATGCTCATGGAATTCAGGAACGCCGTAGCTTAGTGGTTTGCATTGAGTCGTCCTAGCATGGGCTCCAGTTTAATACCCACAAGACTAAGCATTTTCTATGTTCACACTATGTAGTTATTTTCTAACAAACCTTTTAGGACATCAATGAACTTCTGACTATACAGACATGCATTTCTGTGCTTGTATGAATGAAGGTCAGAAGATTGTCAGGAATGATGTGGCTGGTCTGACAGACTTCTTAATGGTACAAGGTTGTACAATGATGGTTAGTACTGACTTGACAGCGTATAGATACAGACAACTAATTCAGGTAAGAGAAACAACACAACACTTTATTTACCTGAACTTCCACCTGAAAACCGTCATTAAACGTGCCACGCAAAACAAAATTCCGAGATGTGCCAACTAAGAACTGGTCAGCTTTGCCTTCTGCCACCGCTCTGATGGTGCCATATTGATCTGGAACCTGGAAGATATTGTAAAATATAAAATAAAAACACTATGGAAAAAAAACACAATATCCTTTAATAGGAGACAGAGGAAAATATTTCCAACAGCTGCATCCAGTCAGATGCAGCGCAGGTATTTTGACAGCCACAGAGTGGAATACTCGTCTGCGCTGTATAGCCTGCAGGTTGAATGAAAAAAATATAAAAATATTCTATCAGTTTATGACCAGCCTAAGGAATCTGGGGCACACGTGGCTTTTATTTTGTTATTTCCGTTTCAAACCAATGCTAAAAACTATCAGGCACAACGCACATACTATTTACCATTTATAAAAAAGTGTGTGCTATTCACATGAAATGATTGTTGGTCTTGTTTTTAATCTTGCTTTAAAGCAGTAATAAAAAGATGATAAAAATCAGCGAGTGCCCCAGATTCCTTACTATGTGTAAGAGTGGATATTAAGGGCTCTTTCACACTGAGCGCCCGTACAGGTCCGTCTGTCAGTTTTTTTTGCGGACCTGTACGGGCGCTCGGTGCTCCTTTATGGAGCCGCGGATGTCAGAGGTGACATGTCCGCTGACATCCGACCCGCTCCGATCCGCCAAAGTGTGACGGAGGAAAAACCTACCTTTCCTTCCGTCTGGCGGATCAGATGAACACGGACATATGGTCCGTGTTCATCCGATCCCCCCATAGGGGGGGAGCGGAGAAAAGACAGGGCAGTTCCTGCAGTTCCTGCAGTGTGCGGGGACCGCCCTGTCCTCCGCCGGCTCAGCGGGGATCAATGGAGCGATACCCGCTGAGCGAGCGGAGGTGCACGGGGCGGATCATTTTCTGATCCGCCCAGTGTGAAAGAGGCCTAAGAGTGTTCCAGGGTGCACAGAGACTGAACATAGAGGAAGGTGAAATAGTCTCCTAAAAGGGGTTGTAAAGGTTTGTTTTTTATTTTCTAAATAGGTTCCTTTAAGCTAGTGCATTGTTGGTTCACTTACCTTTTCCTTCGATTTCCCTTCTAAATGTTTTTTTGCTTTGTCTGAATTTCTCACTTCCTGTTTCTCCTCAGTAAGCTTTACACCATCATCTGTCTGGGGGTTAGTCAGCCAAAAAAGCTTACTGAAGAGGAACAGGAAGTGAGAAATTCAGACAAAGAAAAAAAACATTTAGAAGGGAAATCGAAGAAAAAGGTAAGTGAACCAACAATGCAGTAGATTAAAGGAACTATTTAGAAAATAAATAACAAACCTTTACAACCCCTTTAAGCCATCCCTTCATTGCTGGAAAGTCTGACCAGAGCCTGTCTCTGTAAAATGCGAGAAGAAAACACATACATATAGATTAAGTGTTTATGCTGGCTGCCTTAAGGTGAATGTAAACATCTTCAAACTGTCAGATCACGATCTATGAACAGCTTTAGAAAACGCAGGATCAATAAACCTGAAAGGTATTTCAATCACTGTTATAGATTTGTCAATATTTACAATAGTGCAAAAACTAAAGCGCATTCATTCTCTCTGTAATTACAAAGAACGTTTGGGAAAAGTCACAGAAAGCCAGGAAGAATGGTTTTGCTTATAAACAGGCATCTTGCTTAGTGATTGATATGCCTTACTTTATAAAGCCGTTATAAAGCAGACAGTGATTAAATGAAAAGCACATGAGTGTCTGAGGAGGCAGAGCTCTCAGGGAGCATGTCCTCACATAAGCTGGAGCTTAGAAGTACTTCCTAAAAGACATTTCCAAACTCTGCAACTAGGTCATTAGCTAATTAGAAAAAAAAGCTTCTTATGATTAAATAACAATATAAATCCTCAGGCAAAGAAAAAAAACGAAAGGTTGAAAGATGATTTCCGTCATTCAAATAAAAACAAAAATTTCTAAAAAGATTGTATGTGAGAGATTTTGAAGTGCAACACAAAAAATGCGAAAACACTTAAAGGGTCACTAAAGGAAAAAAAATGTTTTGCTGAAATGACTGTTTACAGGGTATAGAGACATAAAAGTTAACTGATTCCTTTTAAAAATGATTAAAAATTGAATTTAATCTATCATATAATGTGCCTCTAGTTTCACTTTCGGCTTTAAAGGTACATACATGAAGTTCCGGGTGAGAGGTGAGTCGGGAAGACTCACAGAACAAAAACAAACAAATCCAGGGCAGTGTTTTGTTTTTAAAATGAATCTGATTGGTTCTGAGGAGTTTTAGACACATAGTAATGCAGCTTAGACCACCGTGAGAAATCTCCCAGTATGATGGTTATAAGGAAACAGGCAACCAGGAAGTGTGGAGATCACAGCAGAATTACAGCTACTTCAAAGCAAAAACGAACAATGAGGACATGAAACCAGTACTGCAGTAAGGTAAAGGAAGCTATTTAGCTAAAAAAAAAAAAAAATTCCTTTAGTGACCCTTTAATGTTTTTGTGCTATAGACCCGATCTCATAACTATTTGCTGCAAGTTATTTAATGAAATGTGCCAAATGTTTATGCCCCCTCCCTGCATGTCACAGCTCTCCTCCCACCAATGGGGCACAGCCAACTACTGTCTGTACTGACCCAGCTCCTTTGCCCCCCCCCCCCTCCCCCGCCATTGCTACATAAAACATTTATGTAGCCGACACAGGAGGCGTAAAGGGGAATACTCTAGCAACAATCAGCCCATTGGGGCACAGGCTGGAGCGAGGCCCACTGGGGCACATGCGAGCCTGTACTCCCTTTTGCTTGCCCTTAATTGGCCATTGGAGTGGTTCTCTCGCTGACAGCAACAATGGGATACATTTCCTCCCCCTAATGCAAACTATTTTCTGACACATATGGAGCACTATTCCTTCTCTTACTGACATTAACAATGGTGCACTATTCTTTCCACGGATACCAAGAATGGGGAACTATTCTTTCCACGGATACCAAGAATGGGGCACTATTCTTTCCACGGATACCAAGAATGGGGCACTATTCTTTCCACGGATACCAAGAATGGGGCACTATTCTTTCCACGGATACCAAGAATGGGGCACTATTCTTTCCACGGATACCAAGAATGGGGCACTATTCTTTCCACGGATACCAAGAATGGGGCACTATTCTTTCCACGGATACCAAGAATGGGGCACTATTCTTTCCACGGATACCAAGAATGGGGCACTATTCTTTCCACGGATACCAAGAATGGGGCACTATTCCTTCCACTGACACCAACAATATGCCCTATTCTCCCCACTGACACCAGCAATGGGGCACTATTCATCCCACTTATACCAAGGACAGGGCATTCCTTTTTCCACCGACACCAAGAATGGATCGCCATTTTGTCAAACTAATACAAACAATGGGACACTGTTCCTCCCAGTGATACCATTATAAAACGTTTGGTTTGCTAACCCTTACACCGACACCATCTCTTTTCCTGATACGAACAATAGGAAAAAATTACTCCTATTGACAAGGATGGCCCATATTTCTTTCCACTGACAGCAGTGATGGGGCCCTATTCCTCTTCTCACTGACATGATGGGGAATCGTTTCTTCTAATCACTACAGGCTTTCGATAAAAAAAAAATAGAATTACGGCCATTGATGTTGAGGCTTTTTTTTTTTTTAGTGCCATTTGCCAGTCTTGTCCCTGAATTGGCCGCTGGTTTGGGAAGTTGGAGAACCCTTGTTCGAGTGCGAGATCTGAATCGGCTGGTTGAATTGCACACTGGGCGGGGATCGCTCCGTTGATCCTCGCTGAGCCGGCGGATGACAGGCCGGTCCCCGCACACTGTGCAGGGACTGCCCTGTCTTTTCGCCGCTCTCCCCTATGGGGGGGATGGGATGAACACGGACCGTATGTCCGAGTTCACCCGATCCGATCGCCAGACGAAAGGAAAAGTAGGTTTTTCCTCCGTCACACTTTGGCGGATCGGAGCAGGTCGGATGTCAGCGGGCATGTCACCGCTGACATCCGCGGCTCCATAGAGGAGCACGGAGCTCCCGTACAGGTCCGCAAAAAAAACTGACAGACGGACCTGTACGGGCGCTCCGTGTGAAAGAGCCCTTTCAGGTAATTAACATGCATAAGTTAAATGCATATCTAATCTAATGGGAAAATTGTTAAAATTACTGTTCAGGTGAAAGGGTCCGATTAAATCGGCATCACAGATAGGGAACTGGTAGTTTTAGGAGAGGCTGGCGACAAGTGCAGTCTTCATAACACTTTTACAGTAAATTGGAAATCTAAGCTTACATTTTCCATACTGAACTCACAATAGCTCTAGACTACCGGCACTAGATAAAGAACCATCAGTATTCCTTTAGATGTGTATTTAGCTTTAGGAAACTGATCATACAAGTAACTATGTACGCTTCCTGAACGTCACTTAAATATATAATGCAATTTAAAAATATTTACATATAGAAGCCTTTATCCTGAGCTCCTTCAACCTTTTTTACACTGCAAATCATTATATGGAGCAGTCCGTGGTTTTACCTCAATCTCCCTTTCAGGATTAAGATTGTGATCCCACATAATAATCTTCCGGTCTTTGCCGCCTCCCGTGAGCAACATACCGTTCCTCATCTGACACGATGTGAACACGCTGCCATCATGAGCTTTGATCTGCTTACTTATTTGGTAGACACCTGAAACATAATAATTATTACTCAGTTAGCAGGGACATATTCTGATGTTGACATGTTTCCAAAACACTTGCATAAAACTGCCAGCCAGAATTTTAATTGCAGCACCTATATAGCCATCCAAATGCCTTCCTAGAAAATGTCAGAGTGAACTCTGCCAAATGTCTGTAGCACGGGACCTGAAGCTTCATGTGTGGCTTCCCCAAAGGAGTGAAATGGCACACATGTGGCAAACACACTTCTTACTGAAAGGTAGTAAAGGTTTGCAAAGCCACAATGAGTTCTTGAATTTCTGTGCGCAGTATCAAGCACTTCTGATTTTCGGGACTCCTAGAGCAGTGGTCATTAACCCTGTCCTCAGGGCCCTCTTAACAGGCCAGGTTTGCAGGATAACTGAAACACATCACAGGTGATATCATTTGCTGCTCAGTGATTGCAGTATTCTAGTCTGCATCTCCAAGGTAATACATAAAATCTGGCCTGTTAGTGGGCCCTGAGGACAGGGTAGATGACCACTGTCCTAGAGTACTCATAAATGACTAGATACTATCGCAAATGCAAACCAAGTTGTTTGATTTTGCTGTTTAAGGCACACCTTGCCTAAAGAATACTGTAATTCAATGGAAGCCAAGTATACAAACGATTGGATGGCTGCACACTGAACACTTGCAAAAAAAGCAGCTTCATTGTTAAACAAAGCCCATAAAAAACAACCACAACTCATCAGGCAGGGGAGGGAAAAGGCAGGTAGACGCGTTTCATGCGGAAGTTCATGCATTCTCAATACCACAAATTAAAGCCAAGTTGGGTCTATGCCCCTATTTAGGGTGTAACATGTTGAGCATCCACCTCATCGTGACAGCAGGTGGGGAACAGTCTCCCCGCACCTGCTGTCACCATTTGAAAAACACACCGCTGTATGGGGCTCCACCCACATGGCTGCGTCATTAATTCACAGAGTTCTACAGCGCAGGGCTGCAAGGTGTTGAAGACCTCTTGTAAAGTAGCCAATCCCTGATGTGGCCACGCTGGCAGCCCTACTCTGATGTACACACACTCCCAGGTGGGAGGTAGGAGTGTGTGTAGCTGCAGCAGTCACAACCATTTACAATTGGAGGACACTAGAGGCTGCAAAATTGGTGAGTCCACTGTGCAAACACCCTCCATCCCCAGCCTCCTCAACATGGCATATGTGCCTCTCCTCTGTTACTTTGTGTCTTACTGTAAAAAAACTGCCTTCCTCTTAAAAGCAATCCGCACACGGTCTCTGCTCCCTGCCTCCGCTGTCATACTGTCCAGGGCTCTGAGGGGGCTGTGTAATGTAATGGGGTCAAGAGGTGCAGGGGGCTGTGTAATGTAAAGAGGTCAGTAGGTGTGGGGGGTGTGTAATGTAAATGGGTCCAAAGATGCAGAGGGCTGTGTAATATAAAGGGGTCAAGAGGTGCAGGGGGCTGTGTAATGTACAGCTTTGTATTAGTGAAGCACCTTAAATGAGATAAACCTGTACTGTTAATACTATGTTGGGATTATTATTAGCTTCATTTATTACCAGGTGAATGCGGCCCTCCATGCATCCACATACATTGAATACATACCTTGCTTGATAAGTGTCCAATTAGTCTGCCGTTTTTGCACATTTCAGGAGAACTCAAACAATGGCTTTCTTGCTGAAAAATACATTTTCTACCATCTCTTAATTAAATAAGTATGCAGCATAAATCCTGGGAGATCTGAGGAGAAATGCAGAGTCTCCGGATGGGTTTTACAATATTTAGATTTTATAGATTGTGCTGCAAAAACAGGAAATGCTGGTATTCTGAAAAATTCTTTTGGAAGTGACTAATGGCCCTCAGTTCCTTGTTCTCTTTGCCCTGAGCTATTGAATTCATAAGGCAGGAACAGAAACTTTTCATAATGTAGGTCTGGTGGCCAAATCTCTATGACACAATGTTCTTGCAGTAAGAGGGAGATTGTGCTGAGGTTACAGACTCCGAAAGCTGGCTAATTAGAATGAGATTGATTGGTCTGAATCCAAACAGCCACTCAGGATGCTCTCATCAATTTTTGTTCCAAGCACTTTTGCTAAAGTGTATTGCCAGACTGACTATCACTAAAGTGTTTATAAAGTCTGTGAATTACAGTAAATAGTGCAATTAGCAGTTACTTTGATTCTCACACGTGTTTTGTATAGGATGCTTATTCCGATTTTTTTTTTTTAATAGAATGGGTTAGATCAGCCTTCAAAATTTCCACTCGCCTGCTCACATTTGGCGAGTGGAAATAAGTTGAGGGTGAGCGTGGAACAAGGTTGCCAAACGTCCTTTACAGACGGCTGCTGCCTTTAAATACTGGCCGCGGGCAGGCTTTGGAATGGCACAGGTGCAGTTTCGAGGCCAGTCTGGGCTCAGAAAGGGAGGCAGCAGCTGGGCCTTTGGTTGGTGATGTCACAGCGGCGGCGCCTGTTAACTACAGTCTACAGCAGGGTCGGCCTGGCGACACATGGGCCTGAGAGCGGAGGTTTCACATGAGTGCCAGCTGCCGCCTTAGAGCCCAGGACAGCGTACCAGCCAGTGTGCCGGAGGAGGCAGAGTACAGCAGAGGTGGGTAGCAGAGACCAGACAGGGGGTACAGCTGTCCTCCCCACCAGAGGTTAAGACCGCCCGGGAGAGGGAGGACTTCAAGTCCCAGAGGGCCCTGCGTGCAGAGCAGTGCCAAGGCATGCTGGGAATTTGTAGTACACCAATAATGCCCAATCAGAGTGTCCGCAGGAGCTGTGCTTCTACCCCCTACCTGCCTATAGAGTGCTGGGACTTTTAGTTCCACATCTGCAGAATACTAGGCTGCATGCTGACAGAAGGAGAAAGAACAGATGGGCTAAAGACTCTACAATCAGCTTGTACACTCCTGTAAGATGGCCATACACTGTACAATCTCCTTTAAAGTTCATCTTCAGTCCCACTCTGGACAGCCTCCTGCCCCTCCGGTGCTGAGTAGATGTGCCCATGGCAGAGTCAGTTGGCTTATCTACACACACAAGGACTGAAAAGGATTCGGGCACCGTATCCACCAGGTAGTGCTCTCCCTGGTGTTTGCATAATGAGCACTGTTCATCATGTGCCAGGCATATTAATGATATTAAAAGAGAAAACACCTAATGACTCATTGCTATTAAGGCTTAAAATAATTGCTTGCGTTCTCTGAACAATTATTGAGACATTTAGCTGAACGCCAAGTGGGGATTTAAAAGCAATTAAAATGTTAGGAGTGGTGGAGAGACAAGCTTGAAGCATTTTGGATAACCTTTTAAATATCACCACACCCGCATGCTGGTACGTTTCAATATCCTGGAAGTATAATGGCGATATTCACTACCACCCCCAATGGCACAACGTCTTGTTGGGACCACAAGGAAAGGATGCATTCGTCATAGTAAAGTGCAGCTGTGACTTATTGCTGGCCTGCTTTATCTAGTTGCCCCCAGCGGGATTATCCCATAAAACACCTGGGTCAGGGAGAGACTCACCTTTCACTCCTTTCCCGGCTGTGGATTCCACTGGAGTTTTGCTCCATATTAACATGACACCTCCTGAATCTCCAGCAAGCACATCGCCATTGGCTAGGAAAGCCAAGCATTGCACAAACTTTGGTTTCTCGTATTTCTGAAACAAAATATAGAAATTAGACAATTTTTTTTTTATATTGTTCCCTAAATAGTTTCCAGATTTACAATGAAAAATTAAGCAATATTTATGAGTCCAACGTTTTTCTTTTCATTGTAAATTATGAACGGCCAGGTTTTTTAACCATTGGTGTCCCACTGAAGTGATTTATTTTCATTTCCTGTTTGTAGGCACAACAGGATATAAAAAAATAAAAATTAATGCTTTCCAAAGTGAGAAAAATAATCTTGGCAAAACAAGTGTCCCCGTTGGAGATTAAAAACGTTTTGGCTTTAGGCTGCATTCACACCTGAGCGTCGGTCGTTCGGTCGTTTTTTCCCAGCGTTTTGTCACGCGTATTCATGCTTATTTGCGCGTTTGCATACAGCGTTGTCTGACGTTTTTGTACTTCGACGTTTTTTATTTTAGCCAATAGGAAAAATGATCATCTTTTCATCACTTGTTGCTATGTTGGTAGATTTTTTTAATCTTCTGCATGGGCGACAAGTACTATTGATTAAAGCGACGAAACGCCCGTAGCAAACGCCCGTTGTCGCGCAAGTCGCTTGAATCGAGCGTTTCCATTACTTTCTATGGGAAATGGAAACGCTCAAATACGCCCAAACCGCACGATGCGCGCGACAAAAAAAGGTCCGGGACTTGTTTGGGCGTTCAGGTGTGAACAGTCACCATAGCAAATAATGTTATTTCATCCCTCTGGCGTTTGTGAGCGTAGCGCTTCTGGCGTAAAAACGCCTAGGTGTGAATGGAGCCTTAGATAGAGGTAAAGAGGAACTCCTGCCAAAACTATTTTTTTCATATTTGCAAGAGTGGGGGAGTATCAACTTTTGCAGGCGTTTATGGTTATGTGGACAGGAACGAAGGGGAAAACTACTTGGGTCCCTTTCACACTGACACGTTTTTTCAGGTGGTTTAGCGCCAATACCGCCTGAAAAAAATCGTGCCCTGCAGTCTTCAATGTGAAAGTCCGAAGGCTTTCACATTGAAGCGGTGCACTAGCAGGACCGCGCCAAAAGTCCTGCTAGCCACATCTTTGGAGCGGTATAGGAGCGGGGTGTTAACCAATGGGAAACCGCTGTAATACCGCCAGCAATGCGCCTCTGCAAAGGCGCATTGTGGGCGGTATTAACCCTTTTTTTTAAAACCCTTTTTTAAAACCGGTATTAACCCTTTTTTAAAACCGCACCGCTAGCGGCCGAATATTACGGTAAATATGAAGGTATAGCGGCTATACCACCACCGAACCTCTGCTGCCCCGTGTGAAAGGGGCCTTAGTGTTGGACACTTTCATTCATACACAGAGCTCTCTGTATAAATGGCGCAGCCAGCCACGCCGATTTCAAAAACTGACAGCTAGTACAGGAACTTCTCCCTGTACTGCTGTCGGGGGGGGGGGGGGGGGAGCATGTTACATGCTCCAACCTAAACACAGGTGGAACATACAACATGTTTCCAAAGGAGAACTTATCCTTTAAGCTGATCTATCTGCTTCCCCATCTCTGCAATACTTTACACTTATTATTTCTAATATTATGATGCATTTTCCATTGCAAAGCAAAACGTTTGGCTGATCCACTTTGTTTTCCCAAATTCCAGACTAAGCCCTGTCCCCCTGGAGTTGAGCCCCATTCAGACCTAGCCCTCTCTGTGCAACTACAATAAGATCATCCTTATAAGCAATAGCAGAGCTCACACTGGACAGAACCGAAGGAGTGTGGGGCTTAGCTTTAAAGAAATCCAGACCTTGGTAGCAAATTGAAACCAGAATTGGAGACACACACGAGGAAGCATTTCTGGCTAATAAGGGAAATAGCATGCAACTAGTGGCGTCTGCTTTTTGGCAGGACTTCAAAGGCGTAAAATGACTGACAGTTTCTAAGAGGAGGGTAATGTCAGTGTGTACCATTTTCAGAATTTACACATTTTCAGATTAGAAATGCACCAATAAATATAGAGCATTACCACTCAAATACCATTAAGTGACTTGCTAAAATAAAAATGCCCAAAAATGGTGTTTCCTGCAAAAAAGATAGGAAATTCTCACTTGTATGGTATACAGTATTTAAACTACGGGATGATGAAATTTTGGGATCAGAAACTGTCAGATTTCTAGTGTCTCCCAACTCGCTTTGGTTCTTCTCACTGACTGCTACGTCACTACAAGACACATAGCGACATAGGAGTCGGCAGATCAATTAACTGAGAACAGTAGGGTTGCATTGGCGCCGATAGTAAGCATTTGCAGGAGAACTCGTACTAAATGCTCCGATACCTTTGCGGTGCAATTTGAGCCCATAAAAAACTAACGGAATTAAATTGCACGGCAAAGAATCGAATGCGATTTGAACAGGAATGTTTTGCGATTTCTTTCTGAATCACATGTGGTTTCTGCCACTGCTCCTGTGTGAACCCAGTCTTTTCAAAGTGATTTCAGCCTGGGTTCACATAGGAGTGGTGCAAGAAACCACACGTGATTCAGAAAGGAATCCCACCACATTATTATTATTTAGGTACTTGTATAGTGCCGTCAATTTTACGCAGCGCTTTACGTATACATTGTACATTCACATCAGTCGCTACCCTCAAGGAGCTTACAATCTAAGGTCCCTAACTCACATTTATATACTAGGGCCAATTTAGGCAGAAGCCAATTAAAGGGTCACTAAAGGAATTTTTTTTTTTTTTTTGCTGAAATGACTGTTTATTGGGTATAGAGACATAAAAGTTAACTGATTGCTTTTAAAAATGATTCAAAATTGTATTTAATCCATCATATAATGTGCCTTTAGTTTCACTTTCGGTTTTAAAGGACATACATGAAGTTCCGGGTGAGAGGTGAGTCGGGAAGACTCACAGAACAAAAACAAACAAATCCAGGGCAGTGTTTTGTTTTTAAAATGAATCTGATTGGTTCTGAGGAGTTTTAAACACACAGTAATGACAGCTTAGACCACCGTGAAAATCTCCCAGTATGATGGTTATAAGGAAACAGGCAACCAGGAAGTGTGGAGATCACTGCAGAATTACAGCTACTTCAAAGCAAAAACGAACAATGAGGACATGAAACCAGTACTGCAGTAAGGTAAAGGAAGCCATTTAGCTAAAAAAAATGTTTCCTTTAGTGACCCTTTAACCTTCCAGCATGTCTTTGGAGTACATTCCTGTTCAAATCACATGCAATTGTTTGCAGTGCGATTTGAGCCTATTCATTTTGTCTGGGCTCAAAATCGCACTGCAAAGGTATTGGTATGTAATCTGTAACGGCGAGTACTTGGGCACAAGTATCGTACTAGTACTCACCAATATAAAGGTATTGGGGCAACCCTAGAGAACAGCACATTACCAGGAAAATTACCTCCCTAGAAAGGGGAGGTGTCGGCTTCTTTCCAATAATGCAAAAATCAGCTGTGCAGTGGGATAGGTGATTATTTACTTGCAGGAGACCTTTGGAACGTATTTCAGTTATAGGGTGGCATTAATCGGGATTACATACATTAGCTTACAAGAGTGAGTACACCCCTCACATTTTTGTAAATATTTTATTATATCTTTTCATGTGACAACACTGAAGAAATGACACTTTGCTACAATGTAAAGTAGTGAGTGTACAGCTTGTATATCAGTGTAAATGAATGCCATTAATGTCTAAACAGCTGGCAACAAAAGTGAGTACACCCCTAAGTGAAAATGTCCAAATTGAACCCAATTAGCCATTTCCCTGGTGTCATGTGACTCATTAGTGTTACAAGGTCTCAGGTGTGAATGGGGAGCAGGAGTGTTCAATTTGGTGTTATTGCTTTCACTCTCTCATACTGGTCACTGGAAGTTCAGCATGGGAACTCTTGAGGATCTGAAAAAAAGAATTGTTGCTCTACATAAAGATGGCCTAGGCTATAAGAAAATTGCCAAGACCCTGAAACCGAGTTGCAGCACGGTGGCCAAGACCATACAGCGGTTTAACAGGACAGGTTACACTCAGAACAGGCCTTGCCATGGTCGACCAAAGAAGTTGAGTGCACGTACTTGGCGTCATATCCAGAGTTTGTTTGGGAAAAAGGGATTTTTAATACAGCTTACCTGTAAAATCCTTTTCTTGGAGTACATCACGGGACACAGAGCGGCATATTCATTACTATATGGGTTATATGGAGTACCTTCAGGTGTTGACACTGGCAATCTTCAAACAGGAAATGCCCCTCCCTATATAACCCCCTCCCATAGGAGGAGTACCTCAGTTTTGTAGCAAGCAGTATGCCTCCCAAAATGGTCCCCAAAAAAGAGGGGTGGGAGCTCTGTGTCCCGTGATGTACTCCAAGAAAAGGATTTTACAGGTAAGCTGTATTAAAAATCCCTTTTTCTTTATCGTACATCACGGGACACAGAGCGGCATATTCATTACTATATGGGATGTCCCAAAGCAATGCTCACAATGAGGGGAGGGAGAACATCTCCAAGACAAAGGATTTAATTTAGAGAAATACTCAAATCATAATAAATCCAACTTAGTTGAGAAAAATAATCTTAAATTTTAAATTTAACTCAAAAAAGAGGAGCCCCCGGAATCCGAGGGTCTCAAACTGCAGCCTGCAGCACTGCCTGCCCGAAGGCAGTATCAGTATTCCTTCTTACGTCCAACTGGTAGAATTTTGTAAACGTGTGGACAGAAGACCAGGTTGCCGCCTTGCAAACTTGAGCCATAGAGATCTGGTGGTGTGCTGCCCAGGAGGCGCCCATGGCCCTAGTAGAATGAGCCTTTAATGATACTGGAGGAGGCAACCCTTTCAAGCCGTAGGCCTGAGTGATTAATTGCTTAATCCACCTAGAAATGGTGGACTTTGCAGCTGCCTGCCCCTTCTTGGGCCCATCCGGTAATATGAACAGCACATCTGTTTTCCGGATCTTCTTTGTAGCTTTAAGATAGGCCTTCATGGCCCTGACGATATCCAAGGTATGCAGCAACCCTTCCTTTCTGGAAGTAGGTTTAGGGAAGAAGGATGGTAATACCAAATCCTGGTTCAAATGAAAACTGGATACAACCTTCGGTAGGAAGGAAGGATGAGGGCGGAGAACGACCCTGTCCTTGTGAAAAATAAGATATGGTTCCTTACAGGATAAGGCCGCCAGTTCCGATACTCTTCTTGCGGAAACTATGGCGACCAAAAATACTAACTTCCTTGTCAGTAAAACCAAAGGAATTTCAGCCAACGGCTCAAACGGTTGTTTCTGTAAACTTGACAGAACAAGGTTTAAATCCCACGGGCAAAGCGGGGATTTAACTGGAGGTTTAATACGTAAGACCCCTTGAAGGAAGGTCTTAACCAGCGAGTGGGTGGCCAGCGGCCGCTGAAACCACACTGACAGAGCAGAAATCTGTCCTTTGATTGTGCTTAATGCCAATCCTTTATCCACTCCTAGCTGGAGAAAACTTAAAACTCTATCAATGGTGAATTTGCGAGAAAGCCATCGCTTGGACTCACACCAGCCTACATAGGCCTTCCAGACCCTGTAATAAATCACCCTAGAGACCGGTTTCCTGGCTCTGATTAGGGTAGAGATTACTTTCTGAGACAGACCTCTACCCCTGAGAATCAGGGATGCCGTAAGGCAGGGTGGAGGATCGGACCTTGCGATAGCAGGTCTGGCCGTAGAGGAAGAGTCCAAGGGTCTCCCACTACCATCTTTAGGATTAGTGAATACCATGCCCTTCTGGGCCATGCTGGAGCTACCAGGATGACTGGTATGTGCTCCACCCTGATCCTGCGCAGCAGGCGGGGTAGTAACTGGAGCGGGGGAAATACATAAAGTAGTCTGAACTGATGCCAAGGGCAAACCAGCGCATCGGTTCCGCAGGCCATCGGATCCCTTGAGCGGGATATGAACCTGTCTAGTTTCTTGTTGAGTCTTGATGCCATGACGTCCACGTCCGGCACTCCCCATCTCTGGCAGAGTGTCTGAAAGACCTGTGGATGTAGAGACCATTCCCCCGGCAACAGAGTCTGGCGACTTAAAAAGTCCGCCTGAAGGTTGTCCACTCCTGGAATGAATATCGCCGATATGCAGGGCACATGAGCTTCTGCCCATAGGAGAATCAAGCTCACCTCTCTCTGAGCGGCTTGACTCTTGGTTCCCCCTTGGTGATTTATGTATGCCACTGCTGTGGCATTGTCCGATTGAATTCTCACCGGGAACCCCTGCAACTTGGACGTCCAAGCCCTGAGGGCTAGTCGAGCTGCTCTGAGCTCCAAGATGTTGATGGGCAATTGCTTCTCTAGCTTTGCCCAAGTGCCTTGGCGAGTGCAACCATCCAAAATTGCTCCCCAGCCTGTTAGGCTGGCGTCTGTGGTTACTATCTTCCAAGCCACTGGGCTGAAAGACTTCCCCTTCAGTAGATTCTGAGGGTCTAACCACCAACACAGACTTTGTCGGACTCTTGATGAGAGCGGCAAAGGGATATCTAAGGCCTGTGGCCTCCTGCTCCAGGCTGACAGGATGGCTGCCTGGAGGATGCGAGTGTGGCTCTGGGCGTACGGTACCGCCTCGAATGTGGCCACCATCTTGCCTAGTAACCGCATACATAGGCGAACAGTTGGTTCCTTCTTGCTTAGAACCAGTAGAATTAATTCCTTGATGGCTTTGACTTTTATCAGAGGCAGAAACACCCTCTGTTGTTCTGTGTCTAATCTCATGCCGAGATATTCCAACTGCCTTGTGGGCTGGAATGCTGATTTTTCTCGATTTAGGACCCAGCCGAACCTCTCGAGGTACTGAACTGTGAGGGCCACTGCTTGTTTCAAGCCAGGAGACGAGTGATCTATGACTAGGAGGTCGTCCAGGTATGCTAGGATTGTGACCCCTTGAATCCTTAGATTGGCTAGGATTGGAGCTAGGACCTTCGTGAACACCCGGGGGGCCGTAGCCAACCCGAAGGGAAGCGCCATGAATTGGAAATGACGTAGAGCCACCGAGAAGCGTAGAAATCTTTGATGTGGCTGGTAAACTGGAACATGAAGGTAAGCATCCTTTATGTCTATGGATGCCATAAAATCGTCCTTCTGAAGTGCGGCAACTGCTGACCGCACGGATTCCATCCGAAATGAGCGGACCTTTAGGTATGCATTTACCATTTTTAAGTCCAAAATTGGCCTGACATCGCCGTTGGGCTTTGGGATAATGAATAGGTTGGAGTAGAAACCTAGCCCCTGTTCTTGGACTGGTACCTCTACTATTACCTCCTGAGAGAGTAGATGATTCAATGCCGCTATTAATGCGGCTCCCTTCTTCGGATCGTTTGGTACTCTTGACTCCTGAAAATGAGGAGGAGGAAACTTTAGGAAGTCTAGTTTGTAGCCTGTAGCCACGGAGGACCGTACCCATTTGTCGGGAATGCTGGCCTCCCAAACCTCTGTAAAGAGACGCAGTCTTCCCCCCACCTTCGAGGGTGGGGGCGCCCCTTCATAAGGCCGGCTTGGGGGCTGGCTTTGCTGGCTTGCGAAACCACTGCTTCTTGCCTGCGCCGGCCTGTCCCTGCGACTTGTTAAAATTTGCTTTCGCAGGAGGCCGTCGATACTGTTTGGTATTGGAGGGCCCCTGCCCAGGGGAGTACTGTCGTTTAAACGCAGGCCCCCGAAACTTCCTCTTGGTGGGCAAAAGAGTACTTTTTCCGCTTGAAATGGTCTGGATGTATTTGTCCAGGTCTTCTCCGAAGAGTCGTCCTCCATGGAAGGGAAACCCTACCAGGAGCTTCTTGCATGGGGGCTCTGCCTCCCAGCTCTTTAACCATAAGAGTCTTCTCATATGGATAAGGGATAATGATAGGCGTGACGCTTGCTGGATCGAATCCTTAATCGCATCTACCGTAAATCGTATGGCCCTAGGGACGTCCGAAAATTCTTCTGCCTGCTGGGCAGGAATAAGTTTAAGCATCTGCTTAGCTTGATCCGATAATGCTTGCGCAACCCCAATTGCAGCCACAGCTGGCTGCACTACTGCCCTTGCAGTAGTGAAGGAGGTTTTCAGTAGCGTTTCCAAGCGTTTATCAACCGGATCCTTGAACACCTGTATGTTTTCTACAGGGCATGTTAAAGACTTGTTACATGAGATGGCTGCGTCTACAGCCGGGGCTGCCCATCTCTTGGAAAATTTCTCTTCCATAGGATATAAGGCAGAGAATCTCTTTGGTGGTACAAAGATTCTATCTGGCTTGGCCCAATCTTGGAACATAACTTCCTCTAGTAGAGGATGGATCGGAAAAACCGCATTGGTTTGAGGCGCTCTTAGTGAGCCTAAAGCTGAGACCGTTGATACTTGGAGATCTGGTACTGGCAAGTTGAACGTCCTATGGACCAAGTCTGTTAAAACTTGAACCCACCAGCTCTCCCCTTGGGAGGCTGCGCCAGACTCCTCCGTACCCGGATCCTCGATCCCTGAACCTACTTGGTCCTTGTCCAAGAGGTCTTCCCATTCCTCTGCGGAAGGGACCTCCTCGTCTGAGGGTTCACGCTCGGGCGACGGAGATCTATTCCGTTTTCTGCCCCGCATAGCCTTGGCTATCATTTTTTCCATTCTTTTTTCCATCTCCTTTAGAGAGGTGGACAGTACCTCGTCCGTGACCATCCTAGGGTTGGACTGACCCGTGCCAGCTCCAGCCCCAGATCCCGATGGTCTCACCAAGGCTCCTTCTGGGGAAAGTAGCGGTAAGACTTTGTCCGAGACCCCGGACCCTCTGGGGGAATCCCCACCTTTTGTACCCTCCGAACCAGATGCCATGGTACAATACCGAGGTACGCCCGCTACTTAATGGTGTTTTGGGAAAATAAATAGTTGTTGCCCACAAACCCTTTCTGGGGAAAAAAATGCCTTTCCTTATTAATCTTGGCTTATTTTTTTTTTTTTTTTTTTTTTTTTAAACCAAAGAAAGAAAAACCATTCTGTCCCCCTTAGTAGTATTTGCCAATAAAAACTGCTGAAAAGAAAAAGAAAAAAGAAACCCTATCTTTAGGGTGAAAGACAGTCTGTTTGAAGACTGTAATACTTTTCTTTGGCCACTGTGTGTCCTCGGCGCCCCACTCTGCCGCTCCGGTCCTTCCTCTCTCAGTTCCAACACATCACTGAGCTGGGAACTCTTTTGGAAGGGCCGCCCCTTCCTTTTACCTACGGGCCCGCCCTTCCCCTTCAGAAAAACGGCGCGAAATTGCGCCCATATCACGGGGACGCGCGCGCGCGCCCGCCGCGGGGGGGGGGGGAGGCCCACACGAGGAGGTCAGAGGCTGATCCTGCCGTCCAGGCCAGGATCCACAGAGCGGCATTTATCTGTCTGCAGCAACCGCCTGGACCTCTCTGAGCAGGCTTGCAGGTAAGAGCATTCACTCCCTTTACATAAGAAACCTCAATAGATTCCCAGGGGCTTCTCTTAAAGAGAATTGTCACTATACACACAGGCCCTTTTCAATGCTACTAGCACCAGTTGCAATACTACCAGGGAGGTCACAATTATGGGGATTATACACATATATAGTCATCCTATCTTTAAGATATGTGACTCACCTTGCCAGATGCAGCGCATAAACCATAGGCATGTCCCACTGTGACCTTCCCCCAGACAAAACCTGCTGCGAACCAAGTTCCGCAAGTTTCCCCTTCACTTACCTGCTCCATGCCGCAGGACTTTGCACAGCAAGAGGTCCAATCTTCCCCCATCTCCGTGGGGCGTCTAGACCTTCAGGCCCTGGGTTCCTATGAAGGATCCACTGTCCTGGGCCCATATAGCACCCTGGCAACAGAAACATTAGGCCCCCAAAGGTTTCTAAGTTCTGGGCCCAGGGTCCAGCTCTCTGTGACAGAAAGCATTATGGGCTATACCCCAATGGTTTGGGGTCCGGTTACTGACCACTTTAGCACTGAGGCCTTTGGACAGAACCGGTTAGCCCACCTTAATCCCAAGGATGTGGAGGCAAGCTAAACCATGACCAACACCTAAGACACTGGCGTAAAAACTGAGGTACTCCTCCTATGGGAGGGGGTTATATAGGGAGGGGCATTTCCTGTTTGAAGATTGCCAGTGTCAACACCTGAAGGTACTCCATATAACCCATATAGTAATGAATATGCCGCTCTGTGTCCCGTGATGTACGATAAAGAAATAGACGTATGAGTGCTGCCAGCATTGCTGCAGAGGTTGAAGGGGTGGGATCAGCCTGTCAATGCTCAGACCATACACCACACACTGCATCAAATTGGTCTGCATGGCTGTCATTCCAGAAGGAAGCCTCTTCTAAAGATGATGTACAAGAAAGCCTGCAAACAGTTTGCTGAAGATAAGGAGATATGGATTACTGGAACCATGTCCTGTGGTCTGATGAGACCAAGATAAACTTATTTGGTTTCAGATGGTGTCAAGTGTGTGTGGCGGCAACCAGGTGAGGAGTACAAAGACAAGTGTGTCTTGCCTACAGTCAAGCATGGTGGTGGGAGTGTCATGGTCTGGGGCTGCATGAGTGCTGCCGGCACTGGAGAGCTACAGTTAATTGAGGGAACCATGAATGCCAACATGTACTGTGACATACTGAAGCAGAGCATGATCCCCCTTTCTTTCGGAGACTGGGCCGCAGGGCAGTATTCAAACATGATAACGACCCCAAACACACCTGCAAGACAACCACTGCCTTGCCAAGAAGCTGAAGGTAAAGGTGATGAACTGGCCAAACATGTCTCCAGACCTAAACCCTATTTAGCATCTGTGGGGCATCCTCAAATGGAAGGTGGAGGGGCGCAAGGTCTGTACCATCCACCAGCTCCGTGATGTTATCCTGGAGGAGTGGAAGAGGACTCTAGTGGCAACCTGTGAAGCTCTGGTGAAATCCATGCCCGAGAGGGTTAAGGCAGTGATGGAAAAAAATTGTGGCCACACAAAATATTGACACTTTGGGCCCAATTTGGACATTTTCACTTGGGGGTGTATTCACTTTTGTTGCCAGCGGTTTAGACATTAATGGCTGCTTGTTGAGTTATTTTGGGGGGGGGGGCAGCAAATTTACACTGTTATACAAGCTGTACACTCACTACTTTACATTGTTGTCACATGAAAAGATATAAAAAGATTTACGAACATGTGAGGGGTGTACTCACGTCCGAGATTCTGTATATTCCAAATATATATTTTGCAAGTACTTTTTTTACCCTTGTTTACAACCAAACTATCCAATCTTGCAACAAGAGACCAGTCTAAAAATTGGTCCTGTCAAGTCTGAGATTCCACTGAATTGTATTTGGGTCCCTTACTTTTTTTTAGCTTTTACAGGTTTCAACTTGGTGAGTTAATCATCATTTCTATGCCAATGATACTCCGCTATACATCCATACTATATCGGATTCTAATTTGTGTCTATTATCCAACTGTATCTGTGAAATGAAAACTTGTATGACTCAAAACTTTACTTCAACTAAACTGTGACAAGACTCAAATCATACGTATTGGGACCCCCTTTAAATTTTGTAAAACCAGTTCTTTAGCTCCGTTGATGGCATCATACTTGAACTTTGACTACCTGGATTCTAAAATACTAATGCTCACATCTACAAGACCATGCATGGCTCTGCACCCCATTATCTGAAATTTCATTACTCTGCATTCCCTCCTCTAAAAGAGGTCTTCTGAGTGTCCCTCAAACTTGCCTAAAGTCTCTGGAGGAAAGGGCCTTTGCTTGTTATTCCCAGGAATTCAAAAATTATATTTCCAAGAACAGATTCCCCTTCTTTAAACTCTTCCAAATCAAAACGTGAAAACTTTCTTTAGACAAGCCTTCAACCGAACTTGCTTTTTTGTTCCTTTACTTCAGTATCACTTGTGTTGGGTTCTTTTATAAAGTACTTAAGATACCTTTAGGACCGGTTCACACTGACGCGGCCTCAAATGTTGCGCCACTTCTTTAACAGACGTCAATTAAAGTCGTTCCAAAGTCACCACCCAAGCAGTGCAGGAACCTTCTACCAAGTTGGAGTCACTTGAGATGCCCCGATTAGAAAGGCTTCATTGCATTTAATGGGGTTCCACCTGTCAGACTTAGTCGTGGCAGTGTGAACCGGCCCATAAAGGAACAATATAAAATAAAAAGTTTATTATCGATGGGTTAGGGAAAAAAATAAACAATATTAATTTATTAAGTGACAAAGTGACAATCTGCTTACCCCAAAGATTCCCTGTTTCCTGGCCAAGGAACTGCCATTCCAGGTCCAGAAAAAGATGTGCGATTTGCCACAGGTCACTATCGTACTGGGGTCAGTTGGGTGGAATTCAACTGCCAAGACCACCTCATTCGTAGTCTACAAATATAACAATAGGAGAAGAGTTAACAGATACTGTACATGCCATGAACAAACAGGTTTAAAAGGAAGCAATTTAATAAGAACAGGCTCTCTAGTCTTGTCATCTATTCTTATATTCAGCATGCGACCTCAGAATTGTGGATATAAAAAATAATATAGCATATACAATTACTACACAAGCCATAGTGTAGGTTAAAGTGGTTGTAAACCTCCGACATGAAATAAGAACAAAGCATATATTCCTCCATATTGTTGTACTTGTCTCAATTCAAAGCACCAAGTGTCATTTCTGTCTGCTGCTTCGTTCCTCTGCCCTCAACATGAGTCACTTATCACAAGTATTTCTGACACCAAGAGAAAAATGGTGACAGGGGAGGGACCTCTGACAGATTGACAGTCTCAGCTCCGTTTTGTACACCTTTGGAGTAAACAATGCCTCCAAAAGAGGTGTAATTTCCTTATTGTATGTTTGACTCACTGATTTTTCCGGAAGTCTGCACCAAGCAGACCAAATGTACCAAACATTTTATTTTGAGGAGACCCTCCCTAAGGGTTACCTCTAAAGGGATGCAGAGACAGCAACGCGTCTCTTTAGAACATTAAAAGTGCATCAGGTGGCTATGATAAACAAGTTGCTCCTATTGAGAATTAGTATGCAAAAGACAGAGTTTTTTCTTTAGAGTAGGAACAGGACGGTATCTGCAACAAAGTTAATAGTATTAAAAATCCTTGCAATGTACATTGAGCACATAGGAGGGATTGCATTTTTCTCAACAAAAGTGGAGTAACTCTTTAATGCGCAATTATAGGCAAGTATTTACTGTCTGAAAACAGTCGCCCAGCAGGGGATTAACAGCTTTTGCTTTAATAATTTACTCTCCAGCACTAATGGCAGTAATTCTTTTTCACCACATACATAAGACAAAGTATGTAGAACACTGGCAGCAGGAACAAGTAGAGTAGTGCTGCATTAGAAGCGACACAGATGACTTAGAATCTTAGACCCTGACACTTTCATAGAGACAACTGCCCCTGGCTTGACTTGATTTCACAAGGACTACGGATGCAGCCCATGTTGTTGCAGTCCAACCGTATTTCACCTGCTCTACTGGTTTGGGGGGCACTGAAATAAAAAAAAGATAGCTGCAGTCCAATCAATGCAGACAACCTTCAGGAAGCCACCCCCACCTGTCTGCTTGCATGTGTACTGATCCATTCAGCTTAGTACCCTAAATCACAGTTCAGGAGGTGCTTGTTGGGGTCAGCACAACCTGCCAAGCATTTATTTTTCCATCCAATATAAAGCTAAAGTTTTAAGACCGCACTAAATCTTCTTAGCACTGGTCAATACCTTAATCTCTGCTACTTTCGACTTCTTCTGCCAGTCCCACACAGTCAACATATGTTCATTGGAGTCGTCGATGACCGCCAAGTGTGACCCCGAATCCTTAAAAAAAAAAAAAAAAAAAAGGCATTTAACACTTGCATAAACATTCCATGAAGACTTTACCTCTGTGGACATGCTCACTGATGACAGACAAACAGAGGTGGCACTGGAAATTATACAGGGCTAGATTTACGTCATTTGTACAGGATAGCAATTACTTTTTTTTTTTTAATAATGCACATATGTTTTGGTGGTCAATAATGCAATATATGCAATAATTTACAGGAGAAAATTTCAAATCAACTGAATCAAAAATGACTAGAATAAAAAAGGCTTCCTGACCTTGGGAAAAGTTAGCAGAAAAGTCAGCGAGCCACTGCATCCTAATTGACAGCTATGGAACTTCCTGCACAGGGATGCATGAACACCTGTGCATCCCCATGCGGGTATACACGGCCCTCACACGGGACAGGAATGTGTCTGCTCTGTGTGAATCAACAAAGTTATTTTTACACTGGTGTAAATCTGACCAAAATGTTAAAAAACTTTTTTAAGGCCAAGTTCACCTTTCTGAACATGTTACACCTGTTCTTAGGGTGACAGCAGGCAGGGGATCTTCTCCCTACACCCACTGTCACAATATGAAAACAGCACGGCCATGTGGGGCTGAATCATTAATTCATAGTTTCTTGTGAATGAACAGACTACAAGTACAGTCAGCGATTGCAGCTGATGGCTTGTAGTTCTCGATGGACTGTGAAGGCACTGATAAGCGCTCTCAGGGTTCATTGGTCTTCCTGCTCTCAAGTAACTGCCTGCGTCAGAAGTATGAGCAGACAGCTATCCGGAGAGTCTGCATGAGCCCAATATTGCACTTGTGATCTACTGATCGTGGGTGAAATGCTCTGCAGGCTCCTTAGAAGAGGAAGAAAAAAAAAAAGTAAATGCGCACTTTTTACCTGCAGAAAAAGTGTGCATTTATTTTAATTTTTTTCAAAGGGTGAACTTATCCTTTAATACAGTCACATCTTTGATCAGTTGGCTGTGCATTGGCAGCAAAAGGATGCCCATAAACATTAGATAAAAGCCTTCCAAACTGGCTGTTTCAGCAGGCTGCATGATGATCTAATGTCTATCCTGCTCCTCCGCACAGACGCTAGTGAAGCCAATCAAGTTGCTAATGACATGACAAATATTGTATTTTGGGGAGCTGAAATAAAGTAAAAAAAAAAAAAAAAAAAAAAATGACATTTAAAGAAAAAAAAAAATCTACACTAAAAAATTGCAGTTAACTAATACCATTTGCATGTTTATCTTTCTACATATATGTAATATTTTACCGCTTTGGAGAAATGCAGACATCCAACACCCCGCTCAAAGGTCCCGAGGCCAATAACTTGCAAAGTAGACAAACTGACAGAGTCCCAGACTCGAACATGTGGTTGTAAAGGCTGTAAAATACATGAACATACAGTGAAAAAAATTAAATGCATTCCTGTATATTTAACAGTAGGCTGCTTTAATTAAAAATTTCAACATTTTTCAAAACAAGCAAGGTACAGTAATACATAACTAAATAGCTTTTATTGTGACTGCTCTAAACTGACAGAATTTTTTAACACTTTTAATTGGTGTGAATAGGTTTAAAAGCGAGCCAGCCACAACTGAGTGTAGCTGGAGGCATAGCATTATGGGTTATGGACATCCCATGGAACACTGGCCCTTCACATTCCCCTCCATACCTGGGTATTTCTTTTGGCTCTGAAGTTTGAGGGGTAAATCTTCTGAGGTCAAGTGGATAAATAAAATATATTGCTTTGCTCTGAATGGGCTAAACAGTTCTGCATTGAATTTGTAACACTAACAGATGTTTTCCCCCCTTTATTTGGCTATACGCATGTCTGAGCCTGATACAGTAGTTTGGGTATCAGGGGTCACCTGAAGTTGCTTTCTCCCATCACTATCAGCCATCTATAGGAGTATACATAACTATTTAAAAACAACAGGGGACCCAGAGTTAAGAAGTATGCAAAAAAAAAGTACAAGACTACCACTTGCTCACAAGTTTTTGTGTTTAAATTATATGACTGTACAAATATTTATCAATGTATTTATAGTATACTTTGTATATAACCTATATCAGGGGTCTCCAAACTTTTCAAACAAAGGGCCACTTTATTGTCCTTCAGACCTTAGGAGGGCCGGATTGTGGCGAGCGGGGGCAGAAAATGTCCCGGGCCCAACACCGGTGAGAATACATGTGTCCTCAGGGTTGGTGGTCAGTAGGAGGAGTAGGGCCCCTATTAGTAGGAGGAATAGTATACCATCATTGCTATCAATAGAATAAATAGTGCCCCCTTGTTGGTGTCAGTGGAAGGAATAGTGCCTCATATCAGTTGGAGGAATAGTGCCCCAAGGGCCGCATAAAGGCTAGTAAAGGGCCACATCTGGCCCTCGGTCCGCAGTTTGGAGACCCCTGACCTATATAGTCATCTATGATCATGCTGCAATGTAATATGTTGGAGGGGATACGGATAGGGGCCACAACTCAGACCTGGAAAAGAAAAGGCCGGACAGGTACTTACCCTTCCATCTTTGTCTACACCAGCAATCTGTCCGGTTGCTATTCTAATTTTGTCTGGATGAACGGCAATGCTATAGAGAGAAATTTTTATTAATTTTTTTAAAGTACTGTACTGTTTACAACAGACAGCCAAATAAGTTAATTTGAATGTGTAAAGTCTTACCATTTAACACAATCTGTGTGACCAAGATAATGGCGCTGAGTCCGCTCATCATAATTGAACAGTACTACAACAGATGCAATGAAATATACAATTTCCCCGGTAGGGAGAAGGTAAACATTGGCTCGACAGTCCCTCCCACGGTAACCATATCTTTACAACCTTCTGTTAAGGTCAACATACCACAAACTTTACAGAAAGCCACAGAAGAAATATTATATATGGTTAAAGTTTTTTTTTAGAGACATCTTAACAGCAAATTTACCAGTTTGCTAAAAAAAAAAAAAAACTTTCATTCATAAAAATGCTGTATTATCATTACAAATATGCAACATGCAGGTTTTGTTAGAACCAAAAGTTTCTCAGGTCACATGTTGCCGCTTACAGCTCATCTGTCTTTTGAAGCCGACCTTCTAACCGTCCCTCCTCTAGGCAACTTGCAGAAGTCCTACACCTTTCTTTGGGACTAGCAGCTTAGCAACCATACTATGGTAACAGCTGCCTTAGAAGAGCCAACTATACCTAAGGCCCCTTTCACACGGAATCTGCTTGCTCAGCGGGGGAATCGCTCCGCCGATTCCTGCTGAGCAGGCAGATGACGGGTCCCTCTCCGCTCACTGTGCAGAACGGACAGGGACCCAGGTCCGCTCTTCTCTATGGGGAAATGGGGTGGAAATGGGCCACCAGTCCGTTTTCATCCGATCTGCCAGACAGATGGAAAATAGGACCAGCAGCCGTCTGGATTTTGCGGGCAGGATCAGATCGGATAACAGTGGATGCCAGAGGACATGTGCCTTCATAGGGGAAGACTCCAAGGTTTAATAAGGTCTGCCTGAAAAACTTACAGGCAGGCCTGATCGGACAGCCTATGCGAAAGGGACCCAAGAGTCCAAAATCTAGTAAAGCTCTGCAAAGAAAAAAGCTTCCAGGTTTTCTGTCAAAGACTAATTGAACATGTTGAAGTTAGAAGTGGATTGGTTTCCATGCAGAGCTGCTCGCTCCAGATTTTGCACTTTAGTTTTAGTAAATCAACCCCAATATAAACAAATATAAATTTATTGCAGTCTGACTTTCTACTGTGGAGATTCACCATCGCTGCTTGTTCTGGTGACCAATAGAATACAGGCGGTCCCCAGGTTACAAACAAGATAGGGACAGAAGGATTGTTCTCAAGTGGAATCGGTTTGTAAGCTGAAACAGATACATTTTTTTTGGTGTAGCTTCAGCCAAAAAATCTATTTTTAAGATTTTGGGTTGCATAGGGAAGGGTTAACACCCCTGTAACAATTGTTTTGCTTTCTGTGCCCCTGTTCAGAAGATTTTCGCCTTACTTCCTGTACCAATGACAATTGTATTTTGAAAATTTTAAGTCATTGTGGAAACAAGACTTGGTGATAAAGCATCAGTGGAGACACCTTTTTCCCATGATGGTTCCTACAGGAGTGAATTTCCCTTCCTAGGGGTGGATTTCCTCTCACTTCCTGTTGACTCCCTTTGTTTGCAAGTAGGATTCGTTTGCAAGTCAGATGTTTGTAACTAGGGGACCGCCAGTATCCAGAAAGTGAGCGCAGCGGTAATGGATTAGACAGTATATAAATCACACAAAACTGGCAGGTCACAAACTTCGGGGACCAAGTGAGAAAACACACCAAAGATGCATTCTGGAATGCCTGCATTGTAAATAAGGTCAGTGGGAAGCATGAGAAAATTTAGGAAAAAACAGGAATCATTCAATTTCAATCAGTTGTTTATTCACAAAGTCAATATGAAGTTTTAAAAAAAAAAAAAAGAAAAAAAAAAACGAACCATTCCACAGAGCCAACTAGCATACCCAGGTTTTAAGTTACAGGTTGTGGATGACTCGCATGCCATGTCCCGGGAGAAGGGGCTCAATATATGTGTGGTATGCTGCAAAATTTTCTCCAGCAGCTGCCGGAAAACACTGGAGGGGTGAAACCAGCGCCACAAGGGGTTGCAGCGATTGAGCTGGAAGTGATACCGTCTGCTGTAAAGAATCCCCACCACTGGAACACAGGAAGGCTGATCGGCGGGGCTGGAAATGACGTGGTGACACAAACGCGACTGAAGGGCGATGGGAAAACTTCCAATGATGACACTTATTCCAGTGACAACTGTATAAGACAGGATTTTCTCGTTTTAGAGTTGGTGTTTTTGGAACAGGAAGGGAAGAGAAATGTATCCAACTGGACGAAGACAGAAACATATAATAGAAAAACCTGCAGGTTTTGACTATTTCCTATTCTAACCCCCAAAATGATACAATTATAGTTTACTAGACAAAGCTTTGACCAATTAGTACAATTCATAGCTGTGCGACTTCAAGTAGCACTAACGTCAAAGTAGCCTCTGTACTACTTTGATGCAAGTTACACTGGCATTCCCTAAAATCACGACGGCAAACATTTTTGGATGTTTTCATTTTCTGTCCCTCTCTCTGAATATGGTAACCTGGGCAAAAGGAGGGGACGACTCATTTTAGTGGGGAAACAGCAATAAAATTCTACCAAGTGTTTACCTTTTTCCAACAACTGACATGCTATCTATGAGGACCAAATATACGACAATTAAGGATACACCCACTCCAGTTTTAACTTCTCTGGTGGCAGTTCTGTTCTTATGTCTTCATAGCTCTCCACATCCGAAGGAATGAACATTGTGATTGGTCGACCTCGCATAAACATTTTTATGTATTCTCCTTCTGCAGAGACAAAATATTTCACATGTTGTCAAACAGCGTTCACAGATCTGAGAGCAATATGCCATCCAAGGAGCTAATGTTGGCTCTGCTGCCTCCAGAGCTTAAGCGGCTGTTTGGAAGGCCACGCCAATATCCAAAAAAGAAGAACATTTTATGTATTTACTGTATCAATATGGTTTCTATATATTTAAAATCCTTCCCTGGGCAATTTTACTGCTCTGCGTTGATTGAAAGAGCTAGGCAGTATTAATTACTGAGAATAAAGTGGGCTTGAACAGCTAAGCACAGCAATCAGTAATCAGATGTGTATAAAACATTTCATTGGGGTAAAGCCATTTTGTATTTTACGGTTGGACTTTAATTTTGTAGGTCTTCAGCTCTCCATAAGATTTGAGCACTCTGTAGCTCGCCTATAATCAATTTTTTTTTTTTTCTCAGGTTAACAGAAAAGTAAAATTAACCTTAATATACATTCTAAATCTACTTCAGATAAGAGTCAATACTCCTCACATGTGATGTCAATGGGTCCCTTTCCTGAAGGTTGTATTGTGCAACATCCTCTCAAACTGCTTAAAGTGAAATACATCGAAGGTGCAAATACTTATACTAGTGTCCCCTCTGCCCCCAGCTGCCCTTTCTAGTCTTCGAATATTCACCTGTCCCCAAGTTAGCAAGATATTGCCCACAAAGCTGCAGAATCACAAAAAATCCTCACAGTCGGGCTCACACATGCACTGGGCAGCCCGCTATTCAATTCTATAGAGAGAATTTCTTAGATTAAAAATAAAGAAATAAAAATAAGGAGCTTATGTCACCTTCAGTTATTTTAAATTCAATGACCAAATTTTGACAATATTGTCTGGATCCCTAAATTTCAGCTAGGCTGAAAGTTTCATTTAGATATTATTTTTACTTGGAGAATACAGAATGCACCACTTATCTTTTTAAGCGTTATTAAATCCTCCTTTTATTTAAAACAACAAACATGTCATATATACCTGCTCTGTGCAATTGTTTTGCACAGAGCACCACCGATCCTCTTCTAGGGTCCCCCGCTGGCTCTTCTAGTTACTCACCTTTCACCGAGTGCCCCCATAGAAAGCCGCTTCTTGCAGGACTCATGCAGGCTCGTTCCCAAGCTTTTATTGGCACACACAGCCCCACCATAAAACTTGATTGACAGGAGCAGAAGCCAATGGCTAAGCACAGTACAGCATTGAAAGTAAAAAAAAAAACCTTAAGGCTTTAAAACAATGCACGAGCTTAAAGGAACCTATTTAGAGAATAAAAAACAAACCTTTACAACCCTTTTAAGAACAGGAAGTCACCAGCGCCCTCATTGTTCATTACGCACTACAAGCTGTCAGCCGAAATGTCTGGCGGTACTTGTAGGCACCCACTCCCATGAAACTGCCACACTGCCATGCCATTTTCAAATTGTGACAGTGGGTGGGGAGAGAATATACCCCCCCCCCCCCCAAGTCACAGGGAGGGGGGATTGGGGGTACTGCAGATGCTGGAACATGTTCCACCTTAAAAATGGGTGGAATATGTAACATGGTCCAAAGGTGAACTTATCCTTTAAAGTGTTTTTTTTTTTTGGGTTAACAAATGGATATCCTTGTCCCCTAAAGCAGATTAAACAGCACAGTACTTATGCCGTGCAATCTGCCCCTCTCGAAACTAACAAAAAAAAACTTGGCTGAACCCGCCACTGGCTGTATCCCCCTCTATGTACTGACCATGATAATCAGGGCTGCTGAGCCCTGACCACCGTGGTCAGTGTACATCCCTCCGTCATCCGCAGCCCTACTCTCTCCCCCTCCTCACCCTCTCCTCCCTGTCAGCTACGTGTTGTGCGTCTCCGTCTTAGTAGAAATCAAAAACGTACAATGGTCACTGCCAGCCCTTCTATGATACTCAGGCATAGCACAATGTACATGTCCCTTCTAAAAACGAGGCTTGTAAAACCCATTTAGAGCCATCTTCAGGCCAGTCCCGTGACTCGCGACCGCTTTACATCTCTGAGACAGGGCTTCTGTGGAAGGGTCTGAGCAGCCACGTGATCTCCCCAGCTGACGTCAGAGGGAGATCTCAGCCCCTCCTGCAGAAGCCATGAAATGGAGCTGAAAAGCAGCCGCGAGTCACGTGACTGGCCTGAAGATCGCTCTAAATAATAGGTATTTACAAGCCTTGTATGCCTGAGTATAATAAAGGGGCTGGCAGGGATTTCTACTTGTGACTTAACACTTAAGGGCTTGTATCGGAGGCTTTGAGCCTGTGTCAGTGGCATCCGTTTGAGAGATAATTCATAATGCATGGAAATGACCATTTGACCTGCAGCTGGCCTCCTTCTGACCTGCATTTGATCTGCTTCAAGCAGGTTTTGTATTCCTATGGGCTTGTATGGAAATGCAAAATCTGTCCTTGGGAGTATAACTAAAAGTCCAAACTTATTTTAGATATGGATATAGTGGTAGCACTACTGTCAAATTGTTATTGCCGTCTGTTTCCCCTTTAGGGAGATTCACTTTAACTATCCTAAACCAGTTTCCTTTGCCATCTTCTGTTGAGTGTACAGGACAGGAAGTGAAGGAAAACTCCCTGATTGCACTCAGATGACAAATAACAGTAGTTACAACCTTACTTTAACCAAAAAGAAAACAACTTTAGATTTACTTTAAGGCTTCATTTCCACTGGCGTTTTTACAGCCACTTGTGTTAGCCTTTTTTTTACAGCTTAACGCCTGTCCACGTTTATTTTGTAAAAAAAAAAATATTTTTGTGAGCTGGAGCTCAAAAACGCCGCGGTAGCGTTTTTGAGCATTTGAGCGTTTAACGTCCGGCGTTTTTACAGCTCTACTCTGGAGCTTCAGAACGCCCTGGTCATGCGCTTTTTTTACAGCTCAAAAACGCCTATGCCATTTGAAGCTCAAAAACGCCTATGTGGGCATGATGCCATAGAATAACATGGACAGGCGTTTTTAAGCTGTAAAAAACGCTCAGAAAAGTGGCTGTAAAAACGCCAGTGGAAATGAAGCCTAATAAGACCGCAGAGAAAACTTATAGTAGCAACTAGATGCTATATAAATATAAAAAAAATATCTTACATTTTGAAAATGTAGTTGGCATTTGCATGCAAGTAAACAAACGTGAGCTTTCCACACCAGTGCAAATGGCAAAAGTGTGTAGTGATCACAGATGCACATTTGGTAGTATATATTATAATGGACCAGGATATTGAAAAGGCATCGGCTAGATATGGGCATTTATAATAAATCTGAATCTGCATCAGCATGCTGAAAAAAAAAATTGAAAAGGATTCATACTGACTGGAACATTTTTTATAATATAACATGTTGTTCTTAAACAGTTTCAGGTGTGTTTACAGCCTTAAACATCTCCATCTGGATCTACCGTAATAAATGTACTTTATGCTGCCTTTTTTCAACAAAAAGGGGAATTTTTTTTATTTTTTTTACTGTGGAACAGGAAGGTATGATTTGTGGGAAGATATTAGAAAATCTAACTTTTTGGACCTATGATTTAACAAACTGACATTTCAGACACAGTGGAAGGAGGGACATCTGACAGAAGAGCGCCAATGTTGAACAGTGCAAACCTGCCTTTTCCCACATGGGCAGGCCCAAATAATGACACAGGCCAACACACATTTTGGTGCCTCGAATGTTAGACCTGTTCCTCGGTAAATTTGGCCCGCTGATTCCAAAAATGGCCCCAATTATTTCCTAGCAGCTGTAATTTTGGAGATCCAGCATAAATGCCATATGCCTCTTGTCACCTGTCAAAAATCTGTTTACACGTGTGTAAAAAAACAGAAAGTAGCCAAAACCTCTATGGTGCTCGGTCTGCAAAATTAAAATATGAGTGGCAATATACACACACACACACACACACACACACACACACACACACACACTGCCTATATGCTCATAACTAAAATACAGTTAAAAACTTACACTTTAAAATCCAATGTTTCCAATGTAAAATTACAGTTGGAAGCATGTAAACTAGGGTGACCAGACGTCACCGGACTGAGGACACTGTCCCCGGACCAAGTGTGTCCCCGGATTAAAGGGGGTTGTAAAGGTTAATTTTTTTTTATTTTCTAAATAGGTTCCTTTAAGCTAGTGCATTGTTGGTTCACTTACCCTTTCCTTCCATTTCCCTTCTAAATGTTTTTTTTCTTTGTCTGAATTTCTCATTTGCTGTTTCTCCTCAGTAAGCTTTCCGGCATCATCCGAGCGATGGTTAGTCAGCCAAAACAGCTTACTGAGGAGGAACAGGAAGTGAGAAATGCAGACAAAGTAAACAAAGATTAACATTTAGAAGAGAAAGCGAAGGAAAAGTTAAGTGAACCAACAATGCACTAGCTTAACCACCAGCCGCCGCAGTTATACGGTGGAAGGTTGACTCGGCTGCGCGAGATCACGTAGCTATAAGTCATCTCGCGATTCAGCCAATAGGGGCGCGTGCGCGCCCCCTGGTCCCGGCGGGCGCGATCACCTGCGATCGCTCGTTACAGAGCGAGAACCGGGAGCTGTGTGTGTAAACACACAGCTCCCGGTCCTGTCAGGAGGAGAAATGCATGATCGTCTGTTCATACAATGTATGAACAGCGATCTGTCATTTCCCCAAGTCAGTCCCACCCCCCCCCCTTCAGTTAGCACACACGCACACACACACACACACACACACACACACACACACACACACACACACACACGGAACATGATTAACCCATTCCTCACCCCCTAGTGTTAACCCCTTCCCTGCCAGTGGCATTTTTATAGTAATCAATGCATTTTTATAGCACTGATCGCTATAAAAATGCCAATGTCCCAAAAATATGTCAAAAGTGTCCGCCATAATGTGGCAGTACCGATAAAAATCGCTGATCGCCGCCATTACTAGTAAAAAAAATAATAATAAAAAGGCCATAAAACGATGCCCTATTTTGTAGACACTATAACTTTTGCGCAAACCAAACGCTTATTGCAATTTTTTTTTACGAAAAATATGTAGAAGAATATGTATCGGCCTAAACTGAGGAAAAAAAATGTTTTTTTTATATATTTTTGGGGGATATTACAACAAAAAGTAAATATATTTTTTTTTCAAAAATTGTCGCTTCATTTTTGTTTATAGCACAAAAAAGAAAAACTGCAGAAGTGATCAAATACCACCAAAAGAAAGCTCTATTTGTGGGAAAAAAAGGACGCCAATTTTGTTTGGGAGCCACGTCGAACGACCGCGCAATTGTCAGTTAAAGTGACGCAGTGCCGAATCGCAAAAAGTGGCCCGGTCATTGACCAGCAATATGGTCCGGTGCTGAAGTGGTTAAAGGAACCTATTTAGAAAATAAAAAACAAAACTTTACAACCCCTTTAAGGTAGACGAGGCATCCCATGCTGGCTGAGAAACAGCCTGGTGGCTCAAATTTTGACGCCCCTGCTGGACGATCTCATTGCCATTCCTGCTGCTGCTCAGTGGAGGAGAGGCAGAGTGTAATATGCAGTCCTGTGCTCTGTGTATTATGAAGTCCTGTGCCATTTGCCAATACAAAAAAATATGTCCCTGGATTTCATTAAAAAAATCTGGTTACTCACTATATCTACTAATTTGTATGCAAATCACAAACTAAGCAACAGAATAAATTGATCAGCAAAATCTTTTAAAAAATTGACTAAAACATTATATTAATTTGACTATATCTAAAACTAGAGCTAATGCAGTCTAGGCAATGCAATTTTCTGAATCTGCACCTGAGCAGCGCTCAGTCATTCATAGACAGCTTTGTATTCATAGAATGCAAAGCTGCCTATGAATGAACAGGCTCTACTCAGCCTGACTGTTTTGCCCTGGGCATGATGAGGGAAGTCTGTCTCACAGCTGAAACCTGGTACTGTATGTAGCTTTAGGCTACACCGTTTATACACCGCTTAGAGCCAATGCAACAGTTAGTGAAGGAAATGGTTTGTTTGGACCAGCTTTGGTCTGAATCAGATTCCAATGCCTTGTTTCCACTGAGCGGATCGGTTCGGTACGGTTCGCTATTTTGGGTGTTTCCATTATGAAAGTGTGCCATTAAACCGAACTGTACCGGACCATTCTGGGTCCTGCTTCAGATGTGGGGCCATAGGAAATGGAACGGTTCCATTAGGGCGGAGATACAATACATTCCACTGATTGGTGGACGCGCTAGGCATTTTTCCAAACCCTGAATGGTCCCTGACGGTCCGATTTGCAGTGGAAACGCTCACGAGAATAGACCGGTCCCATTCTAACCGCTCCATTCTTACTGACCCGAACCCGTTCCGTGGAAACAAGGCATAACTCTTCGCTACACAATACATATGACCTTTTTCAGGGAAAAAAATAAAGGATTTATAAAAATTTATGGCTAACATTTTAGAGGAGCATTTCTATACGGACTAAATGGCCTACAATAGATTGAATAAAAAAAATAAAGCTGCAATACTCACCCTAAATACAGAGCCGTACCATTGCAGTACTTTCCCACAACTGGATGTCATAAGTCTGACAGCCAGCATCATTTACCCCATCTCCTATAAGTCCAGGCTGTCATGTACATCCCCCTAGCCTGTGACTGGGCAGTGAAGGAGATAAGCAGTGATAAGTCAGCACATAGAATTCCCTAGTGCTGCTTCTTTCAACGAGCTGGACAGTCTGGCAGTGAAATCAAATGTTCTGGAAGTTGGAAGTGTGTGAATCCTTTAAACATTGTGAGCCCTTAAACAACCCAATTCCAAACCAAGTATATCTGAGGTGGGAGCAAGTTTTTCATGGCCAGCCTTAGTCTGATCAATGTGCAGCCACACAGGCCAAGGCTAAAGTCCAGTGAAGACCAATAAACATGCATAGAAACAGCATGCACAAATTATAAAGGATTTCATGCTAAAGCAGAGTTTGTAGAGGGTAAAAAAAGCTGATTGAGAAGCCTGAGAAGAGTTTTAAATAGAAATCGATGAAGTTAGTTTATTTTCTGTCAATAGAAGCCAGCATTATGTCAAAGCAGCAGCAGACTATGAACAGCAGAAAAAGGTTCAGATAGAAAATTGCATAAAAGTAGCATGCAATAACTTCTGCCCAACGTAATTGGATTTAAAAACGGCATGTAGATAGTTTTAAAAAAAATTAAAAACTGAGTTAAAAGGGGTAATATTTATTTTATTTTAATTTTAAGGCAAAATGCATCTTTAAAAAAAAAAATGCACGTGTTTTTGCAAGTAAACACATGTGCATTTCATTTTTTTTCCCAGGGAGCCTGCAGAGCATTGAACCTGTGATCAGTGGACCGTGGGTTCAATGCCAGGCTCTTCTTACAGCTCAGTACCGCCATACGGACTGACAGCTTCAGCTTCAGCATGCCAACAGCCCATAAAAAAACACCAGCCATCTGCTGCAATGGCAGACAGGACTTGTAGTTCATTCACAGTGATCTGATCTGCTGTGTGCGTGGAGCTCAGTGTTTACAACATGACAGCTGATGCAGGAAAAGGATACCCCGCCTGCGGTTACAGTGCAAGGGGTAAAGGGTATAAGCTGGAACATATGGGTGCAACATCTAACTAAAAGGTGAACTTGGCCTTTAAAACTCCTCAGAGGTTCTGACTTATAAAAAGGAAAAAAAAAAATATCAAAAAAAAAAAATAAAAAAAAAATTCCCCCCACATATGCGAGGGCTTTTTAAGAATTAACAAACCGTTGTTCATAAAAATGTATTGTGTAAAAAAAAAACATTTCTCAAAAATTGAGAAAGGCGGCTACTAGGCTTTTAAATTATCTGTGGCAGGACTTCCTCTATTATAAGTTCAATGGTAGATGAGGGCTAGATTTTACATAGCCTTGGGCTCTCTAATAGAGTTAATGCTGTAGGAGCTGCACATTACTTGGCATCCTTTTTGCCTCTTGAAGAGCCTCATTAAATATAATGTGCTTGGAGCACCTGAAAATCTGTCACCAATTCAAGGCAAAAATGACAGGTTCTCTTGAAAAAAGCAAATCTCCCTCATGTCAACACCTTTAGGCCTCTTTCACACTGAGGCAGTTTTCAGGAGTTTTAGAGCTACAGAAAAACTGCCTCCCATTCTGTGCAATGAGTGCCCTCACACTTGGGCGGTGTGCTTGCAGGACATTAGGAAAATTCCTGCAAGTAGCCTCTTTCAAGCACCGCAAAAATGGCACCAAGTGTTGGGTTGTGATGTGAGGAGGAGAAAGGAGTTAACTCTATGAAAACACCAACGCCATCCAACATGGAGAAGAGTTTAGACTCCTAGCTTTGAAGGAAGGAGCGGAGGACCAGGGAAGGTATTAGCAGGTGGAGGGGAGGGGGAGTTGTTCTTTCTTACAAGAGAACCTGTCACTTCACCATAAACAAAGTAGCAAATGAAAGAATCCAGCAGAGAGCATTAGACACTTTCATAATGCCTATGCAGGAGCACAGGTCTCCAAAGAACTTCAAAAGCTTTTTGGGCGATTCGGCTTCCTGGTATTTCACGTCTTATCCTTTTTAAAGGGTCAGTAGACCCAAAACTAAGTTCCCCTTTTACAAATTAAAATAAACAAACATCTTTTTGTAAATACATTTTTTTTTTTTGCATTATAATTTTTTTTACTCTGCTGCACACAGGTGCAATACCTTACAGGCTGCAGATTGTGGGTGCAATGCCTGGATCCTGCAGAACTTCAGTTTACCCGACCGCCCGTACCTCACATGGGCAGAGTGTTACTGAATGGCAGGATGAGTGTTAATCAATGGACTACATGAGTGCTCACTCACCAGCACCCTTGCAGTTCATTGAGAACTACAAGCCGTTGGCCACAGAGGCCGACAATAGATTTAGCCCATTCATTCGCAGAACTCTGAATAAATGATGCAGCCATGTAAGTGGATCCCCGCACAGCGGCGTGGTTTTAAAATTCTTATGGCGGGTGTAGGGAGAGAAACCCTCGCCCGCTGTCACAGGAAGGGACGATTAGGGAGAGGAGGAGGCAGGCATTAGAACATGTTACACGGTCGACCCTAAATATGGGTGGGACATGTAACGTGTTCCAAGGGAGAACTTATCCTTTTAAATGCTAAAAGTAGTTTTAGAATAGGATGCCCCACACTTTATTACAGACCCAGAAAAGGCATTCAGTTTATTACTTATGAATGTCTGCTTTGCACTGCATAGCAATGTCCAGTAAGTTTACTGCCTGCCTATTTGTGTGCACTAATCAGGGGAAGCCAAATATCATGAACTAGCCCGATATTCAAAACACCCTGTGATACGTATAGTTTTAAAAGCTTGTGTTGAGAGGGATGGTTAGCATAAAACTACACATCTTTTAAATTTCGAGGCACGTGCTATTTTTAAGAGCGTATATATCATAATCATGGGGCTACCGTTACAATTAAACCAAGAGGCAGAAGTCTTCAGGCCAGAAATATATATTTTAAGAAGCAGAAATCAGCAAAACATTAGATCAGGAGAGCATAAGGAAAGGTGTGAAGAAACAAAGCCAAGCGGTACGATCTGAGCAACAATCTTACCTAGGCTGTTTTTTTCTCGTGTGGACATTTTTGCTGGTTTTGAGACAGAAGTAAAACAACTTATAACGCCAGAATAACAAAGTTTTTCATCTGCTTAGCATGTAATCTTGCTGCTAAATTTTTAATTTATTGTGAAATGAACACTTAATCAAAAGCACACACTATGAGTAAAAATTGTGTATTAACAAAAGTTCTTAAAAAAAAGAAAAAAAAGAAGAAAAGGAAATTCAAAATTAAAGTTTTTGTTTTAGTCATATGAAAAGAAGAGCGATAATAGTAAGCACAAGAAAAAAGTAAGCACAATGAGATAAGAAAGGCTGCATGGTCTTGAGTTTTTTTACCTGGGCTGACGACAATATCTTTATGCCTGAAAACAAAAATAATTCATCATTACTTTACATTAGCAAATTCAGACTTGTTGGCCGCTACTTGAATGGCATGGGCTGGCTACAGCTTGTGACTGAGTGCCTTAGTGATCACAGGGGCTTGTGTGGGCAAAAGCTAAAATTGGTTTAGACTGCAAAGATTTCACAATATGGCCAGAAATGTACATTTCATTCTGATGGTTCAGTTCAAACAGCTCTCCACATTAGACAACCACTGAGGCCTCAGAAAAGAAAGGTTATGTGAGCAACACAAACAATAGTGTGTAAAATACTAAAACATTCAGAATGTTTGATGCCACATTAGCGCACAAAAGGGGTTTACTTCTCAGAGTTCACTTCAGCAAAACATGTATTAATTTGCTGTGGGGGATAATAAAATATGTTTTTACTTAATAGTAAAGAAAATAGTTCCATTACAATACCTGTACTTACAACAAAATGAATGAACAGCAGCACTGCAAAGACCAGGCATGAGTTTATGAAATCTTTTTTAGACTAAAGCTTATTTTTTTTTATTTTTTTTTAGGCATTTTAGCGCTAGAAATAGCCCCTGTAAAGTGCCTGAAAACTGCCACCCATTCATTGCAATGGGTGCTTTCATACCTGGGCAGTGCGCTTGCGGGCAGTTCTAAAAAGTCCTGCAAGCAACATCTTTGAGGTGGTTTCCCTGCCCATTGCAATAAAGTGGCAGCACTTCCGAAGCACCTGACAAGCGCTTCAGAAACCACCCTTTGGGGTAAAAAGTGCCCGTTAGCATCCGAAAAGCATCGCAAAAGTGCTGCTTAACCACTTAAAGCGGTGGTTCACCCTCCTTAACATCATTCTAGCATTACATTCGGCATCGTAGCGCGAGCTACAGTATGCCGGTCTTACATTTTTTATCCCCGTACTCACTGTGCTATTGCACATTGAAGATTCCGACTCCCGCGGGGAATGGGCGTTCCTATGGAGAGGGAGGATGATTGACGGCCGGCTCTGGCACGTCACGCTCCCCGAAGACAGCCGGAGTAGGTCTCGGCTCTTCACGGCGCCTGCGCACAGGCTATGCGCAGGCGCCGTGAAGAGCCAAGCCTATTTCGGCTATTTCCGGAGAAGCGTGACGTGCCAGGGCCGGCCGTCAATCACCTTCTCTCACCATAGGAACGCCCATTCCCCGGAATCTTCAATGTGGAATAGCACAGTGAGTACGGGGATAAAAAATGTAAGACCGGCATACTGTAGCTCGCGCTACGATGCCGAATGTAATGCTAGAATAAAAATTTTTTTTTTTTTTAATAGGGTGAACCCCCGCTTTAAGGACCGTCTCCTGCACATTTACGTTGGCAGAATGGCACAGGCACGTACCTGTACGTCCCCTTTAAGTGCCTAGCCGTGGGTCGCGAGTCCGAAGCTCCGTGACCGCAGGACCCAATCGCCGGTGTCCCACGATCGGTCACAGGAGCTGAAGAACGGGGAGAGGTGTGTGTAAACACACATTCCCTGTTCTTCACAGTGGCAATGTCACTGATCGTCTGTTCCCTGATATAGGGAAAGGCGATCAGTGACGTCACACGTTCAGCCCCGTCCCCCTACAGTTCGAAACACATACGAGGTCACACAACTCCTAAACTGCAATTGTAATTTTCACAGTAAACAATGCATTTTTATAGTATTTTTTGCTGTGAAATGACAATGGTCCCAAAAATGTGTCAAAATTGTCCGATGTGTCCGCCATAATGTCGCAGTCACGAAAAAAAAAAAAAAAAAAAAATTGCTGATCGCCATTAGTAGTAAACAAAAAAAAAAAATTGTAAAAAAAAATGTCATAAAACTATCCCCTATTTTGTAAACGCTATAAATTTTGCGCAAAACAATCGTTAAACTGAGGAAAATGTTTTTATATATCTTTTTTGGGGGTATTATAGCAAAAAATAAAGATTTTTTTTCCAAAATTGTCGTTCTGTTTTTGTTTATAGCGCAAAAAAAAAATAAAAAATAAAAAAATCGCAGAGGTGATCAAATACCACCTAAAGAAAGCTCTATTTGTGGGGGAAAAAAGGACGCCAATTTTGTTTGAGAGCCACATCGCACGACCGCGCAATTGTCAGTTAAAGCGACGCAGTGCCGTATCGCAAAAACTGGCCAGGTCCGGGTCTTAAGTGGTTAAACAGCGGCAAAGCTTCGCTGAAACAAGCAGAGCTTTTCCGTTAACGGCCGGCGCTTTCAGTGTGAAAGCAGCCTAGTGTTTGTAGTCTGGTGGTATTTATGTACCTACAGAGATGAGATTAAAGAAGTATAGCTGAAGCTCCTTTGGCCCTACTACTCCTATGGACCCCATTTTCAGCTGTCAGCGAGCTAAAGCACCATCAGTTGCCGTCACTCAGCTGGTCCAGGCACAGGAAAGATCCTGAGAATCAGGACTCAGCCTCTCACCATGCCACCAAAAGCCTGAGCCAGCTGCTCCCGCCTCCTCCATAGCACTCCAGTGAGCGCTGGAGGTGCTGAGCAGAAAGCCGGTGGACCAACAGCAACCAGCTCTCTGCTCAGAGAATGGTAGAAATGAGTGATCAGCAGTGCTTGAAAGCTCAGTTCTCGGGATGGAGCTGGCAGGGGACAGCTGCAGTCATTTAGGAGAGTATGAGTTTTTTTGCTATTCCCATAGCGACATCCAGCTTGGAGTGCTTAACCACTTACCCCCCGGACCATATTGCTGCCCAAAGACCAGAGTACTTTTTGCGATTCGGGACTGCGTCGCTTTAACAGACAATTGCGCGGTCGTGCGACGTGGCTCCCAAACAAAATTGGCGTCCTTTTTTTCCCACAAATAGAGCTTTCTTTTGGTGGTATTTGATCACCTCTGCGTTTTTTATTTTTTGCGCTATAAACAAAAATAGAGCGACAATTTTGAAAAAAATGAATATTTTTTACTTTTTGCTGTAATAAATATCCCCCAAAAATATATAAAAAAACATTTTTTTTCCTCAGTTTAGGCCGATACGTATTCTTCTACATATTTTTCGTAAAAAAAAATCGCAATAAGCGTTTATTGATTGGTTTGCGCAAAAGTTATAGCGTTTACAAAATAGGGGGTATTTTTATGGCATTTTTATTAATATTTTTTTTACTAGTAATGGCGGCGATCAGCGATTTTTTTTTTCGGTATTGCGACATTATGGCGGACACTTCGGACATTTTTGACACATTTTTGGGACCATTGGCATTTTTATAGCGATCAGTGCTATAAAAATGCATTAGATTACTATAAAAATGCCACTGGCAGTGAAGGGGTTAACACTAGGGGGCGGGGAAGGGGTTAAGTATGCCTGGGTGTGTTCTTACTGTGGGGGGGGGGTGGCCTCACTAGGGGAAACACTGATTTTCTGTTCATACATTGTATGAACAGAAAATCAGCATTTCCCCGGCTGACAGGAACGAGAGCTGTGTGTTTACACACACAGCTCCCGTTCCCCGCTCTGTACCGAGCGATCGCGTGTGCCTGGCGGCGATCGCGCCCGCCGGGCACACGCACGGGAGTCGGGGGCGAGCGGGGGGCGCGCGCGCGCCGCCGGAGCGCCCCTAGTGGCGGCTAAGAGGTAGGACGTCCATTTACGTGGTCTCGCCTAGGAGAGCCACCTTGTGGACGTATAATGACGGTGCGGCGACGGCAAGTGGTTAATGAACTACCGGGGTGCTGTTGAGCGCTGTAGATAGTTCATTGATGCTTAGTGTCATTGTGCAACTACCAGCTTGTATGAGCAGACGGCTTATACCGAGTCTGCGGGAGCCCTGCATTGCACCCATGATCTGCTAATTGCAGGTTCAATGCTTTGCAGGCTCTTAGTTAAAAAAAAAAAAACACCTTACGCCTTATCAGGCAATAAAATTCAGTAGCACTTTTAAACATTCTGTGCTCGTCTTTGGTATCATACCAAACTAACCGTGACGATCAAAGATTTTCTTAAAACAAAAAATAAAAAAGGCACACCAGCATTACACACCCAGCCTGCTTATACAAGCTAACTGGTGACTTTGCAGCGTCTCCTAAAACCATAGCTGGACTGGGAAAACCCACCAGCCATTATCTGTGGACTTGGCTGACTATGGGATGCATTGTGGTGGAACAACATTTACATGTGGATATCAATGCCGACTAAGGTTTGAGGTTTTAAAGAGCTTTATAGTTTTATTAAAACTGGATCAACCGAGATAGAGATTTTTTTTTGTAGGCTGGTAAAAAACGACTAGCCCTTCTGAGATATATCAAGCAGATATATCATACGTTATCATTAACATTTTATACTTACTTATCTGAAGCTTTGGAAGCCTTTGAGGTCAGTTTTGATGTTGAAGCTGCCCTCATTAGCCTGTTTCGACTGTCATCAGAGGATTCCCATGCGTTGTGCGATTTTTCAATGGTGGTGGTTCTCTTTATACTGGCGGGGTTTAGAAAATACAGTTACCTTAAATGTTACAATAAAGAAACATCAAGCGAATGACAGATACTGCAAGGCGTCTACTCAGCCATATGACAAAAAGGTAAAGAAAACCCAAGCAGAAAATACATAAAAAAAGCACATGGCAGCCGTTTTGAAAAGGACTGGCATCCATAACCAGACCGGTCACTGTCCTGGTTTTTAAATACAAGTACAGAAAGGGGGGTTAAAGACAATATTCTGCAAACCTAACATTTAAGTGAGAAAGCAAATTTAGTTAGTAAAGCAGGCAGGCACCACCATAGACTATGAAGGGCGAGGACAACACACATTGCACGTTACAATTTATTCATATGGAAGAAGGTAGACACAAACGGAAAGAGGAAACACCACAGAGATGCTAATGACCACAGAAGCATGCCTGTCTGCAAGTCCTCATTTCATTATTTAAGCTGAATCTGTCAGTTATTTAAACAGCTGAGGTGAGAACATTGCAAAGTGTTTAGCAGTAAAGTTGCTGCTTTGATGAGAATTTTGGAGTAGATTAGTAACAGGGAAATCACAAGAGCAGGGGTAATTGTTGACACCCAAGCAAAGCTTAGAAACAGCAAATTTGAAAAGTGAGGATACAAGGGCATTTAGACACTCCTATGCCAGGCAAGAGTTGTAATGATTCAAATCATGTGTTTAAAATAGAGAAAAAAAATATGATAATCATGTCTATTGTCCCACAACTTCACAAAAGACCGACCGCAAGGAGCAGTCTAGGTAGAAGAACATGAAGTCCTTCACTGAACAAACCATTTTAAGATGAACCAAGTTAGTATGCCTCCAGTTTTATCACTTCAATTGAAGATTTGTTGCATACAAGAGGCTACATTCAAACTATCCTTGGACCTCCAATATCTGTAGAATTGTGCAGAGACTCAGGAGAAGAAAGCCATTCAACATAAGTTATTGCAGAGAAAAGCAGAAAGCTTTAATAGACACCAAGAAAATATACTATCATGGGCAACCTGGAGATTATAATTTTTGGCCTCCACTGGTGTACAGTAGTCTGATAAGGATCAAATATATTATCAATGCACTAGCACCTGAAGATGTTCTTCAGCAACAAAATATGTTGGGTGGAGCGTGAGCGGCTGACTCTTTTATGCTTGCTGGTGGATAGTGTTCGGCTGACGCAAGCTGTGTGACAGTATTTCACTATGGGGCTCATTTACTAAAACTGGAGAGTGCAAAATCCGGTGCAACTCTGCATAGAAACCAATCAGCTTCCAGGTTTTACTACAAAAGCTTGAACAAGCTGAAGTTAGAAGCTGCACCAGTTAGAAGTTACCATGCACAGCTGCACCAGATTATCAGGTTTTAGTAAACCTACCTCTACGAGTCTGTCCTTTTCCTCTCTCCATGGTCCATTTATGATGCCTGCCTGAGGGGTTTCATCTGATAATGACCGGTTATTTGGTAGTGTGCCGCGCAAGTTCAAAGTTCTTTTTTGAAACCGACCTGGTCTCCAGCTGCGGAAGCTCTGCAGAGGACACAACCAACAATGGCTGTGAAATTAATGGGGCGTGACGTCACTCATAGAGTTACTATGTGGCTTCCATTATCAGACGTGTCCTCTGCGCCCTCCTCCACAGCGAAGCTGCAGCTGACAGCTCAGCATGGGATCGGGTTGGATCTGCTTTAAAAAAGGTATGCATACCGATTTCTTTTTTACAGGGCTAGATAGGTTAGTGTTAGATCGTGGATATATGTAGACGCAGGGATTTTAGTGTTAGGGTGGACCTCTACTTTAATGCAGAGAAGACATTAAGTTTAATTTAAAAAAACTTACCTTTACAACCACTTTAAAATGTGAACTCTTTAAAATACACTATAGTTCCCTTTCGTAAAAAAAGACCAAGTATTCCAAAGCATGCCAATTTGTACAATAACTTTTCATCATTATATCCGGAAACATTTTATTGGTATATTAACAGTAGCTTAATGTTCTGTAAAATGCCATTAAACCTGATTAAAATCAGTGTAGCAAACTGGTTCTATTTCCGCTGATGTTTGTGAAGATGAATCTCGCTTTCTATGGCTTTTTGGGTTACATTGCAAATCTGTTAATAGCTCCGCTTTTAAACCATAAAACAATCTAAAGTTCCAGATTCCTCCTCTCAAGCGGAACATGACACTCTGCCAGCATTTTATTATGCCCTTTGTGTGCAACAGAAACATTTATGGCTTCAGCCTGACAAGCTTGAACAGGGCATTCTTAGCCGAGGAACACATAGCAGTAAGTGCACTTGAGTTATTGTAAAGATTCTCAGCATACTTAGAGGCTCTTAATAGGACTGAGCCTCAGGACACGCTAGAAGGGATTGTTCAACACCGAGGACGTGCTAGAGGGGAATTTTCAACACCGAGGACACGCTAGAGGCGATTGTTCAACGCTAGAGGACAAGGTCAATGACTGCTGAAGATCATTGCCATTACAGCCCCTTTACAAATTAAACTTTCCCACACTTGAGATCTACCGCTTCAATACTTTTAAAACTTCCAGTCTCCAAATGTATTATTACTCACCACAATATCTATAACAGATTCATAAAGTAAAAAAAAAAATATGAACTAAATTAAATGCATCTGTCAGATGCCAGTCTGATCAATATTTTTATCTCTGGCAAGAGCGGTGTGTCTTTAAAAATATACCATATTTATCGTCGTATAACGTAGGTACTGTGTTGTGGAGGAGTAGCACTGGCAGTGTGGGTACTGTATTACCAAGCAGCAGTTCACATAGTGCACATATGGTGCTACTGAGAAAATAAAGCACAACTATACCTAACCTAGTTATGGTCACTTTCCCTATATCACAAGATAAGAGAGTCGCGTCTCCTCTTAGTGTTCCAGGTCAGGTACCAATAAAGTCCAACTAACCATCTAGGGCAGGAAAACACTGACTAGATGCCTTCAAGGCCAAGCGCCAGCTGTATTGGTCTAATTTTGAAACGGTGGTTGCTAAACAGGGTCTTAAAGTGGAATTTCAGTAAAAAATGAAAACCTGCCCTTGCATGTCTGTTAACTATAAGTGTTATATTGTGCATTATTAGAATTGCAGATTGGACTATATTGTTTCTAATCGAACAATCATGACCAGGTCTCCAAACTGTGGCCTGCGGGCTGGATGTGTCCCTTTGCTTGCATTTATCTGGCCCTTGGGGTACTGTTCCTCCCACTAAATGTCAATGATGGGGTACTATCCCCCCACTACAATATATATATATATATATATATATATATATATATATATATATATATATATATATATAAATTTGACACTATAGGCCAACATCTGTATGTGTATAGAACTAGAATGAAGTCAGACTATATAGGCCAAACAAGGAGTCTTATATAAAATAAATTAGTATGTTTAAAAACAAGGACTTTCGTAAAAGCAAATATGGTGTTAAGCGGATCTGTACTTGATAGTGCCTAGATAAACCAAAAACTAGAAAAGCCGGACTATATAGGCCAAAGCGGAGTCCTGTACAAAATTGTCAATTTGTATTATACATAATGTTTTTAAAAAAAGGAACGATCATAAAAGCAAATATTGTGTGGTGCTTATCGGATCAACTGTACTTAAAGAGATTGTAATGTCTTGCTTTAATTCCAAATGATGGCAAGGAGGTCCTCATGTGTCAATGCGTTTTGCCAAAATTAGGCTTCATCAGGAAGCATGAGCACACTACAGTAAGCCTCTAAAGAGAAATAGAGCTTCCATTTCATCTATACATATGATAATACAGGCTATCACTTTGCTGTGCAACCTAGCACCAAAATGCACACGATCCGCTGGGTGGAAACCGGAGCAACAGGGGGAGGTCCATCAGGACACCACAGCAATAATACGTCTATATCAAAGATTATAAGTAGCCATAAAGTCTGATGTTGCACAGATCTACAGATTACTGTAGGGTGATCATGTGTCCTGATGAAGCCTAATCTTGGCGTTTTGCATAGACACGAGGACCTCCTTACCATCATTGGAATTATCAAGCGAGACTATTACAATCACTTTATGTACAGTTGATCCAATAAGCACCACACAATATTTGCTTTTATGACGTTTTAAAAACATTATGTATAATACAAATTGACGATTTTATACAAGACTCCTTCTTTGGCCAATATAGTCAGACTGAGTTTTTGGTTAATCTTGGCTCTATTCCGCCCAAAGACACCAAATTTGGGGCTTTCATCCTCCTCACAAGGACCACCACGTCTGGGGAATTGTGTCCTTTCACCAATTTCGAGACATGTTCTACCTTCATTGGTCATAGTCTTGCCCCCGCTCAAGTCTGCAGCACAGTTGACTGGCCCTTTGTTTAGAAAGTTGGAAGGCCCCTGGTCTAGAAAGTCAGCATTCCTCCTGAACTCTACCAACAAAAATGAACCAGTTCAGCCAAATGTGGCTGCTCAGAGGCACTACCTGGAACCGTTGTCGGTGACGGCATCATGGTACAGCTCCGACCAGCCTCGCCCACACACGTCCTCTCTCCTGTCCGACCCGGCCCAGCACCATCTGTGATGCCCTGTGTGTTTGAATGAATGAGGATGCACAAGCGTCCTTATTCATGAATGCTCCAAAAGGAATGTGCTTCACCACCTCCTATCCTGCCAGCCTCTTTATGGCTTTCTGGAGTGACAGAGCTGCACGTGTGCTTCTAAGGGTCTTTTTATACAGGGCAGACTCTGGCTGTGATCCGCTTGTTCAGCAGGGGGGGGGGGGTCTGGCCGCAGATCCCCACTAAGCAAGCAGATGACAGGTCCCTGTCCGCTCCGCTTATTCAGCCCTTTGCTTGATGAGCAGACGCATGTAAACAGACCGCCTGTCCATAAACACCTGGCTACCATCTGATTCGCTAGACAGGAGGGGGGGAAACAGATCCCCATCCATCTGTTTTTAGCGGATTGAATTGGACGTAGGCGGATGTAAAAACAGACATGTCGGTTTACACTCTGCTCCACAGGAGGAGAATGGAGGTTCCCGATCAGGTCCGCCTGAAATATTTACATTGTGTGTGAAAGGGGACTAAAGAAACACATTTTACACATATCGATATACTAATATGGTGTAACTGATTGCATGGAGTTATAAGCAAGCCTTTCCTTCCGCTTTAAGTCCAAGAACAATCCACACTTGTGGAACTCTGCTCAGGAAATTTCGTTGCAATGTTGAGACACTGGATACCATTTCTGTAGAAAACATTCACTGGTTAGTCACACATTTGAGGACAGGCTTTTGGAAAAAAGGGCAGACCATTATGTTTGTAAATTAATAAAGGTGGATTAATCTTGTAAAGTGCTTTTACCTTCCATAACTCTTTACAGAAAACACTGAACTGTGTGCAAATGTCCTTGTCCCCCCTAAGCCAATTTCCTGGTCTCCTTTATAAGCACACACGGACCAGTTTAAGTGGACGGCAACCAATGAAAATGTTTGAGAGCTCAGAGGACCCCGTAATCCCTGTGTACAGGTAGCTTTAATGAAAGTGGGGCAAGGGGTGTCAAAACATTTGGCACAAAAAAAAAAAAACCTGCCCCCCCCATATTAAAGTTCTGGGCTGTACACGAAATGCATATTCCCATCTTTCCTCTAATATTTTTGCAAAAGCTGGAAAGCAAAGCAATTTAAGCACTATAGAGAAGCAAAGTTTGCAAATTTTGTCAGCTGTTGCAATAGCGATCTCAGCCAGGCACTGTATAGGCAATGTGAAAACACATTTGCTCTTGAACAGACAGCAGCAGCTCTCAGATAAAGTGCTACTTGACACTGCGCCCCTCCCCAGTCTGGCACTGCGGATAACAACACAGACTAATCATTACAACTCTTGCCACTTGTACCCTCCTCGGTGTGATATAAACCTTTTGGTTGAAGCAGCGTTCCTGCTTTCCTGATTTTGCCTGTGTGTTTGGCTGGTCTGTGGGGAAGGTTGGGGAGAAGGAGATGCCTGATTTAATGGGCTCTGATCATTTGTATTTGATTCCTCTTTGACGCCTTGGGGTCTCTCTTTCTTTTTCTCTGTGCTACTGTAAAAATAAATGAGAACAACATAAAACACAATTGACAATGAAATATAAGAAGACCCAAAAAAAAAAAAAAAGAGGAAAAAAAAGACAAAATAAATGGTAATGGAGTAACGTCACAAAATCACAAATCACCTGTGACACCGGAGGGCTTCTGTACATACAGTAAAGGAGCAATTAGGCTTCAGTGTGTTCTTTTTTCAGATAATGGACAAATCCCCCTAGAAGTGCAGACAAACTGTCTGCAATATTCATTTATTATGGCCATTAAAATAAATGAACACTTAAAGGGGTTGTAAAGGTTTGCTTTTATTTTCTAAATCAGTTCCTTTAAGCTAGTGCATTGTTGGTTCACTTACCTTTTCCTTCGATTTCCCTTCTAAAGGTTTTTTTTTCTTTGTTTGAATTTCTCACTTCCGGTTTCTCCTCAGCAAGCTTTCCACCATCATCCAAGCGGTGGAAAGTCATTTAGAACAGCTTACTGAACACCTTACTGAGGAGGAACAGGAAGTGAAAAATTCAAACAAAACAAAGAAAAAATACATTTAGAAGGGAAATGGAATGAAAAGGTAAGTGAACCAACAATGCACTAGCTTAAAGGAACCTTTTTAGAAAATAAAAAACAAACCTTTACAACCCCTTTAAGTTCTAAAGCAATTAGCTTTTAAGCGTGTTACATGCTGCATGCGCTTGGCATTTTTTTCTGCCGGAACGCTCCAATATTTTTTGTTGGGCATGTAAATGCCTACTGTATGTGTGCATGAATGGAGGGGGATTTAGGAGGTGAAAAAAAAGTCAAACACCCTTAACCACTTCAATACTGGGCACTTTTAAACCTTGTCCTTTACAGGCCAATTTTCAGTGCCGCACAATTGTCAAAGTGCACACAAATCCACACAAATGGCTTTCTTTTGGTGGTATTCATTCATCACTGGGTTTATGTTATTTTATTTTTTTTAGCAAAGAAAGGTCAGAAAAGTTTGGAAAAAACTTCATTGCACACTTCTTCACCGATGTGTGCTGATGAGGCAGCACTGACGAGGAAGCACTAATGTGCAGCACTGATAGGTGGCTCCGATATGCAGCACTGATCTGAAAGGTAGCACATATATATCAGCACCGATTGGCACAAAATGGGCTCACTAATGGGCACTGTTGGCGCTGCACTGATGATCAGTGCCCCGATTATCTGTACAGGTCTCCCCTGTGAGGAAATGCCGCCAATGGGCTCACTGTCAGTGTGAGACAAGGAGAGGCAATAACCGGCATTTCCATGTTTAGACATGATCAGCTGTGATTGGACACAGCTGATCACATGGTTAAATTGGCTCTTTACCGAGATCAGGGTTGAGCCGTGTCCCAGCGTGATCGCTGCGGGCGTGCAGGAGTGTCGAGACTGGGGCAACGTCATCCCAGAACAGAGCACCCCATCCATTTGTCTATATGGCGGGCGTGAGGTCGTTAAAAGTGGAGTTCTGGCACCCAGTTTGCATGAGGCCAAAAACAATTTCATGAAAAATAAACCCAGGTTCATCAAGGAGTGGCCGTGTATGAATTATTGGAGAAAAAGGTTTTCGTGTTGAGTCACTATTCTTTTTATTATTATACAGGATTTATATAGCAACAGTTTGGGCAGCACTTTACAATATAAAGGGGGACAAAACAATTACAATGCAGGTGGAATAGGAGGACAAGTGGACTTAAACTTCCCCTAAATGACTTCAATCTGGCTTAGGTATAGGATCCTGGGGAGATTTTTTATCAAAGTACCACCAGAGCGCTACTTCCTGGCCACAGTAGATACTTTATGATGATCAAATTACTCATACTCCCCAGCACACTGTTGATGGGACACTGCATTACAATAGAGAATGGCAATCCCCATCTGCACCTGGATGCAACATTTGTCATTAGACTCCATGGGAATGCATAGGTCTTCTGTATATACATCCCTGTGCAGGCGTTCCCATTTATGTCAGTTAAGATGCAATGGCTACATGGATACAGCCTCTGCTCCCAAATTAACAGCTGTGCATTTGGATGGGCCAGAACACAGACTATTTGCATTCAGGGTTGAGCACCTGCATGGCTGTTAAATTTGGAGCAGAGGCTGTGTCCATGTAGCGGCTGCATCCAAATTGAAATAAATGGAACTGCCTGCACAGAGATGTATATACAGAAGACCTATGCATGCCCATTGAGTCTAATGACAATCTTCGCATCCAGGTGCAGATGGGGATTGCCATTCTCTATTGTAATGCAGTGTCCCATCAACCATGTGCTGGGGAGTATGAGGAATTTGATCATCATAAAGTATCGTATTTATCGGCGTATAACACGTACAGGCATACAACACGTACAGGCATACAACACGTACAGGCATACAACACGTACAGGCATACAACACGTACAGGCATACAACACGTACAGGCATACAACACGTACAGGCATACAACACGTACAGGCATACAACACGTACAGGCATACAACACGTACAGGCATACAACACGTACAGGCATACAACACGTACCCCAACTTTAAGGGGGAAGTTTCAGGGGAAAAAAAAAAAACTTTACACAACCCCCTGCGTGTAAACACGCAGGCACAATTGACCCTCTATTTTCGGGGGTACAAAAACGAGTGTTATACGCCAATAAATACAGTATCTACTGTGGCCAGGAAGCAGCGCTCTGCTGTTACTTTGATAAAAATCTCCCCAGGATCCTATACCTAAGACAGATGGAAGTCATTTGGGGGAAGTTTAAGTCCACTTGTCTTCCTATTCCACCTGCATTGAAATGTATTGTAATTGTTTTGTCCCCCTTTATATAGTAAAGTGCTGCAGATAAGGAAAGCCTTCTATACACACACACTATAATGTTATAAACTGAAGCGTTTACATTTTCATTCAGTGTCTGTGTGAGCAATGCCACTTAATGCACAATGCCCGAAAATGCGTACATTAAGGCAGCACAAAAGGTAGATGTGAATGGACCCCTCAAGGTTTCATAAACTGAAATAGAAAAAAAATTCAAGTCTGGTTCAGAAAAATAAAAAAATAAAAGAAGAAGTAGTATTAAAAAAAACACACACACACACACACACACACACACAACTTAGTCTGCAGTATTACCAACACAAATTTGTGAAATACTTTATTTCCCCAAATATGATCTACTTTTTCCCCCCCCAACAAGTCATTTGAATAATGTATTTGTCAATGCTGTAAACGGATAATAAATGTACATTTTTCATAAATATTAAAGGGAGTGTGCTACTTTGTACTTGTGAACATCAAAACCTAGCTTTGATAGAATTCCTTATAGGATAAAATAGTGAGGCAACTCCAATTTAATCATTTTTCATGCAGCTCTTTGAAGCTCGGATGTGTAAAAATTGCATGTAAAAAAAAATAAAAAAAATAAAAAAAAATTATATATATATATATATATATATATATATATATATATATATATATATATATATATATATATATATTTTACGCACATACCACAAAAGTACACACATCAACCAAGACCCAATATTATATCATATAGACCACATAATATAAACAAGATAAAACATTTATATATAAAAAATATATATACTCTTCAACAGCCCTGAAGCAACACATTTTGGGATATAAAGAGATTTCCCTCAGATTTTTTTTTTTTGTTTTTGTTTTAAAATGTCAACTTCTGCTAATACTTTTGTGAATCAGTACCGCTTGGACCTTGAAGGAGACACACCCTGAAAGCTCGTACATGAAAAATAAGTTAGTGCAAATAAAAAAAGTATTACGGACAGTGCTCAATTTTCTCTGGGATATAAAGAAAACAAAATTAAAGTCCAAGTTCTTTTTTTTTTTTTCCCTTAACGCCAGCTTCCCTTTATATCAATTTACACCATTACCTCTTCCCACGGCTGCACACATATGGGCCCCAACGCAGAGCGGCTACATATATGCGTTTCTATGTAAAACAATTTACTGTGCTGAGGGTGCACATCCAGCACAGTAACTGAAGTATCACGGAAAGCTTCTGGTGCATACTTGCGTTTGAAAGCTTTTTATTATGTGACCGCTGCAACAGCCAATTACAGCAGTCACATGATCGAAATGCTTGTCTCCATCTCCCAGATTTTTGATACACTTAGAACCGCCTGTCCATTTTGATCCGATCCCATGCACCAGACAGGTATAAAATAGGGTCACCATCTGCCTGGATATCACAAACAGAATCGGATAGCAGCGGATTGTCAGCCGACGTGCCACCGCTGACATCCACCGCTCCTTAGGAATAAATGGAGTGTTCGATCAGGTCGCTTGAAAAACTGACAAGCGGACCTGATCAGAAAGCCAGTGTGAAAAGGGGGCCCTCAGACTCAAAATCGTTCAGCAGCTGACCTCATTTGCACAACTTACACCTGACCTCCCCCTCCAGGAGATTGTTCCCACCCACCTCTGTACTCACATACAAGCAAACTGAAGTTGAATTGCGCTTTAATAAAGCTTGCTGAAAGCTCTGCAAAATTCTTTGTCGACGCTTGCAACGTTCATAGAGCTCTTATACAAGCTGAAGCCTGTGTGAAACTGGCCTTCGAGGAATTCATCCTCTATTTGACATGTTACCACTACCATCGAGGGTAAAGGTAAATCCCAAAATTTGGGTTGTCCCCAGTACAGTAATAGAGGGAAAATCTTTCCTCTTTCCAAATCTCTGGCTATAGGACAGGAAATTAAGGTAATTATCTCCAAGGGGACCCAAAACGAAAATATAAATTGACAGCGGGTTATAACCTTCCCTTAGGCTTGGTTCACACCTATGCGTTTGATTGTTTCTGCAGTGCTTTTTGTACACACAAAATGCAATTGTTGTAAAAATTGCATCAACATTGTACTATATGCATTTCCGCAGCTTCTTCATTATTATGTATTTAACCAAAAGCACCACTGTGCGTTTTAAAAAAGAGTCCCTGACCGTTTTCCAAAAATGCAGTGGCTGAAAAAAAAGCATAGATGTGAATGTGTCCCAGTTAAATGAACTGCAGTGCGTTTCTGCAAAAAGCACCAAAAAAACTTATAGGCGTGAACCAGGCCTTACTTTACACATGAAAAAGAAGAAGAAGAAAAAAAAAAGAGGTTTTGCCTATAGTTCTAATTCTAACAGAGAACTTCATGACATTTCAAATGTACACAATATAACTGGGTACCGATATTTAGCCCCCTTTCACACTGGGGCAGTTTTCAGGCGCTTTAGTACAAAGTGCCTGAAAATGCGCCCTAAAAAAGTTTTAGGAAAGTTGGCACATGTTTGTCCTGCTTACCATCATCACTGGTGTAAAAGTGAGAGAATCTCAAAATGTGGGTATTTTCCCAGAACAGGAAACAGGAGAAATCTTCCAATGAGGACACTAGTTCTGGCAATAACCAGGAATTCCCTCACACGTCCTATTTTTACTATGAGACAGGAGGTCAAGGGGAATATCCCCAATGGGGGGGGGGGGGCGCTGACAGGGGTTATAACCCTCCCTTATGCTATCCAAAATAAAAAGTTTTGCCTTTAGATCCACTTTAACCATTGTTGGGGCAACTTTGATTTCTAGGACTTGAAATTTTCAACAGTGAGCATAACACTTTTTAACTAGGTTCACACAATTTTCAATACACTTTGTATGGCACATCACATTAAAATGGTGCAGGACCTTTTTTTCCCCGCAACCGAATCTCATTGCATGGGTGTTCACACCCATGCGATGCACTCCTGGCACTCAGACTGCATTTTGTGATCTTTCTCGGGGTGTCATTAATCTAACATTGACACCGCAGCAGATCGCATGAATTGCCAAACGATGGGATGCGGGGGGGGAAACACAGCAAATCTTGTGTGTTTCCCGCATTGCATCAGTGTGAACCAGGGCTTAATGGACTTTGAGAATTGGTACAAGCACCTGTACCAATGCAGCAGAATCCAAAGCTTACATTTCTGTATTTGCAGCATTTTTAGGAGATGAAACATGGGGAAATCAGCATGTAAGAACAGTTAGGCTTCATGCACACTGGACATTTTTACAGTGGCTGTTTTTTGCTTCAGGCATTTTTTTTCCGCAGCCAGTAAACTCCCCAGCATGTTATTCTATGTGTCCATGCACACATAGGCTTTTTATCAACTTTTTTGGAAGGGGTGTTTTCTGGCTTTTTATATAGATGGTAATACCTTTTAGCAGCTGATGCCAATGTATCTTTTCTGGCAACAGATCCAGTAAGGGTTGGTTTTCTGGTTCCCGCTCCTCCATTGGTAATACAAGACATAGAAAGGGCTTCACGTAGTGCTGGAGGACCTGGGGGAAAAAAAAAAAAAAAAAAAACGCAATAAAGTATTTGGTATGACGGCATTAGGCGGTAATTCCAGCACAGTCCAACTGCAAGACAAGGCAGAACGCCCCGTTTCCTGTGTGCCCGGTTCACACCACTGCATTGTGTGTGTGTGTGTGTGTGTGTGTGTGTGTGTGTGTGTGTGTGTGTGTGTGTGTGTGTGTGTGTGTGTGTGTGGGGGGGGAAATTTCCCTATACTCCCCAAAACAACAGAAGTGAGATGAAATCTCTCCATAGTCACCCACACAAGTGACCGCATTGAGAGAGACCCCCCCCCCCCCCTTTACATTCCATGTAAAATGTATAACTCATTTTCAAACCTACAAACTAAAGCCACCAGGACAAAATGGTGTGTAAATCTACCAATCTTTACTGAACACCCCCCCCCCCCCAAAAAAAAATGGATCTAGATCAGTGATTCTTATGGACCATAAACAACTTTACATGCAATATACTTTATTTTATTGAATTTTTTATTGAAATTTTATTTCCTCATATGACAAAACACAAAGTTTGCATAAAGTAAACAATCCCAAGATGGATCGCACGGTTTTTCGCATTAAGGGCCAGTTCACACCAGACGCAGTTCTGTGTGCACACAGAACTGAACGGAACGGAACCGAGTCTGGTGTGAACTGGCCCGAAAAAGATTAGTGGACACCAATACAAAAAAAATAAAATCTTTTCATTTTTGTAAGAATCATACCTACCTAGGTGGATGCACCATCGGTCTGATGCTGCATCCGTCCCCCAGTGCCTCCAAAATTGAGAACCGAGCAATAAAACGCCGTTAATTGCTCGGTTCTCACAGCTCCCTGCTCTGCCCCCCTCGCTCAATGGAGGGCTGGGCTGCGGAGGGGGCGGGAGCGGTCAGCTCAGGATCTCAGCGGCTTGCCGAGAGGCTGAGCACCGATCCAGGCATGTGGGCGGTTCCTGACTTGATTGTCATGATCTTGCCCGAGCTTGGACTGGCTATGTGAAATTAGCTGAAAATGGGTCACAGGAGTGCAGAAAGGACTGTGATCCACAGGAGAAGAACAGCAAATGAGCTTTGGCTGTACTTCTTTAAATACAATCATTACACAAGGAATCACCCCTCAATATTTATGCGAGAAAAAAAATACTACAACCGTCAATCAAAAATCGACTTCAAATCCCCAAGTCCCGCTACAAGTCAAAAGGAGAATGAAAATTTGAAGTCCAAGAACCCCGGCTGTGGAACGCACTACCAACTAACATCCGAATAGAAGAACATCATTGGGCCTTCAGAAAAAAACTCAAGACCCGCCTATTCTGAAGGATCAGAACGACAATGGATACCAAGCGCCTCGAGGCGATTCAGTTCGCATTTGTAGCGCTATACAAGTTATTCACTCACTCATTGTGTGCAAATGAAACAAAAACCATTTCAATTCTGCTCTAATCTACACTACTACTAGAAAATGAGAATCAGCACTTCCTATTATGGAGTGGCAAAAGATGGCGGTTGCACAGAGAACAATTATACAAATTTTAATTATAATTATGGGCCAACAACGATTGGCGCTATAAGCAGCGGTGGGGTGCAATTTCTTTCACTTCTATCGACCGAAAACCATTAACTGGAACAAGGGTGAGCTCTGTATAGTACATTTTATTTTAATTTTTTTATCTGACTCTCATTGAACCCCTGATAATCATTCAAGGACTACTAGGAGGTCCACGGACCCCAAAGGAGGAACCCCTGCTCTAGATAGCCTTCCTAATGCATTAACCTGTGCTGTGGATAATTAAATCATTAAATAGCTTCTCACCCAGAGCACATTTGTAAGCAGTCTTTGATCTGTTGCGACACAACATCTACAAACACACCTTTGTGCAAAAGAAAAACACAACACCTTGGCCCGTGAATGGAAGAGGTGTGTGGTTTAGAAAAAAAACAAACAAAATGATTTTCAGACATGAGGCAGATCACCTGAAATGACAGCTTTCTTCTAGCAGGTAATCCACAAGCCTGCAAACGTCACATTGTCTGACAATTAGCAATGTATGCCGTCTGAGAAATGCCCGTTTTATCTTTTTGGCTTAGACCAACCACCAGATGTGAAATGAATACAAAACAAGACCCGTTGTTTGGTGATCAGGAGGAGAGCCAAAACTGGCAGAAATCAAAGTAGTAAACATCTTCCACGCTTAATGGATTTAACTACCATTTTAAAAAGGGTCCTTTCATTTCAGGATGAAAAGATAGATGGTCGCAGCATTTAGATACAGCTTTATTTCATAAAACCAAAGTCTTGCAATAAAAGTAGAATTGGAGACGATGACAACGTTTTTTGAACAGTGAAAGGAGAGGCTGAAATCTCTATCCAGGTTTTTATTGCTGTCTGTGTCACCGAGGATTTCCCTCACTTCCCGCCATGTTGCGAGAGCTGGAGGGAAACCCTTATACTCCATCAGAGGGACACACACAGCAGTATATTGCTAATTGCTTGTCTCTTGCCAGTTGGAGCGCTGTAGTGAGAAACTACACAGCGTACATCCTCAGGGAGAAGATATTCACACAACTGGAAGCAGTGGATGCCTATGGCCACCAGCAATCAGCAAAGTCTGAAGACATGGGCAATGCCCCTTTCACACGAGCCCCATTCAGTCATGTTTTTACTAAGGCCCCTTTCACACAGGTGAACCGATCGGGTATGCCTGACAGTTTTACAGGCGGACATGATTGGACCCTCCATTATCCTCTAGGGAGTGGCCGATATAAACAAGGCATGCGTTTGTTTTACCCGTCAACATCCAATTCAATAAAAACAGATGGACAAGGATCTGTTTCCCTATCCATCTAACGCATGCATATGCAATTAGCGGACCTCCAGCTGTTGCAGAACTACAAGTCCCATGAGGCACAGCAAGACTCTAATAGCCACAAGCATGACATCCAGAGGCATGATGGGACTTGTAGTTTTGCAACAGCTGGAGGTCCGCTATTTGCATATCCCTGATCTAGCGGATTGGCATCAGATGGCAATAGGGTGTAAACAGACAGGCGGACATTCGACCGCCCATAGAGGAGAGCGGACTGTGTCTGTGACCCGCCTGCATAAGTTGAGTGGACACAAAATCAGCAGACAGATTCCCCACTAAGCTGGCGGAGTCCAACCCATGTGGAAGGGGCCTAAGAAGAATGGATTCTGTCACTATCCGTTAACATTTATCTTCCATTTAGTTCTATTTCTTTACATCAGTTTTTCATCCAATTTGGTTTACGATTCCTTTTTTTAAAACTGGACAAAAATGCAATATGCTCCGTTTAAAAAAAAAAAAAAAAAACTGTACTTCCATAGAAGTCAATATGTGGAGGAAAAGAGTGGAGGCGATACAGGGGCAGCATGTGCAGAAAGAGTATGGAGGGTCAGTTAGCAGGAAGCATGTGAAGGAAAGCGTGGTGAGGGCATGGCAGGGGGAAGTGTGTACAGGGGAGGAGTGTGGAGGGTATAAAAGTGGGTAGTAAAGGCAAGAGAGGAGTAGAAAGTGGTTTAAACATCAGGCAATATGTGCTGGAGAGGAGTGCTTAATTTGTCAACAATTTTTTTTTTTTTTTATATAACAAACATATCATAAGTACCTGCTGATTTTGTATAGAGCAGCCCTGATCCTCCTCTTCTCAGGTCCCTTGCCGGCGCTCTGGGCACCTCCCCCTTGCCAAGGGCCCCCATAGCAAGCCGATTATGATGGGGGCACTTATGCAAGCCTGCTCTGGGTCTTATGGGCAGCCAAGCCCCATCCTCCAATCCTGCCTCACTGGCTGTGATTGATAGCAGCGGAATGACCCAGGAGAGTCTCAGCTCTTATGCACTTCACTGGATCCAAATCAGACTTAGGCAAGTGTTCGATGGGGTGGTGGGGGGGGGGGGGGTGCTGCACACTGAAGGTTAGTTTTACCCTCATGCATGAAGGTAAAAACCTTCAGCCCTTAGAAGCACTTTAACCAGTTCCCGCCTGTGCTATAGCTGAATGACGGCTACAGCGTGAGCTCACTTCGTCGGTAGGCCATCATATGAAGTCCTATTGTAATCACACTGCCTGCGTGACGAACTCTATGATTGCTGAGTCCTTGGGACTCAGCTGATGACAGATCGGGGTAAAGGGCCAAAGGGCTGTCAGTGTGAAAGGGACATCTACATGGATAATCAGGACACTGATAATCAGTGCCACCAGTTGGTGCCCACAAGCGTTGCCCACCAGTGCAGCTTCACATCAGTGAAGGAGAAAAATTACCCATTTGCAAAATGTTAAAAAAAAAAAAAAAAGCCTGTGGCGATTAAATACCCCCAAAAGATGTGTGTGAAAAATAAAAATAAATTCATATGGATACAGTGTTGCATGACCGTGCAATTGTCAAAGTGACAGCGCTGAAAATTGGCCTGGGCAGGAAGGGGGTGAAAGTGCTCAGTAGGCAAGTGGGTATGGTAGAATGATAAAATGCTTTATGTGTAGGATGAATAAACAGATTTAGATTTTTTTTGCAGACAAAAGCGGCATTCGGCATTGTCCCTCCACAACCTCACAGCTAGGCACACTGGCAAACATAAAACATGTCACTTTGTTTCCTGACGTTAGACGGCCATCAGGAAGAGATACTGTGTCTCTGCTTCTCACTAATGACTTAATGGTGGATATTTTGAGTCAGAGTGACATCCTTTACTGAAATACGTCTTTAGAAAATGTGTGAATGTACAGTTACCATTTCCCATCCAGACATTTGTAGTCCAAAGGGAATAAATCCACTGAGGAAGAGGAAGCTTGAACTGAACAAACATAGGTCCATGCAGGAAACAAATTACAGCCGTCACCTTATACAATAAAGATTTTATTCTGTTGCACAGGCTAAAGAATGGATTTTGTCTATTAGTAAAAACGAAAGGAAGGGAAACAGATGTTTGAGAGCTGCTTTAACTGTAAAATTTGGGGTCCAGAAACCCCATGCTTTTTTTTATTAATTTTAAAATGGTTCTAAAAAAGCAGAAGTTTTTTTTAGCTTAATGCATTTCAGGTATTAAAGCAGAGCAAACTGACCACCTCATAAAGTCCCAAGGGTGACTCTTTCTGTATATAGGGATGGAGGTGCATCACTGGTGACTGCAGACCTTTTATTTTTGTTTTAAATCAGCGTTCCACCCAAATAATGGAACTTCTGCCTATTCATCTCTCTCTCTATTTCTCGAGGGGGGAGACCGGTTTTTGAGTTGTACACTTCCCCACTTCATGAGACAGCGCCACGGCGAAGCGCAGCCCCCCTCCTCTTTCCACCGCCAGGCCAATTAGAAAGCACAGCTTGCTTCACGCATGCTCAGTAGGGAGCCGGCTGTGAAGCTGAAAGGCTTCACAGCCAGGTTCCCCTACCAGCAATGGCGGCAGCCGCACCCAACAGCTGATCCAAAAATCTGTTGGGGTGCCGACATTGCAGGCTCCCTGGACAGGCAAGTGTCCATATACCCTGTATTAAAAGTCAGCAGCTGCAGTATTTGTAGCTGCTGACTTATTTAATGGGGTGGGAGGACCTCCGCTTTTAGATAAAAAAAACTAAAAAAAAAACTTGTGTGCAGCAGCCCACCCTTATACATACCTGAGCCCCATCTCGATCCAGCGATGTTGCATGAGAGACTGGGCTGTCCGGGACTCTCCCTCCTGATTTTGACAGCAGTGGGAGCAAATGGCGCCCACTGCGGTGCTAGTCAGTTAGCCAATGAGGAGCGAGAAGGGGCGGGGCCAAGCTTCGGCTCTGCATCTTATTGGACAAAGAGCAGTGGCTCCGCTGCCCCCATAGCAAGCCACATGCTGAGGGGAGCTCTTGGCAAGAGGGAGGGACCAGAAGCGCCAGCAAAAGACCCGAAAAGAAAGAGGAGTATCTTGGGCTGCTCTGTGCAAAACCACTGCACAGAGCAGGCAAGTATAACATTTTTGTTATTTTCAAACACAAAAAAACAAAGACTTTGTGATTTCAGGTGCGACTTGCATAGACATCTGTACATGAAGTCACACAGATGCGACCAAGTCGCACTGACCTGCTGCTTCGAAATAGCGTGACTTTAAGTGACAGAGTCAGTGTGAACTGTGGCTTACTATTCTGACATTACCAGTCCACAGATTTTTAGACACAACACAATTTGCACAATTTCCAGTCCAGGCCTGCTGTCTACAATGATTGAAACTTCTTAGGCCCTTAAATCTAGCACATCACCCTCACGTACCCCTTTTTATTGAATATTTATTGTAGCAGTTAAAGGGTGTAAATCCTCTGGGTAAGGAGGCATGTGAACAGAAGCAGCTGGGAGCAGTCATACTGCTAGGAATTACACGCAGTGAGTGAGTGAATATGACACTTCATAGGATGACTTCGGTATCTGTCAATACAGGATCAGCAATAGGGCTCGGCGGTAAAATGAAAAAAGCAACGGAGTTCCCAGGGCTAAACATGTTATGAGAGTTGGAGCAAAAGGTGATGCAAGATTTGAGGAGCTGGGGATTTTCCTTTGATTTGTGTTGTCTATGCAAATTCTGAAGAATGTTTTTTTCTCCACGTCTACACTAAAGAATAGAGGAAGAGGTTATGAGAGCCAAAGGGCATCTATAAAATATCTTTCAGAATCCCAAGGTACAGACAGGTCACAAAAATCTACCACCAGCCCCAACAATACTTCCCATTACTTCTTCTGCTGAATTGAATCTTCACTTTCTTTCAGAGTTACAGGTGCCGCTAGGATCTTCATCATTCAATACTTCCAGTGTATCAGATCCCTGCCCCTCTTTTATGCTTGCTGTGGGTCCCCCAATTTCTCAGCCATTACATCACTAGTGTGTGGCTTCACAGCTGCAGCTACACAATACCGATAAAATGGCCAGTGGATGGAGACACAGGCAACCAACACACCCAGAAGTGCTGCATGTAACTGACAGGGGGTTAAAGTACAATCAATTAAAAAAGCAGATCCTTTATTTATTTTTTGTTTTGGGAAGAGGGATTAGAACACCCATCAGTTATTGCTGTCTGTGTCCTAGTTGGGGAGATCCCCCCCCCCCTCTCTATTTGTTCTGTTTACCATTACTGAAAATGAAAGAAAATCATAATTTGGGTTGTCCCCAATACATGTAATTGAGGGGAAATCTTCCAATAGGGACAATAGCCTGGGGGGCCTCAAAACATTTCCTTGCTTTTCAGAGATTTCCTCACGTCCTGGTTTGGCTATGGGACAGGAAGTGAAGGTAAATCTGTCCAAAAAATGACACAGGCAGGAGGCAAGAATAAACCGTACAGGTGTCATAACCCTCCCTTACTCTATAGAAGAAGAAAAAAAATGGATTTACTGTATTTATTGGCGTAAAACACTCACTTTTTTACCCTGAAAATAGAGGGTGAACTGTGACTGCGTGTTATACGCAGGGGGCAGTGGAACGTTTTTTCCTGAAACTTGCCTCTTAAAGTTATGGTGCGTGTTATACGCCGATAAATACGGTATATACTGTAGATTAATGATGCATTAAGATAAAAAAAATAACTTTTGCATGCAGAAGCCCCTCAATACCTTACCCAAGCCTCATCTCTCTCCAGCGATGTCCACAAATGCCTCAGCCATCAAGGACTCTCCTCCTGAGACCCAGCAGCGGCGCCATCGACTCCCACTGCAGACAGTTATTCCATCAGGAAAGAGGGGACGGGGCCGAACCGGGGCTCTGTCTGAATGGACACAGGAAGCTATGACTCAGCTCAGGTGCCCCTATACCAAGCTCCATGGTGTGTGTGTGTGTGTGTGTGTGTGTGTGTGTGTGTGTGTGTGTGTGTGTGTGTGTGTGTGTGTGTGTGTGTGGGGGGGGGGGGACTCGAGAGCTAAAGAGGGACACGAGAAGGAGGATCCGGGCTGATCCACTGCACAGAGCAAGTATAACAGGTTTGTTATTTTTAGAGGAAAAAAATAAATAAAAAACACAAAACTTTACAATCAATCACTTTAAGATTTCATTCAAAAGAGGTGGTAATAGTAAGTAGAATACATGTGTTTGAATGGTCTATGGTCGTTGCTGGAGTACATTGGGTTACAGAAGAATTCCAGCTTAAACCTAACTAGCATTACAAAATGTCCCCACCCCCTTCCGAACCTGTGTAAAAAATAAATAAATACAAGTTTTTACTTTTTGAAGTCTGGCTCTGGTCCAGTGACTTGCTTGGCTCCCCTATATCAGCTAGCAGCAACTGCAGGGGAGAGGAGGAAGTGCCAACAGCTGAGACATAAGAGCCTACTAATTATGTCAGTGCCCTCGGATATCCCAGTCAACAAGCGCCCTCTCCTCTCCCCTGCTGGCTGACACAGGGGGTACATGACTGGAGTAGGCTGAAAATAGGCAAGTATGCATGTCTTTTTAATACAACACAAGTTACGATTAAAGTAGACCTACAGTCAAGAAAAAGAGAAAAATCTTCATTTGACACCCGTCGCATTTTATTTTTTTTCCCCCCACCATGTTTCCGATACGGGAGATTTACCTTCACATCCTGTCCTATAGCCAAAACAGGAAGTAAGAGGAAATCCCTCCAAAATTATGGCAATTCCTTAATTTTGGAGGGTGCCGACATCTCAGGCGCCCAGGACAGGTAAGTGTCCTAATATTAAAAGTCAGCGGCTGCTGTATTTGTAGCTGCTGACTTTGATTTTATTTTTTTTCAGCGGAACTCCGCTTTAAAATCCTCCATTAGGTGTTCAGATCATACTCTGAACACCAAATCCCCAAGCCCGAGATTCTGCCATTCCAGCCATCAAATGATAACTTCCAATGTTTTGTGTAAATCACTGTTAGTTTTCTTCCAGTCAACAATGGTGTGCACATCAGTAAAAAGATCCAATTACCTTTGCTAGGTGGTGCTTTTCTCACAGTGGCCACTTGATCCTCGGAAACAGCCAGACGCCTGAGCACGTCAGCCAAGGCAGCTTTAAGCACAGTGATTTCATCCTCCTGCTGCTGGACTCTCAGCTCCAGGGCAGATAAACGGTCTTGCACATCAGAAGTGCTTGCTGCAGAAACACTATCATCTGTGGGGAAAAAAGAGAAACCATCAGCTTTAGAACCTTAAAACTGGCTTTAAGTAAATGTTAATAAATCATTCCACTTTTTTATTAAAGCTTGTTTGGCTGCAATTCTCCTGTGGATCACAGGAGTGCAGTTCGTTCTGAAATCCTGTGACCAGTTTTCAGCAGACAGCAGGCTGAAGCCCGCTGTCAGCCAAGGTCACAGAGCCGGTCCAGGCTTGGGCAAGATCGCAACAATGAAGTCGGGATCCATTCACATGCCTAAACCGGCAACCAGCTCAGTGAGCCGCTGAGAGCCTGAGCCCACCACTGCCTCCGCAGCCCAGTGCTTCAGTGAGCAAGGGAGGGGCAGAGCAAAGAGCAGGGACTGACAATCACCAGCTCTCTGCTCAGGGAGCTCTGGGAACTGATCGATTGGCGGTGTCTGATCGCTTGGTTCTCAGTGTTCGAGCTGGTGGGGGACCAATGTGGTATCCACCTAGGTAAGTATGAATCTGCAAAAAAATAAAAATAAAGAACACTTATTTTTGGCTGGGTTCACACCATTGCGAATTGGATGTGTATTTACCGCATCCAATTCGCAATAGCAGGAGATTTTGACTGGCTCTCTATGGAGTTCACACATCTCTGCTGGGGCTCCAGTGTGAATTTGCACAGGAGCCCTGTGTGTCTTTTGGTCCATTTCAGGTCCCAATTCAGTCAAAAATGTGGGCTGAAATCAGACCCGAAACAGTGAAAGGGTACACAATGGACCCCTGCTGGGAGCCGCATCGGTATTGGGTGTGAACCCAGCCTTAAAAGTACAGAAAAAGGTGCAAATATGGAAATTTACAATTCAATGAAAAAATCACCCAAGGCATATACTAGAAAACCTCTAATGGGGAAGTTTATGGCTCCCAGAATGAACTCAAACATGACACATGCTTACACCGACACTGGAAAATGGGTACTATTGGGGTTGATTTGCACCCTTGCATTTTAACACATGATCGAAAGCGCATAAAGTATGTGCTGCCATTTTCTTTGATACATTGTCTACTCACTGTAGAAAGTTTTCTTAAAAATCTTTTTTTGTGAATCTGCAAAGTCTTACCTGGAAACAACATCAACACTTCCTCTAGTAGGCCGACCACTAAGCAACCAACTCGTAATTAGCAGCAGCGCTGTCAGCCTGCCCTGTGTGCTCCTTAGGCTGGGTTCACACTACTACACTACTTTCATCCTACTTTGCTCTGCTACATTGGTCCTACATTTATCCTACTTTCATGAACAGGATACTACTTTGGTCTGACTTCAATGATATTCAATGGGTTGAAGTAGGATCAATGTAGGACCAAAAGTAGTACAGGGAGCATTTTCAAAGTCGGACCGACTTGTGTAGGACCAGTTAAGACAGCTCTCATAGGGAAACATTGATTTTCACACGTCATGCTACATGAGGCTCCCAATGTAGGACCGTTTGTAGGACAAGTGTGAACCCAGCCTGAGGCCGCCTATATGATAGAAAGGCCCAACAGCCCACTAAGGTAGAGTACATGGCAATGGCAATGCGGTTTCTAATTGCAGGGTACCGAGTTAGCATTGTCAGCCTAAAACAGGAAGTGCTAATCAAACGTTAATCAGCAGATTCTTCTGGTAATAAACGGTCACAGAGTCACAAAAAAACTATTTGCTTGAAAGAAATGGTCTACATTGAGGCATCATACCAAATAAACGAGTAACAGATGTTTGTGGTTTTTAACTATAGTTTTTCCTCCCATTGTTTTTTCTTAAAATTTCCATTTTTCTACCCATTAATATGTGAACTTTTTTTTCCCCCCCATTGTTTTTTTAATGTACCATTTAAAAAAAAAAATTAAAAAAAAACGTGAAATTTAAAAAAAGGCCTTTATTTACAAATACAAAACTTTGCAACGATTTTCACCAGAAAAAATGTCCGTGTCATTTTAAACAGGGAGGACTCCATTGGGAAAAGCAGGGGATCTGCCCGCCGATCAGAAAACAGAGGATGAGCCAATCTTGCCCACTCAGTTTTTGCACAGTGGACATGGACACAGCCCACTCTGCTTTATGAGCTGCTGGGAGTAAACGGATTCCATTGTCCGTTAATTTCCCGACGGCCCTTTAATCCGATCCGCCAGGCGGAGGACGATGGATCCCCTTACATGTCACCCATTGACTTCTATGGGCAGGCAAATGTCAACAGAGATGTGTGCGCCGACAATCCCCGATATCCGATATGATCCGCTCAAAAACGGACAGATAGCGATAAGTACGCCATCCGTCTAGCGGATTGGATGGGATCGGATGAAAACTGACAGGCTGTCCGTTTTCATACGATTGCCTCAGAGAACAGTGGGGCTCCGACAGGTCCATCCCTGCACAGTGAGCGAAGACTGACCTATCTGAACTGAGCTAGCGGAGTCCGTCCAGTGGATTCGCCCCGTGTGAAAGGGGCCTAAAAGGGTAGCATTATTTCCGTTCACTGTTCAATTAAAAATATGGGGTAGAAAGGCGATTTAGGCCTTAGAGCCCATTCACATCTAGGTGACAAAACGCCCGACGCCGGACGCTTGTGCCGCTAGAGGGGAGAATTCCCATTGCTGTCTATGGAGATGGTTCACATCTCATAGACGCCGTACGCCTGTCGCCTGAAAAAAAGTCCTGGACCCTTTTTTTCCATGCGACATTGGCGTTCGGCCATTGACAGCAATGGGAAGGATTTGAAAAAAAAAAAAACGCACTATTCGTGGCAAAATATGCCGTGTACGCGGCGTTGCTTGTCGCGGAGGTGTGAATGCAGACTTAGGTGCACACCTGTCTGGCTGTGGTTTGCAGTCCAGTTTTAAAAAGGAGTCCGGTGCTTTTTTGTTCACCGGTTCAGGTGCACATATTTACTTGAATGTGCACCTGAACTGGACTCTTTAAAAATGGACTGTGGCCACCCTGGACATGTGTGAGCCACCTTTATTGTAAGACGGTCCAGTTTACGTCATGCGAATTAGATGCGTTTAAAAAAAGCATCCAATTTGCATATATGTGAACCAAGCCTAAAGACATTTTGCCTACCCAAAGGGTCATCTGTGCACTCTATGGTAATGATATTTACTGCCCTGGACACAGTTTTGTGCACATTGAGGTGCCTTATGACTGTGTGCTTTATAACTCTGCTGTCCAGTTCTGTGTCTTCCCCATCCTAGAGGTTATTGTGAAATCAGATCACATGACATTCATAGAAAGTGAAATCCAGTTATGTTCCATGAGACATTTATAGATACAAAGACTACTTTTCTATGAACCATGACATTCCGGATTTCTATGATGTGATAAACAAGATGCATATCCTAAGTGCCGGTTCACACATTACAGCAACTTGGGATCCGACTTTCTGGCTGGGTGTGACAAGTCGGATCCCAAGTCGGATCCCAAGTCGGATCCCAAGTCGGATCCCAAGTCGGATCCCAAGTCGGATCCCAAGTCGGATCCCAAGTCGGATCCCAAGTCGGATCCCAAGTCGGATCCCAAGTCGGATCCCAAGTCGGATCCCAAGTCGCGCGACATGAGAAATTCCATTAACGTGAATGAGAGCCGTCTTAATGTACACTACTGAAGTCGCTCCGATTTCAGAAAAGGTTCCTGTACTACTTCTAGGCAACTTCTACCCATTGATTTCAATGGAAGTCGCCTCCAAAGTTGGATCACTGCCTTAACTGAAGCAACTTTACAGGAAGAGAAATAGTTTTCTCAGGCAAACCCCTCCCTCCCACAGAGCTGATTGTTTGATTGGCCACTGGCAAAGTTGCCTGTCCTTGTTTCGTTGTAAGTCGCACTGAAGTCGTCTCGCAAACTCGCGCTGGAAGTCATATTGCCCCTGTGTGAACCGGCACTAAATCAACAAATGTTAATGTATAAATACAAAAGATGAAGTGGGATTTTAAGTTATTAGAACATATCTGTGCTACAAGAGCATCACACTTTAAATCCTGAGATTTTCTTTATTTCCAAAATGTCCCATTTATACAGGACCTGCGAAATCTAAGGACACATTTATTTTTAAGCTGAAAGAGCAATATTTTAAGGATTTTTTTTTTTTTAGTCATCATCACACAATCATTAATATAAAAATAAAGTATTTGATGGTAAGTCACTTGGCTTCGAACGCCAGGACTGAAAAAAGAAGGAATTCTGTGCGGAATCCAAGAATCTGCTTGGACACTTAGGCCTAGATTAGCAGACGAGACTTGGCATGGATGTAGCTATTCTTCAGAGGTAATACAGCTTCTGCATCCAGTCTGCACTGACTCAACTCCTGCAAGTCACATTAAAAAATACCGCGTACTTTATTTGGCTTTTAATAAATACAAAACCTAGAAGTAGAGATGCTACCATCACCCAACAATGCAAGGTTTTGATAAAGATGGATATCCACTTGTCATTTTGTTAGGAGTTTTGGAGGAACCAAATTTTATTACTTGTTTGTATAAAAATATAGGAAACAAAAATTTCTACTACAATAAAAACGGTTTGCAAAGAATGCTCAAACTGTCAGTAAAGAAATGTTCTTAAAGTGAAAATTACACTAAAATGAAGGTCATCTTATTGTATCAGTTCTCCCCAAGCCCTCCATATTCACTGTATTGAAGACTGAAAAAAACGTTTACTGCGAAAGTGAATATACTTCCCTTACGCCTGGCTTTCCATCCATGATGCCTACGTGAGGGCGATGTCACTATCCTTCTAGAGAAGCCTTTCTGAAACTTGTCAACATAGGAGGAACCCTTGAAAAATCTCAAAGAAGCCCTGCTAAAAATTATTTTATCTACAACTCAGGATACGATAATGTGATGGTCAAGGGGAAGAATGCTCCTTACACTTCAGGTCACTGGGAAGAATTACCCCCTTGCTTAAAAGATTAATAGTGTCAGTGTGAACTTATTGGAGAGGCAGACATTGCTCAATGAACCCCCTAGCAACTTCCAGAGGAACCCTAGAGGCTCCATGGAATCCTGGTTGAGAAACCCTGTTCTAGTGGGATGTATCCTAAAATGTAGAGAGCGGATGCTCCAGCCCAGTGCAGAGTGTCTTCTCATCAGATTATTGCTTCTCAACATTCCCATGATCTTGCTGGAAGAATCACGTCGTCACCCTCACCTCCCCACAGTGAGCAGAAGCCAGGGGTGAGGCAAGTACGTGCAATAGTGCTTTGTAACACTTTCTTCTGTAATTCCGGGGTTCTACCAAATGTAATAGGCAGACTTTGGCGTGGAGTGCAAAATTGGCTTTACGCAAAATACATTTTAAGGGGGGCAAAAAAAATTAAAATCAATTGCAAACCAGGGACCCATGCTTTACTGTCAAGACCCCCTTTCACACTGGCGCTTTTCAGGCGTTTTAAATGCCAATAGTGCATGTAAGAGCCCTTTCACACTGAGGCGCTTTGCAGGCACTAAAAACGCTAAAAATAGCGCCTGCAAATCGCCCTGAAAGAGCCGCTCCTCACACTCCAGTGTGAAAGCCCGAGGGCTCTCACACTGGAGTGGTGCGCTGGCAGGACGCTAAAAAAAGTCCTGCTAGCCACATCTTTGGCACGGTAAAGGAGCATATGTATACCGCTCCTGCTCATTGAAATGAGTGGGCACTGCGGCTATACTGCCGGCAAAGCGCAGCTTTGAACCCTTTTTCAGCCGCTAGTGGGGGTTAAAAAGTGCTTTATCGCCGACGCTGCCCGTGGCCCAGTGTGAAAGGGGCATAAAGCACCTAAAAAGCGCCTCTCAAGCCACCCCCCAGTGTGAAAGTCTGAGTGCTTTCACACTGGGGTGGTGCACTTACAAGACAGGGAAAAAAAAAAATGCAAGCAGCATCTTTGGGGTGGTGCGGGAAGCAGTGAATACAACACCACTCCTGCCCATTGAAATGAACGGGCAGTGCTTCGGCAGCACCACAACAAAGGCGTATTAACACTTTCTTCGGTCCCTACCGAAGAGCCCCGCTAGCGGCCGAAAAGCACCGCTATAAGCAGCAGTAAATCGCCGCTAAAACTGGTGGCGTTTTGTCGACACCGCCCCAGTATCAATGGGAAGAATTAAAAGAAGTTCACCTTTTAGCGCATGGATCTTCAAACTACGGCCCTCCAGTTGTTCAGTAACTACAATTCCCATCATGCCTAGTCATGTCTGAATGTCAGTGTGTTACAATGCCTCATGGGATGTATAGTTCTGCAACAGCTGGAGGGCCGTAGTTTGAGGATCCCTGTTTTAGAGCATGTTACCCCCATATTTAGTCATACTTCATATTCCCATCGCACACTTTCCTGGATCCGCTCTTGGGTTTGGGTGCTCGTAGCAACAACCAGCTGGATACTGGTACACGTTACAGTAGAAATATTTGCCAGCACACCATGGAACAACGTAAATAGCGTCCAAACGGATGTTTTATTGCATGATCACAACACAAAGAGTGCAACTTTTCGGAGCCACGTGGGGCACACAAGAAAAAAAAAAAAAACGTTTGCGATTTTTCTCTCCTGCGGGTTTCCCCCTCAAGGCTGCAAGACCAGTCCCTGCAGCCTCCTCTTCCCTATGCTCTGGCGGCGAAAGGGCCTCTGACATCAAACCCAACGTGGAACCCATAGGCCTGCACTGGACATGAGGCCACTGAGGGTCAGTCCACTGCCATAGCATAGAAGACCAGAGGAGCTCACTGGCTGACGAGGTGGCGAGAATTAGGTAGGTAGCATTTAACCCTTGCAGTGCAGAGGCAGCCCTCACTGCAAGGGAGCATTTTTTTCTTTGCCTGAAGACGGGATTATAAAATCCTTTTCATTATACAATCGGCCATTCTTTACACCTTGCCCCCTTTACAGACATCTGTGCAAAATAAATGGAGCAAAAAAGTCAGTAATGGTCTCGCTTTTCTTGTGAAATCACAATCATGGACATTGGAAAGCAAAGATGGGGACACAATAGTTAAGCTGTATAACTTCAGACAGACACGGCTCATACAGTAAGGCTCTGTTCACCAGATTCTTGGACGTAATTTAAAGTCCATTCCCCAGAGGACTATGCCTGGGTCACTGGTCCTGGCAGAGACTCAGCCGAGATATCAGAGTTCACTAATTGGTGGAAAAAGTTGAAAAAGCGCCCATTCATACACCAGGCCATACAGCGGCACTGCTGCACTCTGTAGGTTTCCTGGTGACTGTCGGCTTCCACGCTGGAGAATTCAAATTGGGAAGGGGGAGGGGGGAAAGTTGCCAAAGTAAAGAAAACCTTTACGGGTGAAGATAAAGTATATAGGGTAATTATCTTCCAGTCATCCCAATTACAGGAGCACAGCTGTGGACTTTTAGCCTAGGTATGTTAATAACATAACGTATGTGACTATTAAAATATACAGAGCTTCCGCACCGTGCAAAATGTGTCTGGGCTGCCACAGCGTGTGACCATGTGTGTCAGGGAAATACAGCACTGTGTGTACAGAGATATGTGTACAGTATACAAATCAAACCCAGAATCAGGGAAATACAGCACCGCGTGTACAGAAATATGTACAGTATACAGATCAAACCCAGAATCAGGGAAATACAGCACCGTGTGTACAGAAATATGTACAGTATACAGATCAAACCCAGAATCAGGGAAATACAGCACCGCGTGTACAGAAATATGTACAGTATACAGATCAAACCCAGAATCAGGGAAATACAGCACCGCGTGTACAGAAATATGTACAGTATACAGATCAAACCCAGAATCAGGGAAATACAGCACAGTGTACAGAGATATGTGCAGTATACAAATCCAACCCAGAATCAGGGAAATACAGCACCGAGTGTACAGAAATATGTGTACAGTATACAAATCAAACCCAGAATCAGGGAAATACAGCACCGCGTGTACAGAAATATGTGCAGTATACAAATCAAACCCAGAATCAGGGAAATACAGCACCGTGTGTACAGAAATATGTGCAGTATACAGATCAAACCCAGAATCAGGGAAATACAGCACCGTGTACAGAAATACGTGCAGTATACAAATCAAACCCAGAATCAGGGAAATACAGCACCGAGTGTACAGAAATATGTGTACAGTATACAAATCAAACCCAGAATCAGGGAAATACAGCACCGCGTGTACAGAAATATGTGCAGTATACAAATCAAACCCAGAATCAGGGAAATACAGCACTGTGTGTACAGAAATATGTGCAGTATACAGATCAAACCCAGAATCAGGGAAATACAGCACCGTGTACAGAAATACGTGCAGTATACAAATCAAACCCAGAATCAGGGAAATACAGCACCGCGTGTACAGAAATATGTGCAGTATACAGATCAAACCCAGAATCAGGGAAATACAGCACCGTGTACAGAAATGTGTGCAGTATACAAATCAAACCCAGAATCAGGGAAATACAGCACCGTGTACAGAATTATGTGCAGTATACAAATCAAACCCAGAATCAGGGAAATACAGCACCGTGTGTACAGAAATATGTGCAGTATACAGATCAAACCCAGAATCAGGGAAATACAGCACCGTGTACAGAATTATGTGCAGTATACAAATCAAACCCAGAATCAGGGAAATACAGCACCGTGTGTACAGAGATATGTGCAGTATACAAATCAAACCCAGAATCAGGGAAATACAGCACCGTGTGTACAGAAATATGTGCAGTATACAGATCAAACCCAGAATCAGGGAAATACAGCACCGCGTGTACAGAAATATGTGCAGTATACAGATCAAACCCAGAATCAGGGAAATACAGCACCGTGTGTACAGAAATATGTGCAGTATACAGATCAAACCCAGAATCAGGGAAATACAGCACCGTGTACAGAATTATGTGCAGTATACAAATCAAACCCAGAATCAGGGAAATACAGCACCGTGTGTACAGAGATATGTGCAGTATACAAATCAAACCCAGAATCAGGGAAATACAGCACCGTGTGTACAGAAATATGTGCAGTATACAGATCAAACCCAGAATCAGGGAAATACAGCACCGCGTGTACAGAAATATGTGCAGTATACAGATCAAACCCAGAATCAGGGAAATACAGCACCGTGTACAGAATTATGTGCAGTATACAAATCAAACCCAGAATCAGGGAAATACAGCACCGTGTGTACAGAGATATGTGCAGTATACAAATCAAACCCAGAATCAGGGAAATACAGCACCGCGTGTACAGAAATACGTGCAGTATACAAATCAAACCCAGAATCAGGGAAATACAGCACCGTGTGTACAGAAATATGTGCAGTATACAGATCAAACCCAGAATCAGGGAAATACAGCACCGTGTACAGAAATACGTGCAGTATACAAATCAAACCCAGAATCAGGGAAATACAGCACCGCGTGTACAGAAATATGTGCAGTATACAGATCAAACCCAGAATCAGGGAAATACAGCACCGTGTACAGAAATGTGTGCAGTATACAAATCAAACCCAGAATCAGGGAAATACAGCACCGTGTACAGAATTATGTGCAGTATACAAATCAAACCCAGAATCAGGGAAATACAGCACCGTGTACAGAAATGTGTGCAGTATACAAATCAAACCCAGAATCAGGGAAATACAGCACCGTGTGTACAGAAATATGTGCAGTATACAGATCAAACCCAGAATCAGGGAAATACAGCACCGTGTGTACAGAAATATGTGCAGTATACAGATCAAACCCAGAATCAGGGAAATACAGCACCGTGTACAGAATTATGTGCAGTATACAAATCAAACCCAGAATCAGGGAAATACAGCACCGTGTGTACAGAGATATGTGCAGTATACAAATCAAACCCAGAATCAGGGAAATACAGCACCGTGTGTACAGAAATATGTGCAGTATACAGATCAAACCCAGAATCAGGGAAATACAGCACCGTGTACAGAATTATGTGCAGTATACAAATCAAACCCAGAATCAGGGAAATACAGCACCGCGTGTACAGAAATACGTGCAGTATACAGATCAAACCCAGAATCAGGGAAATACAGCACTGTGTACAGAGATATGTGCAGTATACAGATCAAACCCAGAATCAGGGAAATACAGCACCGTGTACAGAAATATGTGCAGTACACAAATCAAACCCAGAATCAGGGAAATACAGCACCGTGTGTACAGAAATATGTGCAGTATACAAATCAAACCCAGAATCAGGGAAATACAGCACCGCGTGTACAGAAATATGTGCAGTATACAGATCAAACCCAGAATCAGGGAAATACAGCACCGTGTGTACAGAGATATGTGCAGTATACAGATCAAACCCAGAATCAGGGAAATACAGCACCGTGTACAGAAATGTGTGCAGTACACAAATCAAACCCAGAATCAGGCAAAGGGAAATGGAGGAAATCCCAGACCATCACAGTATTAAAGCCCAAATGAACTTTCAGTTTTAAATCCGCTAAATACATTCGAAGTGCATGAAAACAAGTGTGTGCAATGTGAATGCAATGCAAAGTCTGCATCCTACAGAAAGCAGTTGTAGCCCAAGTAGTAAAGCCGGTCCCTGCCAACATGCTAAAATGAAGGACCCTTGCTCTCTGTGTGGAAGCAGTGGTCACTCTAACGAGGTGCGACATGTCCTTTGCCAAGCTGGACACAGAGGCGGCTCTATAGACGGTCGCCTAAGGCCTCAAACTCACAGGGGCCTCGCGGCCGCCTAACTTAACCAATGCAAAAAACAACAACTTTAAAGTGATACTAAAAGGTTACTTTTTTTTTTTTTAACAAACCTGTCATACTTGCCTCCGCTGTGTAGCTCGTTTTACACAGAGTGGCCGCGATCCACATCTTTTGGGGTCCCTCCGCGGCTGTCTTGGCTCCTCCCCGCATCAGATAATCCCCTCTGGGATGCGCTTTCCCAAGGGGGTTACCTTGAGGGAGCACTCCTGAGTCCAGCATTTGCGTCCATAGACACGAATGTCTGACTCGGCCCCGCCCCCCCACGTCACAGGATTCGATTGACAGCAGCATGAGACAATGGCTGCGCTATAAATCTATGCAATGAAGAGCCAAGAAGACCGGGCTGAGATTCAGCGTGTTTGACGTGGTACTTTCGAGGGCTCAGGCAAGTAAACTGGGGGGCATAGGATGCATTAAAGTGGTTGTAAACCCACTATTTTGACTTTTACCTACAGGTAAGCCTATAACAAGGCTTACCTGTAGGTAAGGAGAAGATCTCCTAAACCTGCACGGTTTAGGAGATATTCCCCTCGAAAAAGGGCGGCGCATGCACAGGGGGAAATCCACGGCAAAAGGACCGGCATCCGCCGCTCCAGCCAATCATAGCGCTGGAGCGGCGATACCCGGAAGACACACCGGAGCAAGATGACATCCTGCAAGGACCAGGTAAGTGGTGGTCACCTCGTTCCGAGGTAAGTATTTCATAATCGGCTAGTATGCGGTGCATACTAGCCGATTATGCCTTTTGCCTTGCAGGTGTTAAAAAAAAAAAAAAAAAAGTTTATGCGGTTTACAACCGCTTTAAGGTGAAAAAACAGGAAAGTTTACAACCCCTTTAAGCAGGGCTCGACAAATCCCGGTCGCCAGGGAGACTAGAAATAGCATCCTGGCGACTTGGCTTGGAAGGTGGGCAAAAAAAAAAACAAAAAAAACTTTTTTTTTTTTTTTTGTGAAGTCCCCAGCTCTTCCTTGTGTGAGCTGGCGCCATCTGGTGGTGGCCGTTGGTATTAAGTTAAGCATTACAAGTTAAAGGGGTGGTTCCCCCTAAAACACATTGCTAACAATAGATTCGTAAGACCCGTTACACTGCGGGTAGGCTGACTTTTTTTTTTTTTTTTTTAGTACATACCGAGATCTCCCCGTCTCGTTCCTTGTCGGTGGGCGTTCCTAGTTGATTGACGTTCCTCGGACGGGCGCGTACGTGACGTCACGACTTTCCGAAAGAAGCCGAACGTCGCTGCGCATGCGCCGTATAGAGCCGACTCTATACGGCGCATGCGCAGCGACGTTCGGCTTCTTTCGGAAAGTCGTGACGTCACGTACGCGCCCGTCCGAGGAACGTCAATCAACTAGGAACGCCCACCGCCAAGGGACGAGACGGGGAGATCTCGGTATGTACGAAAAAAAAAAAAAAAAAAAGCCAGCCTACCCGCAGTGTAACGGGTCTTACGAATCTATTGTTAGCAATGTGTTTTAGGGGGAACCACCGCTTTAAACAGCAATTCCAATGTCATTTTTCACTATTTTCACTGCCATCTTCTTCCCTTTAATTAGAACCCCCAAACATTATATATATATATTTTATCCTAACACCCTAGAGAATAAAATGGCAATCGTTGCAATACTTTCTGTCACGCCGTATTTGCGCAGCGGTCTTACAAGCGCACTTTTTTGGGAAAAAATTACACTTTTTTTAATTAAAAAATAAGACAACAGTAAAGTTATCCCCATTTTTTTTTTATATTATGAAAGATAATGTTACGCCGAGTAAATTCATACCCAACATGTCACGCTTCAAAATTGCGTCCGCTCGTGGAATGCCGACAAATTTTTACCCTTTAAAATCTTCATAGGCGACGTTTAAAAAAAAACTACAGGTTGCATGTTTTGAGTTACAGAAGAGGTCTAGGGCTAGAATTATTGCTCTCGCTCTACCAATCGCGGCGATTCCTCACATGTGTGGTTTGAACACCATTTACGCTGCTCACGTATGTGTTCGCTTCTGCACGCAAGCTCGTCGGGACGGGGTGCGTTTTCTGGCTCCTAACTTTTTTAGCTGGCTCCTAAATTCCAAGCAAATTTGTCAAACCCTGCCTTTAAGGCCTTGCACATTTTTTTTTTTTTTACTTGAAATGTTTTTAGCAGATTTAAGCTCCAACAACACTTGTGCAACTTATCATGCGACTTTGGACAAGTCACACCCCATGCTTTTCAATAACCGTTCAAGTACGTGCGACTTAAAGTCGTAGTGACTTTAAAATTGTACCTGCACTACTTTGGTCTGACCTTCATGTGACTTGAGTGCCATAGACTGCAATCGAAACACTCAAATGTCGCATGAAAATCGCACCTGAATGTTATACATATGACAATTGTGCAACAGTTGTCCATTATCTTTGGTCAAAGCCAAAATCGCATTTCAGTCTCCCCATCCAAAAAAAAAAAATGCACTTGAAATTGTGCTAGTGAATGGAGTCCTAAATTGTAAGTTCTCCTTTTCACAAAAAATGAAAAGGTGAACGCTCTACAACCTCGGTCACCACTGCACTTACCTTCGTGGGTGATTAGCAATCGCTGCCTACTCGGCCAATGCAGCAGTTAGGGGATTTGAAAGTCCCACTCTTCTCTCCTAGTTTCTCCTTGCGGCTTCCAGGATGGATCAGAGCGATTCTGAGTGGTCACCTACTGACACATGACCAATCTGAATCGTTCTGACCTGTCCCAGTAGCCCTGAGCAAGGCCAAGAAAGAAAAGAGGGGCTTTCAAATTCAACTACTTCATCGGCTGTGTGGGGCGGGTGTTGGGAATTAGTTCACCTTTTCGTTACCTGTGAAAAGGTGAACTTGCACTTCAAACAAAGTTCGGTTGAGCTTTGAAGCAACCTTGTCTCAAACAAACCACATATCTGTAAAGCTGAATGTTACTCTGTTGATAAAGAACCGACCCCCAAAGTCTGCTTGGAAGTGATCGCTTCTGGGAGTGTCAATCTTTTGGGTCCCACACTCTTTAGTTGCTTTGGGAAGTATCAGGGGTTTAATAGATACTCCATAAAGAGGACCTGTCACTACCCAAAGCTATCACAAGGGGCCCCCAAGCCCCCTTGTTATAGCAATAAAGTTAGAGTAATACTGCCCAATGAGGAGGGAGACTGCAGAGAGAACCACTGCTCTCGTGCACATTGCTATATCGGATACAGATAAGAAAGGGGGGATCCTGCAGGACAGAAGGTTTGTTACTTTAATGCAGTGCTTCTCAACTCCAGTCCTCAAGGCGCCCCAACGGGTCAGGTTTTCAGGATTTCCCTCAGATGAAACAGCTGTGGTAATTACTAAGGCAGTTAAACTGATCAAATCACCAGTGCAAAATAATGGAAATCCAGAAAACATGACCTGTTGGGGCGCCTTGAGGAGTGAAGTTGAAAAACACTGATTTAATGCATGGAATGTGCTGCAGGATCCCCAAGGCTCTTACCTGAGCCTGATCCAATCCATGTGCACAAGAGCAGCAGTTCTTGCTTCCGTCTCCCTCCTCGAAGGGCAGTATAAAAGCAATCAAATGTGGCGACTAGGGGTGAGCTGTCGTCAAGCAGGGCCATGCCGGGCATAGATCACAGCTCAGGAGCAAGCATGCATAGGTGCACCCTTGGAAAGTGTTTTTTGTGGGAGGGCTCTTGCCAAAGAGGAAGGGCCAGGTGTGTCAACAGGGGGCCCCCAGAAGAAGAGGATAGGGGCTGCTCCTTGCAAAAGCATTGCACAGGGCAGGTTAGTATGATGGGTTATTTTTTATTATTAAAATAACAAAGCTTCAATATCACTTTAAGGAACGCAAAGTCTTCTATAAACAATAAGACCAACACACATTCTCCCAACCAACGACACTGCAGCAGAGACTAACCACAAAGCTTGTGTTTTTTCAGCAAACCCCAAGTCTCTTCTTCTGATCCACACACAAAAACTATTTGAAGTTTACAGCAGAAAAATGGAACAAAGGGACGTGCCTGAGCAGACGTGCCTCAACATTTACTGGCATTTTACTCACTGAAACAACCACGTTACATTGACAGTTTTGTATACCGGGCTAGATGAGCAATAAATCAATTTTTGTTTTACTGAACTGAATTTTAAGCCAAATTAATTCACAGGAACGCCTTCAAAACACTAGAAAGTTAAATGTGGACAGCTCCTGCCTTAAAGGAAAACTGCTGAGAATAAGCTGCCAACATGTCTAAACAGTAGGCACTTGCATATGTCTGAATATGCCTTTAGGAGGTCTGACAAACGACACAGAAGCCATGAAGCTGTGTGGGCGCTGTATTCTACAGACACTGAAGTCGTCTGGCCCCAGTCCCCCACCGCCAGCTAAATGACCCCCTTATGGAAACCTGACAGCAGGTAGGCTCTTCATTGCAGAACAGGCATGCAATGTCTACTGCATTAAAAGAAACCTGTCCGCTCGCAGTCTATGGAATGTACACGGAGCTGTGCACGAGAAGCTCAGTTCACGGTACATCTGCGCTCAGTGCCTGTGTGCTGGATTATTGCACTCCTGCACAGCCAATGGGAACGGCCCCCAGGTAGAAGATGCAGGCGCCAGTGAGGGACATGGACCACTGAAGGGAGAGGAGTATTGTGGTGTTCAATCACTACTACTAGTCTATACGCTGCTGACCAAGGGAGTAAATGGCTAAATCTCTACTAATGAAACCTGTCCCATCTTTCACCGTCTTCTGTAGCAGGTCTCCAATAAAACTTGTAGACACTGAACATCTTTTCCTCTAGTATGCCCAATTTGTTTCCCCAAAGCACTACACATTACTGTATATGCGGGTCTTTGGTGAAGTCAGGGACTACCATGCAGCGTAAGCCGACAACCACTGGTCTATGACCAATAAGAACCAGCAGGAAGGGCTAGGCCACGTGTTGACTTCAAGCGTTAAAGTGACTCAACTTGGCATAACAGAGCCCCTAGTTTGGGGGCTTCTTGGCTGTCGGCAGATTTGCTTCAGGTACATTCTGGCATCCGAAGGTTGCTCTTTGATAACCCTATTAATGTTAGTACATGCTTATTTATACCGCTACAGAAATTTAAGGGCTCTCTATGACCCCAACTGGAAACTGACCATTAAACTGCACTGGGCAGCCTTGCCTTGAGCAATGAGTTGAGTTCACAACACTGAGCCACAGTAGTGGGCTTTGAAAAGGACGTTCTCTACTTTATTTCAGCACTGCATGTTAAACAGTACATTGTATCGCAACATGCTGCAATGAATACAATGTGAATAAAAAGTAACTTTATTCAAATGTCATAAAATGAAAGTGGTTATAAAAGCAGTTTTTTTTTTTTTTATCTTAATGCATTCTATGCATCAAGATAAAAAAACATTCTGTGTGCAGAAGCCCCCTCATTCTTACCTGAGCCCCATCTCCATCCAGCGATGTTGCACAAGAGAGACTCAGCCAATCAAGAGGGAGAGTCTTGGACAGCTGAGTCACAGTGGGCGCCATAGGCTTCCCGCTGCTGTCAAAGTGAGTGAGCCAATGAGGGGACAGGGCTGAGACGTGGCTCCATGTCTAAATGGACACACAGCAGTGGCTCGGCTGCGCCCATAACAAGCTGCTTGCTTTAGTGGGGGAACTCGGCAGGAGGGAGGGCCCAGGAGCACCGGCAGGGGACCCGAGAAGAGGAGGATCCGGGCTGCTCTGTGCAAAACCAACTGCACAGAGGAGGCAAGCATGACGTTTGTTATTTTTAAACAAAAAAAAAAAAAAAATAAATCTCTTTAGTATTAATTTAAAGTAGAATTCTGGGATAAACATAACTTGTCTTAAAATTGCTCCCTCCCCCTTATTTATTTTCTGCCCACTTCAGTCTGGTTACAGGATCCAGCTCCCCTTTGCCAGTTGATAGCAGCTGCATGAAAGAGGTAGAGCAGACAACGGATGGGCCATAGGAGCTTATGGGTAATGTCACAGCTCCATAGGGTACCAGGCGTTGTCGAGGATTTTCCTCTCCCCTGCAGCAGCAGCTGGCAGACACAGGGAATTGCATGATGGGACTAGAACAAAAAAAAGTAAAAAAAAAAAAAAAAGTTTGATGCGTCTTTTACAGCACATTGGTACCACTCTCTTCACAGAGCGCACCAGTAAGGCCCCTGTCGCACGGGGAGGATCAGTAATGACCAGCCTCCGTATGTCCGTAAGCTCAGCGGGGATCACTCCCGCTGATCCCCGCTGAGCCGGCGGAAGACAGGGCGGTCTCTGCACACTGTGGGGGAGCGGATGAACACGGACCGTATGCAAGTGTTCATCTGATCCGATGACAGAAGAAAAAATAGGATATTCTTCAGTCTGCAAAATCAGAGGTTTGCAGAGGCGGGCGATTATGTGTGTCAGCAGATTTTTATCCGCTGACACCCGCAATCACATAGGGACCAACGTATGTCCCTTTTTCATCCGCAAACGGATGGATGAAAAAGCGGACATACGGTCCGCACGTGTGAAAAGGGGCCTAACTGCGCGGTGAAGATTTTGTGTAGGGTTCCTCCAGGGTTGACTAGAGGTTCTTTGGGCCGTGGCTCACCGACCTCCCATCTGATGATCCCTGAATAGTCCAAAGTCCAACGCCACTTCAGAGTCAGCGGCATGACTGCAATGGTGCCATTCTGCCCACTCCTGTAAGGGTGGAATCGTTTCCACTTACCACCAAAAAAAAAAAGGGGCCAATTTCTCAATGATCCCATATAGACTAATCTTACTAGGGGTTTCCTGAGATCTGGAAATTACTTTATAGGTCCCTCTGGGGTAAAAAAGTTGCGACAGGTTGGTTTAACACATCTAAACATCTGTTTATATCTGGTAATTTCTAAGCCTTTAAAAAGTACTCAATACCTGCTTAGCTCCCGCAAAAACCCCCGATACCTAAATAGAAAACTTGCACCATCCAGCCACCCCCCCACCGCCGCAACAAATGCCGCAGCCGACCCCGTCGCATACCGCAACCACGCCGCCGCCGCATGGGTTAAACAGCGTGCGGGGAATATCACAGCTTTCATTTAAATAGCTGTAGTATTTCCCGCCGCGTATAGACACCCCCGTTGCTCGGGGTCTGTCCAATCCCGAGCAAGGGGGATTGTCTATACGCGGCGCAGCGGGGAATACTACAGCTATTCAAATGAAAGCTGTGACGTTCCCCGCACGCTGTTTAACCCATGCGGCGGCGGCATCTAGGTATGGGGGGACATGGCTGCATATGTGGGGGACATGGCTGCATATGTGGGGGGGACATGGCTGCATATGTGGGGGGGGACATGGCTGCATATGTGGGGGGGGACATGGCTGCATATGTGGGGGGGGACATGGCGGCATATGTGGGGGGGGACATGGCTGCATATGTGGGGGGGGACATGGCTGCATATGTGGGGGGGGACATGGCTGCATATGTGGGGGGGGACATGGCTGCATATGTGGGGGGGGACATGGCTGCATATGTGGGGGACATGGCTGCATATGTGGGGGACATGGCTGCATATGTGGGGGACATGGCTGCATATGTGGGGGGACATGGCTGCATATGTGGGGGGACATGGCTGCATATGTGGGGGGACATGGCTGCATATGTGGGGGGACATGGCTGCATTTGGGGACACATTTAAAAAAAAGTATCGGTATTCGGTATCGGCGAGTACTTGAAAAAAGTATCGGTACTTGTACTCGGTCCTAAAAAAGTGGTATCGGGACAACCCTAATCGTAACTTTCAAAAGTATGTAGTTTCAGGTTAAGCGGTATGCTTCAGCATCTCCAGTCCAGGCTTCCCCTCTCCCACAGTGGAGGTTCAGACAACATCTGGACTACAAAAGATCAGGTCAGTCCAGGAATGAGATGAGAAGCATTTTCTTTCCGCCATCACTGGAGTCAGAAATAAAACACATTCACAGGATCCCAGAGTCTCCAGAGAGGAGAAACAGCTGGAACAACAATCATCTGCAGGGAACACTGAACACAAGGATAGGACCAGCAGCCACAGCACCAGTGCTGCGAGCCAGCCATCTGTTAGACAACAGACTGAGCAACAGGTAAAAGTATCAAATGTAGACGATAATCTTCCAAAATGTGATTCATATCCAATCAAATGTTACATGCAGCTACTGCAAGATATAATACAAATACTATGTTCACTTTATTTTGTATCAGTCTATTGTCTCATATTTAGCACATTCTGTGCCCACCTCCTCCACTTCATCATGCTATTTAACAGCACTGTTTACACGGCACACAATGTACACAGCACACAATGTACACAGCACACAATGCACAAAGCAGAGGAGCCTGGCTCACACCTGTTCCAATACAACATACTGAGGTTTAGAGACATTTCCCCTCCATTCTGCTCCCCCAGTGACACGGGGACAGGAAGTGATAGAACTTCTTCTATCTGTTGGTTTCACAGTCTTCAGATTCCAAAATATCTGAAACTAAGAAAAGCTTTGACCGGCGCTTTAAAATAGATCTGAACGCAATAAGTGAAGTTCTAACCGAGAACATCTAAAAAACGTTTATTGAAGCCAAGCAATATCCTGAAAGATTTATGCTTTTTGCTGTGAACTGAGCCTCATATCTGCAGGATGAATTCATCCAAGGTAGGGGTCTCCAAACGTTCTAAACAAGGGGCCTTTTTCCTCTAGGGGGGTGGACTGTGGTCACAGAGTAAAAAATGCCCCAGTGTTTGTGGGCGTAAACAAAATCCCAGGTTTGGTGGTCAGTGAAAGGAAAAAAATAAAAATAAAATCCTTACAAAAGGATATGCTCAGTAGGAGGAGGAATAGTACCCCATCACTGGTATTTACTGGGAGAAACAGTTCCCCATTTGGGTGTCCGTGGGAGGAACCGTGGCCCATCATTTATATCAGTGGGAGGAATAGTACCCCATCATTTCCAACAGTGGGAGGAATAGTGCCCCATCAATGGGGTTTTTGGAAGGAATAGCGCTTCGGATCAGTCCAACCCCCAGTGATTATATATATATATATATATATATATATATATATATATATATATATATATATATATATATATATATATATATATATATATATATATATATATATATATATATATATATATATATATATATATATAATAAGATCTATATATATCTACATCACTATATATATATTTTTTTGTTCCTTCAATATTAGGCAGCAGTTGTAACTTTTTTGTACATGTCAGGCTTCAGAAAATTTCTCTTGGCCTGACAATATTCAATATAATATTGCAAATGTATAACAATCACCTCTGAGCCAAACCCCTTGCTTTCATAAAAATTGACATTTACCACAATAGGGAATTACTGTCTTAGCTAACAGAGCATCTTTTTTAAATGAAGAAAAAAAGAAAAGAAAAGACAATGAATTGTAATGAGCATGCGGTTCTAGAGGTTGCTAAAGTAAAGTCAGATTAGAATGAGGACATCTACAAAAATCAGAAACCTAAAACCACAGTAGGAACACTAAACGGTACACTTCTGAGAAAAGAGTGCCACATACTGGGGCTCTGATTGGACGAGGCTCCTTCACACAACGTGCAATGTACTGCTTGGTGTTGCTTTTTAAGCATAGTAGACCCACTTCACCAACAGCCATGAAAAGAACAGCTTCTTGTCATTCACTAGCTATTATACAAACTGAATAACCAATCCAACATTTCCACAATATCTAGTGCAGCTGCACATCACAAGAGAGAGAAAAAAAAAAAACTTTGGCACCAACATGCTTCACAGTGATGTACAATGTCTGGACAAACCGGGATTAAACAGTAGCATTTAAACACACAAACATTGTTCGGCTGTGATCTGATTTTGAGTGCGATGATTTAGTGCTACTTAGAAAAACTCTGCATATTCTATAGAGTCTAAGATCACACGAGAATCGCACCAAAGCAGCACAGGAACCTTTACTAAAATCACTTGCTGATTTGTATCAATTCTGAACAGACACCATTTAAAACAATGATTTTTCATGCGATTCTGTGTGGCTGAAGTCTCATCTGACATTGCACTAGTGAGAACCAAGCCTTAAAAAGGGGTTGTTAAAGGTACAATTTGTTTCCCTAAATAGCTTCCTTTACCTCAGTGCAGTCCTCCTTCACTTACCTCATCCTTCCATTTTGCTTTTAAATGTCCTTATTTCTTCTGAGAAATCCTCACTTCCTGTTCTTCTGTCTAACTGCACACAGTAATGCGAGGCTTTCTCCCTGGTGTGGAGTGTTGTGCTCACCCCCTCTCTTTAACTAGCGGAGAGTCAGGACTCTCTCTACGTTGCAGATAAAGGAGCTGTGTGTTAGTGGGCGTACCTTTACAACCCCTTCAAGCCTCGTATACATATACGGGTTTCCCAGCGGACTTTTTACCACCGGGAAGACCGAGAATCGGCTCGATAACTTTTTCCCCCTACACGCGACCGGGTTTCCCGACAGGAAAACTGCCATGAAAGCTTTGGTTGGGAATCCCGGCCGTGTGTATGCTCCATCGCAGTGTTTCACATAGGAAAACTGCGGGGTTATAAACCGCCAGAAATCCCGATGGGAAAAAAAAGAGCTGGTTCTCTTTTTTCCCCTGCAGTTTTCCTGCGATGGCGCAAACACACGGACGGTTTTCCCAGCCAAAAGCTCTCATGGCAGTTTTCCCGATGGGAAAAACCGGTCGTGTGTACGAGGCTTTAGACTGGGTTGAGAGGACTCCCATATTTAACATTTTATTGGTAAAACGTTCAGAATAAATGATACACGGACATGAAAAGCGTATTTCAGACAGCGATTATAATCTAAAGACTCCAAACCTAATTTAGTAAAATAAAAAAAAAATGCTTTTAATCTCAGTTGACGGATTTTTGAAATTCATTTACACTGTGGTTAATCAGCTTGGTGAATAATGCAGCTTGCAGAGCTTGCAAACGCACCATCGAAACGCAAGTCATAACGATAGCCAACCACTTCCTTCCTTCAGAGAAACAATGTGAAAGATCTGCAAGCCATGCCGGCAAAGCCACCTTGTCAAATCTATGAAACAACATGCAAGAGCATGGAGAGAGGATTAGAATGGTTTGTATTAGATATTCATGCCCCAATAAGATCTTCACTATTCTGCAGCTTCACAAACTTAAAATAAAGTGGATATAAAGTGTTCTGAAAACCAATTGTATGCAATCGCAAAGCCACAATTTAAATTTTCCATTGTCATTTCATTTTGTGAACTGTTCTTACTTTCTGCCACTGGATCCCTTTTTTTATTTTTGCATACCATTACTTCAGTTTCTGCAACAGAGAGATTCTAAAAAGGCAGAATTTTTTTTTTTACTTTTTGCATTCCCTGCATTAATGTAGAGAAACTTTCTGTGTGCCGCTCCCTCTTCCCCCTTATACTTGCCTGAGCCCGATCTTGATCCAGAGATGTGCACAAGACTGCTCTCATGGCTCTACCAGCTCGCTGCCTCCTCATTGGCTCAGACACATTGGCATAAGTTATTGGCTCCTGCTGCGCATGGTGTGGGGCTGAGCCCCGGTCTGTGTCTTATGGATACACAAAGCGGAGCTCGGGTGTGAGTGCCCCCCCATAGAAACTGGCTTGCCATGGGAGCACTTGTACTGGCCTGGCATCTTTATTTGCTTTATATCAGAAAGCAAAGGGAAACTTTTTGCTTCCCAAAATCGGACCGTTTCTTTTAATGTATTAATTTTTACTATACAAACACATTGGAACCCATGCATCCGGCGCCCCACATGTTAATTAGGGGGGGCAGCACCCCTGCATTACGGGCTGCCACTGGTGGTTTTCTTATATGCCACTATCACAAGTGTGTTTGTACGTTTTTAAATTCAGGGTAAATATATAGCATTACTTTAGTTTTTAGAGATGCCACTGTGCTCTCTTTTTACTTTAAAGAGAATGTAAACCCACTCTCATCCTTTCTAAGCTACTGCCATAGTGTTGATCTAAAACAGGGATCCTCAAACTACGGCCCTCCAGCTGTTGCGGAACTACACATCCCATAAGGCATTGTAAAACTCTGACATTCATAGACATGACTAGGCATGATGGGAATTGTAGTTCCTGAACAACTGGAGGGCCGTCGTTTGAAGACCCCTGATCTATAAGGATATAGAAGCCTCCTGCATGTATCCTTACCTGTCAAATGTCTCCCCTCTCTCTGTTATGAGACCCGAAAAACTGCAGATTCTGTGGGTGGTTCTGTTGCCTGAAGTTCGGTGGGTGGAGTCGTGATGTCAGACTCCCCACCCACCTCTACACTCCCCTTGTCAACATGCATTTTCTCCTGTGCATTTCTTACACTGAACTTCTGCTACATCCAGTCAAAACCCAGAAAAGTAGCCACATGACTTCAGCGTGCCCAATCATCCTAAGTTGTGGAACAGCCAATCCTGGGAGAGCTGAAGGAGGGGGATCTGGAGTACACAAGGTCTCTCAGGCTCCTGCATGAGATATGTAAATCACCTGTCACTTAAAACAAGGGGGAGAAACAGACTTATTTCTCGGTTTATATCTCACTGTAAAAAGATGAGAATTGCTCGGAGCTGGATTAACTTTTTGTGGCAAGACTGGGCATAGGACGACATCAAACCCTATACGGTGCAAGCCTAATTAAAAGAAAAAAAACTGTTCAGGTTTACATCCACTTTAAGTCTTTAGGAATTGGCGCATTTATCGGCGTATAACTTTAAGAGGGAAGTTTCAGGAAAAAAAAGCTTTCCACAGCCCCCTGCATATAACACGCAGGCACAGTTTACCCTCTATTTTCAGGGTAAAAAAGTGTTATATGCCAATAAATACAGTATGTCTTGCATTCACAGATAAACTGAAAACATGTGCACCATTTGCTTACAAGAGAAATACAAGTTTAAAAAAAAAAAAAAGTAAAATATTTTATACTCACCTAGGTGTATGCAGCAATGGTCTGGTGCCGCATCTGATTTGTGCCGCCGCCTCCGAGAACAAAGCAAAGACCACAGATAGCTCAGTTCTTGGTCTTTAGAACAGTGTTTCTCAACTCCAGTCCTCAAGGCGCCCAACAGGCCATGTTTTCAGGCTTTCCATTATTTTGCACAGGTGATTTGATCAGTTTCACTGCCTTAGTAATTACCACAGCCTTTTCATCTGAGGGAAATCCTGAAAACATGTCCTGTTTGGGCGCCTTGAGGACCGGCTTTAGAGAGCAGAGAATGGTGTCAGTCACCAGCTCTTTGGTTTGCCCCTCCAGTGCTCAGTGGAGCAGCAGGCTGTGGAGGGGGTGGGTTCAGCTTGCTCAGGCTCTCAGCAACCCACTGAGAGGCTGAGCCAGCTCCTGACATTGTCAGGATCACTGCAGAGCCTGGACCAGCTCTGCGACATTAGCCAACAGCGGACTTTAGCCCATCTGAGTCACAGGAGTATAGAAACAAGTGCCCTCCTGTGACCCACAGGAGAGGTATGGCCAAAAGAGCTTTGGCCATACTTCAATAGGATTCATGGCAAATACATAAAAAAAAAAAAAAAAAAAAAAAAAAAAAACACACCAACTTTAATCTATATACACATATGGCTGAAAAAAATAAAAATAAATCCTGGGGTTTTGAAGTAGAGTGCAAAGCCTGAATACTGAAAGAAAAAACACCAATCTGCGGTCTAACTCTCAACCATTTTATATTTAACAGTCTTCATGAAAACTGAATACAGGTTAAAAGAAGTTGTAAAGGACATTTTTTTTTTGCTGAAATGACTGTTTACAGGGTATAGAGACATAATAGTTAACTGATTCCTTTTCAAATTGATTACAAATAGATAAAAAAACAATAATATAATGTACCTCTAGTTTCGTTTTTGCATGTTATCCTGCCTCTGTGCATGTACAGAGCCATAGAGCAGTGATGGTTTGGAAAAATAAACTAGAATCTCCCAGTACTGTGGTTATAAGGAAACAGACAACCAGGAAGTGTCCAGAACAGAGAAGAATTACAGCAACATCAGAGCAAAAACGAACAATGAGGACATGAAACCAGGACTGCAGTAAGGTAAAGGAAGCTATTTAGCTAAAAAAAAAATCCTTTAGTGACCCTTTAACTTCTACTGTGCTACCATATCGACCCTAAAAACATGCCAAACAGGAAGAAGCGTACAGTAAACCGTCAATGCCATTCTGAAACTATAGTATCGGTCCAAAGGGCCGGTCCTAATCTGACCCGTACAGTATGTAGTGGATTTCTGCCACAATTTTTGGGAGGGTGGTTTAGGATCTGCACCTCTGTTTCTCAGCTGTAAACGTACAGAACACAGTTGTTGGAACCAGGGAACACTAGGCTCCAAAATTTGAACTCTGAAACACTCAGTAAATATGGATATCAGCAAGGAAGTCATGTGTAAGAGGTGAATGCCAAAATAATTAAATCCTCTCAATCAGAAGAACCCTTAGCGGGGATCCAGACAACAATATAAAATCTGACAGGCATTCCAACCTTAATCTGTTCTGACAAAAAAAAAAAAGAATTCCACTTTAAGCACATTGTTTTTAACTTTTTAGCTCTAACCAGTTGTACTTTAACACTGCTCTGGGAGCACTTGTAGTGGTTATCTGTCTGATTTATGACGAGGTGCCTTTGTCCTGCTGTCTGGATGTGTATCAGAAATAGAACTTGTGCAATCTCTGCAGGTTAGAGCCCATGCACACTGCAGCTCAAAAAGGAAAGACAAAAACAAAAAACACACTGCTTTTACAGGATTTTTAGTTTTTATTTTACTTATCTGCCTCGAAGGGCTGATGCACACTGAAGCTCAAAGAAGCTTCTCCTACAGGCGTTTGGCTGACAGAGAAAAATAAAAGCTCCAAAAAGCTCAATGTGTTGATATACACTATGGGGTTGATGTACTAAAATTGGAGCACTCAGAATCTGGTGCAGCTGTGCATGGTAGCCAATCAGCTTCTAACTTCAGCTTGCTCAATTAAGCTTTGACAGAAAACCTGGAAGCTGATTGGTTTCTATGCAAAACTGCACCAGATTTTCCACCCTCCAGTTTTAGTAAATCAACCCCTATAGGTGGTTTCAGGAGTTTACAGGCAGGAAAAAAAAAAAACACCCCAAAGGGCTAATGCACACTGCAGCGCCAAAAAAAAAAAAGCTGCTTTTACAGGCATTTGATCTATTCATTTCTCTGCCTAAAAGCTTGAAGAAGCTTGTGCTTTTTTGTGCTCTTTTGCATGTTATTGAGCTTCTTTGAGCACAGGCCTTATGCACACTGCATCTCCTACAGGCTTTTGAGCGCTCATTTTTTTCTGCCTAAAACTCCTAGATGTTGGCCAATGTGTCCATGCACAATGTGGCTTTTTTTACAACAGGCATATTGCTCTTACGGGCAACCCAATCTGTCGATCGATGATGGAACTGTGCATTCTGTGCCACCATCGATTTCAAAATTGGACCAAGTCTTTTAAATTTCGCCTCATGTTACAGAAAAGAAAATTCATGGCTGGGAATTTTCTTCTTTCCAGGTCACAAGCTCATGTGCATTTCTTATTCGATTTCAAGCACAATTCTCCCAGCAATTAGAAATGTGTTTCTCCAAAAATGTTCCAACATGCCGATCATTCAAATTTGATGGCTGCATGAAAATCAGCTGTTGCTGCAGCCCGATCTAAATGGCTGAAGCTCCAATGATTATTCAAAGCTGTGACTGTCAAAGGAAAAATAGTCTGGAATTCAACATGTGTATGGCCGGCAATAGGCTCAACACAAAAAGGTAAAGAGACAATAATGGTATTCTACCGTGTTTCCCCCCGAAAATAAGCCTGGGTCTTATATTAATTTTGGCAACCAAAAACACACTCAGGCTTATTTTCAGGGTAGGGCTTGCCATGCAGGAATCCCCAGTATGAGCACCTGCAGAGGGGGGGGGGGGGGGGCAAGCTCCCCCCGCTGACCCCAGGGAGATTAGGAGAAATAAGTACCTGCAGAGGGAGGGGGGGGCGAAGTCGCTGACACCCAAGAGACAAGAAGAGACGAGGAGAGACCAGCTGAGCACCTGCAGAGGAAGGGAGATCCCCCCCACTGACCCCAGGGAGATGAGAGCAGCAGAGATCAGCTTCCATTGCCAGTCCCAAGCCGTCTTCCTTGCTCTGAACACTGCAGGGAGGGGGACCGAGAGCCCCCGCTGACAGCCAGGAGAAGAGATCAGCGCTGTACGGAAGGTACTTGATACAACCATACCACAGAAACACACTCTCCACATCATACACCAATGCAGGAGAGTGGATTCTATCATTAACAACCACTTTAAAGTAGGGCTTATATTGCAGCCCTCCCCGAAAAGAAGACCTAGTGTCATTTGTGTACAGAATGCCTCCAGGCAGCCATATTGCATTTTACAGAAAATGACAGTGCTGAATATTGAAAAGGAAAGGTCATTTTTACTAACATTTAATTACACTGTGACTTGTGTCACATATAGATACACTTTACTTCCACGAAAGTGGAGTTAGCCTTTAATGCATTTTTTTTTTTTTTTTTACAGTAGTCACTTTACAGTGCAGGCTCAATGACGAGCATCTTGGTCCTTTCTTAAAACTAGAGGCCAATGAGGGAAGAATCTACAAGCCTTTGTATGAGGACCCATCAAAATATGGCACAGCAAATACATAAAAATGTTGCCGACACATTGCAACCTAAATCATTATGTGGACTCTTTGGGGAAGATTTACAATGAGTCCCGTAGTATCCGGACAAGTAATATATGTATTAATATAGTAGCTACTCAAATGTTATTGTACATCAGGCCCATTACAGAAAGAGGGCAGCTGTAACATTTCCTGAATTTTCCAGAGGGCACAGCACAGGAATAGTGATAAAACAGCCATGTGTTCCGCTGACAATACACCAAGATACTGATGGAAGGAAAGTGCTCATAAAAGGAAAATGTAGGCGGCCATTGTTGACCTTTCTCTGAAAATGCAAACGGCCTGTCAAGCTGATCCATTGCCTGCAATTCTTCCATTCCTTCTGAAAATGCTAAATACCTGGCTCTCATACATTGGCTTCAGTGCATCCTCACTGACCTTGAACAAGTATAGATGCAAGGAATGTCAACACTTTAGAGCATTGCTCTCCAAACTGTGGCCCAGAGGCCAGGCACAGCCCATTGCTTACCTTTATCTGGCTCTTGGGCCACTATTTCTCCGTTTTACACCAGCAATGGGGCACCATACCTTCCAGCAATGGGGCACCATACCTTCCAGCAATGGGGCACCATACCTTCCAGCAATGGGGCACCATACCTTCCAGCAATGGGGCACCATACCTTCCAGCAATGGGGCACCATACCTTCCAGCAATGGGGCACCATTCCTTCCAGCAATGGGGCACCATTCCTTCCAGCAATGGGGCACCATTCCTTCCAGCAATGGGGCACCATTCCTTCCAGCAATGGGGCACCATTCCTTCCAGCAACACCAGTCATGGGGAATTTTTCCTTCGACCGACACCAGCAATGGGACACCATTCCGTCTAGTAACACCAGTCATGGGGCACTATTCCTTTCACTGACACCAACAATGGGGCAGTATTCCTCCCTCATACACCAACAATGGGGCATTGTAAACCCCCCACCAATCTCACATTTCCTACTTTCGTTGGCCACGCTCCAGCACCCCTAAAAAGTCTGAAGGACAGTAAACTCAGCCCTTTGTTAAGAAAGTTTGGAGACCCCTTATTTGGAGCATGCATGTTCCGGGTTGGTGACCTAAAAACACTGACATCAAACACAGCCAAGCTACAAGCAATGACTTCTCATGACAGGGTCACTTTAATGTTTTCAATACTTCCAAATGCAGAGACTGTATGCAAATTCACTTGCTGCATACGAAGCAACAAAGCGTATCCGTTTTTTGGCACCTGCTTAAGGTGACCATTTTCTAATCTGTACCAACATTTAGCACACCAATTCAATAGAAGCCAGCAATGGTGTGTGGAGCATGACGTACTTTGTGCCTCATGCCATAGGTTTGTTGTAAGCACCCAATGCAAGAACACTCTGCATTTTCTGCTCCAAGACGACGTCTGCCTCTGGTGACAGGTACACTTTAAATGGCACATTCCAAGTTAAAGCACGTTTTAGTTTTGCCAGATGAAACTTTAAAAATCACTCAATCTCTAGGAAGGAGGGGGATAAAAGTAAGCATATAAAAAATGATCAGCATTAGCTGTGACCTACGAAGAAGTCTCCTGAGCTATATATACATATGCCCTCTGAGGCGCAGCCATGACAGAACGCATACGTTACCATTGCTGAGGTTCCCCAGCGTTGAGGAAAGCCCCGCAGACGTGAGGTCAGGCAAGCTGGCTTCCATCCTAGCACCTATTTCACACGTCCCAAAGTCGACTTTGTCAACGTTTCCTCGCAACCTCCAGAGCTTTCACAGCAAATCCCAGAGCACTGCGACACACGTCATGCTTTGAATTGCGAGGAAATCCTCCCGGCCCAGATGGCCAACCACAAAGCACTTCTGTATTGGCACAAAGAAATCCTCAAGAAGAAGGACACTCACACAAGCCCTGCCTGCCTCCCCTGTGCAGCACGGCTCCAGGATAGAGGGGAGGAGACAGCAGTCAAATCTCAGTTTGGTGCTAGTAATGAGAGTCAAATGTCAGCAGTTCAGAGCACACAGTCATCCTGACAAGCAAATGCCTTTCCCTTACTACACGGCCTATCGCTTACATGAAAACACTTCAGGCCGGTCCCCCCGCCATTCTCCAGCATTGCCATTTGTAAAAGGCAGCTGCTCCTCATTTCCCTCATTACACCTGAAACATGGAGGATCACCAACCACACCGGGCACTACATTCAGGGAAACCAACACGTTTCCTTTTTTCTCTCTTTCTTGGTTAGATATTGCTGTAAAATAAAGCTTTAAAGCGGTATTAAAATTCAAAAAAGTCATATTGCAGCAGGGTGGATAAAAATCGATTAAAAAAATAATGGGATATTGATTTAAATCACATTTTTTATTCTATTTAAAAATCGATTTGATTTTTATCACATTTAATAAACTGCTCTTGATAAAAAATATTGTGGGAGGAATGTGGAGACCCCTACCCAAGGCTCGATTCACACATATGCATGTTGCTTTTGAGCATTTTTGCAGTACTTTTTGCAGCGCTTGCTGCGTTTGACATTTTTGCGTTTTTAATTTTGTTTTACATCAATTTTAATTTTTTTACATTTCCTTTAACAACCAGCTATAAAACAGGTTAACAAAAAAATAAAAATGCAAATCGCGGCCAAAACGCAGTACTTGCGTTTTGGATGCGGGTCCATTGATTCTATTACATGCAAAACGCTGCTTTTTGCAGGAAAAAAAAGTCCCCGACCCTTTCCAAAAAAGCATTGATGTGAACATGTTCCATAGGAACCCATGTTAAAAAATGTCCCTGCATTTCTGCAAAATGCACCAAAAAACGCATTGGTGTGAATCGAGCCTTAGACTAATTCATCCTGCAGATATACAGATGTGAGGTTCAATTCACAGCAGGGTGGATATAAATCGATTAAAAAAAAAATTTGATTTTTTAGATCAAATTTATTAAACTACTTTGGAGTAAAAAAAAAAAAAAAATCTATCTAAAGATGGTTTTCTATTTACCACTTAAGGACCTTGGCTGTTTTTCAGATTTGGCGTTTTCTAGCAAAAAAAAAACTGTTTTAGTCTTGTAAATTACTTAAAACCCCCAAACATTATATATATTTTTTTCTCTAACACCCTAGCATATGGGTCTGCAAACTACGGTCCTCCAGTTGTTCAGGAACTACAATTCCCATCATACCTAGTCATGTCTGTGAATGTCAGTGTGTTACAATGCCTCAAGGGATGTGTAGTTCTACAACAGCTGGAGGGCCGTAGTTTGAGGATCCGTGCCTTAGAGAATAAAATGGTGGTCATTGCAATACTTTGTGTCACACCGTATTTTCCCGGCGGTCTTACAAGCGCACTTTTTTGGGGAAAAATTCCCTTTTTTAAATTAAAACATAAGACAACAGTAAAGTTAGCCCAATTTTTTTATATATTGTGAAAGATAATGTTACGCCGAGTAAAAATGATACCCAACATGTCACGCGCCAAAATTGCGCCCGCTCGTGGAATGGCGTCAAACTTTTACCCTTAAAATTTTCAAAGGCAACATTTAAAAAGTTCTATAGGTTGCATCTTTTGAGCTACAGAGGAGGTCTAGGGCTGGAATTAGTGCTCTCCCACCAACGATCGCAGTGATACATCACTTGTGTGGTTTGAACACAGTTTTCATATGCGGGCGCTACTCATATATGCGTTCGCTTCTGCGAGCAAGCTCGTTGGGACAGGTAGCTTTAAAAAAAAGTTTTTTTATTTTATTAATTTTTACACTGAAAAAAATAAAAATGGATCACTTTTATTCCTATTACAAGGAATGTAAACATCCCTTCTAATAGAAAAAAAAAAGCATGACAGGTCCTCTTAAAATATGAGATCTGGGGTCAAAAAGACCTCAGATCTCATATTTAGACTTAAATGCAAAAAAATATTTTTCTCAAATTTAACAAGAAAATATTGATTTAAGAAGTATGGGCGGAAGTGACGTTTTGACGTCACTTCCGCCCTGCTATGCTATGGGGACGGGTGGGGGCCATCTTGCCCTCACTCGCATCCCAGCCGAGCAGGAGACAGGACCCAATCGCCTCTGCCGCTACCGACGGCTCCGGTAAGCAGCGGAGACCACTGTTATCGTTTACAGGACCGCTCACAGTAAAGATGGATATCTCGGTTGTGGCAGCAGCTGCTGCCGTTACCGAGATATCCATCTTTAAAAACAGGACGTATATAGTTGTGAGCGGGTCCTTAAGTGGTTAAGATTAATTAATAATTGTTTATTCAGCATGAATTCCTCCCATTAATACCAGTGATGGGGTACGCTTATAAAATGATATGCTCAGTAGGATGAGTAATACCGCAAGTACCCCATCACTAGTATTAATGGGAGAAATTCATGCTGAACAAACAATTATTAATGCATCTTAAATAGAAAACCATCTTTAGATAGATGTTTACTCCAAAGCAGTTTATTAAATTTGATAAAAATCTAAAAAAAAAAAAACTTTTTTTTTTTTTGAAAAATAAATTGATTTATATCCACCCTGCTGTGAACTGAGCCTCATATCTGCAGCCAACTTGTACCCATAGACTTTAATGGAAGTCCCCTCCAAGTTGGATCCTCATCTATATTAATACGATTTGGATCCGACAAAACAGGAATTCCCAAAATGTGCATCAAATTACGGTAGTACTCAAGTTGTCAGGATGTCACCAGGAAGACGCCTGTCAAAGTTAAGACTTTTAGGTCACCGGTAGTGTGAACTGAGACCATTACCGCTTTAGGTGGAGCTCCCATTAGAATAAAATGTTACCAAAAGTGGAGCTACTGCCAGAACCTTTTTTCCTTTTGTGAATTTTGATTCCTTTTAAAAGTGCAGTATTGTGATGACAGAAGTAACAAGGACAGGACAAGAGTGGATGAGGAAGCAATAAAACCCATCAACATGCTAAACCTTAAAGTGACCCTGTCACCAATTAGGATTATACAAAATATATATAGAGCACCATCAGTGTGTGGGGGGAGAGCGACACACAGAGAGAGAAAAAAAGAGAGAGGACAAAAAAAAGAGAGGACAAAAAAAAAAAAAAAAAAAAAAAAAAAAAAAAAAAAAAAGAGAAAAAGAGAAAGAGAAAAAGAGAAAAAGAGAAAAAGAGAAAGAGAAAAAGAAAAAGAGAAAGAGAAAAAGAGAAAGAGAAAAAGAGAAAGAGAAAAAGAGAAAAAGAGAAAGAGAAAAAGAAAAAGAGAAAAAGAAAAAGAGAAAGAGAAAAAGAGAAAGAGAAAAAGAGAAAGAGAAAAAGAAAAAGAAAAAGAAAAAGAGAAAGAGAAAGAGAAACAGAAAAAGAGAAAGAGAAAAAGAAAAAGAGAGAAAGAAAGAAAGAAATTACAATATAAAAATCGGTACAAGATGGAGGACCCGGCTAATGAGATTATCTAAAAGATCATTGCTTTTACCAAATAGGTTACCAATATAAGAACCGTTTATATTAATTTCCTTTCCAGTGGCAGAATTATTAAAAAGCAACAGCATCTCTGCCTCCCAGCCACTGCAAGTATAGTATTCTACTTATGTAGAATTCCTCCCCCCCCCCCCACTACTGTGGGACATGCGAATAGTAATACACACAAAAAGGTCCCCACACACACACACACTAATATATATATATATATATATATATAACAACCAGATGTTTATTCATGCAAGCTTGTCAAGTTCTTGTCTCTCTTATAAACACTTCTTCTGTACACAGATGTGAACGTTTCTAATACAAATATTCTGGAAGTTGGCTCTATACGAATAAGAACTCCTCCTGTGTGCCATCCTCATCCCCCCCCCAATCTATACGGTGAATAACCGCCTGTATTCTGGGAATTCAAGACTAGCGTACATTTGTCTCCGTCCATGCACATAATTTATTACATGGACGGCTGCCATCATTACTGTACCACAGGCTATGTTTATTCCTGCTTTCCACTGACTCAGCACTCTGCTCTGGAGGAAGGTATACATGTTACAAGGAACCAACAACATTACATGAGCAGCAAGACTATACAACATATTAACGGGATTAACTCCTTGGCCCCTGGGAAGCCCCACAAATGTGTGACGTCACATAGGCTCCAGACCAAAACAGCAAGAATTGATGCCCTTTCATTGCTGTGTAATAAATAACATTTGCTATTTTTATACCATTTTTATTTACTAATGTCCATGTTTTTCACAGTACAAAAAAATAAAAAAATAAGACAAGGTGAAACTCTGAGCAAACAGCTCTAAGTTGTAAATAAGTTTTATTGCCAATTTTGGCCAGCTATACTTGCGATACACACACCTCTGCCAGAAGAGGACTGGACCATTAAAGTGGTTGTAAACCTCAGACATGAAATATGAACAAAGCATATCCTTCTATAGTGTATACTTGTCTTAATTAAGAGCACCAAGGGCCAGATTCACGTAGAATCGTGGCAGCGTAACGTATCCTAGATAAGTTACACCGCCGCAATTTTTCATCGCAAGTGCCTGATTCACCAAGCACTTGCGATGAAAACTACGCCCGCGGCCTCCGGCGCAAGGCGGGCCAATTCAAATGGGCGTGTGCCATTTAAATTAGGCGCGCTCCCGCGCCAGACCTACTGCGCATGCTCTGTTTCCTAACTCCCGCCGTGCTTTGCGCGCCGTGACGTCATTTTTTCGAACGGTGACGCGCGTAGCGTACTTCCGTATTCCCAGACGGCTTATGCAAACGACGTTAAATTTTGAATTTCGACGCGGGAACGACGGCCATACTTTAGACAGCAATACACTTGCTGACTAAAGTTAGGGCACCAAAAAAAACGACTAACTTTGCGACGGGAAACTTGACTACGGACGACGTAGCGAAAAACCGTCGTGGATCGGCCGTAACTCCTAATTTGCATACCCGACTCTGGTTTACGACGCAAACTCCCCCCAGCGGCGGCCGCGGTATTGCATCCTAAGATCCGACAGTGTAAAACAATTACACCTGTCGGATCTTAGGGATATCTATGCGTAACTGATTCTATGAATCAGTCGCATAGATAGAAACAGGGATACGACGGCGTATCAGGAGAAACGCCGTCGTATCTCATTTGTGAATCTGGCCCCAAGTGTCATTTATGTCTGCTGCTTCATTCCTCTGCTATCTGCACAAGTCACCACTGACAAATTTTCCTAAAAACCAAGAGAAAAACGGTAACGGGGAAGGAGCTCCACCACACAGCCTGCAATTGACAACCTCAGCTCTGTTCCTGTGCGAAGGTCCCTTCCCTCCAATCAGAGCAACTTCCGCTCCCTGCCCCCCAGCTTTTTAGAGCAGAGAGATCTTGTGCAGATTCTGCACTTTGAATGAATGTAGGAGAAACACTGCTGCAGATAAACAGGTATAACTTCTGTAGGAGGATTGGTTTCATCTACATATACCACCTGAGGCCAGTCACTTCACTGGGTATATGTAAGGGTTTACAACCACTTTAAATATAGTGAGCTCTGCAGAGTGCAATTTCAGCTCTACACTCTTTTTGGAAACCTCAGATAAACTTTAAAAATTCTGCACTGAGGTGATAGAGAGGAAACAAATCTTCCTACACGAGTCCAGCCACTTCACTGGATATACAACCACTTTAAAGCAAAACTCCAGCAAAAAAACTAAAAGTTATCTTTGCAGTGGGCTCCCCTTTGCACTACATTAAATAATCATTTGGTCTAGAAGGAAATATTTTCCTCAATTCCAAAAAGTTAATCTGTAGTTATGGATTTTCTGTGGACATATACATAGAACACAAAGAACAACAAGTATTAAAAAAAAAAAAAAAAGGAATTGAATTCCATTTTAAAACATTAAAATATACTCTCCACTTAGAGTAGGAATGCCCAACCTTTTGAAGAGCAAGGGTTACTTAAGTGACTTGGTAACCAGATGAGCGGAGCGGGCGGATGGCAGGGGGGAGAGATTGGAGGCAGGGGGGAGAGATTGGAGGGTGAAGGCAGGGGGATGGAGGCAGGGCGTGATGTGACTAAATAATTTGCCCATATTATATCGAAAATAACAAAAATAAATGTTTTTTTACCTTAATATCTACCTTAAATCACATTGCCATTTGCCTAGTGTACTTGTTTGTAGCCTAAATACAGAAATTTGCACCTAAAAAAATGTAATTTAGTAACTTTTATGAAATGTCAGTAAAAACGTGGCTGTGCCAGTAAATGTCAATCTGGTAGGTTGGCAGCACTGCTAGGGCCTGCACAATAGCAGGGAACAAGTCGATTTCAGGTAACTCAGTTACCAGCAAGCAGAGGGATTTGAAGAGAAGGTCAAAAGGTGAAAATCCGAGCAGATCATTAAGCAGGACGCCTGTCTCTATTTAAAGAACACCTGTCATGAATCATGTACGCCATCATCTTTCATCTCTTTCTGGAGATACTATATTAGAATGGCCGCCTTCAACTTCACCATTTTCTGAATAAACCAAAACATATATGCTGCCAGTGAAATCGGAATTTCTAGATTACTCCTCTTTGCAGGCCATTGATGCAGACAGTTCTTGAAGCTGAACTCTGGGGAAATAAAAAATCTCCCGCACTGCAAGGGTTACATGCTGAATAATGCAAAGGGCCCTTTTACTTGCCTTATCCCTCCTCCAGCAGCCGGTGATCAACTCTCCTCCTAGCACTACAGCTTTGGCAATCCCTGCATTGTATGTGTTAGAACACCCTAGAGAAGAAACCAGTTGCATAGCTTAGGAAGCCTTCAGGAGCAGAAGGGGGTACACAACCCTACCCCCGTATGAAGGGCTGCGATTGCCCCGCACAGGATGTACAGGTGTTTTGTGCATCCGCAGGCAGGCAATCCCATTTACAGTATGGGAGTTAAGAAACAGCTGCTGCATGGACTCGCCCACTGCTACCAATCCGATGGATAGAACATTTATGCCCTAGTGCGCCCATGTGAACCCGAAGTGTCAATTACCGATACCCTAGGCATAAACAAGTATATAACCATTGCAGCCACTTCATAAACAAGTATATAACCATTGCAGCCACTTCAAGAGTTAAAGCCCAACTCCGGGCAGGAAAAAAAAGTCTCCCTTGTAGTGGGGCTGTGCCTGCACTCCGTTATTTGTTCGTTTTGGTCTAGTACAGGGGTCTTCAAACTGCGGCCCGAGGGCCAGATGTGCCCCCTTGCTAGCCTTAATCCCTTTGGGCACAATTCCTTCCACTGACACCAACAATAGGGCACTATATCTTACATGGATACCAATGATGGGATACTATTGCTCCCAATAGGGGGAATGATCCTTCTATTGACCACCAACCCTGAGGCCATATTTATTCTCACTGATGCTGGGCCCATGACATTGTCTGCCCCCGCTCGCCACAATCCGGCCCTCCTAAAGTCTGAAGGGCAATAAAGTGCCCCTTTGTTTGAAAAGTTGAGACCCCTGGTCTAGGAGAATAAAAAAAAAAAAGACTATTTACTCTCCTTCCCGCAGCTAGATCCCTCCCATAGTTTCTTCTCCCTCATGTTCTAGCAGTCTAGGGTCCATAGCCCTGAACTGTATGGAAGGACACTGAGGGGCATGGAGAAGCACCATCTGCTGTGTGTCTGTGTGTGTGTGGGGGGGGGTTTGTATCTGGTGGTAAGTAACACGGTTGTTCTCATCTAGACAAAACAATCTTAATTTTTTTTTTTTCGTTGCCTGGAGTTGGCCTTTAAGATTTGAATCTGAACCTTGGGATGGTGAATTTCTTCTAGATCTGTGCAGTAAACCATTCACATCCAATGCCGATGCGGCTCCCTGCAGGGTTCCTGTGTGTCCTGGTCCACTGTTTCAGGTCTGATTTCAGTCCAAATTTTTTCTGCTAAATTCAGACCTAAAAAAACAGACCAAAAGACGCACAGGGCACCTGTGCAAATTTGCATCAGAGCCACATCAGAGATATGTGAACCAGCTCCATAGGGAGCCATTCACATTCTCCAGCTATTGCAAATTGGATGCAGGGATTGCGCATTCAAATTCGCAATAGCGAGCGTGAACCCGGTTTAACATGTCCCGTCTGCAGGAGCTTCCTGTAATAAAGTCGGCTCACTGCTGCTCTCTCCTTGTGCAGGGTGACTGGTCTCGACTCCTCCCCCTCCTATAGTTGCCTGCATGCAGCTTGTAGTAGGCGGGGCCTTCTGGAGCCTTCCCACAGCTTTACTAGTAACAGACTATGTACAGGACAGTGAAGTCACCGATATTTTTACAGCGTAATATCTGGCATGTAAAACAGTATTTGGTGCCCAAAAAGTGGATTTATAGTCTTTGTGGCTGAGAAATATGCCGTATTTAAATGAAATATATCTGCCTGGACAGCCTCAGAATTGGCAACTCCTGTGGTCAGGAATGTCCGTCCCGGTATTTTTCTGATAACAAGTGTTATTTAAATTGCAAATGTTCATATTTGCCTGAAACATATTGTTAAGCTCCCGGCTTCTCCTAGCAGAATGAGGTGCACTTTAATGTTGATGAATGCAACATGTGTTCTCGGTTTGGTATCTGATTTTTAAGACCAGCTGGCAGCAGGAATTCAACTGGATGTCAAAACAAACCCTGAGCAATTGGAGGTTATATACTGCGTTATTTATGCATTCCGGAATACCTCCTCAGATCACTCGTTCCTCTCTGCATCCAATGAATGAGCAGCTATCCTGCATCTAGGATCGGGCAAGTCACCACCCGCGCCAACAACAACATTATGCCCTGGTGTTTTAGAAAAAGACCGTTCATAAGTCACATATTTCTCATACCAGAGGACTTGTAGCTCATGCATTATTCTGATCCACAAGGGTCATTATAGAAACCGAGGTGTCCCAACACCCAACTGAGCAAGGTGCGTTTAGCACTTCAGAGTTCATTCACATTTTAATGGGCATAAAAATTCTGGCCGATAAAATAAACTCCCAAATGCTGCGAAACTCTGCAGTTAGGCGATTTTCTCCTGTTAAGAGAAATGGCGTTTACAAAAAAAAAAAAAAAGGACAGGCACAGATGTCTACGCCGCATGCACTGTAGACAATGGCGCAGGCACACTGACTGGCGACACGAGCCGTAATACCCAGAAGTCACTCTGGGAGATGGCGGTGATTGAGGAGGGGAACGAGGACTGCTGCGGGGGCTTTGATCTCAGGTAAGTAATAATGAGCTAGTATGCCATGCATACTAGCTCATTATGCCTTTGTCTTGCAGAGTGTTTTTTTTTTTTTTTTTTTAGGGTTTACTTCCTCTTTAAGCCCAATTTTCCTCAGCCCTATTTGAAGACCAATGCATCATAGTCTAGAACAGAGGTCTCCAAACTTTCGAAACAAAGGGCCAGTTTATGATCCTTCAGACTTCAGGGGGGCAGACTGTGCCCAGTGAGAGTAGAAAAGGTCCCTCAGTGGGAAAAAAAACAATGCCTTATCTTTGGAGTCCGTGGAAGTAAGTGTGCCCCATCAATGGTGTCAGGAGGAAGAGTGCCCCATCATTGGTGTCATTGGGACCATTATTGGCATCTAAGCAAGGATTTGTGCCCCATTTTTGGCGTCATTGGGCCCCATTGTTGATACCAATAGGAGCAATTGGGGCCCATCACTGGCATCAGTGGGAGGGAAATATGCCTCACTGTTAGTATCAGTGGATGAAATGGTGCCCCAAGGGACGGATAAAAGCAAGCAAAGGGCCACATGTGGCCCACGGGCCGCATATCGGAGACCACTGGTCTAGAACGAACAAGGCCGTCCCTGAAGCTGTGGCCCATAGGCAATCTATTACACACACTATATACAGGCAGAACACAATAGATGACAACTTTCTAAAAGCCTTTGTTAAAATCTAGGCATGTTTATTAGATTTTTATTTTTATTAATCCAAATATAGCTTGTATTCTCCGCTTGGTAACAAAATGGCCACTAAAATGAGAACAGAAAACAGAACAAGCAGCACAATGACAAATATTAGGATGGCGGAACGCCTTGTCACAGGCTGCAATGTACACAAGACGCATCTGGAACTGTAAACAGTCATTGTGTGTTTATAGCCTCACACCTCGTCTTCCTCCACCTCACTTGTCCCAATGAATCTCCTTGCTGGAAACATCTACACGGTTCTAGTCCTTTCCAGAGATACACCTTTAAGAAATTCTGGTACAGTTTTGTAACAAAATTACTTTTTCATCATCATGTCCATGCCAGTCTAATGGAGAAAAGGCCCAAAAAAATAAAAAAATTACCTCTTGCATTACGTAGCAGCTTTCTATCAAAAGTTACAAGGCAAATTATTCCACCATTCCATTTATCCCGGAGAGACCAAGCCTTAGGGCTCTTCAGTGATGATCCGCCCGGTGAACCTCCACTTGCTCAGCGAGGATCGCTTCGTTGATCCCTGCTGAGCCGTCGGATGACAGGGCGGTCCCCGCACACTGTGCAGGGACCGCCCTGTCTTTTCTCCGCTCTTCCCTATCGGGGGATCGGATGAACACGGACCGTCTGCCGGGGTTCACCCGATCCGATGACGGATAGAAATAGTGTTTTTCTCCGTCTGCAGAATCGGAGGATTGCGAAGCCGGGCGAGATCAGGTGTCAGCGGATGTTCATCTACTGACACCCGCAATCTCATAGGGACCAATGTATGTCCCTTTTCCATCCGCACACGGATGGATGAAAACGCGGACATACGGTCCGCCCGTGTGAAAGAGTCCTTATACTTCAAAAGTCAGTACACACCAGGAATCACACAGGATTACACATTGTGCGTTCTTGTAGGATTCACATGCAGTTCTGTTTGGTGCGATTTTAGTCCAGTCATTTTGAAAATGCTAAAAAAGCACACAAAAAAGTAGCACAGGCACTACTTACAGAAACGCACTGCAACTGGATCACATAGTACTTCTGTTCCATGCAATCCGGTGCAGGAAAATGCACTGCATTTGCAACCTGCATTTGGGGAGTCGTTAAAATAAGCAATTGCAGTGCGAGAAACGTGCGCTGATGTGAACTGGCCCTAAAGTAATCCCATCGTGAAAGAAACATGGAGGCTGTAACCTGTTGCTCTGGTGTCTGAAAATGTTATTTACTGGCTGTTATGCTGACTTCTCTACTTTAAGTGGTTGTAACCCTTATATACCCAATGAAGTGACTTGCCTCAGATGAAACAAATCCTCCTACATGAGATGTACCTGTTTATCTACGGCGGTCTCCTATATTTATTCAAAATGCAGAAACTACACAGGAGGTAGAGGCGGGGGGGGGGGGGGGGGGGGGGTCAGGGAGTTTGAAGTTACATAGGTGAGCACTCAGTTGATTAGAGGGGGTTGGGAGGGGAGGTCAGTAATAGAAGTGCTAGAATTTCTGTCAAGATGGAAGGTTCTAAAGGTTTAAAGCGCAACTCCACTTTTTTTGAGGGAAGAAAAAAAAAAAAATAAATGTACCCTCTGGGTGATCTCTGTACATTGCAAGGATCATTACAACCTTTGCTGCAGATTCCTACCTTTTGTAGTTCTGAAGAAATCCCTGTGTTCCTCTGTGCAGAGTGGGTCTAATGGGAGTGGTTTCATAATTATCAGTCAGCTGTGCAGCTGCAGAGCACCAATGAGGGAAGATGATTTTATCAGCCACTTATTACCTCCCTTATTGAAAAGAGAAAGGGGAACACAGGGCAGAAGCAGGAAAATATCCTGCCTCTTATGGAAATGTAGGAGAACAACATACCAAGAGCCAATCACCTCTGAGCTGCGCAGTTAGACCTGAAACCAAGTAATCATCGGGAACCTCAAGTCCTGCACAGAGACCTTCTGCTAAAGACACAATGCAGACATAGCTTTTGATTTGCAAGTTGGGAATGTTGGCATTACAGTGTTAGTAAACTCACAACAGTAGAATAAGGCTGCATATGCAGTAAATGGGGGTTAATGCTCTGCATTGCGTAAAAAGGCAGTTTGATCCTGGCTTCTCCGATTCCCCCCTTCTTCCACTGTCCCCAATCCATCTCCTGATACAGAGCTTTGGGGATACTCTGCACATGGTGTGTATTGCTAGTTATTTTTTTCTTGGGAGGCTGCATGTGATCAGCATTGGATAAATCAGCACTGTCCAGACAGAGGGTCAGGGGTCCTGTTGCCTCATAGGACATTCAGGGGAGAACAAAAACTTCATAAAAGCTTTTTTTTGTGTATTTTGTGCGTGTACTCGAGAGAGGAGCCGGACTGCAGGAGTTGGGAGTAGGCAGGCCTCCCCCAGAGGCAATCTGCCACCTTTCTCCATGCCCCGGGTGGCAATGGTGGGTGTGTGAGGGGGTCCTTCCACACAGCCCGCCCTACCTGCTCCGCTTTGAAGCCCAACGGGGCAGAGGGACTCCCTATAGGGGAGTGAGAGGATTAGCCCGCTCAACCAGCCCCGTTAGTCCTTCGCCTCTCTTTTTAGAGACCACGTGGTCAAAGTGCGTGCATGTTAACCCAATTTCGAGTTCGTGTAAGTGTGGTGGTTTTTGTGGGAGGGGGGTGGGCGTACTAAGCGCAGGCTTACCTCGCATAGCACAGCCACCGGGAGCCGGGCTGAGACCACCAAACTCAATTCACATGTAGCCGAGACCGGGATCCGAACCCCTCGCTGCAGAGGTGAATGGC